>NC_133464.1:63838214-64487500 GCF_048565385.1 Saimiri boliviensis | reverse complement strand
CATCTCTACTAAAAATACAAAAAATTAGCTGGGTGTAGTGGCGCGCCTATAATTCCAGCTACTCACGAGGCTGAGGCACGAGAATCACTTGAACCCAGGAAGTGGAGGTTGCAGGGAGCGGATACTGCACCATGGAACTCTAACCTGGGTGACTGAGTGATACCCTGTCTTAAACAACACCCAAGTTTAAAAAGTCCGTTCCAGGTGGCTCAAAGGTAGGAGGCACAGTCCTCACTGAGACTGGCCCTCCCTTTCTCGGAACGCAGGGTCTTTGCTGGTGGCCTGCCTCTGTGTGTCTGCGGCATTCTGCTCTCTACAGATCGGCTTCCCTGGGTCCACACAGTTCAAGTTCTCCCATAACTCGGCGTACACTGTGCTTTGTCTTGATAACGGTGGTGCCACCTCTGGCTTCAATTTTACATGATTTCTCAGCTTGGCTTCCCATAGCAGCCTGACTCATTCTAAGTCCCATTTCCAGATTTGCCAGACCAAGCTGATTGCTGCCCGTCTTGAGTCAGGTCAACACAGCTAGAGAGAGAAAAGCAGGAGGGCACATGTGTGTTCACAGCCAGTAGGAGCTGTTGTTGTGGGGCTGGGCTGATTCCCAAGGAAGGGTTCGTGTCTAGCTGGGCACTCCAGAAAAAGACCATGGTAACCTGGAACTGAGTCAGCTACTCTGGAATGCTCTTCGAAGAATATGAGCCCTGAGGTTCCATCGTACTCCCCTCTGGTGAGAACCTAGGTCCAAGTGCCACAACTGAAGAGACCACTGAAAAAAAAGTTCACCAGTGAATTTCAAGGTAACAGTGACAATTAGGAGGGAAAGGCCCTTCCAGTTTTACAATTCCTGATTCCTATGTAAAGCTAAAAGAACAGAATATGCAACCTACAGAAGAAAAGAGGAGTGTGTGTGTTTATACGCAAATACGGCCATGTAAATGACTTAGCTATTGGGTGCCTAATAAGAAAAGAAACTAACTGCAGTGAAAGCAACCATAATCCACCATTTTACACATACTATTAGCAACGATTTAAAAATATGATCCCAGCACTTTCGGAGGCTGAGGCAGGTGGATCACCAGAGGTCCGGAGTTCAAGACCAGCCTGACCAACATGGAGAAACCCCATCTATACTAAAAATACAAATTTAGCTGGGCATGGTGGTACATGCCTGTAATCTCAGCTACTCAGGAGGCTGAAGCCGGAGAATCAATCGCTTGTACCCAGGAGGCGAAGGTTTTGGTGAGCCAAGATCGTGCCATTGCAGTCCAGCCCGGCAGCAGGAGCAAAACTCCGTCTCAGGAAAAAAAAAAAAAAAAAAAGGATGAAACTTAGTTCTGACAAGGTTGAGAGGAGATATTTGTACTTAAGTATTGTTATGTGCACTGATAAAGCACTTGTAGCATTTCAAAGAATAACAGCTGTTTCTACCCCATTGTACAGACACAGAAAGATAAAATGTTTACACCATGCTGCACTCCAGCCTGGGCGACAGAGTGAGATTCCATCGCAAAAAGAAAAAAGAAACAGTCTAATCAGTTGAAAATTGTAGGCCCCCTGGTTCCTTCTCTCACAGAGTCTGCTATCATTTCCTTGCCCTTCGTTGTCTGACTTCTGAGGCTGTAACAGCACTGGGAGTAGCTGGAGCAAGTGCCTCTTCATGGTGGCTCCCCGGAAGGCTGGCACTTCAGTCACTGTTAGGTACGCCTTAGGGTGCATCTTGGCAACAAAATAAAGGTAGATCATGCTCAGGGTTCTCACCGGTTTTGTGCCTTAGTATTTGTGACACACAAGGAGAAGTCTCTGAACTGGCAGCTCCTCACTTGTAGGATAATGAGAAATCTGGCACGTTTTTGTTTTCGCTGCAGCAGCTGCTGTTTCAACCCATTTGAGCTGCTTTTACAAAATGCCATAGACTGAGCAGTTTATAAACAGAAATTTTTCTCCCAGTTCCAGAGGCTGGAAGTCAGTTCTGGTGAAGGTCCCTTTCTGGGTTACAGACTGCCTTTTCTTCGTGTCTTTACTTGGTGGGAAGAGGACAAGGGAGCTGTCTAGGGTCTTTTTTATAAGGCAGTAATCCTATTCATGAGAGCTCCACCCTTACGATGAATCACCTCCCAAATCTCCACCTCCTAATGCCATCACCTTGGGGATGAGGATTTCAGCATGCATTTTAAAGGGGACATAAACATTTACCCTGTAACAGTTGGTTAGTCATAGCTTGAATAAACTTGATATGAGAATGTATTCCTTTTTTTTTTTTTTTTTTTTTTTTGAGTCAAGGTCTTGCCTTGTATCATTTTTTAAAATAATGAATAAACCTTATTTTGAAAACAACTGTTTGCTGCCTTCCTTCCTCAGCTGAAATGAGTGCACAACTCTGTTATTTTCCAAAGTGGAGGCTACACCTACACAGGATCTACTTTTGGGCTTGGAGAGGGTGGTTGATGCCACAGCGCACGAAGACTGGCTTGCCAAATTAATTTAAATTGGGCCGAATACAATCCCAGCGGGTGAGCTGAAATCGCTCTGAGTGACCTGGAGCTTGGATGGTGAAAATTAGCATTACATGCAGTTGAGAGCAAGCAGCGGGGTCAGCCTGGGGGTTCTCTTTCTAAGATCTTTCTCTGGGATCTGGCCAAAGGAAGGTAGAAACTGTCAGTCAGATCTGCAGGAGCCTCATTTTGTTTTTCTGACAGCTGACACTATCCCCTCACTTGGCTTCAGGGAGACTTGATAATGGGTGAAGAAACAGATCCTCCCTCTAGATTTGGGGGAGAGGAAAGGATTGATGGCTGGGCTGATAATTAGTGATTACTGTAAGGTTTTTAACTGTGTAAAGGGAAGATGGGGGGCTTCTTACAAAATTATTGTTTTTTTCAGGCCCCAATGTCAGTGATTTGAAAGAAATTAAAATGATCTTAAAAAAGAGAGACTAGAAATAATTTAATGAAAACATAACTAGTTCTAATCACTCTACTTCTGTTTATCATGTATAAACAATGTGAACCACACCTATTCTCAGAAAAAAAAAAAAATTGAGATTACTTAAAACTTCCTATACAGATGAAAGGACTTCTAGTAAAAGGCATAGGCTTTGGAGCAAGAAAACTGGCTCAAATGTGAGCTGTTTGGGAACAGCTTCTCTCTCTGAGTTTTTGTTTCTTCTTCCTTATAAAGCGTACAATCAAAGTACCAGCTGTACATAGATACTGTAAGGGTAAACCTGTTGTTATTTATTTTTATTAGTGTGGGTCCCTTGAGTTGCAAACGATGGAAACTCAGACTGGCCTAAGCAAAAAATAGAAGAAATCTGCCCCATGAACCTTAATATTAGGGACAAATAATGCAAAGATATAGTATATAGGCCCATTTGTTGACTATTGATTCTATTACATTATAACTTAATGAAGGCTTGTCAATAAGGAACTGAGCTTATGCTTCCAGAACAGCACATCTTGGGACTGACTTTTTTTTTTTTTTTCTTTTCTCTGAGACATGGATCTCCTTCTGCCACCCAGGCTGGAGTGCATTGGCTCGATCTCAGCTCCCTGCAACCTCTGCCTGCTGGGTTCAAGCAATTCTCCTGTCTCCGCCTCCAGAGTAGCTGGGATTACAGGCACCTGCTACCACGCCTGGCTAAATTTCGTATTTTTAGTAGAGATGGGGTTTCACCATGTTGGCCAGGTTGTTTTCAAACTCCCGACCTCAAGTGATCAAACTCTAGCCTCAGCCTCCCAAAGTGCTGGGATTGCAGGTGTGAGCCACTGTGCCCAGCCATTCAGACTGATTTGATGCAAGCACTGAGCTTAGAGAGCTTGCAGGCCTGGTGACAGCATGTCTCCTACGCGGGCTTTCTCCAGTCTTAGCATCCTCCATGCTTCAAGAGCCCTGCCTCCTCCGTGGTGTCACTCTGCTAGCAAACATGCTCTGTAGGAAGAAGACTTGTGAGAATTTTTCTTGTGGATATTTTAAATTTCCTTCTTTAGGAAATGGCACTAGAGTAACAGATTATGGGGAAATGTGAGAATTATGAAATAGCGGCACTGCTGAAACTCACAGGCTTTTGGGAATTGTGTGATTGGAACTGCCTAAAGGCTCAGGCCTATCCTCGCAGGTCAGCAGGGGCGCTGGGGCGGGAAGATGGAGGGGAGACACTGAGCTGCCCTGTGGGGAGGCCCATTAAACTGTGAGCTCCTCCTACTGAGACAGAGCTTGGAATTAGTGTTTGTCCCCTTTAGGTAGCACAGGGATTGGCACACAAGAGATGCTTAATAAATACTTGCTAAGTGAATACACTGATAGCAATGTTGTGAACTAAGGTAGAAATAGACAAGGGAAGAACAAAGATGTTCTGAAGGAAGAAATGACCAGAGTTGTTAATGCATATGTGTGATAGAGAACAAAGATCCCAAATGAAATGGATTTTTATTTTTTTCCAATGGATTGATACAGGGAAGCACTGATGGTTTCCATCTGCACATATGAGTTTAAACTGAAGTCCAGTCACTAAAGTTGAAGACGTGGGACTAGAGGTCTGTACTTAGCGATGGAGGTGACAAAAGTTCTTGAAATTGGGAAGAGGGGTCAGAAGAGTGAGATTGGTAGTAAACAGAAACCATCAAATAGATGTTGGTTCTTGGTGATGATGTTGTTTTTATTTTATTTTATTGGAGACAGGATTTTTTTGGAGACAGGATCTCCTCACTCTGTGGCCCAGGCTGGAATGCAGCGACACAATCTCAGCTCACTGCAGCCTCCACCTCCTGGGCTCAGGTGATCCTTCCAGCTTAGCCTCCCCAATCACTGGGATTACAGGCATGCACCACCATGCCCTGCTAATATTTTTTTTGTATTTTTAGTAGAGATGGGGTTTCACCATGTTGGCCAGGCTGGTCTCAAACTTCTGACCTCAAACGATCCACCCCCAAAGTGCTGGATTACAAGAGTGAGCCACCACACCCGGCCAGCCTTACCGTTTTTAGCAGCCATCACAGGATTTATGATATGAACAAAACATAGTTTATTTAAATGTTCTCCTAATACACATTTAGGCTGTTTCCAGACTTGAGTTTTGTTCTGTTCTTCACTTTATAACAGTGCAACACGAAACATCCCTGCCAATAGATCCCTGTGCCTGTATGGCCACACCCGTTTTAGGATTCCCAGAGGGAGGGGCCAGCATCATCCGACAGTCTCAGTCATGGTGTGTTTGTTTAGGCCAGGGGTCTATCCTGATTCTACTCAAGCTTTAGGAGCGAAGGTATTTGCAGATCTGCTGTCAAAATTTCTGAGGAACCCAGTTTCTATAAACACTAGAGATTACTAACCTCTTTGACTTCTGTTTAAGCAATTTTCACCTCTGATATCTATGCCGTGAACTTTCTTTACCCTTAAAGAAAATTTTCTGACACCAAACAGGTTTATTTCTACCTATTCAAGGTCAGACTTTTACTTTTTAAAAATAATTTTACAGCTGGGCATGGTGGCGCATGCCTGTAATCCCAGCTACTCAGGAGGCTGAGGCAGGAGAATTGCCTGAACCCAGGAGGCGGAGGTTGCGGTGAGCCGAGATCGCGCCATTGCACTCCAGCCTGGGTAACAAGAGCGAAACTCCGTCTCAAAAAAAAAATAATAAAAAATAAAAAAATAATAATTTTAGGCTGGGCACAGTCTACACCCCACCCCCACTGTCTCTACAAAAAATACAAAAATTAAAAGGGCATGGTGGTGCATGCCTGTAGTTCTAGCTACTCTGGAGGCTGAAGCACGAGAATCGCCTGTACCTGGGAGGTGAAGGCTGCAGCGAGCCGAGATTGTGACAATGCACTCCAGCCTGGGTGACAGAGCAAGACCTTGTCTCAAAAAAAAAAAAAAAAGTTTTTATTTTCTACTTTTGGAGATGGAGGGTCTTGCTATGTTGCTTGAACTGGTCACAAACTTCTGGGCTCAAGCAATCCTCCCACCTCAGCCTTCCAATGTGCTGGGATTACAGGCGTGAGCCAGCACGCCCAAACCAGATGTTTACTTTTTAAATAAGTTCTCTCAGAGTTTAAATGTGCTGAAAGTCTCTCTGTTTTTTATATTTTTTCTTCAGTTTTGCTCTAGAACCAACTACTGCATGAGGGAATTAACTGCTGCTTCTTTCTTTCTCTCTCTCTCTTTTTTTTTTTTTTCTGGGACAAGGTCTTGCTCTATCACCCAGATTGGAGTGCAGGGCATGATCATAGCTTACTGCAACTTCTGCCTCCCAGGCTCAAGTAATTCTCCCACCTCAGCCTTTCAGGTAGCACCTCAGCCCCTCACGTAGGTTGGACTACAGGTGCCTGCCACTGCGCCCAGCTTTTTTTTTTTTTTTTTTTGGCTAGAAACAATGTCTTTTTTGTTTTGTTTTTGAGATGGAGTCTTGCTCTGTTGCCCAGGCTGGAGTGCAGTAGCAAGATCTCAGCTCATGGCAACCTCTGCCTCCCAGGTTCAAGTGATTTTCCTGCCTCAGCCTCCCGAGTAGCTGGTATTACAGGCATGTGCCACCATGCCCAGCTAATTTTTATATTTTTAGTAGAAATGGGGTTTTACCATCTTGGCCAGTAATGTTTGTTCTTTTATTCTTTTATAGCATCCCATTTGTTATATAAAACATAAAAATTATATGTGTTCTTTTGTTCTTTTATAGCCTCATGTTTGCTCAGTTGTGGATTTTTCTAGAATACTAGCTACCGGCCTTGTTGTTCTCTTCTCTATCCTACATTATATCTGTTTTCTATTTGTTCATCTTGGTCTTTCGTGCTGAAGGCTCTGTTGGCGATTCTTGCTTATTTGTTCACATTTTTTAAATGAGGAAATGAATGGTTTGATTAGGAGTTCTCTGTGTGGGCAGGATCTGTCACCAACAGACTTTGCTTTGGGTGAGCAGGTGGGAAGCCGGCCATGATTCTGGGAATCCTGAAATGCCAGCATGTGGAGGACCTAAATTTGGGACATCACACATTCTCACTTCCCTGATTTTCCCCAGAGAGTTTATTCAGTTTTCTAACGAGAAAAATACTATGGAATGTCAGTGTTTCACATTATCTCACCTGGAGAGAAACGGCTGACTGTAGATGCCCTTTGCACATCACTGTGGTGCTGTGTTCCTTCCTTTCCCCCTTCCATAACGGCCTCCAAATATTGACCACCTCGTAGGGTCAGGAACTATGATAGACACTTTACACAGATCACCTCCCAACTAACCAGGAAGGTAAATACCTAGTATTCCTATATTCCACAGGGGTGATTTGTGCCTGAGAGAGGTTAAATACAACATCCAGGCTCACACAGCCAATGAGAATGAAGGGAGAATTTAAATTCAAATCTCTCTAATTCTAAAAGCCATATGAATCCCAGCTACTTGGGAGGCTGAGGCGGGAAAATGGCTTGATGCCTGGGCACTGCCTCTGCTGTTGACAGAAATGGAGGGAGGCTGCTGAGTGCGTGTGAGAACCCTTCTCTTAACTTTCTCCAAGCTCACTCAGCGGGTTAGAACTTTGAGTTCTCGCCAGGCACGGTGGCTCAAGCCTGTAATCCCAGCACTTTGGGAGGCCGAGGCGGGTGGATCACAAGGTCAAGAAATCGAGACCATCCTGGTCAACATGGTGAAACCCCGTCTCTACTAAAAATACAAAAAAATTAGCTGGGCATGGTGGCGCGTGCCTGTAATCCCAGCTACTCAGCAGGCTGAGGCAGGAGAATCGCCTGAACACAGGAGGCGGAGGTTGTGGTGAGCCGAGATCGCGCCATTGCACTCCAGCTTGGGTAACAAGAGCGAAACTCGGTCTCAAAAAAAAAAAAAAAAAAAAAAAGCTTTCTGCCTTGGAGCTCTTACTTTTGAAAAAAGAATGAATAAAAGAATCATCACAGTTCCCTTTCAGAGCTGGCTAGTGTCAGGTCATACAAGAAAAGGGCTTGGGATTGTTAATTTGAAAACAAAGTGATCCAGTAACTCCCTGATGACTTTTATTGATTGTTATTGTTTAATATAACTTGCCACTTGCTAGCAAGTGTGTTTGCAGAAAGAAATGACGAAAACATTCCCAACCAGAAGGTGGCAAACTTCTCCTTAACACGTAAATTTTACAGTTGTGAGAGAGAGATATGTTTAACAACACACATATATTATTAAAGATAGGACATTCTCCCCATCCCCAGCATACACCTCTTGAGAAATTACTTCTGATGTACAGAAGAGGGAGCCATTTGTACTCATAGGAAAATAAACTGGTATGCATTTAAAAAGTGGTTCGTGTATGCATTCTTAGGAATGATTACATTAAAAAAGGTAAATTGGGCCAGGCGAAGTGGCTCACGCCTGTAATCCCAACACTTTGGGAGGCTGAGGCGGGCAGATCACTTAAGGTCAGGAGTTCAAGACTAGGCTGGCCAACATGGTGAAATACCGTCTCTATTAAGAATATAAAAATTAGCTGGGCATGGTGGCAGGAGATCACTTGCACCTGGGAGGTGAAGGCTGCAGTGAGCTGAGATCGTGCCACTGCACTCCAGCCTGGCAACAAAGTGAGACTCCATCTCAAAACATAAATAAATAAGGTAAACCGTACATGTGAAGGGAGGCTTAAATATGCATTTGGAAAACAAGGTGAGTGACAGCCAGCTTCCAAGAGGGTCTCCTATGATCCCCAGCACATGGTATTCATGCCTTTGGGTAGTCAGTCCCTTCCCACATTGAGGAGGGCTGACCATGCAACCATTAGGACGTTGAGGAAATAATGTGCAACTTCCAAAACTAGATCATAAACCATATTGTGGCTTCCACTTTATTTCTATTTGAGTTCTCACTCTGGAGGAAGCAGCTACCGTATCATGGGGGAGACTGAACCAGGGGGTGAGGAATTGAGGCCTCCTTCCAGCAGCCATGTGAGTGAACATCCTGGAAGTGGATACTCCAGCCCAGTCAGGTGTTCAGATGACTGCAGACTGCAGACCCAGCCAGCATTGCACAGTAGCATCATGAAAGAGACCCAGGCTTGTACCATCTAACCAAGAGGCTTTGAATTCTTGACCTACAGAAACTTTAAGGTAATATATATTTATTATTGTTTTAAAATACGATATTTGATATTTGGAGGTTATTTGTAACACAGCAGTAGATAATTGATTCAGTGACTCACAGTAAACAAGGTGAAAGAGATTCAAATGTGGATTTAAAAATAGATGGGTGTACGCCGGGCGCGGTGGCTCAAGCCTGTAATCCCAGCACTTTGGGAGGCTGAGGCGGGTGGATCACGAGGTCGAGAGATCGAGACCATCCTGGTCAACATGGTGAAACCCCGTCTCTACTAAAAGTGCAAAAAATTAGCTGGGCATGGTGGCACGTGCCTGTAATCCCAGCTACTCAGGAGGCTGAGGCAGGAGAATTGCCTGAGCCCAGGAGGCGGAGGTTGCGGTGAGCCGAGATCGCGCCATTGCACTCCAGCCTGGGTAACAAGGGCGAAACTCCATCTCAAAAAAAAAAAAAAAAAAAATAGATGGGTGCAGTGACTCATGCCTATAATCCCAGCACTTTGGGAGGCCGAGGCAGGCGAATCATCTGAGGTCGGGAGTTCGAGACCAGCCTGACCAGCAGGGAGAAACCCTATCTCTATTAAAAATTCAAAATTAGCCAGGCATGGTGGTGCATGCCTGTAAACCCAGCTACTTGGGAGGCTGGGGCAGGAGAATTGCTTGAACCTGGGAGGCGGAGGTTGCAGTGAGCTGAGATCTACCACTGCACTCCAGCCTGGGCAACGGAGTGAGACTCCGTCGCAAAAAAAAAAAAAAAAAAAAAGAGAGAGAGAGAAAAGGGA
The DNA here is from genome assembly GCF_048565385.1 of Saimiri boliviensis. Taxonomy (NCBI): domain Eukaryota; kingdom Metazoa; phylum Chordata; class Mammalia; order Primates; family Cebidae; genus Saimiri; species Saimiri boliviensis. The sequence goes on along the minus strand of NC_133464.1, from coordinate 64,477,661 downwards.
GTGCCAGTATTGAGAATTTTTAACCTTTAGAACATATGACAAAGTTCTGTTGATTAGGTAGGGCTGATTTCACTAATTGTTCTCTGTGGATGTACACATTGCCCTCATCCATACCGCTCTATGCACTGGACTGTAATTACACTATTTCAGGGATTGTCATTGTGCATGATCATTATAAAAATGCTCAGGGAAGGAGACAACCTGAGAGCGGGGAGAGGGACCTTCCTACTAAGCCCCAAACACAACTGAAAACAAAATCAAGACTTCGAATCTGAAAGTAAGCATTAGCCTAGCCATCTTCCAGTTCATACCCGTGGGACGTAAGTTATCAGTCCTGTGTTTCCACAATGCTTTCCAGCAACGGGACCTCCAGGTGTTGAAATCATGCTGGGCTGAGTGCTACAGTCTTTTGAGCTGCAAATTGCCCTGGGGTTCTGTGGGAAGCAAACTTGGGCGCCCTCTGGTGACCTTCTGATGAACTACACCATCCAAACGTTACAGGGCCCTTTATTTTAAATAGGTTAGCCATATATGAGTTACATTATTGAAGGCCCTTTTCCGTACGTACCGGTAGATGCGGCAGCTGGTTTCTGAAAAGAAAAGCTGTACCTACATACTTTTCTTAGCCAGTTGCAGATATTTTTATTTTTAACTTATTTATTGTATGATTTTTTTTTTTTTTTTTTTTTTTTTGAGACGGAGTTTCGCTCTTGTTACCCAGGCCGGAGTGCAATAGCGCGATCTCGGCTCATCGCAACCTCCGTCTCCTGGGTTCAAGCAATTCTCCTGCCTCAGCCTCCCGAGTAGCTGGGATTACAGGCGTGCGCCACCATGCCCAGCTGATTTTTGTATTTTTAGTAGAGACGGGGTTTCACCATGTTGACCAGGATGGTCTCGATCTCTTGACCTCGTGATCCACCCGCCTCGGCCTCCCAAAGTGCTGGGATTAGAGGCGTGAGCCACCGCGCCCGGCTGTATGAATTTTTTTTTTTTTTTTTTACAAAGATGGGGGTCTCACTTTGTTGCACAGGCTGGTCCGAACTTCTGAGCTCAAGCGATCCTCCCAGCTTGGCCTCTCAAAGTGCTGGGATAGGAGTGAGCCGCTGCCCCTGATCCGGATATTTTTCATTCTTTACCGCATTTATTTTCTGTATACCTTAGCAGGGTGCAACTAATGGGTTATGGTTATTGATTCATTGTACACATTTTAATAGTATCATTACAATTTCATCACCCAGTCTAATTTTGGGAAGCGTTAGAGAAGTGGCTGCAAAATTGGTTACAGTTCGCTTGAGAGCTATAATATTAATTCTTGACTCAACTCCTATTTTCATGTTTGCTGGTTTCAGAAGCCCCTGGGGCAAGATTTCAGGTAAGACCTATCCGTTCAACCCTCCCCACCTGGCATCCACTATTCCATCCTCTTCCCTGCCTTTTGTCTGTCTTTTGGGCAGGAGAGGGCAGTCATAGGGCAAAGTAGTCACAAGAAGATACAAAAGGGTGGCTGCAGATGCATGTATGAAAAACTTTAAATAAAGACAATGCTGTGACGATGCACATGTGTTTTGCACATTACGTACTCAACTGCTGAAAGAATGAGTTCATAAACACATGCCAATCACTTAGGCCATGTTAGAATGCCTACACAATAGTAACAGCATCAGACTTAATGTACCAACAGCCCCACTTCCATCCCCAGCGGGGATGTTCGTTATCTTTCTGCAGAGGCCCATTTGGAAGCAAGACTGCCTCTCCTTCCACTTTGCCAGCAAGCATTTCAATAACGAGATGCGGCGGCATCCACTGACTGTGTAGCACCTGCCTTTTATTCGAAGTGTTCATCCTAACGGTTTTTATTAACACTTTGGCTTCCGTCACTAAGCAACGTGTGGGGCTCGTGCTAGACGACACCTGTATAAATGTCTGCCTCATTCTCCCAGCTCTGAAAAACACGTGACTGTTCCCAGAGATGCTCTGTGTGGTTGCTTCCTGCCGTCCGTTCTCCTTCCCTGAACCGCTCCCCATAGAGACAAGTCGGCGCTTCAGTGCGTCTCAGGGCCGCGGGCGCCCCCTCCCGGCGGCACCTCCCAGCTGCGAGCGCGCGGGCAGAGGACAGCGGCAGGGCCTCTCCGCTGGGCAGCAAACCACAAAGCGTCTTTTTTGTTTTTTTTTGGTTGGGGGTCTTTTTTTTATGTTCCCAGGCCAAAGCGAGCAGCCGTTTGGTCTATAAAATAGCTGCGACTGCAGTGGCCCACACCGTCATCCGGAAGTGCCGCCTCCTGTGTCACGGTCCCCGGAAGACACGGTGGAGGAGGAGGAGGGAATGGGAAACGCCGATGAGTTACTTTTTTTTTTTTTTTTTTTTTTAAATTAGGGCATGTTTGGGTACATTCTGCTCTGCATGGCGGTGGAGGAGAAGCTGGAAAGAAGGCGGCGTCTGCCGAACCGTGTGGGCACGGAGCGAGCCGCGGTCCTCGGGCGAGGCCAGGCCCCGCGGAGCGACCTCAGCGCCTGGGGAGCGCTCGCAGTCTTTGGGTTCCTGCTGCCAAACCCCGGCCCCCTGGGCTCTCCGCAGCCCCGCAGAGGGGGCGCACGGGCGAGTCCTGGGCGGGAAGGGTGGCCGCGCCCCCAGGAGACAAAGGCCGGGGTCTCCGGCCGCAGCACCGCCCAGCGCCGCCAGGTCCTCACCTCGAAATCTCTTCCAGCTCTGCGGGCGCGGCTCTAAACGGTGATGTTTGAATTTTCTCTAGGGTGATCCGCAGAGGGGGCCAAGCCACAAGTCCTTCCCGCTCCAAAAGTCTGTGTGTGTCCATTGCATGTTTACCAGGCGATCTGACACTACACCAAAAAGCACACAGATAAACACCTTTGAAGTATCTCCGTAGTAACGGTTATCTTTCCAGCCAAACGTCTTGAAATGAGTGGCTCCCAGCGGCTCCAGCAATGGGATGGTCCCCAGGGGCCTTTTACCCTGTTGAGAACGTTGGAGGAGGCTGAAAAACTTTGCCTGCAGGCAGGGCACGGTGGCTCACGCCTGTAATCCCAGCACTTTGGGAGGCTGAGACGGGCGGATCTCTTGAGCTCAAGAGTTTGAGACCAAGGCTGGGCGTGGTGGCTCATGCCTGTAATCCTAGCACTTTGGGAGGCCAAGGTGGGTGGATCACCCGAGGTCAGGAGTTCAAGACCAGCCTGGCCAACATGGTGAAACCCCATCTTTAAAAAAAAAAAAAAAAAAAGTTTGAGACCAGCCTGCGCAACATGATGACTTGAGATCAGACGTTCGAGACTAGCTTGGCCAACATACCCCAAACCTGTCTCTACTGAAAACACCCGTAAAAAACTAGCTGGGCATAGTACCAGCTACCCAGCACTTTGGGAGGCTGAGGTGGGAGGATCCCTTGAACCTGGGAGGCAGAGGTTGTAGTGAGCCGAGATCGTGCCACTGCACTCCAGCCTGGGTGACAGAGACCCATCTCAAAAACAGTAACAACAACAATCTCCTACAGAAGTGCAGATTTGCGGATTTTAGGCCTTTCCCCACCATTTCTTTTTTATTTTTGACTCAGTGTCTCACTCTCCAAGGCTGGAGTGCAGTGGCATGATCTTGGCTCACTATAACCTCCACCTCCTTGGTTCAAGCGATTCTCCTGTCTGAGTCTCCCCAGTAGCTGGGAGTAGCTGGGATTACAGAGGGGGCGCCACTATGCCCCGCTAATTTTTTAATTTTAAAAAATATTTTTAGTTAAGACGAGGGTTTCACCACGTTGGTCAGGCTGATCTCGAACTCCTGATCTCAAGTGATCTGCCACCTTGGCCTCCCAAAGTGTTGGGATTATAGGCATGAGCCACCCCACCCAGCCATACTCAAGAGTTTCTTATTTTCAGATGAATCATTTTGCTGATGTCAACATTCTTGTTAGTTTTTTTGTATTTTTTTTGTTTTTGAGACAGGGTGTTGCTTTATCACCCATGCTGGGGTGCAGTGGTGTGATCTCGGCTCATGGCAACCTCCACTTCCTGGGTTCAAGAGATTCTCTACAGCCTCCCTAGTATTTGGGACTACAGGCAATGGCCACCATGTCTAGTTTTTTTTTTTTTTTGTATTTTTGTTAGAGATGGGATTTCACCATGTTGCCCAGGCTGGTCTGAAACTCCTGGGCTCAAGTGATCCACCCACCTTGGCCTCCCAAAGTGCTGAGATTACAAGCACAGCCAGGGTGCCCAATTTTCTACGGCCTAAGCTGATACCATTGGAGAGGTCCTGTTTAAGAAAATGAACAGAAAATAATGAATCCAAAGTGAGGTACGAGAATGAACATTTAAAGGATCCCTAATCTAGTCCACGTGCCCGGCACTGCGAGATGGGCGCCACTCTGGGCCAGGGCATATGCACTCCTTTGTGCCAGTCTCTCCCAGCTGCTCGGCCTGTCGGCACCTGTAGCTGTTTGAAGTTTGCAGCCCTGCGGCCCATCCAGCCTGAGCGTGGCCTGCTGAACTCCAGCCAAAGGCCCAAGTGCCTTTAAATGAAGGTTGTTGTTCAGCCTTGACTGAGGTTAGAGTAGATAAAAAAGATTAGCCCAAATAGCTAATCTGCCAAAAATCTACCATCTTAATTTAAGTTGAAATATTATATGAAAACCTCAGAATATTACATGAAAATATAACACAAAGGCTGGGTGTGGTGACTCACGCCTGCAATCCCAGCACTTTGGGAGGCCAAGGCAGGAGGATCACTTGAGGTCAGGAGTTCAGCCTAGCCAACATGATGAAAACCTGTCTCTATTACAAATACAAAAAACTAGCCAGGCATGGTGGCATTGTCTGTAGTCCCAGCTACTTGGGAAGCTGAAGCAGGAGACTGAACCCGGGAGGCAGAGGTTGAGATCAAGACACTGCCCTCTAGCCTGGGCAACAGAGTGAGACTTCCTCCCAAAAAAAAAAAAAGAAAAGAAAAGAAAAAATGTAACATGTAACATAAGGTGCTAAGTATATAGAAAGCGCAGTAGAATCAGAGCTCTTTGTGGGGAGTGATGAATTCTGATGGAGGAGGAGGAGAAAGAGAGGGAGGAGGAGATGGAAGAAGATGGAGAGAGGCGGGAGGAGGAGGACACTCTCACGGAGGAAGCAGCATTTATCTGGATTGGTAAGCATAAGCAGGTTCTGCCAGGTGGGGGATGGCAGAGGGAGCATTCCAGCAAGCAAAATGGCAGCAGTGGCAAGGGGATGGGTGCCAGGAAGTGGAGGGGATGTTGGGGCTGTAGGGCTCAGGGAGAGAGAAGCTGGAGAGGTGAGCTGAAGGGTGAAAGGCGGGGCTGCTGCGGGAGGCAGGCATTTCACTGACGCTGTTGGAAACCATCACAGGCTAAAATGTTAATGATTAATCATTTGTTACTATATTAACCCACTGCGAGGACTAACATTTTTTAAAAAGGCCCTTTGGAGTCTGGAAGACTTGGCTGAGGGGCAGTCTGTTTTATTTTTTTAATTTTAACTTTTCTATGGAAAATTTCAAGAATGTAATGAACCCGTGCGCCTGTCCTCCCCCTCCAGTGTTATCAACCAGGGCCAGTTTGGTTTCCTCTGTCTCACTACTCACTTTCTCCCTTGCTGTATTGCTTTCAAACAAATCTCAAGAGATAATGTTTTCAAAAAAAATTAAGACTTTAGAGCCGAAAAAATTAACTATTGAGCACTAGGCCTAAAACCTGGGTGACAAAGTAATCTATACAACAAAGCCCTGTGACACGAGTTTACTTATATAACAAACCTGCACATGTACCCCTGAACCTAAAAGTTAAAAAAAGAAACTCAAGGTAAAAAAGATTAGAAAAGATAACTGTAATATCATCAATGTCTTACATTTCTTTTTTTATAGTTTGTTTTAATCAGGATTCAAATGTTAGAGGTATTTGAACCACAGCATCTCCATCTTGAATAGAGACTGCGTAAAATAAGGCTAAAACCTGCTGGGCTGCATTCCCAGGAGGTTAAGGCATTCTTAGTTGCAGGATGAGATAGGAGGTCAACACAAGATACAGATCATAAAGACCTTGCTGATAAAACAGCTTGCAGTAAAGACGGCCAAAACCCACTAGGACCAAGATGGCAATGAGAGTGACATCCAGTCATCCTCACTGCTACCCTCCCACCAGCACCATGACAGTTTACAGATGCCACGTAACATCAGGAAGTTACCCTGTAGGGTCTACAAAGGGGAGGCATGAATAATCCGCCCCTTGTTTAGCAAATAATCAAGAAATAACCATAAAATTGGGCAACCAGCAGCCCTTGGGACTGCTCTATGGAGTAGCCATTCCTTATTCCTTTCCTAATAAACTTGCATTCACTTTACTTTACAGACTGCCCTGCATTCTCTTCTGCGAGATACACAAACCCTCTCTTGGAGTCTGGATTGGGACCCCTTTCCGGTAACACAAATAAGGTCTGTACATTGTGGTTGGTTGATCTTTTAAATCTCTTATTAATCTAGAATATATTGGCAGCTGGGCACTTTGGGAGGCTGAGGTGGGTGGATCACCTGAGGTCAGGAGATCAAGACCAGCCTGGCCAACATGGCGAAACTCCATCTCTACTAAAAATACAAAAATTAGCCAGCTGTGGTGGTGCACACCTGTAATCCCAGCTACTTGGGAGACTGAAGCAGAAGAATCTCTTGAACCCGAGAGGCAAAGGTTGCAGTGAGCTGAGATCGTGCCACTATACTCCATCCTGGGCGACAGAGCAAGACTCTGTCTCAAAAAAAAAAAAAAAAAAAAAAAAAAAAAAAAAAAAAATTTACTGAGTGCCTTATGCAAAGAACCTAACAAGGTAGGCCATGTGGGAGCCACCAAACTGAACTGGATACAGATCCTATGATCAAAGATAATTAGGATCTAGAAGAAGAGACAAGAACTCAACCAAAATTAAAAGAGATTATCTCCAAAAGAATGGTGTAGCTTAAGCTGGGCGCGGTGGCTCAAGCCTGTAATCCCAGCACTTTGGGAGGCCAAGGCGGGTGGATCACGAGGTCGAGAGATCGAGACCATCCTGGTCAACATGGTGAAACCCCGTCTCTACTAAAAGTGCAAAAAATTAGCTGGGCATGGTGGCACGTGCCTGTAATCCCAGCTACTCAGGAGGCTGAGGCAGGAGAATTGCCTGAGCCCAGGAGGCGGAGGTTGCGGTGAGCCGAGATCGCGCCATTGCACTCCAGCCTGGGTAACAGGGGCGAAACTCCGTGTCCAAAAAAAAAAAAGAATGGTGTAGCTTAACTTGGTCATGATTAACTGAGGGGAAGAAAGAGGCCTTTGTGGCGATGGTACTTGAACCAAGCTAATGTAGCTGGAATGATCTGAACAGGGATGTTCTAAGCCAAAGGAATACCACGAAAGTGAGGAGGCAGGAGATACTAGGACATAGCCGAGAAAAAGTAAATAATTCAGTTTGGCTCAAAGGTGGGTAAGAAGAACCGTGGGAACCCGAGTTGGAAAAATGGGTTTGGAGTTAAACACGTATCTATGATTCAGCCCAGCCATTCTACACCTAGGTATTTACCCAAGAGAAATGAAATATATTTCCATGCAAAGGCTTATGCATAAGTGTTCATAGCAGCCTTATTCATAAAAACTAAGAAACATCAACAGGATTCAACTGGAATATTACTCTGTAACACAGAGAAAAATTACTGAAATATTCAACAACATGAATCTCAAAATCATTAAAATGAATGAAAAGAAAATGAAAAACTAATCTGTAGTAACAAAAGCATTTTTTTTTTTTTGAGATGGAGTTTTGCTCTTCTTGCCCCGGCTGGAGTGCAATGGCACCATCTCGGCTCACTGCAACATCTGCCTCCCAGGCTCAAGCGATTCTCCTGCATCAGCCTCCGGAGTAGCTGGGATTACAGGTGCCCACCGCCATGCCTGGCTAATTTTTGTATTTTCAGTAGAGACGAGGTTTCACCACGTTGGCCAGCCTGGTCTTGAACTCCTGACCTCAGATGATCCACCCTCCTCAGCCTCCTAAAGTGCTGGGATTACAGGCATGAGCCATCACCTCCGGCCGACAAAAGCTTTCTAAGTGGTTCTAAGTAGCTGCTTAGAACTAGGGGCAGTAGGAACTTTTTGGGAATGATGGAAATGCTCTGTAGCTTGATTGTGGTGATTTAATGGGCATACAGAGCCATCAAAACTCGTCAAAGTATACAATGTAAATGGATGCAGTTTACTGTATATAAATTATACCACAATAATGTTGATTTTTATTATTTATTTATTTGTTTTTGAAAACTGGGTCTTCTGGCCAGGTGCAGTGGCTCATGCCTGTAATCCCAGCACTTTGGGAGGCGGAGGCAGGTGGATCACCTGAGGTTGGGAGTTTGAGACTAGCCTGGCCAACATGATGAAACACCACCTCTACTAAAAATACAAAAATTAGCAGGTTGTGGTGGTGGGCGCCTATAATCTCAGCTACTCAGGAAGTTGAAATAGGAGAACTGTTTGAACTTAGGAGGCTGAGGTTGCAGTGAGCTGAGATGGCCCCACTGTACTCTAGCCTGGGTGACAGAACAAGACTCTGTCTCAAAAGAAAAGAAGAAAGAAAACCAATCCTTTACCACAGATACTTTGGAGAGTCAGAAAATGCAAAGCAAGAGTTTTCTCTTATAGTTTAGATTGAGAGAGAGAGAGAGAGAGAGAGAGAGAGAGAGAGAGAGAGAGAGAAAGAGAGCATGCATGCTAAGAGTTGATTGTTAAGAATCTGTAGTTTGCCCAGGGAGAGGAAGTGGTGTCAGCAGCCAGGGTGAGCAGATTTAAAGTGGCAATTTAATGACATCACTATTGATTTCAGACTCCTGCAGTGTCGTACTATATTCAGATTAAAGTCTAGGTTGCTATTAAATTAATGAAGAACAAAATAATGGTGGGGGGGAATTGAAGCTTTCTTTTTATGCTAACCTCCTGCTATAACCTGGCAGGATAGCTACTTTCCAATATTTTAAGAAGTTATTTATATTCAAGGGAAGTGTGTTTTAAAGAATTCTAAGAAAGAAAAGGAAAGTCTAATGTTACAAGACACTGCAGGGAAATGTCACTGTGTAATAACTCCCATCTGGGTTGGGTGGCAGGGTTTGGGCTTTGTGCCCAACAGTGCATCACATTATATAATAACACATACCCTCCTTCTGTGCCTTGCTGCCTCGCTTTTACAATACATGCGGTGCATGAGCAGGGCAGGATGCACTGGTGCCTCTGGTGACAGTGCAGAATGCACCAAGAAATAGGAATGCAGACATACTCTGAAGACAAAAAGACAGGCTTGGCATGGTGGCTCATGCCTGTAATCCCAGCACTTCGGGAGGCTGAGGTGGGCAGATCATTTGAGGTCAGGAGTCCAAAGACCAGCCTGGCCAACATGGTGAAGGCCCATCTCTACTAAAAATGCAAAAATTAGCCAGATGTGGTTGTGGGCACCTTTAATCCCAGGTACTCAGGAGGCTGAGGTGGGAGAATTGCTTGAACCCAGGAGGCAGAGGTTGCAGTGAGCTTAGATTATGCCACTGCACTACAGCCTGTGCAACAGAACGAGACTCCATGTAAAAAACAAAGACGGCCGTGCGTGGTGGCTCACACCTGTAATCCAAGCACTTTGGAGGCCAAGGTGGGTGAATCACCAGAGGTCGGGAGTTCAAGACCAGCCTGACCAATATGGTGAAACCCCGTCTTAAAAAATAAATAAATAAAAAATAAAAGCAAAGACAAAAAGACAGTAAGAACACAGTCCTTTTAATGTAGGGAGCAGGTTATCTTCTCCAGGTCTGGTAACTTAAGACTCAAGTCTCCCAGTCTGCCACTATTCTATGGAGGCAGCTAAGGAAGCTCTGCTGAGATTCTGACCCATGTTAAATGAAATAAATTAATATAAAAACGTATTTCTTTTTTGTGGGTGGGGGAATGGAGTCTTACTCTGTTGCCCAGGCTGGAGTGCAGAGGCGTGATCATGGCTCACTGCAACCTCCGCCTCCCGGGTTCAAGTGATTCTCCTGCCTCAGCCTCCCTAGTAGCTAGAACTACAGATGTGTGCCACCACACCCAGCTAAAAAAAAACGTAGCTTCTCAGTAAACTGTTAGAAAGCTGTTTCACCAAGATGGAAAAAGGGGATGTGGTATTCAGGTGAGAAATTGGCTCATATCTATGGGTGCTAGGAAGTCTCATGATCTGGCATCTACAAGCTAGAGACCCAGAAAAGCTAGTGGTGTAATTCAGTCCAAGCTCAAAGGCCTGGGAACCAGGGAAGCCAATGGTATAAATCCCATTGCAAAGGCAGGAGAAGATCAATGTCCCAGCTCAAGCGGGTAGGCGGGCAGCAATAGGAGTGAACTTCTCCTTCCTGTTTTTTTGTTCTATTCAGGCCCTCAATGGATTAGGTGATGTCTACTCACACTTGCCATCTACTTCACTGACTCCACTGCCAGAAATGCTCATCTCATCTGGAAACACCCACACAGACACACCCAGAAACAGTATTTAATCTGGGCACCCTCTGGTGCAGTCAAGTTGACATAGAAAATCAACCACTGAGGATTCAGCAGCGAGCAAACCAAAACAAAGAAAAACCAAGCCTTCTTGAAGCTTGCATGGGATTGGGGTTGACACAGATGACAAGTAAGTAAGTAAAATACTTAGTATGTTACATGGTAATAGGTGTCGTGGAGAAAAAGTAAACAAGAGGGTTGGGCATACCATGGTGGGAAGGTAGGTTTAAATGTGGTGGTCAGCCGGGTGTGGTGGCTCACGCCTGCAATCCCAGCACTTTGGGAGGCTGAGGCGGGAGGATCACCTGAGGTCAGGAGTTTGAGACCAGCATGGCCAACGTGGTGAAACCTTGTTTCTACTAAAAATACAAAAATTGGCTGAGTGTGGTGATGTGCACCTGTAGTCTCAGCTACTCTGGAGGCCGAGGCACAAGAATCACTTGAACCCAGAAGGTAGAGGTTGCAGTGAGCCGAGATCATGCCACTGTACTCTAGCCTGGGTGACAGAGCAATCCTCTGTCTCAAAAAATTAAACAAATGAATGAATGAATGAATCAATGTGAAATGTGGTGGTCCAGGAAGGCCTTTTATTTATTTATTTATTTTGAGACAGAGTGTCACTCTCTCCCCCAGGCTGGAGTGCAGTGGTGTGACCTCGGCTCACTGCAGCCTCTGCCTCCCAGGTTCCAGTGATTCTCTGTGCCTCAGCCTCCCAAGTAGCTGGGATTACAGGCACATGCCACCATGCCTGGCTAATTTTTGTATTTTAGTAGAGACGTGTTTTCACCATGTTTGCCAGGCTGGTCTCAAACTCCCGACCCCACCCACCTTGGGCCTCATGGAGTGCTGGGATTACAGGTGTGAGCCGCCGTCCCTGGCCAGGAAGATCTCTTGATATTGACAAAATATCATCTGAACAGAAATTTAAAGGTGGTCAGAGAGTGGGCTATGCAGCTATCTGGGAAGAGGATTTGGGCAGATGCAGAGGCTGTGAAATAGAAGATGCCTGGTTAGGGTTGCCAGGCAACATACAAGGTGCCCAATTAACTTGGAAACAAAAAAAATAAGATGCTGCTGGAACAATCAGTTAAGATATGATGGGAGCTTGGGTCAGAGTAGTAGCCATAGAGTTGGTGAAAAGTGAGCAGATTCTGGATATATTTTGGAGGTAGAGCCCACAGGATTTGCTAAGAAACTGGACATGGAATGTGAAAGAAAGAAATGTTAAAGAAGGGTGCAAGGATTAGGCCTGGGCACCTGGAAATGGAAAGTTCTCCATTTTATCAAGATAGTAAAGGCTGTGGCTATAGGAGGAGTAAATTTTGAGGTGTTATCAAGAGCTTGGTTCTGATTATAGAAATGTTGGGTTGGTGGCTGGATACTTGGGTCTGGAATTCAAGGGAGAAGTCTTGGTTGGTGACATAAATAGGGGAGTCATTGTGGTTCTAATTATCAGAACCATTTCTGTCTTCTCCTGAAACAGTTACCTACTACCAGAATTATGCTACATAAACCCACCCTGTGGGGAGTAGAAAAGTTCCTCTTTAAAGTTTCCTTTCTTGTTAAAGAATAAATAATAAGTGTGCTAATAACTCTTTGTTAAGCCCTATCCTATGTAGCTGTTAAACATACCATGCTTACTGGCACGTAGTACATTCTGTGTCTTTGTACTTTAGCCAAGGTATCTCTGCTGGACGTGCTCACAGGCATGTCCCAGCTCTCCATTGCTTTTACCTGTTTAGAAAAGTTGTTAGCCAGTCGGGTTTTAGTTTATACTGTAAGATCTGGCTCCAGCCAACAGAGATCAGACACAGCAGTAAGGACAACCCCAAATGCGCAAGGGATAAATATGTCTGCTTTTCCTTTGTTCATTGTACTCTCTGGCAAAATGGCTAGCAAGGGTACCCTTCCTGCAGTCCAGGAAGTAAAAAAATCTATTGTCTGAGTGCTAATTTTTCTTTGCAGCACCAAGCATCTGTTTCCAACACACCCCAAAACTTAGTGGCTTAAAACAACCACCATTGATTTAGTTTAAGATTTTGGGGATCAGCAATTTAGGCAGAGTTTAATTAGCTGGGAACTTCTGGTCTTGGGTCATCTGGGGCAGGCTTTCTGGTGCCTCTGCTGTCAGCTGTCAGGGCAGCTGGCTGTTCTCGGATGGCCTTAGCTGGAATGATTCATCCCTGCTTCACCCGGTCTCCCATTTCCAGCAGCCGGTCCAGGACTGTGTTCCCAGTAGAGGCAGTGTTTGGAGAGAAAGAAGTGCTCAGGGCCTCTTGAAGCCTAGACCTGGAACTGTCACATCAACACTCTGTCACATTCTCACGGTCAAAGCAAGTCGCAGAGCTGGTGGTGAAGGAGGGGGAAGTAGATTTCCCCCTTGGTGGGAGTAGCTGCAGAGCCGCATTGCAAAGGGCAGGGATACAAGGAGACTGTTTGGGCCATTAGTGCAACCAGTTTATTGCATGTCTCACATCTGAAACATTTTCAACCTGGCTATATTGAAGTTTAATGAACCGTCTTTTCTCTCTAAAAAGAAATGTAGCTGGGAGGGGTGACTTGCGCCTGTAATCCTAGCACCTTGGGAGGACAAAGTGAGTGGATTGCTGAGCTCAGGAGTTCAAGACCAGCCTGGGCATCACGGCAAAACCCTGTCTCTACAAAATATATATTAGCTGGGCCTGGTGGTGCACGCCTGTAGTCCCAGTTACTTGGGGGTCTGAGGTGGGAGGATCACTTGAGCCCAGGAGGTCGAGGCTGCAAGACTGCACCACTGAACACCAGTCTGAGTAACAAAGCAAGACCCTGTCTAAAAAATGGTGGCCGGGTACGGTGGCTCACACCTGTAATCATAGCACTTTGGGAGGCCAAGGCAGGTGGATCAGGAGTTCCTGACCTGAGGTCAGGAGTTCGAGACCAGCCTGGCCAACATGGCGAAACTCCGTCTCTACTAAAAATACAAAAATTAGCCAGGCATGGTGGCGTGTGCCTGTAATCCCAGCTACTCGGGCGGAGAATCACTTGGACATGGGAGGTGGAGGTTGCAGTGAGCCAAGATCGCGCCACTGCACTCCAGCCTGTACAACAGGGGCAAGACTCCATTTCAAAAAAATAAAAGGACAGATAATGTAGGACAAAAAATGTAGGACAGATACAGTGGCTCATGCCTATATTCCCAGCACTTTGGGAGGCCAAGGCAGGAGGATCACTTGAGCCCTCAAGTTGGAGACTAGCTTGGGCAACATGGCAGACCTCGTCTCTACTAAAATTAGAAAATTAAGCAAGGCGTAATGTGGCGTACCTATAATACCAGCTACTTGGGAGGCCAAACGGGGAGGATTGCTGGAGCCCAGGAGTTTCAGGCAGCAGTGAGCTGTGATTGTACTACTGCACTCCAGCCTGGGCAGCAGAGCAAGGCTCTGTCTTAAAAAGAAGAAGAAAGATAAAGAATCTGCCTGTGATTGGTATAATGAGACAGGTAAAGTTGGTCTGATATTTGGCTTTAGTTAGAAGCAGAATCTCAAGGGGAAGGAGACAATCCAAGAATACACTAGGATGGAGTGAATGTGAGAAAACAGAATGAGGGCCCAAGCATGTAGAGAAGAACAAGACACTGCCACCCTATCATGTGGCCTCCAGGCCACAAGGTTAGACTTCACCAGCTATCTTGTGCCTTCATACTGCCCACTGCCTCCACCAAGGGATACATGAAAGACATTCCAGCATGATCTTCATCTTTGCCACATAATAATTCTATACAACTGTGTCCGCAAATAAGTCATATCAATACCTGATAGCCCTGGTGAGAGTTCCTTTTTTTTTTTTTTTTTTTCTTTCTATCCAGAATCTCTATATCTGTAGCGCTCTAAGCCTGGAACTTTTTAGCTTCTTTCAGGAGGGCGAGGACGACACCCTTGGGTGTCTTTAGCATTCTCCAACTGCATAGGTGTTCGTTCTCCACGATGGCCGTGGCACATTTGTCCCTCCTCCTCCCAGGCAGGCCACCTATTGAAAATGCTGCGGTTTCTTCTGATGGTGGTTTTGAAAGAAAAAGGAAAAAATAAATAAATAATAAATTTTTTTTTTAAAAAAGGAAAAGGCCGTGGTGCTGTCATCCGGCAGCCCCAGGGTAGGGCCAGTTGCAGCAGTACGTATCAGCCTCTCACTCACCTCACAAGCATTTTCTTCCGGAAAGTGGCCAAGAGGAAAGGACCAAACTTTCAAGACTAGCATCCACCCTGCAATGTTCTGTTTGCGGGAAAAAAAAAGAGAATATAGGCACACAGAGAAAAGTTTCACAGGACACAGGCAAGGTATGAGTCGCCATTTTAAAGTGATATCAGGGCTGTTATCCCAGCCCTTTGAGAGGCCGAGGTGGGTGGATCACAAGGTCAGGACTTCAAGATCAGCCTGCCCAAGATGGTAAAATCCTGTCTCTACTAAAAATACGAAAATTAGCCCAGTGTGGTGGCAGACACCTGTAATCCCAGCTACTCAGGAGGTTGAGGCAGAGAATTGCTTGAACCCAGGAGGCAGAGGATGCAGTGAGCCAAGATCGCGCCACTGCACTCCAGTAAGACTCCATCACAAAACAAAACAAAACTGCTTGTTAACCCTGAAGAAGAATCTATGTCAAAAGACATAGGGTTAAAATCTAAACCTTTTTCCTTTTTTTTTTTTTTTGAGATGGAGTTTCGCTCTTGTTATCCAGGCTGGAGTACAATGGCGCGATCTCGGCTCACCGCAGCCTCTGCCTCCTGGGTTCAGGCAATTCTCCTGCCTCAGCCTCCTGAGTAGCTGGGATTACAGGCGTGCGCCACCATGTCCAGCTAATTTTTTGTATTTTTAGTAGAGACGGGGTTTCACCGTGTTGACCAGGATGGTCTCGATCTTTTGACCTCGTGATCCACCTGCCTCGGCCTCCCAAAGTGCTGGGATTACAGGCGTGAGCCACCGCGCCCGGCCTCCTTTCTTTCTTTTTTTTTAAAGATGGAGTTTTACTCTTGTTGCCCAGGCTGGAATGCAATGGCGTGATCTAGGCTCACTGTAACCTCTGCCTCCAGGTTCAAGTGATTCTCTTGCCTCAGCCTCTGGAATAGCTGGGATTACAGGCACATGCCACCACGCCCAGTTATTTATTTATTTATTTATTTATTTATTTATTTATTAGTAGAGATGGAGCTTTCTCCATGTTGGTCATTTTGGTCTTGAACTCCTGACCCCAGGTGATCCGCCCACCTCAGCCTCCCAAAGTGCTGGGATTACAGGCATGAGCCACCGCATCCTGCCCTAAAACATATTCTTGTTGCAGTTTCCCAAGGCTACACAAAAGTCAGAGAATGTGAGCAGGCATCCTGTATTTTCCACTGATTCACAGCAGAGACCAATACTGTAAGAATTTCTCACGGTGAAGACACTCCTATGATAGCCTCTACTTACCAAATCAGTCAATGAAGTAAGTATGAGAATGTTTTCTAGATGGAGATACTGAGGTTTAGAGAGGTTAAGATGCTGCAGTTCTCACCACCAGCTAGCAAGTGGTGGGGCTTTTATTAGAACCCGGATTTCAAAACACCACCACTGCATGGTACTAATTCCACATGCCGAAATGGAAAGAATGCTTTTTTTCTTGTAAGTCTGCCAAATTGATGCAGATGGTTATCATCTTTCATTTGTTTTAGCTGAGCTAAAATAGAATTTTAAAAAAGAAAAAGGAATTAGGAAGAAAAATAATCTAAAGTACAAATCGGATGCTGAGACATCTGGTATGCAAAATGAGAGAAAGATATCACAGTGTAAGCTCCTGTGTGTGAGTCCAAAATCCAACTGCACCAGTGTGTGAATGGGGCAGACCTGGTTTCAGCAGCAAGCATGAAGACAAGTTTTAGCTGGCAGAAACTCAAGACAAGTCTCCTGTCTGATATTACCCAAAAAAAGCAAATGTCAGTTTAGACTGCGTTAAAATATGATTGCATTAACAGAGCATGTGGAAATGAGGCCAAGCCACACCTCGGGCACTGCAGGGCATTTTCGGCACTGTGGTTAAGACGGATGTAAGTCGCCGGGCGCGGTGGCTCAAGCCTGTAATCCCAGCACTTTGGGAGGCCGAGGCGGGTGGATCACGAGGTCGAGAGATCGAGACCATCTTGGTCAACATGGTGAAACCCCGTCTCTACTAAAAATACAAAAAACTAGCTGGGCATGGTGGCTCGTGCCTGTAATCCCAGCTACTCAGGAGGCTGAGGCAGGAGAATTGCCTGAACCCAGGAGGTGGAGGTTGCGGTGAGCCGAGATCGTGCCATTGCACTCCAGCCTGGGTAACAAGAGCGAAACTCCGCCTCAAAAAAAAAAAAAAAAAAAAAAAAAAAGACGGATGTAAGTCAAGGGCCCTGAGCACTGGATAGGCGCATCAGATTCCTTTCCACTCTGGCACTTTATATGTTACTTTAGCAAGAAGGCAGTAACCACAAGCCAGCTGCCTGGGCTGTTTTCCTTTATCTCATGAGCTCATTTCCTTCCCATGGTTCCTGCTATAATAGTGGTTTCTCCACCCTCAGCAGGGAGCTGAAATCTCAGAGGGGCTTTTAAAATGCTGGATATTCTGGCCGAGAGTTGTGGCTCATGCCTGTAATCTTAGCACTTTGGGAGGCTGAGGCAGACAGATCACAAGACCAGCCTGGGCAACATGATGAACCCCATGTCTACTAAAAATACAAAAAAGCGGCTGGGCACGGTGGCTCACACCTGTAATCCCAACACTTTGGGAGGCCGAGGCGGGTGGATCACTTGAGATCAAGAGTATGAGACCAGCCTAGCCAACATGGTGAAACCCCGTCCCTAATAAAAATACAAAAATTAGCAGGGCACATGGTGGCAGGTGCCTGTAATCCCAGCTACCAGGGAGGTAGAGGCAGGAGAATTGCTTGAACCTGGGAGGTGGAGGTTGCAGTGAGCCGAGATTGTCCCATTGCACTCCAGCCTGGGAGACAAGAGCAAAACTCCATCTCAAAAAAAAAAAAAAAAAAAAAAAAAAAAAAGGCAAACAAGCAGCCAGGCATGGTGGTGGGCACCTGTAATCCCAGTTACTCAGGAGGCTGAGGCAGGAGAATCGTTTGTACCCGGGAGGCAGAGGTTGTAGTGAGCTGAGATTGTACTACTGCACTCTAGCCTGGGTGACAAAGTGAGACTCTAAAAAATAAACAAGACTGGGTACTGTGGCTTGTGCCTGTAATCCCAACACTTTGGGCGGCCAAGGCAGGTGGATCATGAGGTCAGGCATTTGAGACCAGCCTGGCCAACATAATGAAACCCGTCTCTACTAAAAATACAAAAAAATTAGCTGGGTGTGGTGGTGCGTGCCTGTAATCCCATCTACTCAGGAGGCTGAGGAAGGAGAATTGCTTGAACCCGGGAGGTGGAGGTTGCACAGAGCCGAGATTGTGCCATTGCACCCCAGCCTGGGCGACAGATCGAGACTCCATCTCAAAAACAAAAACTAACAAACACCCTCAAAAGTTAAATGCTGGATATTCTAATTCAATAGGTGTGGTGTAGGCTTGGAACAGTGGCCCATGCCTGCAATCGTAACACTTTGGGAGGCTGAGGTGGGAGGATCTCTTGAGCATAGGAGTTTGAGACTACAGTGAATTATGATCACACCACTGCACTTCAGCCTGGGCAATACAGTGAGACCCCGTCTCAAATAAATAAATAACTCTCATTCGAGAGGTACCCTCCATATACCCAGGGGAAATAAGTATTCTCATCTCTGAAGACACAGAGACAGAAGAATCTGAACAAACAGGCCTTGCCAAGTTCCCCCAGTTTACCATTAGATTGTACTTTTTGTCCAATACTTCTGCACAACTCTCCACTCTTCATGAAACCAAAACATAAAAATACACAAGCTCACCAGTTTCTTTGGATTCTCCTTTCCTTATGAAGGCTCCCATGTCAAAGAAAACATATTTTAGAAATGCGTATGTTTTGCTTTTGTCTATCTGTCTTTTGTAATAGGGGCCCCAGTCATGAACGTAGTGATGGGTGTGGAAAGCAATCTTTCCTCCCTTACACGAAAATATCTGTGGCTCTCACACTCAACACCCAGTCCTCCTCCTCCTCCTCCCTGGTCTATGGAACAGAGAGGAACAGGTTGCACATTACTTAACCAAATTTCAGAAGCTTAGTCACTTTTACTTTTAATAGATGCCAGCAGTTGGTGTTACCACCATGCTGATATAATGGCAATCACCAAGGGTTCTAACACACAGCCTGTGTTCCATCTGACAAAACCCACCGCTGTGGATTGAGTCCCTTCAAGCTAATAACAGTGGGAGAGGCATAGAAGAATAGAGTGCTAGGAACATAATGAAGAAAAGGTTACGGTGCATCATGCCCAAGATCTGAGTTTGCTGAGCTTCCAATTTTATACTTGCCATCTGTTGATGCACATTCTTCCACCTTAGTGAAGTAGTCAAGAGGTATTCATTTTTTCTTTTTAATTTTATTTGCAGCAATTTTCCTTTAACTGCTGGTTCCCCCCTACCATCCCAGGTTGAATCCTAGTTTGGGTGTTTGACTTAAATGATAAATTGGTAGTTCTTAAGGACAACTCCCAAATATACTCAAGGAAAAGAAAACTGCATGTATAGCTGTTTTGAATAGATGTCCAGAAAACACCAACTTTCTCTGATTTGCCAAATTTCTACCAATTTGATAACCCTGTGCTCTAGATGAGGTCATGGGCAAGCCACATTTGATAATAAACTAGGGCTTATCTGCTTTCTTTACACATGGAGAAAATCAACAAGTATACAAGTAGTTTTTTTTTTTCTATTTTTTATAGAGATGGGATTTCACCATGTTGTCCAGGCTAGTCTCAAATTCCTGAGATCAAGTGGTCTGACTGCCTCGGCCTTCCAAAGTGCTGGGATTACAGGCATGAGCCATCACACCCGGCCCAGTCCTTTCTAACATTTAGTTACTAGAAATCTAGTTGTTGGCCAGATGTGGTGGCTAAGACCTGTAATCCCAGCACTTTGGGAGGCCAACACAGGAGGATGACTTGAGGCCAAGAGTTTGAGATCAGCTCCAGCAACATAGCATGACCCTGATTAAAAAAAAAAAGAAATCCAGAAACTCAGGAGTAAATAAATGGTGGCTAGTAGCTCTACTGTCCTACTGTTAAAAATACTGTATTATAACTTAACTAATAATTGTAGCTTGTGTGTCCCTCCCAGAGGACCACGCCAGTGAGTCCCTTGATGTCTAAATTTCCCTTTGTCTGAAGATTGTGACTCACACATAAAATATCACCAGTTTTCTTCCCAACTTGTGCTCTTTGCTCTACCTGCGAACTCAGAGAAGAGTGGAATGCATATGTAAATGAATGGAGGAGAAAGTAATTGAGGGAAGCATCACCACCCAAATTAGTTTGGAAAGAATCTTCCCTTAAACTCCTATTTGATGTTTCTCATGGAATTTTATCGACTCCAGCTAAAACCACATCCAGTCCCAAAGGTTCTCATGGCCCTGCATATGGAAGAATGGTAAATGACAACTTCCAGGCTCAATTATATGAAAGTTATGTGTAACCACTCTACAGGCTCCCAAAAAAATAAAGTGGAAAGATCTGGTAGTTAAAAATATGCCTTACAGTAGTAAAGTCTGTTTTGAACTGCTGATCAGCACAGGGGCCTGATTTATCATTAAGGGATAGTCTTGGAGGATTTCAGTGGGATACATAGAAACTGTCAGCACTATTATGATTTTTAACTTCTCTGCAAACTCCACATTTAGAGTCCAGCTAATAGCCAACTTTTATTCAATGGAAGGTATGTGGCACCTTCCTCTTTTTTTTTTTCTTCCCAGCAAACAATATATTCTATCACAGCACCTTTCTCTCTTTTAAGAGCCAGGGTCTCCCTCTACCACCCAGGCTGGAGGGCAGTGTTGTAGACATTAACTCACTGAATCTCAAACTCCTGGACTCCTCAGCCTCCCAAGTAGTTGGGATTACAGGCATGAGCCACCATGCCTAGCCATGGCAACTTTTTCTTTACTTGCTTGTTAAAAATCCTTTGCCCGGGTGTGGTGGCTCACATCTGTAATCCCAGCACTTTGGGAGGCTGAGGCAGGTGGATCATGAGGTCAGGAGTTCAAGACCAGCCTGACCAACATGGTGAAACTTTTGTCTCTACTAAAAATACAAAAAAAAAAAAAAAAAAAAAAATAGCTTGGTGTGGTAGTGAGTGCCTGTAATCCCAGCTACTCAGGAGGCTGAGGCAGGAGAATTGCTTGAACAAAGGAGGTGGAGGTTATGTATGGTATGCTGAGATCACGCCACTGCACTCCAGCCTGGGCAACAAGAGCGAAATTCTAAATAAATAAATAAAACAACAACAACAAAACTACTTTAAGCAAGGTTTTTTCCTTTGGAATGAAATATTAAATGTTTCTAGAATCCTCAAGTTGCACCCACAGTTCTTATGGATAGTCTAGAAACACATGCCAATTGCCAGAGTATAGTAGTAACCCACTAGTTATAAATCACTAATCCCATTAATTCAGTCTTTTTTTTTTTTTTTTTTGAGACGGAGTTTCGCTCTTGTTACCCAGGCTGGAGTGCAATGGCGCGATCTCGGCTCACCGCAACCTCCGCCTCCTGGGTTCAGGCAATTCTCCTGCCTCAGCCTCCTGAGTAGCTGGGATTACAGGCATGCGCCACCATGCCCAGCTAATTATTTTTGTATTTTTAATAGAGACGGGGTTTCACCATGTTGACCAGGATGGTCTCGATCTCTTGACCTCGTGATCCACCCGCCTCGGCCTCCCAAAGTGCTGGGATTACAGGCTTGAGCCACCGCGCACGGCCAATCCCATTAATTCAAAGCCTCCTGGTTTTAGTCCTGTTTTACTCAGTATTCTGGCAGCCAGCCAGTCACTCCACTCCCACCTGTGTGCGCACATATACATCCTTAAGGATGCTTTGTTATCAGTGTTTTTTCAAGTTGGTGAGATTTCGTCTTGCAATTTTATCATAATCACCACCAGTTTGGTTTGCAGTAAGTTACTGACAATCCCTTGTAGTTCAGAATGATAGAATTTACATCAACACAAATCTAACTGACTTAACTAGACTTTGAAACTCCTGATGATCCAAATGAGTAATTCACACCTATTGCTGAAGCAGACACACACATAATAAAAAACCATATACCTGTATGTTTCATGCCTGTGACTGTTAGTCTCTTGAGTGCATTTTAATTAGGCTTTCTTCCCCACTAGTGAAATTCAACAATAGTCAAGTTTACCATCAGGCCTCACACTACTTAAGCCTTTTGCAACAGGTAACCCTGTTGACAACTTCCTCCTTCCTAAAACTTTTTCCACCTGACCTCTGGAAGGCTCTCCCTTGGTTACCTCCAGGCAGTTCCTTTTTAAAAATTTTAAACTTTTATTCTTGAGATAGTGTTTTGCTGTCACCCAGGCTGGAGTGCAGTGGTGTGATCACAGCTCACTGCAGCCTCAGCCTCTTGGGCTCAAGCCATCCTCTCAGCTCAGTCTCCCGAGTAGCTGGGACTACAGATGCCTAACAAATTTTTTTAGGTCTTGCTACATTGCCCACACTGGCCTCAAATTCCTAAGCTCAAGTGATCCTCCCTCCTCAACCTCCCAAAGTGCTGGGATTACAGGTATGAGTCTGGTACCTGGCTACATTTTAGAGACGGTAAACCTATGGTAACCAGGTTAGCCTCAAACAATCCTCCTGCCTTAGCCTTCCGAGTACAAGTGCAGTGGTGGCAGGGGGAGCTCCTCTTAATTACCTTTGTTGGCTTCTCCTTGTCAACCAATCTCCTGTTGGAGTGCAGTCTATCCTCTCTCCAAATGACCTTATCCAGTATCAGTTTCTTGTGTCATCTATTGAGATCTTCCCACTGTCTAGTAGAGTTCTCCAGCTTAGACTTCTCTGAAGAATCAGCATCTCAAATTTAACACATCCAAAACTAAATTCTTGAATTCCCATCTCAGTGCCAACTCCTTTCTTTCAGATGCTCAGACCAAAATATTTGACATTAAATCCATCCTCACTCAACCTATCAGTATATCGTCTCTATCTTCATTTCCTAACCCGTCTACCACCCTAGACTAAGCCACTATCATCTTTGCTTTAACACTATATCATACACAATTACTCTATGCTTTTACCCTGCTACCTGAAAGCCAAAGTGAGCCTTGTAAATGTTAACTCCTATCATGTATCTCTTCTGCTCAGAGCTCCAATGGTTTTCTTGAGGTCTGGTCTTCCTTGTGCACTCACACTGCTCTACAACCCTTACATCTTGGGTTAGCAAAGGGGCCACTCTGTTCCCAGTACATATCACATTCCAAGACTGCTGTCTTGGCCTGGAATGGTCCGTCCTGATACCCACATGGCTTCCACACCTTCGTTTTAAAATGTCACATTACAAGGACCTTCCTAGAAAAGTCCTCTTGCTCCACTCAATTGTTCTCCACACGTTAACAAACCCTAGGGCCCGCAGGCTACTAAAACATGCTTGTATTACACTTTAGCATCAAAGATAAAATGTTATGAGCTTTTCTCATGTGCACATCCTTATTCTTGCCCCAAACATCTTGACTCTAAGAATAACCAGAAAAAGATATGAGACAGTCTTCAAAGTCTGAGAAGTTCTATTTGAAATCTTCAAAGGTTTATCATTAGGTAAACAGCTGGAGTTCATCACTCTGGCTTAAAGACACGACAAAAAGCTAACCCAATCTTGGTTGGATCTGGACGTTGGGAAAACAGCTAAGAGCACTGCAAGGACAACAGAGAAAATAGGGCCTCTTCTACAGAACTGACCATTTTCAAAACAAGTTGGAGCAATGGAGCCCACAAAGCCTCTGAATTGCTGCTAGTCTGCTGTTTCAGACTTCCAAGGCCAGTTCACCTATCAGCCTCCATGTCTCACCTCAAGCCCCTTTCCATTATCCTTATCTTCCCAGCTTTGACCACTGCCTGAAAATTCCCTTCCTGCTAGTGTTTCAGAGGACAAAAGGCCATGTAGATCACTCATACTTTTCTCATTAAAATGTCCGAAACCAGAATGCTGAGCCAGGTGCAATGGCTCACACCTGTAATCCTAACACTTTAGAAGGCTAAAGCTGGAGGATTATGAGGTTAGGAGTTCGAGACCAGCCTGAGCAACATGGGATGACCGTGTCTACAAAAAACAACTATCAGAATGCTTAAAATTGTCATCAAGTGTGAAGTTCTTAATATGTATTTCAAATCATGGGGATTCAGGGAACGTTCACACAATGTGTCTGGCCCAGATTCTGGACACTAGGACAAACTCCAGATTGCTCAATCACTAGATTCACATGTTCGAGCAGACCAGAGTCACTGGCTTGCTTCTAACCTTTAACAAATGTGATTAATGAGATAAGGGTGGTAGGAACTATTTCTCCTCCCAGGCTGGGCTTGCACTTTAGGAGGCTGAGGTGGGCAGATCTTGAGCTCAGGAGTTGGGACCAGCCTGGACAAATAAGCAAGACCAGGTCTCTACAAAAATTAAGATGGCCATAGGGGTGTATGCCAGTAGTCCCAGCAACTAGTGAGGCTGTGGGAAAACGGCCTGAGCCCAGGAGGCAGATGCAGGGAGCCACTTGTGCCAATGCACTCTAAGCCTGGTAAGCAAGCTGTGTCAAGCATTCTCTTCCCGTTTTTACCCTGTATTCCTCTATTCAATCTCAGCTGCCACAATTAGACAGACGGAAAGCGCAAGGACATGTTTTTCTTGCATCTGTAGTGGAAACCTTAGCAGCAGATAGCAACTGCTCCAGGTCTGTCAAATAGATGCATTTTCACATTCATTCTGACACCATCTTTTCAGATACAATATAAAGAACACTTTCACCCCTCTGCCCACCAGCCAGCCCACATTCTGTGTAACTTCATCTTTTAAATCGGGCTGGCAAACTTGCAGGCCTCAGTGTCCGACACAACTCTGCCTGTGCAGTGAAAACAGCCATGGTCAATCCATAAATGAGTGAGCATAGCCATGTTCCAATATAACTGGACACAAATATAAGTTCCGTCCCACAAGATATTTTCCCCTCAACCGTTTAAAAATGCAACCACCTTGAAGAGTACAAAACAGGTGGCTGGACAGGCTAGTTTGCCAGTCCCTGTTCTAGTTACCAGGGAGTTTAACATTCATCCCGAGACTTGGCTCTCTTTACGTTAAATAAGCTGAGACAAAGTTGCTTCCAACTGAATTAGTCTCTTTTTATTCTCTTGGTAATCTCCTCCAGTTACTACTTCCGTTGTAGATGATGAAATGGGTAAGGCTCCACTTCAGATGTTGGCACTGCTATGAGCATGGTCTTTCCCTTTATTGCAACTCACAATCAAAACCTTTGATTCTTTTTTTTATATTCCAGTCCCAGAAGTAGTTTCCACTGTAGAAGTTAATTGATGAGTCTTATTCTTTCTAGCAGTAGCTTACAACCAGGCTCTAGCTTCTCCACGAACACTATAGGACGAATTTAGTTTAAATATGTATTAAACTAAAAGGCATTCTCTCAAATGAGTTTAAATGCATTTTATTTTTAGAGAACCTACATGACATGTTTTTCTTAGAAACAATGCCTCCACTCCAAATAAATCACGGTCAAAATACATGAAGAGCTCAAGGTGACATCAGTCCCATTTGTCTTAAGTCCTGGTGTGTGGATGACAAGCAGAAGCCAGTTACGATGGTAGGTGATAGATCCAAAGTAATTGCCAAATTTGTTACTGTAAAAACAAAAATTACATTACCATAAACATGTAAGCCTACATTTCTAGGCTATAGATGTATTCCCCAATTCAATCTGGGCCGCCACAAAGACAGACAGAAAGCGCAGGGATTTCTTTCTTTTGCATCCTAGTGCAAACCAAAAGAACAACAGCCAATTGTTCAAGGTCTATCAGTGGATGCAGGAGACCGTTACCAAATCAGCAGTAGCTCATTTTCCAGAAGTCTGTGGCATGTGCCACCCACCCCTGCTCTACCAACAAAAACCTCAGATACCATCTGAATAACCCCTTTGGTAAGTCATCTTTTTTTTTTTTTTGAGACAGAGTTTCGCTCGTTACCCAGGCTGAAGTGCAATGGCGTGATCTCGGCTCACCGCAACCTCCGCCTCCTGGGTTCAGGCAATTCTCCTGCCTCAGCCTGCTGAGTAGCTGGGATTACAGGCACGCACCACCATGCCCAGCTAATTTTTTTGTATTTTTAGTAGAGACGGGGTTTCACCATGTTGACCAGGACAGTCTCGATCTCTTGACCTCGTGATCCACCCGCCTCGGCCTCCCAAAGTGCTGGGATTACAGGCGTGAGCCACCGTGCCCGGCGGTAAGTCATCTTATACAGTTCTAAGTAATTTCTGTCTATTGTTGACTCTAATCTCACTTGTTCAGTATAGACTTATGTTTATCTTCTTCCTAATTTATACAGAAACCTATGAAAGCTAGAATAATGAATGCCTCAGTTTCTGTACAGCTCCCAGCCCTGCACAGCAGACATTCAGTTACTTATATTTACTAACACAATTTGCACACCAGTTCAGCAGTCAGCATGTTTACTAAAAGCCAGTACTGGCAGCAGGCTTTCAATCATCAGCTGCCAATGATCAGTAAACCAAAGTAAAAACAATGATATGAATTAATCCTTATGTATACAGCAAAACATGATGAAGTGAAGTAAGGCCTACCTGTGAGGTCTATCTAGAGGAAAATCAATGGTGCTCTCCATCTTCCTCAGCATTTAAACTGTATTTTTTGGAGACAGAACCTCATTCTGTCACCCAGGCTCCAGTGCAGTGGTGGGATCTCAGCTCACTGCAACCCTCCCAAGTTCTCCTGCCTCAGCCTCCCGAGTGGCTGGGATTACAGATGCCTGCCACCGTGCCTAATTTTTTGTTTTTCTGGTCTCAACTCCTGACCTCAGGTGATCCACCCTAATCCCTCCCAAAGTGCTGGGATTAGAGGTGTGAGCTACCACGCCCTGCCGAAACTGTACTTTATGATGCCCCATCTGCACTCAAGTGTTTCCACAAATAAGATTCTAAGCCTTTTTATACCCTAAGAATCTTTTACACGTGAAACATTCTATCCCAGTGGCACAAAACAACTGGAATCCCATCTAATATATCTATTTTTTACATTACTGATTTTAATCCACTCCTTTGTACTTACACATTTTTCCATTTCTAAACCATCCTTAAAGAAAATCATATATGGGGTCACACCATCTTCACGGTAGTCCAATAGAGCAACCATGCCATCTGGATTCATGTTTTCACCAATAAAGAACTTGGGAAGCAAACAAAATACCTAGAATTAGACCATTACATACAAATACATGCCATTCAAAACTAACTACAGTACAAAATCAGGAGAATTCCAGTACCCAAAAGCTCTGATACTCACTCACCATAATCATTTGTTCACTCAATTAGGCACCTTAATAGTCACCTAAGTAAGAATACAGAGCAATACAGAACACTAGGCTTTATGGAAACCTTTACTTTCTCAGACCCTGAAGTGTGCTTATATAGTCAAGCACAATTGCAACATAGGGCTGACAGTGACAGAATATATCATAGTTTGTATCTTATGGCCAAGGGATGCATGAAGTTGGATAATTAGAGGTAACGAAAGCCACTGACATTTTCCAGAAGTAGAACATGTTCAGATACATCAGGAGGACCAGTAGCAATAAGACACATTAGAATTGTAAACAGAAAGCTGAACACTTAGGAGGTTAAGCATTTTTTGAGAAGAAAAACTGAAGAAATGTCATCTGGGAAAGAAGTTTTCCATCAGAAGGCAGGATTTGAAAACACTTGAGCGCTGAGAAAGCTACTTTCTACACCTGGAATACTAGTATAGAATTGAAGATGAATGAACTTAATTTTTGCTCTTGCAGTTAAAATTATACAATCCTTTGATCCAAATACTTAAGGCATTTACCTGGTAGTTTTTGAAATTAGCAAGGATGTGCTTGATTTGTTCTGCAGCCCCTGTCATAAAAGGTTTTACTCTTTCTGGTCTCTGTTCTTCAAGTTTGCCTTTGATTCTAAAACAACATTTCATTAACTGGTTAAATTATTGAATTTTCAGTAAAATCAATTTTTAAAGTAAAAAAATACCCAAGCTTAAAAAAAGTAAGAACATTGAAAAAGGCAACCAGCTGTTAAGAAATTACTAATTAATAGCTGGGCGCGGTGGCTCACGGCTGTAATCCCACCACCTGTTCACATAAGTTATCTTTCAAGAATGTTCGTATTTCTGACATTTCTTGTTGACTATTTTCAAAGTACTATTCTAACTCTAAACGGAACCCAGACTGCAGGCTTCAGTACGCTCACAGAAAAAGAAACCACTCTTGTCAGTGAACTCATTAATAAAAAAGGCAAGTATATTCAATGCTCAAAAGAAACTCAAAAGTTACCCCATCTTTAAATCCCTTAAGATTCTAGACATCAGCTAAGTGCTGCCAGTATCACTTACGATTTCATGTAATCTTTGATATACTTCTTGTAGGCTTCTTTTGTGAAACTTGTTTCCTGCAGGTGATGGTTCATGACAATATCGACACCAGTGATTACTGTGCTTTCGGTACCTTCGCCCTCGGGGCCTTCAGCGGAGGCATTTCCACCAATGAGCGAGTCATCAATGTTACCTTCTGTCCTACTGACCATCTGCGTTAACAAAAAGCAGTATAGTTGCATCTTCAAAGCACCTTCCACACCAACAGCTAAGAAACATTCTTAGTTCTTGATGAAAATCAAAAAAGCACCATTATGGGAATCAAGGTGTGACCTGTGGATTTTCCGAAACGACCTAACTTAAAAAAAGAGTTGTCCATCGTTGGCCAGAACAAAATAGGATCATTAAAAAGTTGTTTGCAGTTGCTGACATCGAGTGCCTCGGGTTGGTAAGTAGGGGCAGGGTAAACACGAAAGGGATTGGGCTCCTAAACCAGAGACAGCGTGTCCCGGACAACCCCGGGAGGAGGATGGGCGCCGAGGCGGCGGGCCTATTTCCAGGCTCAGCTCCGCCTCCAGTTTTCTAGAAAAACCCGAGCCCGGAAAGAGCGTCTCCTCCGCCAGGAGGCGGCGGGGAGGATTGCACAACCTCAGGCGGGGGAGCGGCGGAAACCCGAGCCTGCCTGGCGCGGCCCGCCCCGACCTCCCCCACGCGCAGGCCCGACCGACTCACCTTCCCCTCCACCTCTAGGCACAGCCCGTCCGCGATCTCCCGGATCTTGTAGATGTCAGAGAACATCTCATCGTCTGCCGAATACACAGAACCGCCCGTCACCGCAGGCCCCGACCCGGCGCCGCCATTTCCCGCATTTCCCGCGCCGGCAGCCGCACGCGGCGTCAGCCCCTCGCGAGGGCTCCAGAGCCGAGCGCGAGCCCCGGTACCGATCCCTGCGCACTCGGTTAAGGTCACCGGCATCCCCTAGGCCCGGACGGCTGCGCCTTTCCCACCCCCCACCCGCACCCCAGGACCCCGTGTGCGGCAGTAAGGGTAGTGCAGTGAGGACTCACGGCTGATGAGATCCCGGTAGATAATCATGATGGCGGCTGACGGGAGAGGACGGCGGCGCTAGCTTAGCAGGAGCCCGAAGCTCGGAGCGAGCGCTGTGCAGCCGGAGCGGCGCTAGGGGGGAGGGGGGAGCGGGCGGAAAAGGCCGACTCAGCCGCTCCCCAACCTCATATAGAGGGCACGTCTCTTACGTCATCGTTCGCTGCGCCTCCGGAAGCGACGCAGCGGTGACGTGGCACGCAGAGCCACGCGGGGGCGGGGCCACAGCGGGGAGGGGGCGAGTTGGGGAAGCGAGCATCCGGGGACTTGAGGTGGAGACACAAGACTGTTCCACTGGTCACGCGAGGTGGTGGGTATGGGGGCGGGGAGGTGCGCGCGCAGCCGGGGAGGAGGCGCGCTCTCGGGGCACTCCCGAGCCCTAGGTGGGCGGAGCAGGGGAAGCGGGGTCTGGGCCACCGGGAGAGGTACTGGGGGCTGAGCGGGGCTTAGATGAAATCTCTTTAAACTTTCTTTCTACGCCACGTTCAGCCTAGGTTCCACCGTTTTCTGGGAACCAGAGTATCAACAGATGTAGGGGAACATTTCATTTAGGGAGGGTTATGCTCTCTGGCCTGGGGGAGACCTCGGAGCTTCCCGGCGCCTCTGAGAACTTTGCAACATCTGCCCCGGGGCTGCCCCAGCTGGAGTTTTCGGATGCCTTTCTTGGGGCAAATCTGACTCCGGGTAGTGGGACCCAAGTCATCCCGCTCGGGCCCTGGGGGAATAATTGTGGAGGCGCAGGGTCTGTGGGAGGGGACTTGGGGAGAAGGGAAGCTGTCACGGGAGTTTGCACAAGGTTTCCATGTGTTCCAATTTTGCCCCACAGTTGAAAGCTTGTGGCATTCTGTGGCGGACAGCTACAGAGCTAGCTCTTCCCTTTACTGTTTCGCACTTGGTCTTGGAAAAGTACGTTGTTACTTTAAGATGAAGTTGAAATTTTATCCCTGGCGCTAGAGGGTCAAACAAACAAAGGGAGTTTCTCACCTGCCCCCCCTTTCTTCGAAGTAGTTTACACCCAATTACTAAGTATTAAAACAGGCCCAGCATGGTAGCTCATGCCTGTAATCCCAGCACTTTGGGAGGCAACTACCGAAACTCTGTCTCTACACAGAAACAAAATTTTTAAATTAACTGAGTGCGGTGGTGCCTGCCTGTAATGCCAGCTATTAGGAAGGCTGAGCTTGGAGGATCGCTTGAGCCTGGGAGTTGGAGGTTACACTGAGCTGTGATTGCACCACTGCACTCCAGCCTGGATGATAGAGCAAGACTGGCTCAAAAACAAAATATGACTTCCTTATTTAGTGGCATCCTCACGTCTTTGGCATAAGGCAAAGATGTATGCCAGTATGAAGTGTGAAAGCTTGTTCCATTTCACAGGTATTTTGGGCTCTGTATCCCTTAGAACTAGGATTTGCACGGAGGCCCCAATTGTGAACAAGTTCGATCCAGTCTTACTCTCATCAAAGTGTTCGTTCTAATAAACTCAAAGCATCAGACAATTATAATACATCAACAGTTGTTCATAAAGCCAATAATATAACATTTAGCTGAGTAAGAATACAACCCTTGGGAAAGAGCAGGACGCAGGATGGCGACTGGAATGATGGAGAAGTCAAATGGAAGAGCCAAGAAATGGACCTCCTTAAGATAGGGATCTTGGATGGAAAACTTCAGAGGACATTGGGCAACTGGGAGGAAGCTAAAAATGGGATCTGAAAATAAATGGATATCTTCTGACACATGGTCAGTGAAGGCTCTCTGAAACCTCTTATTTCTGGAATGAATGAGATGGTTATCACACATTAATATTGTGTGACCGTATCTTTTTCCTGATGTAGCACAGTATAATTATTTTCCTCAGTTTTTTTTTTTTTTTTTTTTTTTTTTTTTTTTTTTTTGAGACGGAGTTTCACTCTTGTTACCCAGGCTGGAGTGCAATGGCGCGATCTCGGCTCACCGCAACCTCCGCCTCCTGGGCTCAGGCAATTCTCCTGCCTCAGCCTCCTGAGTAGCTAGGATTACAGGCACGGGCCACCATGCCCAGCTAATTTTTTGCACTTTTAGTAGAGACGGGGTTTCACCATGTTGACCAGGATGGTCTCGATCTCTCGACCTCGTGATCCACCCGCCTCGGCCTCCCAAAGTGCTGGGATTACAGGCTTGAGCCACCGCGCCCGGCCTATTTTCCTCAGTTTTAATATTTCCAGACTATTCAGAAATACTGTCATTGATCCATGCAGTACCCTCAAACATTACATTCAACTATCCAGTCTCATATTCAGGTCAAAACATTTCTTCAAGTTTTGTTTTTTTTTTTCCAAGCCAAACTGTATCCAGCGTTATTAAAGATAATTTCCATAAACAATCATGGTATTTCAGCCAGGACGTGGGCAGACAATCGTTAACAGTATACAACAACTTTCAAACTCCCTTCTTTGATGGACTACCAAAAATCAGAAAGCCACCGTAAAACCCAATGAAGTCTTCATCTGATGCTCCGAACAGGGAAAGTGAGTGAGGGTTGACATTTCACATTTAGCATGTTGTTTAACAACTTTTCACGAGCCGACCCTGACTTTCAGGAAGTGAAATGAAAATGGCAGAATTCATCTGAAGATCCACAATCTAGAAATGGAATCACTGCTCTTTTGACAGGTGCCATCTCAGTGGCATCACTGGCAAGTCCAGATTGCCTGACACACTGGTAACCAATGACTGGGGGTCAGGTCCCAACAGATGCCTGGGCTTAAGGGAGTTAAGTCTATGCTGAAAGACGGAAAGGGAGAATAGGACATAAAAGCGAATTTGTGTTTCCATACCACAAGGCTTTTGTGTGCCAAGGTGGCCATGTGTGTCAAAGTCAGGGAATCCCTCCTCCTGGGAGCCAAGAGGAAGTCTCTCAAAACTAGAAGGGTAAGGCGTTTCCCCACATCAATCCAGCTTTGGAGACACTCTATTAGTGACATCTGCCCCTTCCCCCAAAACAACAATGAAGTGTTCTGTGTGCTAACAACATAGCTTAAAAAAAAAAAAAAACAGAAAGTAAAACAAAATTCTGCATTTTTATAAAACTTGATTAAAAAACAGTATTTCAAACTGTACAGTCACCAGAAGTACACAGCTATCAAAAATGCACACACTTCACTTGGCATCTCCAGCACCTTCGGCTTTCTGTGCTGGTCTGTTTTGGCATTTCCATTTTCTGCAGGGTTATTCCCTTCCTTGCCAGCATCACCTTTTCCCTTTTTCCCTTTGGGTACCTTCTCTCCCTTCTTTGCAGGGGCCTTTTTATGCTTGGGCTCTGACTTTGGAGGAGCAGGGTTAGCAGACAACCTGGTAGATCTTCTCTGTGGTTCGTCCTTCACCTTGGATTTATCTCCTTTAGCATCCCCTTCAGCCTTTCTCTTGGGCATGGTGGCGACGGCAGCGGGACGTAGGCACTGGGCGCGGGATACAGTGGTGCGTGGGCTTTGGTCGGTCCGGGGGTCGTTCTTGCCTCTTCTTCTTCACACTGCTCCCAAGTTTTATAAAAATATAGTTGTGGTGAAAAAATGTACTGAAGTTAGAGTCAAGGCACCTTAGATTAAAATCTTGCCTTTGGTTGCCGGGCGCGGTGGCTCAAGCCTGTAATCCCAGCACTTTGGGAGGCTGAGGCGGGTGGATCAAGAGGTCGAGAGATCGAGACCATCCTGGTCAACATGGTGAAACCCTGTCTCTACTAAAAATACAAAAAATTAGCTGGGCATGGTGGCGCGTGCCTGTAGTCCCAGCTACTCAGGAGGCTGAGGCAGGAGAATTGCTTGAACCCAGGAGGCGGAGGTTGCGGTGAGCCGAGATCGTGCCATTGCACTCCAGCCTGGGTAACAAGAGCGACACTCTGTCTCAAAAAAAAAAAAAAATCTTGCCTTTGGCCAGGAGCGGTGGTTCACACCTGTAATCCCAGCACTTTGGGAGGCTGAGGCAGGTGGGCCACCTGAGGTCAGGAGTTCAAGACCAGCCTGGCCAATAAGTGAAACTTCATCTCTGCTAAAAATACAAATATTAGCCAAGCCTGGTGGCAGGCACCTGTAATCCCAACTACTCGGGTGGCTAAGGCGGGAGAATCACTTGAACCCTGTAGGCAGAGGGTGCAGTGAACTGAGATCATGCCACTGCACTCCTGCTTGGAGTGGCACGGGAGTGAGACTTGGGCAAGGGAGTGAGACTCTGTCTCAAACAACAACAACAACAACAACAACAACAACAAACTTTATTGCTAAAATTGCAGGCTCTGAAAATAAAAGATCTTGAACGCTCACCCCACAAGAATAAACAGACAGTTGAGACACAATTTAGTGAACAGTGAAGAACTTCATTTGAAATGAAATAAGCTAGAATAGAAAAGAATCATGTATAAAGGTGAATCACAGTAAAGGTGAGTATTATTTTGTGAAACTTGTTTTATTATTTTTTTTTATTTTTTGAGACTGAGTCGCACTCTGTTGCCCAGGCTGAAGTGCAGTGGGGCCATCTTTGCTCACTGCAACCTCCACCTCCCTGGTTCAAGCAATTCCCTTGCCTCAGCCTCCCAAGTAGCTGGGATTACAGGCACACGCCACCATGCCTGGGTATTTTTTTTTTTTTTTTGTATTTTTAGTAGAGATGGTGTTTCACCATGTTGGCTGGACTGGTCTTGAATTCCTGACCTCGGGCAATTTGCCTGCCTTGGCCTCCCAAAGTGCTGGGATTACAGGCTTGAGCCACCACGCCCAGCCAAGTTAAGCATTTTGAAATCCGTTGACTTGGGCAAATTTTCTTTTCAAATATATTACTTGGCAGCATAAACTGTTCAATTTCAGCAAATGATTTTTTTAAATGACCCCAATATTTTGTGAATACTTACATTTGACTCTAGCTCATTTGAACAATTTTTGCTAGGAAGAGAAAACAGCCCGAGGAGATCTGGCATGCTGTGTAAGGCCTAGAGAAGTATGATCATTCTGACCCTCTATTAGCAGGAAACTGATCGGCTGTCAGGTCTTGGAAGTAAGTCAAGGCAACTGCAGGAGGGCCGTATGGCTAGAAAGAAATTGCTGAAAACAGCCTGGGCGAGCTGGCTTATACCTGTGATCCCAGCACTTTGGGAGGTGAAGGTGGGCAGATCACTTGAGGTCAGGAGTTTGAGACCAGCCTGACCAACATGTTGAAACCTCATTTCTACTAAAAATAATAAAATTCGCCAGGCATGGTGGCAGGCGCCTCTAGTCCCAGCTGTTCCGGTGGTTGAGAACTGAGAATTGCTTGAACCTGGAAGGTGGAGGTTGCAGTGAGTCGAGATTGTCCCACTGTACTTCAGCTTGGGTGACAGAGTGATTCTGTCTTAAAAAAAAAAAAAAAAAAAAAAAAGCCGGGCGCGGTGGCTCAAGCCTGTAATCCCAGCACTTTGGGAGGCCGAGGCGGGTGGATCACAAGGTCGAGAGATCAAGACCATCCTGGTCAACATGGTGAAACCCCGTCTCTACTAAAAATACAAAAAATTAGCTGGGCATGGTGGTGCGTGCCTGTAATCCCAGCTACTCAGGAGGCTGGGGCAGGAGAATTGCTTGAACCCAGGAGGCGGAGGTTGCGGTGAGCCGAGATCGCGCCATTGCACTCCAGCCTGGGTAACAAGAGCAAAACTCCCATCTCAAAAAAAAAAAAAAAAAAAAAAAGCCGGGCGCGGTGGCTCAAGCCTGTAGTCCCAGCACTTTGGGAGGCTGAGGCGGGTGGATCACGGGGTCAAGAGATCAAGACCATCCTGGTCAACGTGGTGAAACCCCGTCTCTACTAAAAATACAAAAAATTAGCTGGGCATGGTGGCGCGTGCCTGTAGTCCCAGCTACTCAGGAGGCTGAGGCAGGAGAATTGCCTGAACCCAGGAGGCGGAGGTTGCGGTGAGCCGAGATCGCGCCATTGCACTCCAGCCTGGGTAACAAGAGCGAAACTCCGTCTCAAAAAAAAAAAAAAAAAAAAAAAAGAAAGAAAGAAAGAAAGAAATTGCAGAAAATATATTTTTCTCCCTTTCCTTTTTCACTACTGTCCTTGAGTAGTTAAAAGGAAAAAAAGCCAGGTTCGGTGGCTCATGCCTATAATCCCAATGCTTTGGGAAGCCAAGGTGGGAGGCGCACTTGAAGCCAAGAGTTTGAGACCAGTCTGGGCAGCACAGCGAGACCCCCATCTCTATGGGAAAAAAATTGTTGGCTGGGCGCAGTGGCTCACACCTGTAATCCCAGCACTTTGGGAGGCTGAGGCAGGTGGATCACCTGAGGTCAGGAGTTCGAGATCAGCTTGGACAACATGGTGAAACCCCGTCTTTACTAAAAATACAAGTTAGCTGGGCGTTGTGGCGGGCACCTATCATCCCAGCTATTTGCTGAGGCAGGAGAATCACTTGAACCCGGGAGGCAGAGGTTGCAGTGAGCCAAGATCACGCCACTGCATTCCAATCTGGGCAACAGAGTGAGACTCTGTTTAAAAAAAAAAAAGAAAGTCACTGAAAACACCTGTTTTCTCCTCCTCTGAAAGCGAAACTACTGTCTATAGAAATATAAGGCATAGACTTAGCTCAAATTGCCACCCTCTCCACAGGCCATCTTTGACCATCATGTTTAAAATTACAATCCTTGCCTCTTGGAAATCCCTGGGTTTGTTTTTTTTTTTTTTTTTTTTTTTTCCTGTTGAGATGGGATCTTATTCTGTTGTCCAGGCTGCAAAATGTTGCAATCACAGCTCACTGCAGCCTCCACCTTCCTCCTCAGCCTCCCAAGTAGCTGGGACTACAGACATGTGCCAACATGCCTGGCTAATTTTTCTATTTTTAGTAAAGTCAGGGTTTCACCATGTTGCCCAGGCTGGTCTTGCAGTCCTGGCCTCAAGTGATCTGCCTACCTTGGCCTCTGAAAGTGCTGAAATGACA
Organism: Saimiri boliviensis; assembly: GCF_048565385.1. NCBI lineage: Eukaryota > Metazoa > Chordata > Mammalia > Primates > Cebidae > Saimiri > Saimiri boliviensis. The sequence goes on along the minus strand of NC_133464.1, from coordinate 64,441,549 downwards.
GGTATGAGCCACCATGCCTGGCTCGTCTTTTCTCCCTGATTTTTCTTTGTGGGACTAATCATTAACCCACATATTATTTCTTATACTTTATTTTCTGTCTCCCCTCCTGACAACATAAGTGCCGTGGAGGTAGGGAGAGGTTTTTTGCTCACAGTTGTATTCCCAGTGCATGATACGGTGCCCATGGCCAGGTACGGTGGCTCATGCCTGTAATCCCAGCACTTTTTGGGAGGCCAGGGTAGGCAAATCACTTCAGATCAGGAGTTCAAGAACAGCCTGGCCAACATGGCGAAACCCAGTCTCTACTAAAAATACAAAAAATTAGCCAAGCCTGGTGGCAGGCATGTGCCTGTAATCCCAGCTATTCAGGAGGCTGAGGCACAAGAATCCTTGAACCTGGTAAGTGGAGGTTGCAGTGAACCAAGATCATGCCACTGCAGTACCAGCCTGGGTGACAGAGTGAGACTCGTCTCAAAAAGAAAAAGAAAAAAAGGGCCAGGCATGGTGGTTCACGCCAGTAATCCCAGCACTCTGGGAGGCTGAGGAGGGCAGATCACGAGATCAGGAGTTCAAGACCAGTCTGACCAATATGGTGAAACCCCATCTCTACTAAAAATATGAAAATTAGCCGGCCATGGTGGTGCGTGCCTGTAGTCCCAGCTACTCGGGAGGCTGAGGCAGGAGAATCGCTGGAACCCAGGAAGTAGAGGTTGCAGTGAGCTGACATCATGCCACTGCACTCCAGCCTAGATAACAGACTGAGTCTTCATCTCAAACAAAAACAAAACAAAACAAAACAAAAACTACCAAAACCCAAAAAACAAACAAACATAGAAAAGAGCTCTGTCTTCCCTGGGAGGAGGAAAAGTGGCTTAAGACATGGTTAAATTTAAAAAAGCAAGTTATAGAACAGCACAACATGTACCGCACTCCTTTATTTATCACCCAGATACACATGGGAAAAATCAATATACTGCTCTAGATATGTGTATATATTTACAAAAGCAGACATGAGAATCTAGAAGGTTATGTATCAAACTAATAACGGGCTAATTCTGGGAGGCAGCTGGGGAAAAGCGAGTGGTCAAAGGGAACTATAGCATTAATTGCGATGCTTGCATATTTGCCCCAATAACGTTTCACATTTAATATCCAAAATGTTCTTTTTCTCATAGATACCAAACATAATAATGCAACTAAAGTATGGGGAAGTATTTATATTATATATAGACAATACATAAGAAAAATGCACTAAAGAAATAAGCATATATACCCGAAACAAGCAAAGGGTGAGCCACATCTAAATTGGCCCGGCGCAGTGGCTCAGGCCTGTTGGGAGGCTGAGGCAAGAAGATAGCTTGAGCCCAGGGTTTCAAGAATGTAGCAAGACCCACCTCTACTTGTTTTTATTTTTCTTGAGAGATAGTCTTGCTCTGTCGCCCAGGCTGGAGTGCAGTGGTGTGATCTCGGCCCACTGCAGCCTCCACCCCCCCAGTTCAAGCAATTCTCCTGCTTCAGCCTCCCAGGTAGTTGGGATTACAAGTGCATGCCACCACGGCTGGCTAATTTTTTATTTTTATTTTTATTTTTTTTGAGATGGAGTTTTGCTCTGTTGCCAGACTGTAGTGCAGTGGTGCAATCTCGGCTCACTGCAACCTCTGCCTCCTGGGTTCAAACGATTCTCCTGGGATTACAGGTACGCACTACCACACCCAGCTAATTTTTGTATTTTTAGTAGAGACGGGATTTCACTATCTCGACCAGGATGATCTCAATCTCCTGACTTCGTGATCCGCCCACCTCAGCCTCCCAAAGTGTTGGGATTACAGGTGTGAGCTACCGAGCCCAGCCTAGTTTTTGTACTTTTAGTAGAGACTGGGTTTCACCATGTTGGCCAGGCTGGTTTTGATCTCCTGACCTCAAGTGATCTACCCGCCTTGGCCTCCCAAAGTGTTTTGGGATTACAGGCGTGAGCCACTGCACCTGGCCAAGGCTTGTTCCTTAAATCCATCTAGTTTCAGCTTCTAGGGCTTTATGAACAGGGCAGCTTTTGTTTTTAGTTGGAGAGTTGTTGCCAAATATTGGAGGGAATTAAGGAAATAGCCTAGTCTACAGGTAGATAACAAAAACTTTAAAACAATGCACAGGGTTATAGTTAATGACTGGAGTGTTAGAGTTTTTCCTTAGAAACAACTTTTTCTCCCTACAGTGCTCATATAGGAATCTGATTTAAAAACCTTTTGAGGCTAGGAAGCCAAACCAAGACAGCCTTTTTTTGAGACATGGTCTCACTCTGTTGCCCAGGCCACAGTGCAGTGGGACTGCAGCCTTAACTTCTAGGCTGAAGCCATCCTCCTACCTCAGCCTCCCAAGTAGCTCAGCCTCCGGAGTAGCTAGGACTACAGGAGTGTGCCACGCCACCTAATTAAATTAATTAATTAATTATATTTATTATTATTTTTTTGAGATGGAGTCTCACTTTGTTGCCCAGCCTGGAGTGCAGTGGTGCGATCTCGGCTCACTGCAACCTCTGCCTCCCAGGTTCAAGGGATTCTCCTGCCTCAGCCTCCCAAGTAGCTGGAGTTACAGGTACGCACCACCACAACCAGCTAATTTTTGTATTTTTTAGTAGAGACGGGGTTTCGCCATGTTGGTCAGGCTGATCTCGAACTGGTGACATCAGGTAATCTACTCTCTTGGCCTCCCAAAGTGCTGGGATTACAGGCATGAGCCACTGTGCCGAGCCTATTTATTTTTCATTTATTTTGAGATAGAGTCTCACTCTTGTTGCCCAGGCTGGAGTGCAATGGTGTGATCTCAGCTCACTGCAACCTCTGCCTCCTGGGTTCAAGCGATTCTTTTGCCTCAGCCTCCGGAGTAGCTGGGACTAGAGGCATGGGCCACCACCCCCCACTAATTTTTGTATTTTTAGTAGATGGGGTTTCACCATGTCGGTCAGGCTGATGTTGATCTCCGGACCTCAGATGTTACACCCGCCTTGGCCTCCAAAGCGCTGGGGTTACAGGAGTGAGCCACCACGCCTGGCCTATTTTTAAAATAAAATGAAAACAGAGATGGGAGTCTGGCTGTGTTGCCCGGGGTGGTCTTGTACTCCTGGTCTCATCCTCCCCACTGCACCTCCCAAACCACGGGATTATAGGTGTGAGCCACCACACCTGATCCTTCTGGTGCATTTAGAAGGTAGAGACTCTGGGCCAGATTTGCTGATGGATTAATGAGGGGGATGAGGCAAGTTAACCACTCCCTTTTCTTCCCTTCCCCTCCCCTCCCCGCTCCTCCTCCCTGTCCCCCTCTCCTCCCCTTCTTTTTGTTTTTTGAGATAGACTCTTACTCTGCCACCCAGGCTATAGGACAGTGACACAATCTCAGCTCACTGCAACCTCCACCTCTCGGGTTCAAGTGATTCTCCTGCCTCAGCCTCCCAGGTAGCTGGGATTACAGGTGTACACCACCATGATTGGCTAATTTTTTTTTTTTTTTTTTTTTTTTGAGACGGAGTTTCGCTCGTTACCCAGGCTGGAGTGCAATGGCGCGATCTCGGCTCACCGCAACCTCTGCCTCCTGGGTTCAGGCAATTCTCCTGCCTCAGCCTCCTGAGTAGCTGGGATTACAGGCACGTGCCACCATGCCCAGCTAATTTTTTTGTATTTTTAGTAGAGACGGGTTTTCACCATGTTGACCAGGATGGTCTCGATCTCTTGACCTCGTGATCCACCTGCCTTGGCCTCCCAAAGTGCTGGGATTACAGGCTTGAGCCACCGCACCCGGCCTAATTTTTGTATTTTTAGTAGAGATGGGGTTTTGCCATGTTGGTCAGGCTAGTCTTGAACTCCTGGCCTCAAGTGATCCATCAGCCTTGGTCTCCCAAAGTTCTGGGATTGCAGGTGTGAGCTCCCGTGCCTGGGCCACACTCTTTTGCTTAAGGCACTTTCTTCTTCCTTTGAAAATACATCCTCTGGTTTCCCTCCTCCCTCGCTGGCCTCTTCTCTCAGACTCTTCTGCCAGCTCTACTCCAGGTGCCTTGAAATGTCCCAGACCTCTGTGTGGGGAGTCTTTTATGCCACACCCTTCCTAAGTGACATCATCTGGCCCTAGGGTTTCAGGGTGAGTCACTGTGCTGGCGACACCCAGATTCCCACCTCCAGCCCTGGTTTCTTCCAAGTGCTCCAGATTCACATACTTGCCTGCTTACTTGATGTCCCTTCGTGGATGTCAAACAGGCATCTCAAAAGTCAACTCTTGATCCTCTCCCCTGCTCCAAACTTTCCCATCTCAGTAAATACGTTATATTCCTTCTGATTGCATAGGCTTCAAACCTAGGAGTCATCGTTGAATAGACCTTCTTTCTTGGCTCCTCAGTTGAGCTTTCAGCAAGTCCTGTCGCTGAGACCATTCGCACATATTTAAAATCCATCCTCTTCCTGCCGGCTTGGCTGCACCTTCTGGTTGAAGCTGTCACCACTGCTCTCTGGACATCTGTCCTAACAGCTCTTCCTGTTTCTGCTCCTACTGCTCTAGAGTCCATCCTCCTCCTCCCTCTAGAGAGAGGCTTCTCTGACCATCCCCTCTGCAGTGGCTGCTCCACAGCCCCTGCTATTACAGGCTGGCATGCTCTTGTAGGTTTGCTTGTATATTTCTCTCTTTTCTGCCTCCACTAGAAGGCAGAGGTTCTGGCCTTCTGGTTCCATGCTGCATTTTCAGAGCCTAGAACAGTGCCTGCCACATGGCACGTGGTGAGGAAATGGGTGAGCAAAGCAGAGTGAGACTCTGAGAATGCTCTCTGTCCGCCTCGGGGCTAGAGGAACTCTTCCCTTTTATTTTTCCCTCCATGCTTCTGCTCCACTGTCCTTTCTGTTTCTTGGCTTCCTCAGTGTTTGGTTTGCCATGGCGCCATCTTGGTCCCATTTCTCGTGTTCTGCTCAGCTCAAAGCATCCACGGACGCAACTCTCCATGTCCCAGGAAGGGAAAACCCACTTCACTTGGGTCAAGTGTCCATTTTCCATCCCTCTGTCCCCACCCCAATCAGTAAAGGCTAGGAGCTGTGGGAGAAGGAAGCCAAATGTGTCCCTGGCCACCAGCAGAAGGCGGGTCTGCAGAGGCAAGCCCATCCCCAGCTCCTTTGAGTAAGTGCCAGTCGCTCAGAGGTGGACCCTCTCTCAGGGCCCTGACTCGCAAAGCTGAGGACCAGCTTCCTGTCAGTGGTAACCCTGAGCAGCCAACAGCTTCTGTCTGAGACATTTCCACATGGGCACGCCCTAACTTCGAAAAGATAAGTGCTCATCCTTCCTTCCCAGGAGGTACTGATGTCAGGAATAGCCAAGAGCGCAGTCTTGGTCTGTAAGGAGGTGGCCCTTCCTGTATCCTGGGGTCTGCTCGTGGCGCCAGCAAGCAGGGGTTTCTTGGGAGCCCCCTCAGCCCTCCCACCTGCTGCTGTCCTCTCTCCCTGCCCCCATCTGTGTAAGGACCCTCTGATTTGTTCACGTAGTAAGCTGTGTGTCGCGGGGTGTCTTTGTCAGAGCTGCTCCTTTTCTCTGAATACTTTAATGACTTTGTCTTTGACATTCTGTGATTCACAATGCTTTGCGTAGATGTCAGTTTTTCCTCATCTCTCCCCTGCCGCCTCTATGGGTTCTCTCAGCCTGAGGTCTTTCATCTCTCTTTAATTCTGGGAAACTAACCTCCATTCTGTCTTTGAATATCACCTTCCCTCCATATTTTCCCTTTCCTTTTGCAACTCCTATTACCTGGATATTAACACTTCTGTGTCTGTCCTTCATGATTCTAACTTTTCAAAATATTTCTTTTTTTTTTTTTAATATCCTTTCCTTCCTATCAGAAGTTCTCAAATTGATCTTTCATTTTTGCTAATTCTTTTCTTGGCTGAGTCAGTCTATTCCAGGAATTCTGTTCTGTATGTCAATCTTACATTTTTTTATCCTGATCTTTCCACTTGAGTCTTCTGTATGGTTTGTTGTTTCACTCGTTCCAAACCTCTGGCCTCCCCAGCGACTCTACAACCTCTTCTCCATCTGCTCTCTTTCTAGATGCTCTGGGTGATTTGGAGGGGGAAACCCGGAGCCCTGAGCTAGTCCGGCATGGAGAGAGGAATGGAAAGCAATGTCCCATTTGAGGAGGCAGATTTACAGCCGGCTTCGGTAATCTAGCTGTTTTTTGTTTGTTTGTTAAATCTCTGATAGTTGAAGTGTGGTTTGTCCCCCAGTGATCTCAGCACCACCAGGGAGCTTGTTAGAAATTCGGCATCCCAGCCCCATCGCAGCCCTCCTCAGTCAGACACCGCCACCTCACAAGCCTCCCAGGGGAGTCACATGTTGATTCAAGTTTCAGGAGCCCAATTCTACAATGAAATATATTTTTATGGCCGGGCGCGGTGGTTCACACCTGTAGTCCCAGCACTTTGAGAGGCTGAGGCGAGTGCATCACCTGAGGTCGGGAGTTTGAGATCAGCCTGACCAACATGGAGAAAGCCCATCTCTACTAAAAATACAAAAAGATTAGCTGGACATGGTAACGCATGCCTGTAATCCCAGCTACTCGGGAGGCTGAGGCAGGAGAATTGCTTGAACCTGGGAGGCGGAGGTTGCAGTGAGCTGAAGTTGTGCCGCTGCATTCCAGTCTGGGCAACAAGAGCAAAACTCCATCTCAAAAATAAATAAATTAAGTACATTAAATACAGTTTTATAATTAAGAAAAAGAGAGTTTCTTTTAAATAGTAGGACTTCCCCAATGAGTCAGCTACCTGTATTTCTGGCCTGTCGGGCTAGGCGCCAGAGACCATTCTGCATAGAATTGTACCTCCTTGAACTACTACTGGGCATTAGGGTGAGGATTCCTCTTCCCTTCTCCCCACCATAGAGACTAAATCCTCTTAAACATATCCGGCAGCAGGCTGGGTGCGGCAGCTCACCCCTGTAATCCCAGCACTTTGGGAGGCTGAGGCAGATGGCTCACTGGAGGTTAAGAGTTCGACAACAACCTGGCCAACATGGTGAAACCCCATCTTTACTAAAAATACAAAAGTTAGCTGGGTGTAGGAGCGTGCGCCTGTAATTCCAGCTATTCGGGAGGCTTAGACGGGAGAATCGCTTGAACCTAGGAGGTGGAGATTGTTGAGTCGAGATAGTGCCACTGCACTCCAGGCTGAGCTAAAGCATGATAATCTGTCTCAAAAAACAAACAGCCTGGGCAACAAGAGCAAAACTCCATCTAAAAGACAAACAAGGAAAAAAACCAAAAAATTAACCGGGCGTGGTGGCAGGTGCCTGTAATTCCAGCTACTCAGGAGGCTGAGGGAGATAATTGCTTGAACCTGGAAGGCAGAGATTGCAATGAGCCTAGATCGTGCCACTGCACGCCAGCCTGGGTGACAGAGTAAGACTCTGTCTCAAAAAAAGAAAAAAGAAAAAAAAAAATGTAGCCAGGTGTGTTGGCTCATGCCTGTAGTCCCAGCTACTTGAGAGTCTGATGAGAAAGGATCACCTGAGCCAGGGAGGTCGAGACAGCATGAGACTGCAGTGATCCGTGATGACTGAACAGGGTGAGTCAGCTCGTGGGCAGATGCCCAGAAGCCTTTGACAGAGGGAGGCCACTCAGGAGGGGTGGGGGGGCTCAGGCATTGTTAGTCATATTCTTAATTCTCATTTCCTGCTGTGATTTTTTAAAAAATCTCTCTCTGCTGTTTCTCTTGATCTCACCCATTTCTTCTCTTTCTACCTTATTATCTTCCCCCCAGAAAGCATTATGATTTTTTTTGTTTGTTTTAAGAAAGAAAAAGAAAGAGGGAGAGAGAACAGGAGTTTTGCCCTATTGCCCAGGCTGGAATGCAATCTAAAAATAGGTATTAAAAACCTCTTTTATGCTGATAATTGTGCTTAACAGTGGAAACAGGAAGGAATAAGGGAAGAAAATAAACAGCCAACCAATATTTTATTTAAGTTTGTGAAATGCTGTGCAAATGCTGAAGAGTGATTTACTTCCAATTATGTGGTCACTTTCAAAATAGTTGTAATGTGATACTGAAACAAATGTATGTTCTGTGGACCTGGGGTGAAGAATTCTATAGATATTCACTGAGTTTACTTGTTCCAGGTCTGAGTTCAAATCATAGATGTCCCTGTTAATTTTCTGTCTCGTCGATCCGTCGAATATTAACAATGTGGCGTCAAAGTCTCCCGCTATTATTGTGCGGGAGTCCAAGTCTCTTTATAAGTCATTAAGAACTTGTCTTATGTATCTGGGTGTTCCTATATTGGGTGCGTATATATTTATGATCATTGACTCCTGTTGTTGCATTGATCCTTTTACCATTATGTAATGTCCGTCTTTGTTACTATTAAAGTCTATTTTGTCAGAGACGAAAGTTACAATCCTGTTTTCTTTTCTTTTCTTTTTTTTTAAAACTCTCTCTTTGTTTGGTAAGTCTTCCACTAACCCTTTGAGTCTTTGTGTGTCCCTGCTTATAGATACAGCGAACTGATGGGTTTTGACTTTTTATTCAATTTGCCTGTCTGTGTCTTTGATTGGGGCATTTAATCCATTTAAATTTAGGATTAATATTGATATTTGTGACTTTAATATTGTCATTTAATGCTAGCTGACTATTTTGCCCATTAGTTGATATAGATTCTTCATTAAGAAGATACTCTTTACCTTTTGGTAAGTTTTTGGGATGACTGATACTGGTTGTTCCTTTCTGTGTGTAGTGGTTCTTTCAGAAGCTCTCGTAAAGCAGGCCTAGTGGTGACGAAATCTCTTGAGTGCTTGCTTGTTCATGAAAAATTTTATTTTTCCTTCATTTATAAAGCTTAATTTGGCTGGATATGAGATTCTGGGTTAAAAATTCTTTTCTTTAAGGATATTGAATATTGACCCCCACTCTCTTCTAGTTTGTAGGGTTTCTGCTGAGAGATCTGCTGTGAGTCTAATAGGTTTCCCTTTATGGGTAACCTGACCTTTCTCTCTAGCTGCCCTTAGAATTTTCTCCTTTATTTTAACCCTGGTGAACCTAACAATTATGGGTCTTGGGGTTGCTCTACTTGAGGAATATCTTTGTGGTGTTCTCTGTATTACCTGAAGTTTAGTATTTTCCTGCCTTACTGGGTTAGGAAAGTTTTCCTGAATAATATCCTGAAGAATATTTTCCCGCTTGGATTCATTCTCTTCATGACATTCAAGTACACCTATCAAATGTAAATTAGGTCTTTTCACATAGTCCCATATTTCTTGGAGACTTTGCTCATTCCTTTTTACTCTTTCTTCTCTACTCTTGTCTTCTCGTTTCATTTCATTGAGTTGGTCTTCGACCTCTGATATCCTTTCTTCTGCTTGATCAATTTGACTGTTAAAACCTGTGCATACTTCTCAGAGTTCTCGTATTATATTCTTCAGTTTAATTAATTCACTTATATTCCTCTCTAAATTCTCTTTAGGATTTCGTCAAACCTTTTTTCAAGGTTCTTAGTTTCTTTACATTGGGCCAGAACATGTTCTTTTAACTCAGAGAAGTTTCTTATTATCCACCTTCTGAAGCCTAAATCTGTTAATGGAACACACTCGTTCTCCATCAGGCCTTGTTTCCTTGTTGATGAGGAACTGTGTTTCCCTGTAGAGGGAGAGAAATTTTGATCTTAGGTATTCTCAGCCTTTTTACGCTTGTTTCTTCCCATCATTGTAAATTTATCCACCTGTCGTCTTTGTAATTACCGACTTTCAAATTAGGTCTCTGAGTGGACGTCCAACTTGTTGATTCCCAGCGCCGAAATCTGAGCAACCCACTGTGCTGGCCTAAACAGCGTTAAGATTCACGGTGCTTTTCTGCTCGGGAATCTCTGGTCTGGCTTCCTTCTTGAGTCCCTTTTTCAATCAGCTAAATAGACGACCCTGCCTTCCCAGAGCTCCAAACGTCGAACCAAAAGGGACCCAGTCCCATTTACTCTGCACCAAGAACTGCCACTCTGGGGCACCGGCAAAACCACCGCGCCGGCCACAAGAGTCACGCTGGCGACCCGTGGGGCTCCTCCGCTGGGAATCTCCTGGTCCGTGAGCAACAAGAATTCGTCTGAAAGTGTGGCGTCCTCTCTCTCTGCGCTTTCACTGGGAGCTACAATCCTGAGCTGCTGGTGATCAGCTGTCTTTGATCTCTCTTATGATTTTAGCAATCATTTGTCTCCATAATCCCATGATAATAAAATGTCCTCATCAATTAATATACTGATTTAAAGTTTTTTCTTTCACATCTCTTTTGAGTGCTTGAAAATTGCTGCCAGATATGTCGTTTGTTTATTTTTATTTATTTATTTTGAGGTGGAGTCTTGTTCTGTTGCCCAGGCTGGAGTGCCGTGGCACAATCTCAGCTTACTGCAACCTCCGCCTCCCAGGTTCAAGCAATTCTCCTGCCCCGCCTTCCCAAGTAACTGGGATTACAGGTGCCTGTCACCACGTGTGGCTGATTTTTGTATTTTTAGTAGAAACGGGGTTTCACCATGCTGGCCAGGCTGATCTTGAACTCCTGACCTCACAATCCACCTGCCTCAGTCTCCCAAAGTGCTGAGATTACAGGTGTGAGCCACCACGCCCAGCCACCCGCCACCTGCTAGTGTAGAGAAATGAGTAAACTTAGACAAGCACACGGGCTTCCTCTAATAGCAGCCTAGACTTTGACACCAAGACTCCACAAGTCTGGGCCGCTTCCTTCCACAAGTGTGAAAGGAAAATAAATCATGGGACCCCAAAATCACTAAGCCAAAGGAAAAGTCAAGCTGAGAACTCTCAGGCAAACCTGCCTCCCATTTTATTTCCTAAATAAGATAGCTACAAAGAACTTAAAAAAAGCAGCCAGGCACGGTGGCTCATGCCTGTAATCCCAGCACTTTGGGAGGCTGAAGCAGGCGGATCACCTGAAGTTGGGAGTTTGACTAACCTGACCAACATGGAGAAACTCTGTCTCTACTAAAAATACAAAATTAGCTGGGCATGGTGGCGCGTGCCTGTAATCCCAGCTACTGGGAGGCTGAGGCAGGAGAATTGCTTGAACCCGGGAGGTGGAGGTTATGGTGAGCTGAGTTCGCGCCATTGCATTCCAGCCTGGCAACAAGACTGAAACTCCGTCTCAAAAAAAGAAAAAAAAGAAGCCACCTAACTTTCTCATAATTTGCCCATGAGGAAATTCCTAATTCCACAAGGGAGAGCTAATCAGAAGCTTAAAAGAATGCAACTATTAGATCTTATCCACCTATGACCTGGAAGCCCCCTCCCTCGAGTTGTCTTGCCTTTCTGGACCGAACCAATGTTCATCTTACACATACTGATTGATGCCTTGTGTCTCCGTAAAACGTATAAAACCAAGCTGTGCCCTCACCACTTAGGACCCATATCATCAGAACTTCCTGAGGCCGTGTCACCGGCACGTGTCTTCAACTTTGGCAAAATCAACTTTCTAAATTGAGACCTGTCTCAGACACTTTGGGTTCACATAAAGAAACAGGAAGCAGGAATCTGGTGTCTGTGTCTTTTCTGGAGCACAATGTAAGCACAGTTCTAGGCTGTGTTTGTCCTGTGAATCCTTCCTTTCTGGCTCCCCTCAGGGACTGGCACTCTCTTCTCTCTCTTGCCTTCTCTTTCTTTATTTTTCCTTTTTTTTTTTTTTTTTTGAGACAGAGTCCCACTCTGTCACCCAGGCTGAAGTGCAGTGGCACAATCTTGGCTCACTTCAACCTCCACATCCTGGCTTGAAGCAATTCTTCTGCCTCAGTCTGCTGAGTAACTGGGACTACAGGAGCATGCCACCACGCCTGGCTAATTTTTGTGTTTTTAGTAGAGATGGAGTTTCACCATATTGGCCAGGCTGGTCTTGAACTCCTGACCTCCTGCCTTGGCCTTCGCCTCCCAAAGTGCTGAGAATACAGGCGTGAGCCACCGCATCTGGCTCCTGCCTTTCCTTTCTAGATCCACCGTCCCAATGTTGGACTTCCTTAGGGTTTGGTTCTTGGGACTCTTCTCTGTTTACGTGTTCTCCCTAGATAGTATCATCTATAAGTGACTTAAATAGCACTCATAATGCTAAAAAAAAAAAAAAATACATTTCCGTTTCTAGCCTAGATGTCTCTGAATTTCAGAATAAGGTAAATGAAGAATTCACCTTTTTACACCTTAAGTTTGAAATGCTGGTGATTTATTGTTGGAAATAGTTGCTTGGTGCTGCAAAGAAAAATTAGTACTGAGACTTTAAAGGCTCTTTCAGCAATGCAATTTTTACTTCCTGGACTGCAGGAAGGGTACCCTCACCAGCCATCATGCCACAAGAGTACAATGAAAAAAGGAAAACACGCAAATGTATCCCTTACACATTTGGGGTCATCCTTACTGCTGTGTCTGATCTCCCTTGGCTGGAGCCAGACCTCACAATCTAAGCTAAGACCCAATTGGCTAACAACTTAAAACCTATCTAAACAGGTAAAAGCAATGGAGAGCTGGGCCATGCCTGTGAGCACGTCCAGCACAGATATCTTGGTTAAAGTAAAAGAACATAGAATGTGCTATGTGCCTGTAAGCATGACATGTCTAACAGCTACATAGGGCAGGGCATAACAAAGTTATCAGCACACTTATTCTTTAACAAGAAAGGAAACTTTAAAAAGGAATTTTTCTACCCCCCACATTTATCCAACAGCCTTCTTGGTTTTTCACTTAGCTGTATCACCGGCATCTCATTGAACTCAATGTTTGTACACCTGAGTTCTACTCACTCTCCTAAACTTGCTCCCTGCTCCATCTCAGCCAGTGGTACCACCAGAACCCAGTTTCCTGAGCTAAGTGCCTTCCTTGACACCTTCCTCTCCCACACTGCCTCACCTGATCTGTCACCAGTCCTGTCACGTATGGATTTTGTTTGTTTGTTTGTTTGTTTGTTTGTTTGAGACGGAGTCTTGTTCTGTTGCCCAGCCTGGAGTGCAGTGGTGCAATCTCGGCTCACCACAACCTCTGCCTCTCGGGTTCAAGTGATTCTCCTGCCTCAGCCTCCCAAGTAGGTGGGATTACAGGCGTGCACCACCATGCCCAGCTAATTTTTGTATTTTTAGTAGAGACAGGGTTTCACCATATTGGCCAGGCTGGTCTCAAACTCCTGACCTCGTGATCCACCGACCTCGGCTTCCCAAAGTGCTGGGATTACAGGCCTGAGCCACTGTGCCCGGCCCTGTGACCTACTATTTACCAGAACTTCTGGCAAATACTGTGTCTCAATTCTCTCATCTATAAAATTCAACCAATGACCCTATTATCTACTTCTCGGACCAAATGGGATCATGTCTGTGAGGCAAGTGGGCGGTGCCTGTCACATCCCACGTTCTTATTGCCCACCCCTGCCTCCTTAACCTCGCCACAGTTCACACCCCACCACTCCTGAGCTCCACACACCGCCTTCCTTCCAGGCCCTCGCCTGAGAACTCACGAAGGCACCTGGAATCCCTCTGCTTTGCCTGGCTCATTCCATCTCAATTTCAGATCTTTGCTTTGGGTCAGCTCCAAGGAGGCCATCCTTGCCCATCTTCCTAAAATAGAGCTCTCAAAACCTAGCTCTTTTCCTTCACAGCACTTGCCTCCAATTGTAAGTAGGTATTTATCTGTTTACTATGTGTCTCTATTGCTAGGCTATAAACTTCGGGAGGGGAGAATTTTTTGTTTTGGTTCACTGCCAAAAAAAAAAAAAAAATGCTTGGTATTTACTAAGCATTCAATAAATAGTTGTTGGGGAAGAAAAGAATGATTAAATGAATACATGAAGTGTGGGAAACTCCTGAGGAAGCATCTCTCTACCCAGTGGCCAAAGCTGCTGATTAAACAACCTGTGTACCCATCGGTTTTTCCCTATGTGTGTTTTGCTAGTATGCGGTGTTCTAACTAGAAGTAAATTCTTGTTTGTTATTAATATAATTTATTTATTTTTTTGAGCCAGTCTGCCTGTTGCCCAGGCTGGAGTGCAGTGGCACAATCTAGGCTCATTGCAGCCTCTGCCTCCCAGGTTCAAGCAATTCTCCTGCCTCAGCCTCTGGAATAGCTGGGATTACAGGCACCTGCCACCATGTCCAGCTAATTGTTTGTATTTTTAGTAGAGACAGAGTTTCGTCCTGTTGCCCAGGCTGGCTGGTCTTGAACTTCTGACCTCAAGTGATCCACCTATCTCGGCCTCCTAAAGTGCTGGGATTACAGGCATGCCACTGTGCCAGGCCTTTTATTATTAATCAGTTAATTAATTTTTTAAAGATGGGGTTTCATCATGTTGGGGCTGGTCTTGGACTCCTGACCTCAGGTGATCCATCCACCTCTGCCTCCCAAAGTGTTAGTCTAACAGACATGAGCCACCGCACCTGGCCTATTATTATTTATTTTTTAAGGTGTGCACTTTTATTCAACTGGTCTCAAGTCAGTGTACAGGTAAGCCCTGGCTGCTTCCACCCACTCCCAGGGAGACTAAAAGACTTCATACATCTCAAGTTGGGGGTGGGGGGGGAAGGGAGAGAGGCACGAAGGCTGATCATTCAAAATAAAACAAAAATAAAAAGTATTCAGGTGAAGATTTAAAAATGTTGCATTACATAATTTACATGAAAGCAATGCTATCACCTCCCCTGCATTTTTTTTTTTTTTTTTTAATGTTTATCTATAAGATAGAGACAGGGATCTCATTAACTTGCCTAGGCTGGTCTCAAACTCGGGCTCCAGGGATCCTCCCGCATGGGCTTCCCAAAGTGTTGGGATTACCAGCATGAGCCACGGCGCCTGGCCCATTAATGGAATCGGATGGCCTTGCACTTTCTCAGTCAGCGGGTATTTAGTACGCACCTCCACATGGCGGTGGGAGAGCTGCATTGCATTCTCCCGAGTGACAAGGGGCCCTGGGGAGCACGGCTTGATGCCCCTACACACCCCGCAGAGGGGATTGGCTGCAGTTGCAGTTTCTCCGAGTGTCCGGCAGAGGGTGCTGCGGACACGCTGCTACAGCAGGCGGGCAGGGGATTGCCGAATGACGTTCCCACGACCGCAGTCAGAGGCATAGCGCATTCCTAGGACGCTTTCCAGCTGCTAGGTGGCTTCACGGCCTGGTAAAGTGTCGTGGACCGTCCGGACGGGTAGGCACGTCTGCCCGGGGGTCTCTCGACCTGCAAGAGGGTCCCAATACCTGGAAGAGGGAGTGCGCCTGAGAAAATAATAAAGACAGAGAGAGAGAAAGCGAGGCGTCTGGAGGGCTGATAGGCTGTGCCTAAACAGCAAATTTTATTTTTCAAAGGCCAGGAATAAATACACTTTCTTGGCTCTGGTTTACGTCATAGTAAGAGGAATGTAAATGTATGCCTCACATGGCCTATACAATAGAGAAATCAGATACACAATGGTTGCAAGACGAAATGTAAATGTATACCTTACATGGCCTTACAGATACACAATCAGTGGTTGTAAAAGGTAACAGAATTTCCTGTAATCACAAAGCTTGTTTGCATCCAGACATTATTCCTCCTGGCTGCAGGTGTCTCTGGTTTTGCTTATCAGAATATCTCTTAACCGGATTCTCCTTTGTCTACTCCTAACTCAACTCAATTTCCTCATTCAGGAATCTCTGAGTCAGGAATCAAAGCCATCCCTTATGGTGGTATTTGCTTTGTAAATATCGACAGTTAAACCATTATCTAAGGTACAAGGCAGTCTGGAAAGTAAGGTTTAAGGATTATTCTTAAAGTCATAAAAAGGTTAAAAGCAGGAACCGGTTGCCGGCAGGGGGTCACTCGGTCTAGCAGCAACGCATAGTTTTAGGCCCAAACGATATTGTGGTTGATATTAGAAACTGATCATTCATCTTTCAGTTCCTATATTCCGGATAGCTCGACTGCCTCCAGTAGGAAACTGTTTGGGATCAAACTCACCGTATAGTGAGACTCACGCCTTTTAGGGGTCTCACACGGGAGTGTTCCCCACAGTAAAGTGCATGGTTTCCAAGTCCCCGCTGAGTATGGGGATCTGGAGAGCTTTTGAGAAACATGGATTTCTGGGCGGCACTCTCAAATATTCTGGTTCAATAGGAATTGGGCGAGCCCTGGACCCTCTTGATGTTTTCCCGTTGATTTTGATGACCAGGAGGCTTGGGGTGCATTGGTGGGAACTCAAGGCGACTGGGGAGCCGAAGGAGAGAGGAGGACACAAACCTGCTATCCACTCCTAACCCTGTTGCTTTTTAGCTGCGCGATCTTTCTGTGTACTACCCCCACCACAACTTGTAAAATGGAGCTAATAATAAAGATGGAGCTAGATCAGGCCCTGTGGCTCAGGCTTGTAGTCCCAGCATTTTGGGAGGCCAAGGCAGGAGGATCAGCTGAGGCCAGGAGTTCAAGACCAGCCTGGCCAACATGGTGAAACCGTGTCCCTACTAAAAATACAGAAATTGGCCATGTGTGTGATGCACCTGTAATCCCAGCTACTCAGGCAGCCGAGACACAAGAAACACTTGAGCTTGGGAGGTAGAGGCTGCAGTGAGCTGAGATCAAGTCACTGCACTCCAGCCTGGGCAACAGAGCCCAATCCCATCTCTCTCAAAAAAAGAAAGAAAGAAAGAAAGAAAATTTGGAATTACCATTTTGGCTAATTGAATGACTATTATTTTACAGTGATCTGTGATCCTAGGGTGTAGGCACAGGGGATATAGCAGTGAGCAAACATGCCTTCTGATGGAGAGGTGCTGACAATCACAAACACACAAGATAATTTCCCATAGAGATAAGAGCGTTGGGGAAACCAGAATGCAGGAATGTGATAGAAAGTGGCTGGGAACAGGGAACTGAGGTTGGTGGGTCCGACGTCCTCTCCAGGGTGGTGACATTTGAGCAGTGATTTGGACAGTGAAAAAGCTCTGACCGAACCAAAATCTGGGAGGAAGGCTTCTTGGGCGGAGGAAAAAGCAAACCATCAACGGCCCCAAGGAGTGAGTTTGGTGTGTTCAGAGAGCTGGAAGGAGAGCTGGAAGGCTGCATCTGGAGACAGCAGCTATAGGTTGGTCAAGCTGCTGTCAGGCCCTGCCTAGGCTTCACTGAACACAGGGAGCTACTTTCCCTGTCCTTGGGACAAATGTCACAGAGGCAGAGAGGACTGGAAGATGGGGTGATATAGAAAATAGCTGCATAACTTTAAGAGGTAGGTGCCATTTAACTCATTTCACACAGGAGGCACTGAGCAAGGGCAGGCTGAATGGTGGCCCCCATCTCCATTTCCTTCTAGCCCTGCTCCTCCCTTGCCTGCATCCATGCCACTCACTTTCCCACATCCTGAGTAGCTGGGATCACAGGCGCATGCCACCATGCCCAGCTAATTTTTGTGTTTTTTGTAGAAATGGGGTTTCATCATGTTGGCCAGGCTAGTCTTGAACTCCTGATGTCGTGATCTGCCCACCTCAGCCTGCCAAAGTGCTGGGATTACAGGTGTGAGCCACCGCACCTGGCCTCTAGTTCTTTCTTTCTTTTCTTTCTTTCTTTTTTTTTTTTTTTTTTTTGAGACGGAGTTTCACTCTTGTTACCCAGGCTGGAGTGCAATGGCGCGATCTCGGCTCACCGCAACCTCCGCCTCCTGGGTTCAGGCAATTCTCCTGCCTCAGCCTCCTGAGTAGCTGAGATTACAGGCACGTGTCACCATGCCCAACTAGTTTTTTGTATTTTTAGTAGAGACGGGGTTTCACCATGTTGACCAGGATAGTCTCGATCTCTCGATCTCGTGATCCACCTGCCTCGGCCTCCCAAAGTGCTGGGATTACAGGCTTGAGCCACCGCGCCCGGCTAGTTCTTTTTTTCTAACTTGTAGCCATTGGGCTTTTTTCCAGAATCAAATAGGCTATACAGGTGTTTGCCAGACATTTCCTTCCCCAGGGAATTCTGGAATGGTGTCTTAGTCTGTTTTATGCTACTTTGACAGAAGACTGCAGACTAATTTTTTTTGAGACAGTTTCCCTCTCTCGGCAGGCTGGAGTGCAGTGGTGAGATCTTGGCTCACTGCAACCTCCACCTCCCAAGTTCAAGTGATTTTTCTTCCTTAGCCTCCCAAGCAGCTGGGACTACAGGCATGTGCCACCACACCCAGCTAATTTTTGTATTTTTAGTAGAGACAGGGTTTCACCATGTTGGCCGGGGTGGTCTCGATCTCTTGATCTCATGATCTGCCCACCTTGGCCTCCCAAAGTGCTGGGATTACGGCATGAGCCACCATGCCCAGCCAGACTGAGTAATTTATAATGAGCAGAAAATTTATTTGGCTTATGGAGCAGCCTACTATTCGGTCTGAGACAGTCAGATGGAAAGTTGCCAACGTAGAAACATCACTGTCGAGTCAGTCATACATGCACTTCCCTAGTGGACTCATTGAAAACCAGACCTTCAGAACCACCCTTGGTGGTACAGGCTGCTGGATGTGGCTTCTGAAGAGACCCCATTCTGCACCTCCCACTCCTCTATCCACCAAGGGCCTGACTGGGGAGGTGTGCCCTGCAGTGCCCTCAGAAAGACCCTCTGAAACTGCAGACATTCCCTTTCTGCACTGCCATTTGGTTCATGAAGACAGGTGACTGGGAGGAATTGAGTACCCTATGTCACCTTCTAGTCCAACGACTGCATGGAGGCTGAGCCTGGGCAGGCCTGGTGCCAGGTGATGGGGATGCCCTACTAAAAATACAAAAAGTTAGCAAAGCGTGGTGGCAGGTGCCTGTTATCAGAGCTAATTGGGAGGCTGAGGCATGAGACTTCCTTGAACTCCTCTGGAGGTAGAGGTTGCAGTGAGCCAAGATTATGCCACTGCACTACAGCCTGGGTGACAGAGCGATACTCTGTCTAAAAAAAAAAAAAAAAAAAAAAATCTGGGCACACTAAAATAATTTTAAACTGAGAGAGCATAGGATGGCATTAGGCAAGGATATAAAAACGGTACATGAGCTTCTCCCATCACTCCAGTTCCAGACACACTGGCCTCCTTGTGGCTCCTCAAATCTTTTTTTTTTTTTTGAGGCCGACTCTCACTCTGTCACCCAGGCTGGAGTGCGGTGGCTTGATCTCAGCTGACTGCAACCTCTGCCTCCCAGGTTCAAGTGATTCTTGTGTCTCAGCCTTCTGAGTAGCTGGGACTACAGGTGTGCACCACCACACCCAGTTAATATTTGTATTTTTAGTAGAGACAGGATTTCACCATGTTGGCCAGGCTGGTCTCAAACTCCTGACCTCAAGTTATCCACTCACCTCGGCCTCCGAAAGTGTTGAGATTACAGGCATGAGCCACTGTACCCAGCCTACAGCTCCTCAAATCTAAGCACAGTTGCCTCAGGGCTGTTGTGTTTCCTGGTGCCCGCAGCTCTATCCTTAGGTCTCTTTGGTCTTATCCCAGATGGGTACAAGCTTGTGTTCTCATTCATTCAGTCGCCTCTCAGAC
Organism: Saimiri boliviensis; assembly: GCF_048565385.1. Lineage (NCBI taxonomy): Eukaryota > Metazoa > Chordata > Mammalia > Primates > Cebidae > Saimiri > Saimiri boliviensis. The sequence continues at coordinate 64,422,063 of NC_133464.1, read as the reverse complement.
ATGCCTTTCTCTGCTCATTCCAGCCAAATGGCGCCACCTCAGCCAACATGGCACCACCCTAGCCAGCATGGTGGTAGCCCAGAAAATATGGCACCACTCTAGCCAACGTGGCACTGCCCTGGCCTCAGGTATTCCTTTATAGCAACAGGAATGGACTACACTGGCATAGCAATAAAATTAATAAATATATATTGACTGAATGAAAGAACAAACGCATTCTGAAAAGATATATCTTTTATAACACAATCAAATCAATGCCCTAAAACTAGGCTGTCATCACAATTCTCCCCCCGTGTTCTACATACTTAAATTGCCTAAATCAAGAATAAGATTTTTTTGAGAGTAAAGAATCGAGAAAATGAGATCTAGACAACTGGGTAATCTGCTGATCTGCATTCAATTTCTTTTTGGTGCCTAGTGAATTTCCTGTAAGTCTTAAAATTGGGTCATAAAGGAGATTATGTATGATATCAATTTAGTGCATTAAGCTCTAATTTCTAATTAGAAACCATGAAAAGTTATTGTCTCAGGGCCAGTTGGCCCCCGCCAGCAGTAAAGGAGAAAAAGCTTGGGTAAAATAAACAGCCTCGCCAGATAAAATCGGGTGATCTGATGTCCACATTGATGGAATTCTCTAGGTAATTGCCAGATCTTTGTTTTATGTTGTGATGACCAGAGACAACTTAATTCTCAGAGGTTTCATTTATTTAAACAATGAGAGCATGAGATAGAATGTTTATTCAAATTAACTGTGAATTATGTGGTAAACCCAGCCTTTCATTTTTACATAAGTGCCTGATACTACCTATGGTAGAAACCCACTCCAGGGAACTCCTTGAGAGAGAACTGGATCGTTACACTTGGGTGTGAATGTATGGGTGCAAGAAGACTATATGGACTGTGGGAGGCTGGATAACGGCTCCAGAGATGCCCAGGTGCTAATGCCCGGAACCTGTGAGTGTTAACCCATGTAGTGAAAGACACTTCGCAGATGAAATTAAGTAAAGGATCTTGAGATGAGGAGGTTATCCTGGTTACATGGGTAGGCTGCAGATGTCATCACAGGAGTCCTTAGGAGAGGCAGGCAGGGGAGGTTTACCTGTAGAAGAGGAGATGACAGTGTGACAATGGACGCAGAGATCAGAGTGACATACTTTGAAAATGGAAGGAGCCCACAGCCAAGGAATAGGGACATCACCAGAAGCTGAAAAAGGCAAAGAAATGGATTCTCCTCTCAGAGCCTCCGGAAGGAACTGGCCCTGCCAGCACCTTGATTTTGAATCAAAGAAACTGATTTCAGACTTCTGACCTCCTGAGCTGGAGGAGTTTGTTTGTTTGAGATGGAGTCTCGGTCTGTTGCCCAGGCTGGAGTGCAATGGCACAATCTTGGCTCATTGCAACCTCTGCTCCTGGGTTCAAGTGATTCTCCTGCCTCAGCGTCCTGAGTATCTGGAACTACACGTGCACACCACCACACCTGGCTAATTTCTGTATTTTTAGTAGAAACAGGATTTCACCGTATTGGCCAGGCTGGTCTTGAACTCTTGACCTCATGACCCGCCTGCCTCAGCCTCCCAAAGTGCTGGGATTACAGGTATGAGGCACTGGGTCCGGCCACTTGGGCTGTTTTAAGCCACTAAGTTTGCGACGACTTGTTACAGTGGCCACAGAACATGAATGTCCTTTCCGGGATTTCTTGGCTTCTGAGGAGGGGGAAGCGAAGCATCTGAATTAGACACGATGCGTGTCGGCTGCTGCCCTGGCCTTGTCTTCTGGGAAGCAGGACCTGAACAACTGGATTTAGGGGTGCAAGCCGGGGATGGAGAGGGTGAGAGAAAAGAAGAAGTGAAGCAGAGAAAGAGGCTAACTTTGCTGTAAGGATACTTCCTGGCCGTGGCTTTACTGTGAGCTATGAGAAGATGCAGCATGTTGCTCAGCAGGTATGCATGCGTCCACCCACAGAGAGGGCTGCGAGGAGGAGCAGAGCAGTCCACGGAGCCAGCAAGGAGGGAAAGTATCTGTCTGGGTCCCACCTGTTTCCCATTCCCGACTGTCAAGGTTCACAATGGGTGGTGAATGCCCTGGGACCCCCGGTTTATTCCATCCAGGCCCTCCTCAGAGGCTGCCCAGGAGATCACATCCCAAATCTCATATTATGTCATTTTATTTATATCTAAAAATGAAGTTCTAGTTGACACGGTGATTGGATAAGGATCTAAGAGATCCCGTAGTCACTGCGGGCCTCTTGAGGCGCAGGCTCAGAACGTACTTCAAGCACATTCTATTGGTCAAAAGCAAATCCCAGCCCAGTCCAGATTTGGCAGATGTGATGATCGACTCCATCTCTTGATGACGGAAGCTGCAGAGGCACCTCACAAAGGAGCCTGGATACAGAGAGGGGAATAATCGGGACGATTTTTACAAGCAGTCTAGCAAGGAGTTAACCAGAATGTTCGTCCTCTCCATATCTCATGTTGAAATGTAATCCTCAGTGTTGGAGGTGGGGCCTGCTGGGAGGTGTTGGCTCATGGGGATGAACTCCTCATGAATAGCTCAGCACCATCCTCTTGGTGATGATGAGTGAGTTCATGGGAGAGCTGTGTACTTTGTTTAAGGTGCCTGGCACCTCCCACCTCTCTCTCTTGTTTCCACTCTCGCCAGGTCAGATTGCCTGCTCTCCCTTTGCCTTCCGCCATCATTGTAAACTTCCTGAGGCTCTCACCAGACACACATGTGGTAGCCCTCCTTGTACAGCCTGAAGAACTAGGAGCCAAACAAACCTCTTTCTTTTTTTTTTTTTTCTTTGAGACAGAGTCTTGCTCTGTTGCCTAGGCTGTAGTGCAGTGGTGTGATTTTGGCTCACTGCAACCTCCACCTCCCCAATTCAAGCAATTCTCCTGCCTCAGCCTCCTGAGTAGCTGGGATTACAAGTATGTACCAGCATGCCCGGCTGATTTTTGTATTTTAGTAGAGACAGAGTTTCGCCATGTTGGCCAGGCTAGTCTTGAACTCCTGACCTTAAGTGATTAGCTGCCTCGGCCTCCCATAGTGTTGTGATTACAGGTGTAAGCCACCATGCCCGGCCACAAATCTCTTTCTTAATAAATTTCCCAGTCTCAGCGTTTTTTTTTTTTTTTTTTGAGACGGAGTTTCGCTCTTGTTACCCAGGCTGGAGTGCAATGGCGCGATCTCGGCTCACCGCAACCTCTGCCTCCTGGGCTCAGGCGATTCTCCTGCCTCAGCCTCCTAAGTAGCTGGGATTATAGGCACACACCACCATGCCCAGCTAGTTTTTTGTATTTTTAGTAGAGACGGGGTTTCACCATGTTGACCAAGATGGTCTCGCTCTCTCGACCTCGTGATCCACCCGCCTCGGCCTCCCAAAGTGCTGGGATTACAGGCTTGAGCCACTGCGCCTTGCTGTTTGTTTTTTTTATGAGACAGAGTTTCACTCTGTTGCCCAGGCTGAAGTTCAGTGGCACGATCTCAGCTCACTGCAACCTCCACCTCTTGGGTTCAAGTGATTCTCCTGCCTCAGCCTTCTGAGTAGCTGTTACAGGTGTGAGCCACCACACCTGGCTACTTTTTTATGTTTTTTTTAGTAGAGATGGGGTTTCTCCACGTTGGCCAGGCTTGTCTTGAACTTCTGATCTCAGATGATCCACTCACCTCGGCCTCCCAAAATGCTGGGATTGCAGGTATGAGCCACTGTGCCTGGCCCAAGTATGTTTTTTTATTTTATTTTTTTTTTTTTTTGAGACGGAGTTTCGCCCTTGTTACCCAGGCTGGAGTGCAATGGCGCGATCTCGGCTCACCGCAACCTCCGCCTCCTGGGTTCAGGCAATTCTCCTGCCTCAGCCTCCTGAGTAGCTGGGATTACAGGCACGCGCCACCATGCCCAGCTAATGTTTTGCACTTTAAGTAGAGACGGGGTTTCACCATGTTGACCAGGATGGTCTCGATCTCTCGACCTCGTGATCCACCCGCCTCGGCCTCCCAAAGTGCTGGGATTACAGGCTTGAGCCACCGCGCCCGGCCCAAGTATGTTTTTTTAATAGCAATGCAAGAATGGCCTAACGTAAGGCCCGCTCAAAGGATGTGTGGGAGCGAACACATTTTGGGTGTGGGAGGTTTTGAGGAGGGAAACATGCTAGTACTTGTGGATGGAGGTGAGAGATATGATGGGTTAAAGATGACGCTGGAGCTCCGATTTGGATGACATAAGAAGCAGGATCAAAAAAACAGATGATGGGCTGAGGAATGGAGTTTTGTGGTAAGCAATTAAGGAAAGGAAGAGTAAGGTTCTCAGAGAAGTGAGAGACGTCCACGCTGTCTGGATGATCAAAAGATGCTCTTCTTGTTCAGTTTAAAACCAGGCCTCTTATCAGAATTTTGTTATCCTGAATCATTTAACAGAAGCAGTGGGAGTAATCAATGCCATTGCCGGCCCTCAAAGATCACTATTCTGTGCCCTTGATGCTCTCAAGCACAGTCCAGCTTCAATGTGTATTCAGGTGCTTCTCCCAGGCCTGCTGCCCTTTGACTGGAGAGGTGGGACAGAATTGGAATCGGGGCCTTGGTGCTACCATGTCCTGCCTTGTAAACTGGATTGATGAAACTAGCTCCAGAAACTTTCTCAGACCAGTCTTTCAAGAATCTGTTATATGAAAATTCAGAATACTACTTTCTTTATATTCAATGAATAATATAGAATAGATGGGAAACTTGTATTCACTGCTCAGAGCATTATTTCCCAATAAGCAAAGCAACACAGATCATTGCATCATCATCAGGCTGCTTGTTAAATCTATATCCTGAGCCTCAATTTCCATGTCTGGAAAACAGGGATAATAATTCCTACCTCCCATAGTTTGTTACAAGGATAAAACAAAATAAAGTATTGTGAAAGGAAAGTAAACACTTGGGACCCCAATTCACTTTGCTAGAAGAAAAAAATTAAGTGAAAAGCTGAGTCATGGCCGGGCGCGGTGGCTCAAGCCTGTAATCCCAGCACTTTGGGAGGCCGAGGCGGGTGGATCACGAGGTCGAGAGATCGAGACCATCTTGGTCAACATAGTGAAACCCCGTCTCTACTAAAAATACAAAAAACTAGCTGGGCGTGGTGGCACGTGCCTGTAATCCCAGCTACTTAGGAGGCTGAGGCAGGAGAATTGCCTGAGCCCAGGAGGCAGAGGTTGTGGTGAGCCGAGATCGCGCCATTGCACTCCAGCCTGGGTAACGAGAGCAAAACTCCGTTTCAAAAAAAAAAAAAAAAAAAGAAAAGCCGAGTCATGCAAGAAGCTGCTTTTCAGGCCAAGCTCGACGGTTAATGCTTTAATCCAGCACTTTAGGAGGCTGAGGTGGGCAGATCACTAGAGCCCAGGAGTTCAAGAGCAGCCTGGGTAACATGAGGAAAACTCATCTCTACTAAAAAAAAAATACAAAACTAAGATGGGCATGGTGGTGCATACCTGTGAGCTGAAATCACACCACTGCACTGTTATATGTAAATTTTCAGTGCCACAAAAGAAGTAGCACTTGAATATAATTTTTCTCGGCAAGGCAATTTACTTCCATAGAAGGGTGCATCTCATGGGCGGAGCAACGGCAAACACATATCTGGACAAGGGAGGGGAAGGTGTTCTTATTTCTGATGTAGGTTGCCCCTACTGCTGTGTCATTCCCCTATTGGCTAGGGTTAGACCACACAGTCTATGCTAATTCCGATGAGCTATTTTAAAGAGAGCAGGGGTACAAGCTGGAGTGGTGGGGTGGGTAGTTTGGCAGGAAGGATAGTTATGGAACAGGTCAGAACAGGTGACCAGGGTTGACTCAGGTCAAAGCAGGTGACAAGGGGAACAGATGTGAACTACTGATTAGAACAGGCAGGAAAGTTGTTTACTGAAACTAGAGGCAAGGGGATGCAGAGAACCAGGAGGTTAAACTTTAAAATGAAGAATTAAAGAATAAGAGAGCTGAACGTACTAACATACTGATTCTTTGACAAGAAACAGAGTTTACTATATCTAACAGCACTCTAGCCTGGGCAACACAGTGAGACCCTGTCTCAAAAAAAAAAAAAATGGTGGGGGATCCGGGCATGGTGGCTCACACCTGTAATCCCAGCACTTTGAGAGGCTGAGGCAGGTGGATCACCTAAGGTGGGGAGTTTGAGACAAGCTTGACCAACATGGTGAAACCCCATTTCTACTAAAAATATGAAATTAGCCAGGTGTGGTGGTGCCTGCCTGCAATCCCAGCTACTTGGGAGGCTGAGGCAAGAGCATCACTTGAACCTGGGAGGTGGAGGTTGTGATGAGCCAAGATCGTGCCATCATACTCCAGCCTGGGCAACAAGAGCGAAACTCCATCACTGTACTCGAGACTGAGTGACAGAGTGAGACTTTGTCTCAAAAAAAAAAAAAAAGTTTAATTTTTAACAGAGCAGCTCTGAGCTCTCCAAAATAAAGTCATTTGTTTTTATTGTCTGGTCAGAAAAGGTCTCTGTTATGCTGAAACCTGGCATGACATGTAGGATCAAGGTCAGGAACAAGTTTGGGGCACATAATGAAAAGCTGAGGGCTGAGTGGGAACCCTTCTGCAGTTTTGAGATCAATAACTATGGGACTTGCATCAGCGACATCACCTCCCAGACACCCTGGGTTTCAACAGAGGGAGTTAGTGGCTCTGCTGAGCTGGGATGGCTCTTCCTGTTACGACCAGGACACCAGGAGCTGCAGGGTGCTGTAGGCGTGGGAGACTCAACCTAACCTACAAGCCGTGGAGGAGACTGAATTGAATGATAATCCATCTCCCTCGTGGTGTGGTCCTCTAGGGGTGGGAGACCTCGTCCCACTGAACTGCCTTTGCAAAAACTGTAACTGAGGAAATCAGGACAGTGAAAGAGATCTGACCAAACTGACTCCATCTTGCTTCTAACCTCCAAGCTGTCCTTGTTCATTACTGTCAAACTAACTTTGGGAGGAACTTAGTTTAACTTTAAAGCAAAGATGATAACAGCCCTTTCCCAAAACAGACTCCTTTCTAGCCTAGGGACCGGTCAACTTTTGTAGGACTAACAAATTAGCTACAAGATTAGAAATTATGGTTTAGCTGGGCATGGTGGCTCACACCTGTAATTCCAGCATTTTGGGATGCTGAGGCGGGCGGATCACCTAAGGTAGGGAGTTCAAGACCAATCTGACCAACACGGAGAAACGCTGTCTCTACTAAAAAATGCAACATTAGCTGGGCATGGTGGTGCATGCCTGTAATCCCAGCTATTTGGGAGTCTGGGGCAGGAGCATCGCTGGAACCTGGGAGGCAGAGGTTGCAGTGAGCCAAGATCATGCCATTACACTACAGCCTGGGCAATAAGAGTGAAACTCCATCTCAAAAAGAAAAAAAAAAAAAAAAAAAAAATTGTGGTTTAGAGGCCAGGCATGATAGCGCACATCTATAATCCCAGCACTTTGGAAGGCCAAGGTGGGTAGATCATGAGGTCAGGAGTTTGAGACCAGCCTGACCAATATAGCAAAACCCCATCTCTACTAAAAATACAAAAATTAGTTGGGTGTGGTGGTGGGTGCCTGTAATCCCAGCTACTCTGGAGGCTTAGGCAGGAAAATTGCTTGAACCTGAGAGGCGGAAGTTTCAGTGCGCAGAGATCATGCCACTGCACTTTAGCCTGGGTGACAAGCAAGACTGTCTCAAAAAAAAAAAAAAAAAAAAGAAAGAAAGAAAAAAATTATGGTTTAGGAGTCATGCATCCTGATTCTGAACCTCCCCAAACTGCTTCTAGGAATAACATCAGTGTTGTAAAACCTAAGATCAGTGCTTGAGATATTTTGCAGACCCTTCATTCCGATGTACCAGCTGACACCATCCATATCTGTAATGGGGCTCATCTGATCTTGTGGCCCCCACCCAGGAAATGACTCAGCGTAAGAGGACAGCTTTGACTCCCTTCCTGTGAGTTCATCTCCCACACGACCAATCAGGACTCCCCAATCCCTGGTCCCTTACCTGCCAAGTTATCGTTAAAAACCCCAACCCCAGAGTTTTCAGGGAGACTGAGTTGAATAATAGTAAAACTCGGGTCTCCCATACAGCCAGCTCTGAGTGAATTAAGCTCTTTCTCCAGTGTAATTCCTCTGTCGTAATAAACCAGATCTGTCTAGGCAGTGGGTAAGGAGAACCTACCGGGCAGTTACAGCACCCACCATTGCACCTGATAGGATTCAGTTCTCTGGGGCTCAGTAGGACTCACCTTGGCTTTGACAAGGCTGGTGGAGAGAGGGCCAGTGAAACCACCTTTGCAAAAATTGTGTCAGTGAGATTACTTATTTATTTATTCTTTTTTTTGTGACAGAGTTTCACTCTTATTGCCCAGGCTGGAGTGCAATGGCGCTATCTCGGCTCACTGCAACCTCCACCTCCTGGGTTCAAGCAATTCTCCTGCCTTAGTCTCCCAAGTATGCGGGATTACAGGCGCCTGCCACCACGCCTGGCTAATTTTTTGTATTTTCAGTAGAGACGAGGTTTCACCATGTTGGTCAGGCTGGTCTCAAACTCCTGATCTCATTATCTACCCGCCTCAGCCTCCCAAAGTGCTGGGATTACAGTTGTGAGCCACCATGCCTGGCCCTGTCTCTTCTTATAAGGCCACTAATCTCATCATAAGGACCCCATCCCCAGAATCTAATAATCTCCTATCTTTGTCCCTGCTGCTATAACAGAATACCACAAACTGGGTAATATATAAATGACAGAAATTTATTTCTCACAGCTTTGGAGACTGGGGATGCCAAGATCAAGGCACTGGCAGGTTTTGTGTCTGGTGAGGGCTGCTCTCTGCTTCCAAGATGGTGCCTTTTTGCCTCATACTCCAGAGGGAACAAACACTGTGTCCTCACTTGGTGGAAAAGGTGGAAGGGCAAAAAGAATTAGGATATTCCTTTTAACTTCTTTTATAAGAGCACTAATCCCATTCATGAGGGCAGAACACTGATGACTTCATAACATTCCCAAAGACCCCACCTCATAATACTACTACATTGGATATTGGGTTCCTACCTAAGAATTTTGGAAGAATGCATGCATTCAAACCATAGCACCTCCCAAAGGTCCTGCCTCCTATTACCGTTACATCAGGCATTAGGAATTCGACATATACATTTGGGGAGCTGGGGACACCAACATTCAGTCCATAGCAGTCCTTTTGGCTTGTGATATGTTGACCACTCTCTCCTGGGCTTTGGAGAACCTGCTCTCCCAGCTGTCTGGCTCATGCCCCCCACGTTGGCACCTCCTGATGCGGCTCCCTACCTAATGTCCATCTGACTGCCCCTGGGAGGCCTCAACCAGAGCCACAGATTTAGCTACTGCTGGTATAGCTTAAACGACTCTACGTTTCTTTCTAGCTCATACATATTTCCAGAGCTCAGATCTAGCACATGGAAAATTGACTCCTATACTCTTACACTAAAAGACTCTTGGACATCTTAGACCAATGTATCTCAAACAAAACCATCACCTTGACTTCTAAATAGCCCCTGTTCCATTGGTCTCTGTTCTGTGAGATGTACCAGACACCTTTTGCCACAAGCCAGGAACCCAGATGTTTGCCTCAATACTTCTCCTCCACCTTCATAGCAGATCAGTCAAGTTCTGTGGATTTTACCTCCTTAATCTCTCTTGAATCTGTTCTCCCTATTCTCACCATTGTATTTTAGCTTTCCCCACTGGGAAACCTATGTTAATGCTTCAAGACTTGGTCAACTCGAGTGTCAACTTGACCAAGCATGGTGGATTACACCTGTAATGCCAGCACTTTGGGAAGCCGAGGTGGGAGGATTGCTTGGGGCCAGGAGTTTGAGACCACCCTGGCAAATATAGTGAAGCCCTGTCTCTATTTTTTTCTTTTTTTTTTTTTGAGACAGAGTCTCACTGTTACCCAGGCTGGAGTGCAGTGGTATGATATCAGTTCACTGCAACTTCTGCCTCCCAGGTTCAAGCAATTCTCATGCCTCAGCCTCCTGAGTAGCTGAGATTACAGGCGTGTGCCACCATGTTCAGCTAAGTTTTGTGTTTTTAGTAGAGACAGGGTTTTACCATGTTGGCCAGGCTGGTCTTGAACTCCTAATCTCAGATGATCTGCCTGCCTTGGCCTCCCAAAGTGCTGGGATTACAGTTATGAGCCCCCATGCCCCGCCCTATTTTTTTTTAAAGTGTCATCTCTCCCAGGAAGACTTCTAAGAACGTGTCTGGGCCATTATATAATTTAGATTGATATTTTCCCCCCTCTTCTATCAGACTGTAAATCTCTAAATGGAAAGGTATTTCCCCACCTTTTGTACCCAACAAGGCAATCAATCAGTGATTGTTAAATGCAAGCATTTAGATTTAAAAAAAATTATTTTCCACAGCAACATGGAAGATTTTTGGTGAAATGTGAAATGTTTCCATTTTTACAAACCAATGTCCACAAATTTTATCAGTTTTTTTCCTAGGCATATTTCCTCTTGTGGTTCTGTTTCATTTTCTACTTTATTAAACCCAAGAGGAAACAAACATTCAGGATACATTGGTAGCTAGAAATTCGGTTCCAGTTTGCTGGGCCAGAGACGGAAAAGAATTCGGATCTTCAAAGAAAGTTGAATTTGTAAATCACAGCCAGACAAAATTAGCAATCAGAAATGCCGTTGTCTGAGGCAAGAGAATGTCTTTACACCTTTCCCGTGGCTGGCTGTGGAAGCACTACAGTTAGATGGTTTAGCTCTGTCCTGTTCTTCCTGGATAACTTGCTGTTATGATTCATTTTAAGGTGAAGCATTAGTGCGTGAGAGCAAGTAATAATGTGTAAGCTGGGCACATTCATCCTGGACAAGCCCTGATAGTGTTTCCCTGGCATTCTCACAGAAACCGAGGACAGGAAATAATTCTCAGCTGAATCTTGTAAATTTCCAGATTGGCTTTACTGATGATAACTTATCTAACATTGATTTAGCACTCACATGCTGTGTATGATACAGTCACAACTGAAAAAGCCATCTGACCATTCTACCAAGTTTCTTTTCTTTTTCTTTCTTTCTTTCTTTTTTTTTTTGAGACAGAGTTTCACTGGGAAACTGTTGGCTGGAGTGTGATGGTGTGATCTCGGTCCACTATAACCTCCACCTCCCAGGTTCAAGCAATTCTCCTGCCTCAGCCTCCAGAGTAGCTGGGATTACAGGTGCTCTCCACCACACCCAGCTATTTTTTGTATTTTTAGTAGAGATGGGGTTTCCCTGTGTTGGCCAGGCTGGTCTCAAACTCCTGACCTCAGGCGATCTGTCTGCCTTGGCCTCCCAAAGTGCTGGGACTATACGCATGAGCCACCTCGCCTAGCCTTCTTTTCTTTTTAGTATAAACGGAAAGGCGACAATGAACACTACATACAAACTGCTTTGTTAAATCATCCTTAGTTTCTATTTTTCAGTGAACTTTGATGAAAGGAAACATATTTAGGGAAAGAGTCATTCTGTTTTTTTTATGTGGACATTGCATTACATCTGGGAAATAGGCTGATGTCAAAGTACAGAGGGCACTCTCTCACCTAGATCTATAAGCCCCAGCCAAGTCTAGTTATCCCTTTTTAGGTAAGGAGGTGAAAGGGCGATGGTGGTAAGTTCTGTGGATTAAATTATATAATGGCCTGGACAGGTTCTTAGAAGTCTTCCTGGGAGAGATGACACTTAAAAAAAAATAGGGCCAGGCATAGTGGCTCATACCTGTGAGTACTTGCATCTCTGGCTGTAGAATTTTTCCTAGGCTGTTGGAAAGTCTAAATTAAGGCTAAAAGTTCCTGATCATATAGAGACCTCTAGCCTTTGAAAACCCTTCTGGTTTTCATAGAGCAAGTTTGGCATTTGTCCACTCTAAGAGGAATGCATATCCTTGTAACTGGAACCATCAACTGAGAACTGGCCTTGACCTGTGGGGAAGGACACAATGAGAGAAACCCAGTGGGACATTGTTATCAGCTCCAGCGTAATCACGAGGTTGAAATGCACCTGCCTCTTGAGCTGCCCTTCTGCAGAGGAATTTGCTAGTTAACCAGCACTGGTTGAGTGTCTGTTCTATTTAGAGCTCCTGTTAAGCTAAGTATCAGCTCTTTAGGTCATAAATACATTGACCATTTTGGGGAGACGTTTAATATGTGTGTGGCCATGTATTTCTCTAGCAACCATTCCCTAATTTTTTTTTTTTAAATGATACATGATGTCGGTATTAGATTCTGAATAGGTCCTTTTCTTTTTCTTTTTCTTTTTTTTCCAGATGGGGGAGTACAGTGGTGTGATCTCAGCGCACTGTAACCTCAACCTCCTGGGCTCAAGTGCTCCTCCTACTTCAGTTTCCAGAGTAGCCGAGACCACAGGTGTGTGCCACCATGCCCAGCAATTTTTTTTTTTTTTTTTTTTTTTTTTTTTTTTTTGCAGAGACAGGGCTTCACCATGTTTCCCAGGCTGGAATGAACTCCTGGGCTCAAGTGATCCACCTGCTTTGGCCCCCCAAGGTGCTAGGATTACAGGTTTACAGGTATGAGCCACTGCCCAGCCTTTCTTTTCTTTTCATTTCTTTTCTTTTCTTTTCTTTTTTTTTTTTTTTGGAGACGGAGTTTCGCTCTTGTTACCCAGGCTGGAGTGCAATGGCGCGATCTCGGCTCACCGCAACCTCCGCCTCCTGGGTTCAGGCAATTCTCCTGCCTCAGCCTCCTGAGGAGCTGGGATTACAGGCACGTGCCACCATGCCCAGCTAATTTTTTGTATTTTTAGTAGAGACGGGGTTTCACCATGTTGACCGGGATGGTCTCGATCTCTTGACCTCGTGATCCACCCGCCTCGGCCTCCCAAAGTGCTGGGATTACAGGCGTGAGCCACCGCGCCCGGCCTTCTTTTCATTTCTTTAACTTATAATGCTTTTATTTTTTTGACAGTTTTATTGAGGTATAACTGATATACAAAAAATTGCACATATTTAAATGTATACAAATTGATGACTTTGGTAATAATGCGCATATACCTGTGATACCATTGCCACAATCAAGATAACAAATATATTCATCATCTCTAAAAGTTTCATTGTGCCCCATTGTCTGCCTTTTTGTGTGTGTGTATGGGAGGAAGAACACTTAACAGGAAATCTACCCTTTTTTTTTGAGCTGGAGTCTCGCTCTTGTTGCCCAGGCTGGAGTGCAATGGTGTGATCTCGGCTCACCACAACCTCTGTCTCCCGAGTTCAAGCAATTCTCCTGCCTCAGCTTCCTGAGTAGCTGGGATTATAGGCAATGCATGAGCCACCATGCCTGGCTAATTGTGTATTTTTAGCAGAGATGGAGTTTCTCCACGTTGATCAGGCTGGGCTGGAACCCCTGACCTCAGGTGATCCACCCGCCCTGGCCTCCCAAAGTGCTGGGATTACAGGTGTGAGCCACCATGCCCGGTCTCCTCTTAACAAATTTTAAAGTGCACAGCATGGTATGTTGTTACAATAGGCACTGTGTTATGCAGCAGATATCAAGATCTTAATCATCTTGTATAACTGTAGCTTCATACCCATCGAAAAGCTCCCCATTTCCTCCATCCTCTGGCAAGCCTCCATTGTATTTTCTGCTTCTCTAAGTTTGATTATTATTATTATTATTTTTTTTTTTGAGACGGAGTTTCGCTCTCGTTACCCAGGCTGGAGTGCAATGGCGCGATCTCGGCTCACCGCAACCTCTGCCTCCTGGGCTCAGGCAATTCTCCTGCCTCAGTCTCCTAAGTAGCTGGGATTACAGGCACGTGCCACCATGCCCAGCTAGTGTTTTGTATTTTTAGTAGAGACGGGGTTTCACCATGTTGACCAAGATGGTCTCGATCTCTCAACCTCGTGATCCACCCGCTTCGGCCTCCCAAAGTGCTGGGATTACAGGCTTGAGCCACCGCGCCCGGCCTAAGTTTGATTATTTTAAAGGCCTGATGTAAGCGACAGCATGCAGTATTTGCCCGTCTGTGACTTGACTCATTTCACCTAGCCTAATGTCCTTTAGGCCCATCTGTATTGTCAGAAGTCATCCCCTAACAATTTCATGCAGGGTCGCCCTTGTTCTACGGTAGCTCCCTTCCACATGAGCAATGATAAAGTGTGCTTAATTGTGTGGGAATCAGGTTTTTAAAAATTTTTAAATTTTTTTCCAGCTAAATCCCTTTGAAGGAATCAGGTTTTTATACTCGTACTGCATGAAGCCATCCACAACAACCCACATGAGTAGTGTCTGTGTAAGAGAAGGCACAGTCAAACAGAAGGCACTCTCTTTTCCGGCATGTCTGCAGAGCTTGGGCACTGGCATATGCAGAGAGGCCCTCACAGGACTCTCCTTAAAACCTAAAGTGATTTTAAAACCTGTGGCCAGGTGTGGTGGCTCATGCTTGTAATCCTAGTACTTTGGGAGGCTGAGGCAGGTGGATCACTTGAGGTCAGGAGCTCAAGACCAGCCTGGCCAACACGGCGAAACCCCGTCTCTACTAAAAATACAAAAATTAGCCAGATGTGATGGCACATGCCTGTAGTCCCAGCTACTCGGGAGGCTGAGGCAGGAGAATTGCTTGAACCTGGGAGGCAGAGGTTGCAGTGAGCTGAGATCACACCACTGCACTTCAGCCTAGGCAGCAGAAACTCTGTCTCAAAAAAAATTAAATTAAATTAAATTTAAGAACCACCAAAATACCCCCCTTGAGGTTGTACAAGAAATAGTCATAGTGACTGAATCCTGCTGTAAAATCAATAACATGTGACTTGCTTGTAAGTTTACTTAAATAAGTTATAAATCTATGATACATTTTTTTTTCTTGTTGCCCAGGCTGGAGTACATTGGCAAAATCTTGGCTCATTACAACCTCCGCCCCCCAGGGTCAAGCGATTCTCCTGCCTCAGCCTCCCAAGTAGCTGGGATTACAGGCACTCGATACCATGCCCGGCTAATTTTTGTATTTTTAGTAGAGAGAGGGTTTTGCCATGATGGTCAGGCTGGCCTTGAACTCCTGACCTCAGGTGATCCACCCGCCTTGGCATCTCAAAGTGCAAGGATTATAGGCATGAGACACCATGCCTAGCTTTTTTTTTTTTTTAATTAAAAATATTGAGGTGATAGGTCAGGCATGGTGGCTCATGCCTGTAATCTCAGCACTTTGGGAAGCCGAGGCTGGCAGTTGGCCTGAAATCAGGAGTTCTAGACCAGCCTGGCCAATATTGTGAAACCCGTTTCTACTAAAAATACAACAAATTAGCCAGTGTGGTGGTGCATGCCTCTAATCCCAGCTACTCAAGAGGTAGGAGATGGCGCCACTGCACTCCAGTCTGGGTGACAGAGCAAGACTCTGTCTCAAAAAAAAAAAAAAAATGTATACACACACACAAAGAGAGAGAGAGGTGAAATTTACATAACATTTAACTGTTTTGTTTTGTTTTGTTTTGTTGAGACAGGCTCTTGCGCTGTCACTCAGGCTGGAGTGCTGTGGTGCCATCACAGCTCACTGCAGCACTGACCTCCTAGGCTCAAGCGATCTTCCTACCTCAGCCTCTGGAGTAGCTGGGACTACAGGCATATGCCACCATGCTTGGCTAATTTTTGTTTGTTTGTTTGTTTGTTTGTTTTTTGAGATGGGGTTTTGCTGTGTTGCCCAAGCTGGTCTCCAGTTCCTGAGCTCAAGCGATCTGCTCAGCATGGCCTCCCAAAGTATTGGAATTACAAGCGTGAGCCACTGTGCCCATCCTATTTACCTGTTTTAAAGTGTGCAACTTGGTGACGTTACAGGGCTGAGCCACTGCACCCAACCCATTTATGGGTTTTAAAGTGTACAACTTGGTGACATTTAGTGTGTTTACAATGTTGTGCAACCATTACCTGGTTCCAAAGTTATGTTTTTGAACAACTGTGCATGAGTGTTGGGGATGATCTTGACTCCTGTATTGAAAGACTCTGTCAATGTTGCCAGTCAGACTGGCTCCAGGTGCTGTAGGTTGATGGGCCTAAACTTTTTTTTTTTTTTGAGCCAGAGTCTCTCTCTGTCACCCAGGCTGGAGTGCAGTGGCACGATCTTGGCTCACTGCAACCTCCACCTCCCATGTTCAAGTGATTCTCCTGCCTCAGCCTCTTGAGTAGCTGGGACGCCTGGCTAATTTTGTCTTTTTAGTACAGACTGGAGTTTCACCATATTGCTCAGGCTGGTCTTGAACTCCTGACCTCGTGATTCACCCACTTTGGCCTCCCAAAGTGCTGGGATTACAGGCGTGAGCCACTGTGCCCAGCCTCTCAGTATGTTTTTTCAAACTGGATTTTCAATTAAGTGGGTTATGAACAGTATGAACAAAAAATAAAAAAGAATGGAATGAGAAGGAATACGGTGCATTGCAGACACAATAAGTATTCCTTCTAGAAATATTTGTCTCAGTAGTATGTTTGTGTGTGTGTTTACTGGGTTATGATGTAAAATGTATTTCTTAATGTGGATTACAGTTTAACAAGTTTGAACACCATGGACATAAATGGCCGTGGCCCTGTTAAAATGGCTCAGACTTTTCTTCACCAGCCTGGGGCCTCAGCCAGCTTCCCTGACCCTTCCACTATTACCAGATGGAAATGTCATGGTTGTGTCCTTGTGCTAAACTCATGTACGCTCTTTATCAGAGGCAAAAATGGAGCATGACAGTCTGTTCTTAGGGCAAGTTCCAAGAACTGAGAACACAGCCCTCACAGGGTCATACATCTTTCAGTTTTCCAACTCCTAACCCAGTGTCAGTTCTGCCTTTGCTCTCCTCAGTTATTCTGTGAATGTACTTGATCGTTCTAGGGAGTTTCTGCAGGCACAAGCTGGGGCACTGTCCTCGCTGACACTCTGAAGAGCCACAGTGCAGAGCATTCGGGCTAAAATTACCCCGGGAGCCACCTGTTTAGTTCCCTTTACACTTGAACCTCTCCACAGGAAGTGCCCCAGATCACTTACTGTTTCCCAAACTCTTTTTCACGGAAAGAGCCATTTATTCCATCTGTTGGAGGTCACAATTTGCCCTTTAAATTTTGCCTGTGATAAACTTAAGTCTGACAGTTTGCTTTGGCAATATTTATGTGAAAGAAACCCAGGAAGTTAGGGAGTGAAATATTTAGCCAAATGATGAGCTAAAAAAATAATGCCGGCAATTCCAGTTAAGGCTCAGATTGAACTTTTTTTTTTTTTTTTTTGAGACAGGGTGTCATTCTGCTGTCCAGGCTGGGGTACAGTGGCACAATACTACTCATTGCAGCCTCAACCTTCCTGGGCCCACGTGATCCTTCCACTTCAGCCCCTTGAGTAGCTAGGACTACAGGTGTGTGCCACCACACCTGGCCTTGATTTTTTTTTTTTTTAACATGCTGCATTGATTTTTTTTTAACATGCGAAATTGATTTTTTTTAAGTTTCCTATAGATATACCTGGCCATAATAATTAATAAGTAGCCAAAAAATTAATAAGTAGCCATTTAGGTTGCTATTAATATTGTATTTTTGAAATTGTTTTGTTCAGTACAAATTAATTGAAAGTACTGAGTATAAACCTCAGGACAAAAACTGCTTAGAAATATTAAAGGTTTTAATTTTATACTCAACTATTTAGCGATGTTGGTTTTGCCTACATGTGGCGGATCTTCTTTATGTAACATGAAAGAGATGTGTGGAATGGTGATAATCCTGATGATGGTAACAATAACAATAATAATGTTTATTATGCACAGGTCACTCTGTAAATTATTCCATTTATCCTTTAATTCTTACCAAAAATCATCTGAAACATATACATCTATATATTTTATTTCTAAGGAAACTGAGATTTATAAAAAGAATATAACTCTTTTTTTTTTTAATGACCTCTGAACTTTTTATTGGCGTCCTGCCTCCAAAGGGCCCCCTGCTTCTGCTGGCCTAATGTCTCAGAACTTTGGTGTCTTGGTCTCAGACACCACTTTGCCATCCACTATCCTGTGGGTGGTGGTCTTTTGGATGGTTTGCGTTGAGTTGCTGCTGTCCAAGGCATCACCAAGACTGAAGTCCTTGCCATCTTCGAGCAGGCAGTGGTAGGTGGCAATCTCAGTCTCCAGCTTGACCTTGATGTTCAGCAGAGCCTCGTATTCCTGGGCCTGGCGCTGTCCCTCTGCCCGGGTCTGTGCCAGCTCTGACTCCAGGTGCAGCAGGATCCTGTTGAGCTGCTCCATCTGCAGGGCGTAGTGGGCCTCCACCTCCCTCAGGCTGTGCTCCAAGCTGATCTTTGTGTTTTTCATGGAGTCCAGGTCGATCTCCAAGGACTGTACTGTACGTCTCAGCTCTGTGAATGTCATCTCAGCAGCTCCAATCTCAGCAGACTGCGTGGTGACCACTGTGGTGCTCTCCCCAATCTGCTGAGACCAGTACTTGTCCAGCTCCTCTTGGCTCTTCCGAGCCAGCTCATCATATTGAGCCCAGCTATCTGCCATGATCTTGGCGAGGTCTTGAGATTTGGGGGCATCGACCTCCATGGTCAACCCAGAGCTGGCAATCTGGGCTTGTTAGGCCTTTTACTTCCTCTTTATGATTCTTCTTCATGAAAGCAGCTCCTCCTTGAGAGCCTCGAGCTCTGTCTCCAACTGCAGCTGAGTGACATTGGTGTCATTGATGACCTTGTGGAGCCCATGGATGTCACTCTCCACAGACTGGCACATGGCCAGCTGTGTCTCACACTTGACTCTAAAGTCATCAGCAGCAAGACAGGCATTGTCAATCTGTAGAATGATGCGGGCGTTGTCCACAGTGTTTGTGAAGATCTGAGCTCTCAGGTCCTCGATGGTCTTGAAGTAATGGCCCCAGTCTCTGACCTGGGGTCCCTTCTTCTCCAGGTGCTCCTGGATTTTGCTCTCCAGCTTCTGGTTCTCAGTCTCCAGGCTCCTCACTCTGTCCAGGTAGGAGGCCAGGCAGTCATTTGAACTTTGCATAGTCTCCTTCTCATTCTGGATGCCTCCCATTCGTGCCAGACCCCTGGCCATCCCCGCTGCCAGGCCCACGGCCCCCATGCCACTCCGGAAGCTGGTGGAGTGGGACACGGAGATGTGGAAACCAGAGCCCCCCAGCGCCTGCATAGACGCTGGCCACGCTGCTGACCCACTGGGTGCCGTAGCTGGGCACCTGGATGGAGCCCATGGACCGGTAGTTGGTGGAGAAGGTGGAGCCAGTGGTGAAGCTCATGCTGCCCGGGAGGAGAGCGAGAGGACAGGACTCAGGCTTTGCTGATGACCTAACTCTTTTTTTTTTTTTTTTTTTTTGAGATGGAGTCTCACTCTGTCGCCCAGGCTGGAGTACAGTGATGTGATCTCGGTTCACTGCACCTTCATCGCTCCTGTTCAAGCCATTCTCCTGGCTCAGCCTGTGGAGTAGCTGGGATTACAGGCACCTGTAACTATGCCAGGCTAGTTTTTGTATTTTTAGTAGAGATGGGGTTTCACTATGTTAGCCAGGCTGGCTTCCTACTCCTGACCTCAAATGATCCACCCACCTTGGCCTCCCAAAGTGCTGGGATTACAGGTATGAGCCACTGTGCCTGGCCCTGAGATGCATTTTAAAGGCAGAGACAGCAGGATATACAGGGTGGATATTGATGATGGAGAGAAAACAAAAATTAAAGATGACCTCTTGGTTTTGGGTTTGAGCTAAAATAACTGATGGTGACATTTACTATGGGAAAGATGAGAAAAGGAACAGGCTTTGGAGACAAAAATGAGAGGCTCTATTAGGTGTACTTAAGTGTGAGTTGCCTAATTACATCTAACAGAAGGTGTCAAATAGGCCACTGGATATGTGAGTCTGGAGTAGCAAACAGAGCAGGGTGGGCATAGAAGTGTGCAATTGTCGGGTGGCGTTTACAGCCCAGGACTAGATGAGACCGTTGGGGAGAGTGTGTGGTTTGAGAAACGAAAGGACTCAGGATAGAGCCCGGAGGCATCCTAATATTTACACACCTATAGAGAGAGTGAGAAGGGCTAGCTAGTGACAAGGAGAAACATTAGGAGCATATTTCTTTCATTAATAAAACTAAATTTTAAAAAACCAAAGTTAGGCACGTTCATAGTCTCACTCTGTTGCCCAGGCTGAAGTGCAGTGGTGTGATCTGGGCTCACTGTAACCTCTGCCTCCTGGGCTCAAGCGATCCTACTGCCTCAGCCTCCCAGTGGCTGGGACTACAGGCATACCACCATGTCCGGCTAATTTTTGTATTTTTTTGGTATAGATGGGGTTCCACCATGTTGCCCAGGCTGATTACCTGCCTCGGCCTCTTAGAGTGCTGGGATGCTCGGCCCATATTCTTAAGAATAAAATTGTTCTACAGGGTTTGCAATGAAAAGAATGGTTATCTGCTTCATCCTACTCCATTACTCAACCCGATGCCCAGAGGTAACCACTTTAAACTCTTCACGTTGTTTTTCCTGGTGTTTTTATTTGTTATTCTACTTTTTTTTTTTTTTTTTAGATGGAGTCTCCCTCTATCATCAGGCTGGAGTGCAGTGGTGTGATCTCAGCTCACTGCAACCTCTGCCTCCTGGGTTTAAGTGATTATCCTGCCTCAGCCTCCTGAGTAGTTGGGACTACAGGCGAGTGCCACTACATACAGCTAATTTTTGTACTTTTTTAAAATTATTATTTGAGACGGAGTTTCGCTCTTGTTACCCAGGCTGGAGTGCAATGGCGCGGTCTCGGTTCACCACAACCTCCGCCTCCTGGGTTCAGGCAATTCTCCTGCCTCAGCCTCCCGAGTAGCTGGGATTACAGGCACGTGCCACCATGCCCAGTTAATTTTTTGTATTTTTAATAGAGACAGGGTTTCACCATGTTGGCCAGGATGGTCTCAATCTCCTGACCTCGTGATCCACCTGTGTTGGCCTCCCAAAGTGCTGGGATTACAGGTGTGAGCCACTGTGCCAGGCCTTGTTCTTCTGTTTTATTTGTTATTTCTTTTCTTTTTTGCTATCTCTATAGAGATATCATGTCTCTATAGAGACATCCTTCTACTGAAGACAAAGACTTACTCTTTATTCATATCACTCACCCTCACACACACTTGCATGTATTTACACCGATGCGCAGAGCTCCTCACTGTCTTTTCATTATAATCACATCACAATTTTTGGTTAAATCAACATACGGTATTAATTACTCTGTCTTTGTAAATGTTATTCATAGCTGAGCCATGTAGTATATTATGATTATATTTCCTTTTAAAAATATAACCCCCTGTTTTTTCCTGGAACTGATAATTGCTTTCATTAAAAACAAATTTAGCTTCATTTTCTGGGTACCTATTTCTAATTCACCTCAAAATTCTTTATTAGAAGTATGAAGTCTCTATGAGTATTTTCACCAATATCAGGTGATGTATCAGTTTCATTTTTTTTTCCTTGGCAATATATTTCCAGGGTCTCTTTGTATTCCTGCTCCAATATAGCTTGGTTGCTGTTGTCCTGATATTTCTTTCTTTCTGTTTTGTTTTTGAGACAGGGTCTTGCTCTGTTGCCTAGGCTGGAGTGTAGTGGGGGCAATTATAGCTCACTGTAGCCTCAACTTCCTGGGTTCAAGTGATCTTCCCACCTCAGTCTCCTGAATAGCTGGGACTACTATAATTAACCATGCCTGGCTAATTATAATTCTTTTTTTTTTTTTTTAGACACAGGGTCTTTCCATGTTGCCCAGGCTGGTTTTGAACTCATGGGCTCAAATGCAATCCTCCTGCCTCAGCCTCCCAAGTACTGGGATTACAGGCATGAGCCACTGTGCCCACCTGTACTGAGATTTCTTTTCAGTATCATCTTGAGAATTCCTTTCCCCATCCTATTATGCTGGTCTCTTATTTCCTGAACCCCATTTCTCAGTTTCTTCCTTAATTTGGGGAAAGAATATCCTACATTAGCTTTCTTGGGACACAGGCATTAGAGATCAATTCTTTGAGAGCTTGCACCTGTTGGATGCGGTGGCTCATTCCTGTAATTCCAGAACTTTGGGAGGCAAAAGTGGTCGTGTAACCTGAGGTCCGGAGTTTGAGACCAGCCTGGCCAACATGGTGAAAACCCATGTCTACTAAAAATACAAAAATTAGCCAAGTGTGGTGATGCACACCAGTAGTCACAACTCCTTGGGAGGCTGAGGTCTGAGAATCACTTGAATCCAGGAGGTGGAGGTTGCAGTGAACTGAGATTGTGCCATTGCACTCCAGTCTGGGTGACAGAGCAAGACTCCATTTAAAAAAAAAAAAAAAAAAAAAAGAGCTTGCACATATGTAACTTTTCAATTCTCCCATTGCTGGTTTGGTTAGGTAGATATTATAGTTTGGCAATAATTTCCCCTCAAATTTAAGGCATTGCTCCATTGTTTTCTAGTTTCCAGCATTGCTATTGAGAGGTTTTAAGTTGTCATTATTCTTAATCCTTTAACTGTGATTTGTTTCTCTTTTGTTGTCTTTCTCTCTCTCTCCACCCAAATTAAGCTTTCAGAGTTAAAAAGAACACAAACAAATTGGAGAAGGATATAACTGACAGGAAAATGCCCAGGGATGAAGGTAGAAAAACTCAATTACAACTGAAAGGCTTACCCTTCTCAAGGTCCCTGCTGATGGATCAGACACAACTTCTCTATAAAAATGGGACATATAATAATTGTAGGGGGCCACGCATGGTGGCTCATGCCTGTAATCCCAGCACTTTGGGAGGCCGAGTTGGATGGATCACCTGAGGTCAGGAGTTCAAGACCAGCCTGGCCAACATGGTGAAACCCCATCTCTACTAAAAATACAAAAATTAGCCAGGGATGGTGGCATGAACCTGTAGTCCCAGCTACTTGAGAGGCCGAGGCAGGGGAATTACTTCAGCCTGTGAGGAGGAGGTTGCAGTAAGCTGAGATGGTGCTATTGCACTCCAGCCTGGGCGACAGAATGAGATCTGTTTCAAAAAAAAAAAAAAAAAATTATAGGGGGCCAAGGGAAAATTTCCCTTTTGCCCTCTGAAGCTTCACTGAAAATAAATTTACAAATGGCAGATTAATAGGAGAAATGCTGCCAGGCGCGGTGGCGCATGCCTGTAATCCCAGCACTTCGGGAGGCCAAGGCGGGTGGATCACAAGGTCAAGAGATCAAGACCATCCTGGACAACATAGTGTAACTCCGTTTCTACTAAAAATACAAAAATTAGATGGCCCTTGCCTGTAGTCCAGGCTACTTGGGAAGCTGAGGCAGGAGAATTACTTGAACCCAGGAGGCAGAGGTTGTAGTGAGCTGAAATCACGCCACTGCACTCCAGCCTGGTGACAGAGTGAGACTCTGTCTTTAACAAAAAAAAAAAAAAAAAAAAAAAAAGGAGAAATGCTCTATAAATTTATTAACGTGTATGGGGGAAAATCAAAGAGCAATTCCCCCACCACGCAATGGGGTACAGATGATCATATATCCTCTTCTTGAGTGAAAGGGAGATGGGTAACGTGAATGATTTAGGCAGGTAGTAAAGGATTTTCAGGGAACATCAGTGGAATTGAAATATACAATGGCCTGGGACAAACTCTGTGAGGCCCAATGAGCAAACAGTGGTTTGTGACAAAAGTCTATCCAGGTGTGTGGAACAAGTTCAGTCTTTCTTCTTGCAATGTAAGTTCAGTTAATGAAAGCTCAAGGAAGGGATCAAAGGTAATTGTTCTCTTTTTTGGTGGGTCCAGACTTTAGGCAGACAGGGGACCTTCAGAGAACAACTTCATCCTGTGCTTTGGGAGAGACAGAGGATTGAGAGACAGGAAGATGGGAAGAAAGTCAGAGAGATGTGGCCTTTTCTTCAGATCAGCATGTCAAAGCACCGTGTTTTATTTATTTATTTATTTATTTATTTATTTTTCTTTTTTCTTTCTTTTTTTTTTTTAAATGGAGATGGGGTTTCACCATGTTGGCCAGGCTGGTCTTGAACTGACCTCAGGTGATCCACCCGCCTCGGCCTCCCAAAGTGCTGGGATTACAGGTATGAGCCACCGCATCTGGCCAAGCACCGTGTTTTGGGGTATCAGTTTTGGGACCCAGCCCAGTATAGCTCCCTAGTCCTGGGTCCTAGTCTCAGATCTCTTCAAGATAAACAATCTTATTAATGTCCTGATTTTTTTTCATCATCTAAATTACCCAGATCATCTGAGTTGGTAAATCTGTTGTTATATGATCATGTAACTCTGGAAGGTTTACAGTTAAATATAGAAACGACGAGCTAAATCAAACCCATAGTACTAATATTTTTAGTACTAACTGTTAAGTGTAAGACTATCTGCATATGTCTGCTATTCATGTGAAGTGTCATAGTAAAGAGAGAAATGATTCTCGTAGGGAATCTCACAGATTATCTTCCGATTTCAGTTTAAAATGTGCAATTGATTTTATACTTGTGATTTTAAACTGAAGGTGTAAGAGAATTTGGTAAAATGTGTCAATTGTACTGATTGTATTAAGAGAATCTTGTTACAAGAGTGTCCAGTAAGGCTGTCAGGAGGTCTTTCTGAATGTCTCATGACTGTTGCTTCTACTAGGAATGGCTGTTACAGGCTGTGCTTTTTCCTTTTACCAAACGAACTCCAACAGGCTCAGGAAAAAATAGCCAAGGAACAGCTGAGACCAGACTGATATATTTAAACGCAAATTTTGCCAAAGGCTCATGTAGGGGTCAGCAAACATTTTTTGTAAAGAACCAGATTGTGAAGATTTTACTCTTTAGGGCCCAGGAGGCAACATTGAGATTATGTCGATACTTACATAACCACTTAAGATGTAGCCACTTACAAAATGTAAAAACTATTCTTAATTCTGGGGCCATACCAAGACAGGCAACTGGATAAATTGGTCCATGGACCATAATTTACTAACCTTGGGGCATAAAAATTAAAAATTTTTATGATTTCCAAGTACAGCTCACCGGAATTCACATGGGTTTCCCTGCACTGTCGTTCTTTCCATTGTGTCTACGGGAACAATCTCAGGAAGCCGAAGTACTTTTGAGCAGGGTTTACAACTGTGGGGATCTCAATGGGAAAGGACAGACAATTCGAAAAAGCCTCCATCCCGACCTCTGTCTTCCTGCCAACTCTCAAATTATAGAGACTCTCCAAATGTGCTTATATTTATTGGGGGCTCACAGTGCCAGGTGCTATGCTGAGCACTAATGAGCAAGACAGGGTCCCTACCCCAAGGAGCTTACTGTTCCATGGGAAGACTGCCAAGAAAACTACTCGTTGTACTGAAGTGCCGTAACCGTTCTCACAGCAGCATGGATGTGCAAAGTGGGCGGGCACCCACTTCACGCAGTTTTTAGGGATTAGGAGAGACTTCCTGGAGGACATGGCTTCCAAACTGATGGCTGAGAAGGACTTAGCAAGAGAAATAACTCAGCAGGTGCAATGTAGTGTGTGCCAAGTTATAGAGGTAAAAGGGGTATCACTGTCTGGGGAGCCGTGAGTATTTTCTACAACCATTCAGTGACTTACACAAAAGTTGCATTCTCTTTTTATTTTATTTTATTTTATTTTTTTTTTTTTTGAGACGGAGTTTCGCTCTTGTTACCCAGGCTGGAGTGCAATGGCGCGATCTCGGCTCACCGCCACCTCCGCCTCCTGGGTTCAGGCAATTCTCCTGCCTCAGCCTCCTGAGTAGCTGGGATTACAGGCACGCGCCACCACGCCCAGCTAGTTTTTTGCACTTTTAGTAGAGACGGGGTTTCACCATGTTGACCAGGATGGTCTCGATCTCTCGATCTCGTGATCCACCCGTCTCAGCCTCCCAAAGTGCTGGGATTACAGGCTTGAGCCACCGCGCCCGGCTTATTTTTTTTCTTTTTGTTGTTTGTGTTTTGAGAAAATAAAAAGCTGCATTCTCAACACAGCACCTGTAACCAGGAAAACATATGCCCAAAGCAACATTCCTATAAAACAGGATTTCTCAAATTTCAGTACTACTGCGAATTTCCTGGGCATGGTAGAATGTTTAGCAGCATCCCAGGTCCTTACTGACCTGCCAGTAGCAGGCATCTACTTGAGGCAACCAAAAAACTCGAGACATTGCGAATGCCTCCTGGAGGGCAAAATCTGATTGAGAGTTAGAACTGCTGCAATAAGATATAATTATAAAGACTTTCTTTCTTTTCTTTTTTTTTTTTGAGACAGAGTCTTGCTCTGTCATCCAGGCTGGAGTGCTATGGCATGATCTCAGCTCACTGCAACCTCCACCTCCCAGGTTCAAGACATTCTCCTGCCTCAGCCTCCCAGGTAGCTGGGACTACAGGCATGCACCACCATACCTGGCTAATTTTTTTTTTTTTTTTTTTTTTTTTGTATTTTAGTAGAGATAGGGTTTCACCATGCTGGCCAGGCTGATCTCGAACTCCTGACCTCAAGTAATCCGCCCACTTTGGCCTACCAAAATGCTGGGATTACAGATGTGAGCCACCATGCCCGGCCAGTGATAAAGAATTTCACGGGCTCATTCCCAGTACACCAGCTAGGAACGCTAGCCTCTCCAGGTGTTCTTGTTAAGAGTAGCAATGGCTCATTGCTGCTCCATTTTGCCAAGAAGAGGAGGTGATCAGATGTCTCAGATACAACCTCCTCCCTCCACCAATCACCAAAGGCTACCCCTAAAAGGTCTGACTAAGGCCTTCCATTCTGCAAGCACCAACCATCCAGAAAAACCTGCTAGACTCATTCTTGACAAGATGCAGGGCCATATTATCTGCATCATTGCTGTAGTTTAATGCAGTTAAACACACACTGGTCAAATTGTAGTTGATTCCAAAGCATTTGTCATTTGTCGTCACTATATAGTGCACGTATAATCGCCAAGATGATGAAAACCACGATGTGGGTGAAAAATGGTTCCTGCTACCCAGCTCCTCATAGAGATTGGCATCATCCACCTAAGGAAGTGTAATGAGGGCTTTTGGCTGCGTGGATCTTACTGTTTTAAACACAGTTTGCTAATAAAAGGCCTAAATGGCAAAAGACTAAAAGTTCAGCTGCTTGAGAAGTGCCTGTATGGCAGGACTTTAGAGTGCAGGATTGAGAGGCAAGTGCGCGGGTGAGGAGGATGGGAAACTGGATCCTTACGGCAAGTGCTCGGGTGAGGAGGGTGGGGAACCATGTGGTCAGGGGCCTTGTGTACCAGCCTGAAGGCTACTCCTTTTTTTTTTTTTTTTTTTTTTTTTTTTTTTGAGATAGATTCTTGCTCTGTCTCCCAGGCTGGAGTGCAGCAGCGCAATCTCGACTTACTGCAACCTCCGTCTCCCGGGTTCAAGTGATTCTCCTGTCTCAGCCTCCTGAGCAACTGGGACTACAAGTGCGTGCTAACACGCCCAGCTAGTTTTTGTATTTTTAGTAGAGATGAAATTTTACCACGTTGGCCGGGATGGTCTCAATCTCTTGACCTTGTGATCTGCCTGCCTCCGCCTCCCAAAGTGCTGGGATTACAGGTGTGAGCCACAGTACCCGGCCCTGAGGGCTTACTCTTAATCCTGAGGACACTGGGGAGCCAGTGAAGAATTTTAAGCCACAGAGTGCCATAGCCAGATGAATTCAAAGATATTTCTACAGCACTTGACATTTTACAAAGTATATTTTTGCACATACCGCCTCATTTAACATTCTGTAGGGAGGATATTGTTTCCATTTTGCAACTGAGGACTTTAATTAACTCAAGGTCAGAGAACTAATCAAGTTGTGGCCAGGACTGAGTAGAACCTAGGTTTTCAATTCCATATTGCTACCTGGGTGTGTAAACTATAGTCAGATAAAAAACATGCACAAAGAACCAAATGGGGGGAAAGCTGAAGGCAAAGAATAAATGAAAAATAAGTTGCCTCCAGCAGGGACTACAACTGAATAGTTCATAGATATGTTTCTTGATTTACCATTTTTTTTGTTATTCTTTTTTTTTTTTTTTTTTTTGTAGACGGAGTTTCGTTCTGTTGTCCAGGCTGGAGTGCAATGGCGTGATCTCAGCTCACTGCAACCCTCCGCCTCCTGGGTTCCAGCAATTCTCCTGCCTCAGCCTCCCGAGTAGCTGGGACTACAGGCATGTGCCACCATGCCCGGCTAATTTTTGTATTTTTAGTAGAGACGGGGTTTCACCATGTTGGCCAGGCTGGTCTCAAACTCCTGACCTCAGGGAATCCACCTGCCTCAGTCTCCCAAAGTGCTGGGATTACAGGCATGAGTCACCACGCCCGGCTATTTTTGTTATTCTTTTTCTAAACTGGTTATGCTGCTGCAACCAAGTTAATATTCCCTAGAGAAATACTTTCCAATCCATGGACCAAGACCTTGAGAGGGACCCAAGGTTACTACAGGAGGTCCATAAATTTAATATGCATTTTCATAATGGACACTGAAAATACTACCATTTATTTTACAGGGACCTGAGTTTTTAAAAAAATTCCATTTTCTTTCAAAAGGCTCTTTAGCCATGCATGGTGACTCATGCCTGTACTCCCAGCACTTTGGGAGGCTGAGGCAGGAGGATTGCTTGAGTACAGGAGTTTGAGGCTGCAGTGAGCTGTGACTGGGCCACTGCACTCCAGCCTGGGTGACACAGCGAGACCCTGTCTTGAAAAACAGAACAAAAGCACACACACACACACACACACACAAAAACCCAGAAAGCAATCTTCATACTTGAAGGTTGGAGATTCCTGTATATTTCCAAGTATTATGTGTTTATTAGCACAGCCTGGTGGGGCTTAGGGTAATGGTAGAGTTTGGGTGTGTAAAGGCTCTACAGGAAAGGGAGGAATCCGGTATGGTTGTACACAGTGCCACACAGTCATGAGTCTGGAAAGGACTTGGTGAGGTGAGAGAGAGATCGCAAGGGTCAGGTACTTACTTCCCTGCCCTAGAAAGGCAAGCATTCCAAAGACTTTCCCCCATCCTCTGGAGATTGTATTTATGGTCAGAATTCAGAGGATACTTCAAACGGGTCCAAATACTATTGATTTCAAAACAGTGTGTGACAAAAATCCAGATACTTACCTAGAGTCCAAGCTGGAGGACAGAAAAGGGATTGTTTAAGGTCAACCTGGGCCTCAGCTGGAGACACAGGAGAAGGAAATAAGAGAGACATGGCCCTGGTCCCTGGTTCTGGCACTGGCCAGTTAGCTCGTGAAACCTCTGTTCCATCATCCGTAAAATGGAAATAACATTTCTTTGGCTTGAATGAACCAAAGAATGTAAAGATTCCTGGAGTGGCTGGGCGTGGTGGCTCACGCCTGTAATCCAAGCACCTTGGAGGCCAAGGTGGGCGGATCACCTGAGGTTAGGAGTTCAAGACCAGCCCGACCAACATGGTGAAACCCCGTCTTTAAAAAAAAAAAAGAAAAAAGATTCCTGGAGTGGCACTTTGCATCAATAGATGCAAGTTTTATACATATGTTTTTATTCTTTTTTCTTTTTTTTTCTTTTGAAATGAGATCTCACTCTGTTGTCCGGGCTGGAGTATAGTGGTGTGATCTCGGCTCACTGCAACCTCCACCTCCCAGTTTCAAGTGATTCTCCTGCCTCGGCCTCCTGACTAGCTGGGATTCCAGGTGCCCATCACCACGTCTGGCTAATTTTTGTATTTTTGTTGTTGTTTGAGACAGAGTTTTGCTCTTGTCGCCCAGGCCTTAGTGTGGTGGCGTGATCTTGGCTTCCTGCAACCTCCTCCTCCCAGGTTCAAGCAATTTTCCTGCCTCAGCCTCCCCAGTAGCTGGGATTACAAGGCATGAGCCACGATGCCCGGGGAATTTTTTTTTGTATTTAGTAGAGTCAGGATTTCACCATGTTAATCAGGCTGGTCTCAATCTCCTGACCTCAAGTGATCCACCTGTCTCGACCTCTGAGGTCTGTTGGGAGGTGAATAATGAAGGCCGGGCATGGTGGTTCACACCTGCAAGGGAATGAACACCGTGCCCGGCTTTCATTTATTCTTTGACCCAGCAAATTGCATTTCTAGGAATTTACCCTGAAGCTACACCTCTGCCAATAAAAAACAATATTGAACAAAAGCTGATTCATTATATAATTTTTGTCATAGCAAAATATTGCAAAGTACCTAGGCCATATATATTAGTTTTCAATTGCTGCATGATACATTACCATAAATTTAGCAGCTTAAAATGACAGCCACTTACTAGCTCACTGTTCTGTAGATCAGAAGTCTGGTGTGGCATGGCTGGGTTCTGTGCTCAGGGTATCCAAGATGGAAATCAATGTGTTGGCTGCGCTTAGTTCTCACCTAGAGAACTAAGGAGGATGGATCTGTTTTCATAGTCTTCCTTATAGCTGGCAGTATTTAGTTTCTTGTGGTGGTAGGATTGACATTGCCATTTCCTTGCTGGGTGTCAAGTGGGGGCCACTTTCAGCTCCTAGAGACCACATGCATTTCTTTTGCCACAAGACTCTTCCATCTTCAAGCAAGAGCAGCTGAAACCCAACTCGTTATTTGAATCTCTTACTTCCCCTTCTTTGGTGAGCAAGAGAAAACTCTTTGCCTTTAAAGAGCTCATGTAACTTTTAACTGGGCATGATGGGTGAACATCTGTGGTCTCAGTTACTTACTTCATAGGTTCACATGAAAGAATCACCTGAACCTGGGAGGCAGAGGTTGCAATGAGCCAAGATTTCACTACTGCACTCCAGCTGGGAGACAGAATGAGATCCTGTCTCAAAAAACCAAAAACAAAACAAAACAAACAAACAAAAAAACTCATCCAATTTGGTAAGGCCCAGTGGATAATTTCCCTACATAGGGTCAACTTATTTGGGACCTTACTTATGTATGCAAAATCTTTTCACAGCAGTACACAGATTAAGTGTTTGACTGAATAAATGGAAGAAAGTGGGTGTAACACCAGGGGCTGAGAATCTTGGGGGTCACCTTAGACTTCTGCCTATTGTATCACAGGAAACTCACAGAATAAAGTGGGGTCCATCCAACTATGCTGCAGTAATAAAGGATGAGGAAGGCCTCTGGGAACTCGGGAGTGATTTCAAAGATACACTATATATTGCTAAGTGAAAAAGGCAAGGTGGATTCAAGTGTGCTACCCTGCAAGTAGGAAAAGAAGTGAGAAAAAATTATCTAGTGGTACACAGCCTCTAAGACGACACCCAAGGATCTCTGCCTCCTGATGTTGGTGCTCTTATGCAATTCCTTCCCCTTGAATGTGGGGTGGACTTATTGACTGGCTTATAGCAAATAAAATACAGCAGAAGTAGTGGGCTGTCACTACTAGATTAGGTCACAAAAAGACTGCAGCTTCTGTCTTGGAAGCTTTTTCTTTCTCTAGGATGAAACAAGCTACTATGTTGTGGTCGATTTAAGGAAGGGCTCATGTTACAAGAGACTGATGTCTTCGGCTGTTGTGGCTTGACCTGTGTCTCCCCAAAAGATATGTTGAAGTCTTAATGTACCTGGTACTTGAGAATGTGACCTTATTTGAAAATAGGGTTTTTGCAGAAGTAAGTTAAATAAAATCATACTGGATCAGGGCACACTCTAATCCAATGACTGGTGTCCTTATAAGAAGGAAATGTGGGCCGGGCGCGGTGGCTCAAGCCTGTAATCCCAGCACTTTGGGAGGCCGAGGCGGGTGGATCACGAGGTCGAGAGATCGAGACCATCCTGGTCAACATGGTGAAACCCCGTCTCTACTAAAAAGTGCAAAAAATTAGCTGGGCATGGTGGCACGTGCCTGTAATCCCAGCTACTCAGGAGGCTGAGGCAGGAGAATTGCCTGAACCCAGGAGGCGGAGGTTGCGGTGAGCCGAGATCGCGCCATTGCACTCCAGCCTGGGTAAGAAGGGCGAAACTCCGTCTCAAAAAAAAAAAAAAAAAAAAAGAAGGAAATGTGGGCACAGAGACACGCGCATGCAAGGATGTCCTGTGAAGGCAGGGGTGAAGAACAGGGTGATTCAGCTACAAGCCAAGGAAGGGCGAGGATGGCCAGCAACTGCCAGAAGATGCGAGAGAGGCAAGGAAGGGGCCTTGCCTAGAGCCCTCAGAGAAAGCGTGGTCCACCTGACATCTGAATTTGAGGCTTCTAGCATCCAGACCTATGAGAGAATAAATTCCTGTTGTTTTAAGCCATCTGGTTTGTGGTAATGTGTTACGGTAGCCTCAGGAAAGTAATACATCAGCCAGAAGTTGGTGAGGACCTGAAGCCTGCCAACAGCCATGTGAGTAAGCGGGAAAGAGAATCTTCTGAGGCCTGCCAACAGCCAGGTTGAGTGAGCTTTGAAGTGATCCTCCCTAGTCAAGCTTCGAGGTGACTGCAGCCCCAGGTGACACCCTGATTGTAGCCTGTGAGAAGCCTGGAGTCAGAGGTACCTACCTCAGCCACTCCTGAATTTCTGATCCACAGAAACTGTGAGGTTATAAAAGTTTGTTGTTTTAAGATGCTAACTTTTGAAATAATTTGTTATAAAGCAATAGAACACACACACACACACACACACACACACACACACACAGAGTCTTAATTTGGAGGAGGAATGGAAGAAACTAATGATGGTTAGTTACTAATAGGAGGTGGTTACTGGTCATGGATGGTTACTGATGAGGGGTGCCTGGGAATGGAGTGCAGGAATAGGAATGGGGGTGAGATTTATCTGATTATAACTTTTATAAGATTTAATTTTGAACCATATACATGTTTTACACATTCAAAAATAAAATTAAATAAAAAGATAAAAAATAAAACAAATTGATGCAAATAAAAATGACAAATCTAACACTATATCAGACTGATAACCTGATACATTAAAAAGCAAATTAATTCAACAAACAGGAACACAGTACTCTTACTGTACACCATTTAGAAGGATTTTGATAAAGACAATAAGAACTGCAATAAGATCTTGAATCTAGGTTTGTTGCTGGTGGTGATACTGGTGTGTAAGTCTCAACTATTTTGTGTAAATTGTAGGACAGAATAAACGAGCAAATACATCGATGCTGATGGGAACCAGGGTTTTCATTGCGGGAGAAGGAAGATACAGACATGGAAAGGGGAAAGCTACAATGAACCCTACGGTGATGGATTTTGAATTGGCGGTATCAGCATGAATTTATGAAAAAAAAAATTTTTTTTTTGACACGGAGTATCACTCTGTCGCCCAGGCTCGAGTGCAGCGGCGCGATCTTGGCTCCCTGCAACCTCTGCCTCCCGGGTTCAAGCGATTCTCCTGTCTCAGCCTCCCGAGTAGCTGGGATTACAGGCGCCCGCCACCAGGCCAGGCTAATTTTGTATTTTTATTAGAGACGGAGTTTCACCATGTTAACCAGGCTGGTCTTAAACTCCTGACCTCAGGTGATCCGCCCGGCTCGGCCTCCCAGAAGTGCTGGGATTACAGGCGTGAGCCACCGCGCCTGGCCTCTGTTTGTACATTCTCAAGTTAAAAGCTGGGGTATAAAAAAAATAAGCGGCAAGTTTACGTCCTTCCTACAGTGAAGGTTCACGCGGGCTCCGAGAACCGCGCCCTGAGAAGGCTGCTTTTCCAAGGATCTCGATGCAGTCCCCAAATTTCTCTTCCACCTCCCAGTCGAGATCGGAGGCCACAGCAGGTGTCACCGAGTCCCGGGCAGCTCCCTCCGCAGGCAGCGGCAGCTGAAGGTCCCGAAAGGGACTTGGGACCCGTCCTGCCCCTCCGTGTCCCGATCTGGGACGGCTAGGGGCGTGTCCTGGGCGTGGCTAGTACTGGCAGAAACCAATGGGAGCTGAGGAGGTCGGCTTGTTTGCGCGGGTGGGGCGGGGCTGGGCTGCGCGCAGGCTCCTGGGCCGGCCCCGCCCGCGGCGGCATTTTCTCTTCCTGAGCTGACTCCGGTTCTTGCTGCAACCGAGTCGGGGTTGGTGGCGGTGCGGGCCGCCGCCGCTGCCAGGTAAGTCCTGGCCCGCGCCTCCTCCCGCCCGCCCCCCTTTCTCTGCGGGGCCCGGAGCCCAGGACTGGGGTAGGGTTGGGCCGCGGTTTCTGGGGAGCCTCTTTGCCACCGGGCGTGTTCGGGGCTGCCTGTGCTCTCCGGTTCGCTGGGCGGGCTGGGCCGGGCTTGTCGGAGCGCGAGGTTCCAGGGACTGGGGACCGGGCTCCGTTCTCGGGCTGCTGCCACCTATGGGGTCGGGCCAGTGCCGCGGGGCCCCAGCTGTTGGCCCGTGGTGATTCCTGGTCCACATGGAGATCCTAGTGGGAAGCCCGTCCTGGCATCTCCGCGCCTGCACGCCGGCCCCGGGCTTGCAACCCTGCCTGTGCGTCCCTCCCACTCGTGGGTTCATTCAAACGGCAGCCTGAGCGCCCGCGAGCTTCGCACTCTGGGAGAGGGCACACCGCCTTCGGAATCGCTCGCGGCACATGCCAGGCTGGAAGGAAATCGCCTGGAAAGTTAATGAAGCTCTGGGTTTTAGAATCTTTTCTAGGTGCAGTTTCATGTAAAGCAGTTGCAGTGATTAGCTAGCATTTTTGTCTGCGCAAGAGTAGCAAAACAGCCGGCACTGCCTGCGGATTCGGCAAGCCGTCCTACTTGGGATTGTGAGAAAGTGGGAAGGCATGAATTTTGCTTTTAGCTTTGCGGTGGGCTTTATGACCCGTGGGCTCAGTTAATTAACGTGAAACGAGATGATTTCGAAGGTTTCTTTTAAACTCCAATTTTTGTAAGTCTGTGGTGAGTTCATTTTTCGTTCTGCACCTTTAAAAAGAATAGGAAATAGGAAAACTCATGAAAGGGCATATTGAAAGAGCAGTCAGTCCAGCAAGGAACAAAAATGTATGAGAGCTCGGAACCTTAAAGGCTGTGCGATTACAGTTTAAGACTTCAGACTGAAAAGGGTACAGCAAGTAAAATGGAAAGATCTTATCAATAATGAAATAGGAGAAACTTGGAAAGCGTTCAGAAGTACCAACAGCTAGTATTATATTTAATTATCTACGTTTACAGTGTACACCTGAGGTCAGGTGGGTGAAAATAAATACTAAGCAACCATGTAAGAGAAAATGTAGTAGACAGGATGTGTAACTTAGCATGTATTTCAAAGGGAGAATCCTTTGAAATTCTTAATTTGCGTAGACATTTTCATTCAGAAAACTTGTTTTTTAAGCTTTATTTATTATTTGGGACAGGGTCTTGCTCTGTCACCCAGGCTGCTCGAGTGCAGTGTCGTGATCATAGCTCACTGCAGTCTTGAAGTCCTGGGCTTAAGTGATCCTTCCCCCTCAGCCTGCCGAGTAGCTGGGACTACAGGTACACACCACCATGCCTGCATGGCTAGGTAGTTTTTTGGATTTTTTTTTTTTTTTTTTTTTTTTTTTTTTTTTTTTTTGAGTCTCACTCTGTTGCCCAGGCTCAAGTGTAATGGCACCATCTCGGCTCACTGCAGCCTCTGCCTGCTAGGTTCAAATGATTCTCCTGCCTCAGCCTCCCGTGTAGCAGGGACTACAGGCGCACCACCATTCTCAGCTAATTTTTGTATTTTTAGTAGAGACGGGGTGTCATCATCTTGGCCAGAATGGTCTCGAACTCCTGACCTCGTGATCTGCCTGCCTTGGCTTCCCAAAGTGCTGGGATTACAGGCATGAGCCACTGTGCTTGGCCTTGAATTTTTTTGAGTGGAGACGGGTGTCATTCTGTTGCTCAGGCTGTCTTGAACCCCTGGTCTCAAGCTGTTCTCTGACTTCAGCCTCCCAAGTAGCTGGGAGTATAGGTATGTGTGACTAGCTCAGCTAACGTTTTTGTTGTTGTTTTTTTAATTTTTATTCTTCACTTTTTGTTTCTGTTTTGTTTGTATCTTTTTTTTTTTTTTTTTTTTTTGAGATGGAGTTTTGCTTTTTTTGCCCAGACTGAAGTACAGTGGCACAGTCTCAGCTTACTGAAAACTCCATTTCCCAGGTTCAAGCAGTTCTCCTGTCACAGCCTCCCATGTAGCTGGAATTACAGGTGCCCACCACCATGCCTGGCTAATTTTTGTATTTTTAGTAGAGATGGGATTTCACCGTGTTGGCCAGGCTAGTCTCAAACTCCTGACCTCAGGTAATCGGCCCGCCTCAGCCTCCCAGACTGTTGCGATTACAGGCGTGAGCCATTGTTCCTGGCCTGTTTTGGTTTTAACTTAAAAAAAAATTTATTCAGCCAGTCACCAACAGTTCACATTTTTAAAAATAAAATTTTTTATTTCCTCTGCAGGAAAATCCTATGTTTGTATGTTTGTTCTGAATGTATAGAATTCCCTGCCCTGCCATCTACCAATTCTTTTTTTTTGAGACAGAGTTTTGTTCTTGTTGCCCAGGCTGGAGTGCAATGACCGGATCTTGGCTTACTGCAACCTCAGTATCCTCTTGCCTCAGCCTCCCACATAGCTGGAATTACAGGCACATGCCACCACGCCCGGCTAATTTTTTGTATTTTTAGTAGAGACGGGGTTTCATCATGTTGGCCAGGCTGGTTGCGAACTCCTGACCTCGGCCTCCCAAAGTGCTAGGATTATAGACATGAGCCACTAGATCTTATCAATAATGAAATAGGAGAAACTTGGAAAGCGTTCAGAAGTACCAACAGCTAGTATTATATTTAATTACCTACGTTTACAGTGTACACTTGAGGTCAGGTGGGTGAAAATAAATACTAAGCAACCATGTAAGAGAAAATGTAGTAGACAGGATGTGTAACTTAGCATATATTTCAAAGGGAGAATCCTTTGAAATTCTTAATTTGTGTAGACATTTTCATTCAGAAAACTTGTTTTTCTGAATGGCCAATTTTTTTTTTTTTTTTAAGTTGGGGTTTCACCATGTTGGTCAGGCTGGTCTTGAACTCCTGACCTCAAGCGATCCGCCTGCCTTGGCCTCCAGAGTGCTTGGATTAAAGGCGTGAGCCACCACGCCTGGCAGGCCAATGTTTTTTTTTTTTTTTTTTGAGACGGGTTTCACTCGTTACTCAGGCTGGAGTGCAATCTCGGCTCACTGCAACCTCCACCTCCTGGGTTCAGGCAATTCTCCTGCTTCAGCCTTCTGAGTAGCTGGAATTATAGGCACGTGCCACCATGCCCAGCTAATTTTTTTGTATTTTTAGTAGAGACGGGGTTTCACCATGTTGACCAGGATGGTCTCAATCTCTTGACCTCGTGATCTGCCTGCCTCGGCCTCCCAAAGTGCTGGGATTATAGGCTTGAGCCACCGCGCCCAGCAGGCCAATGTTTTTTAACAGCCTTTGGAAGATAGTGTTTGGCTGCACAGGCCTATCTAGAGGAAAGGTCATGTGATCCTTCAGAGGGCCTTTGAATATCCCGGATCCTTCAGAGAGTTTGAATATTCGGTAGCTTTGACTAGGGGAAATTCCTTTTCTTCTCTGAATGTTTGCTCAGTTGTGTGATGTGGATAATGATACCTCTTTCATAGGATTTTGTGAGGAAAATGTATAGCCATGCCTGACAGCAGGTATTCAGCGATGACAGCTTGTGTTAGTATTATGTTCATAATGGCAGCAAGGAGAAGTAGGAGGAGTTACTAGGTTTTAGTGTGGCTTAGAGAACATGGCTGTAAAAGGGTGTAAAATGAGAAGTGATCTACAACCACTGCCTGACACTGGAATTGCTGCAAAGTTGTAATTCCTTCTGCGAGACGCTGCACAGACACTGTTGACTGCTAAGGACACATTAATCTCTCTGACTGTCTTGGCTTGTCAACCTTGGCACTTCTATAGATCAAGTTGGGATTTTTCCAAACAACTGTGTTTGGAATTTAAGGAAGTATTTCAGGAGACCCCTACAGAGAGAGCTCAAAAACAAAGAAATGGGTTCGTTTACTGAACAGAGATTTCAGCCTAAGATAACTATAGCCCTGTCACAGCTTGCTGTGGCCAGTACAGCTTAGTGGACATCTACTTACTTATTCCAGTCCTAACTAGAATCTTTTCCTTATTTTATTTTTTATTTTTATTTTTTATTTTTTGAGATGGAGTCTGACTCGGTTGCCAGGCTGGAGTGCAGTGGTGCAATCCCAGCTTACTGCAACCTCCGCCTCCCTAGTTCAGGTGAATTCTCCTGCCTCAGCCTCCTGAGTAACCGGAATTACAGGTGCCTGCCAACACGCCTGGCTTATTTTCGTATTTTTAGCAGAGGTGGGGTTTTGCCATGTTGGCCAAGTGGTCTCGAACTCCCAACCTCAGGTGATCCACCTGCCTTGGCCTCCCAAAGTGCTGGTATTACAGGCCTGAGCCACCATGTCCACCTCCTTTTCCTTATTTGGATGTTTGTCCAACGACTGTGGCTCTCTGGTTCTTATTTAAGCCAAATTATTTATTCTTTTACTCAGCAAACATGAACTTGATAAGTCCCAGTAATATTAACTGCTTAGGGATCTAGTCCTAGCTTTTGGAAAGGAAAAGAGAAAAGCCAAAAAGTTGTTTTTACTCTCCGACTAGCTAACTTTTAAAAATTGTAATTGAATAGCAGTACTTGCTTACAGGCTGCTGATCCAGGAGTGGACACTGATTTGTAGAAAAGTTTTATTGGTGGTACTTCTGAAGGAATGGGCACGTGATTCATCCCATGTGATTCAAAACTCTGAAGAAGCAATTCCATCACAATTTTGAGCTCTTGTTAAGTATTTGCATATTAGTATTAACCCAGAGCCTCTGGATTTTTTTTTTTTTTTTTTGAGACGGAGTTTCACTCTTGTTACCCAGGCTGGAGTGCAATGGCATGGTCTCGGCTCACCGCAACCTCCACCTCCTGGGTTCAGGCAATTCTCTTGCCTCAGCCTCCCGAGTAGCTGGGATTACAGGCACGCACCACCATGCCCAGCTAATTTTTTGTATTTTTAGTAGAGACGGGGTTTCACCATGTTGGCCAGGATGGTCTCGATCTCTTGACCTCGTGACCCACCCGCCTCGGCCTCCCAAAGTGCTGGGATTACAGGCTTGAGCCACCGCGCCCGGCTGAGCCTCTGGATTTTAACCAACTAAAAACTTAATGTCAAAACTGATAGAGGAAAAGGTAGCCAAATCTTATTAAAACTTAACTAGCTGGGCAGGCATGGTGGTGCATGCCTGTAATCCCAGCATTTTGGGAGGCCGAGATGGGTGGATCACCTGAGGTCAGGCATTCAAGACCAGCCTGGCCAACATGGCAAAACCCCATCTGTAATAAAATACAAAATTAGCTGGGCATGGTGACACATCCTGGGATCTCAGCTACTTGGGAGGCTGAGGCAGGAGAATCGCTTGAACCTGGGAGGTGGAGGTTGCAGTGAGCCGAGACTGTGCCATTGCATTCCAGCCTGGGACAAGAAGAGTGAAACTCCATCTCAAAAAAACAAAAACAAACAAAAACTAGCAAAACAGGCTGAGCGTGGTGGCTCATGTCTGTAATCCCAGCACTTTGGGATACCGAGGCAGGCGGATCACTTGAGGCCAGGAATTCGAGACCAGCCTGACCAACATGGTGAAACTCCATCTGGTAAAAATATGAAAATTAGCTGGGCATGGTGTCAGGTGCCTGTAATCTCAGCTACTTGGGGCGCTTGAACCTGGGAGGCAGAGGTTGCAGTGAGCCTAGATCGTGCCTCTGCACTCCAGCCTGGGTGACAGAGTGAGATGCTATTAGAAAAACAAAAAACTTAACTAGCAAAACAAATTATAAGTAGAGCCAGGAAACTGGAAAGTTAATTAGTGAGCTGAAGTAAGGTCATATGGCAATATAGTTAATTTTTTTTTAATTAAAGATTAATCCCATTTCCCAAACATTTTTGCTGACATTTTCGAGGCTATTGTGTGTGTGTGTGTGTGTGTGTGTGTGTGTGTATCTCCACATATATATATATTCATTGTAGAAAAAACTACTAAATAAGATGAATAAAAAGAAGAATCAACTGTAATGACATCATTGAGAGTTAACTGCTAAAAACAGGAATTTAAGTCCTCTTAGTGTCCCATGGCATGAATTGGCTGTGGTTTATTTAACTCACTGATTTTTAGTAACAGCACAGATGCTGTGGCTGGTCCCTGAAATCTTCCTTCAGTTGCTCAGGCCCCAGTATCTGAACTTTTTGGAAGCTCTGCAGCCAGGTTAAGAGCTACTAGTAAGGAATCCTGTGTTACACAAAGGTGCCTGACGTAAGTGTAGTATTATACCCCACAAAATAAGAATCCTTACGAGGGATAGGGAGAGTGAGGAATGGGAGCAGCTGCTTCCTGGTTTCATTTTGGGGTGACAAGAATGTTTTGGAACTGGAGTGGTGGTTGTACTACATTGTGAATGTAATATGTGCTACTCAATTTTCACTTTAAAATAGTTTGTGTTATATGAATTTCACCTCAATAAACTGCTCCCCCCAAATCATTGAACACTGTCTGTTGGAAAAGTAAATTATTGTTGTTTAGATTGACTACCTTCTGCATATTATATTTTCTCTTGAGCTTTTTGTCTCAAATTCAGCACAGTTTTTCTTGTTTATAAAATGTATTCTCCCAGGCATGGGGGCTGTAATCCCAGTGACTCTGGAGGCTGAGGTGGGAGGATCACTTTAGCATTTGAGACCAGCCTGGGCCTGTTAACAAAGTAAGACTCCATCTCTATAAAATATAAAAGGATTAGCCAGGTGTGGTGGCATGCACCTGTAGTTCCAGCTATTTGGGAGGCTGAGGTGGGAGCCCAGGAGTTCAAGGCTGCAGTGAGCTATGATCATGCATGTGAATAGCCACAGTGCTCTAGCCTGGACAGGAGAGGGAGATTTTATCTCTTAAGAAAAAAAGAGAGTGATGCAGGTTCTCAGCAGTACCTGTTTGATTCTGCTTAGTAATATTTTCCCCTTAATTAAAATTAATAGATTATGTTAAATCATCACAACCTCCTTGTGGATTCTTTATTTTTAAAATG
This sequence comes from Saimiri boliviensis, assembly GCF_048565385.1. Classification (NCBI taxonomy): domain Eukaryota; kingdom Metazoa; phylum Chordata; class Mammalia; order Primates; family Cebidae; genus Saimiri; species Saimiri boliviensis. The sequence continues at coordinate 64,381,095 of NC_133464.1, read as the reverse complement.
ATCTCACTCCTTTATGATAGTGTTCACCTTGAGGTTGTAGGAGAAAGAATGCCTGGGGTCCGAATGCTTTGGGCTGGAGGCCCAGTTCTGTCTCCATCAGATGTGGCCTTAGGCAAGGCACCTGGTGAGACTGGGTTTCATAGTCTGTCTGTAGGAATGGTAATATTTGTCCTCCTATCCAAAACTTTTTGAGAGGATCCACTGAAATCACTTAGATCATTTTGTTAGTTACAGTAATTTAATGTGACCCTGTTACGTAGTTAGTTATTTGTATTAGTTTGTTCTCATGCTGCTAATAAAGACATAGCTGAGACTGGGTAATTTATGAAGGAAAGGTTTAATGGACTCACAGTTCTACATGGCTGGGGAGGCCTCACAATCATGGCAGAAGGTGATGGAGGAGCAAAGTCATGTCTTACATGGCAGCAGGCAAGAGAGTGTGTGCAGGGGATCTGCTCTTTATAAAACCATTAGTTCTTGTGAGACTTATATCAGAATACTAGCATGGGAAAACCCTGCCCCCATGATTCAGTTACCTCCCGCTGGGTCCCTCCCATGATACGTGGGTGGGGTTTTTGGGAGGTATAATTCAAAATGAGATTTGGGTGGGGACACAGCCAAACCACATGGCTATTCTTTTGCCTTTTTTTTTTTTTTTTTTTTTGAGATGGGGTTTTCACTCTGTTGGCCAGGCTGGTCTTGAACTCTTGGGCTCAAGCCATCCTTTCAGGGACTATATTGCATGCCACTACACCCAGCTTTGTTTTGCTTTTTAATCTGCAATCAGCTAAGTCTAAGAATGGGTTGAGGAAGTTAGTACTGGATGGTAAATGAATTATTGGATTTATTATTAATATGTTCTTACAGTCTCTAACTTATAATGTTAATTATATGAGTTATGAATTTAATAAGGCTAAGAATTACTTAAGTGCAGTTATTAAATATTTTCGAGGACAGTAGGGAGATGAGAGGAGTCTTTTTGGGAGAGGGCTTGCTTTTTCATACTGAAATACATAAAAACATACAGTGGTTTTCATGTTTCATTCTTTTTTTTTTTTTTTTTTGAGGAGGAGTTTCGCTCTTGTTACCCAGGCTGGAGTGCAATGGCACGATCTCGGCTCACCGCAACCTCCACCTCCTGGGTTCAGGCAATTCTCCTGCCTCAGCCTCCTGAGTAGCTGGGATTACAGGCACACGCCACCATGCCCAGCTAATTTTTTGTATTTTTAGTAGAGACGGGGTTTCACCATGTTGACCAGGATGGTCTCGATCTCTTGACCTTGTGATCCACCCGCCTCGGCCTCCCAAAGTGCTGGGATTACAGGCTTGAGCCTCCGCGCCCGGCTCATGTTTCATTCTTAGAGAACCTTCTATTTTACTCATTTGTAACTGCTGTGAATTTGGTTGATATCCATAATAGATTTATTCAAGCTGCCTATAGGGTCCTAGTGTTGGAAACGGACATTCTGGGCAGTGGTGACTCATGGTAGCCCTCTCCTGGGAAAAGGAGACTTTGGAACTTACAGGCAAAGTAAAAATGTTGGGCATATTGCTTGCCAATAATGACTGAAAAGTTAGACATTTTATTTTAAACCAACAGTGGCTATAGTTGATAGTATATATACAAAAGTGTGTTAGTCGTATGAGTTTCCTGTTAATCGGCATAAGGCCAGATTTACCAGCTCTAATTGTATACACCTGCAGAACATGTCACGAACGTGAGGGCCCTGAGCTGTGGCATGTGAGTACAAGTCACAGTGAGCAAGGTCTTAAGGAAAAGGAAGATGAAGGGCAACATTTGTGAGTGTCTTTATTTTTATTTTATTTTTTAAAAATAAAGACAGGGTTTCACCATGTTGGTCACGCTGGTCTTGAACTCCCAACGTCAGGTGATCCGCCCGCCTTGGCCTCCAAAGTGCTTGGATTACAGGCGTGAGCCAACACGCCCGGCCATGAGAATACATGGGCACAGGAGGGAAACGTCACACACTGGGGTCTTTTGGGAGGTGGGAGGCTAGGGGAGGGACAGCAGAGGGCGGGGAGGTTGGGGAGGGATAACACTGGGAGAAATGCCTGATGTAGGTGATGGGGGGATGGAGACAGCAAACCTCCATGGCATGTGTGTTTCTATGCAACAGTCCTGCAAGATCTGCTCATGTACCCCAGAACTTAAAATATATTTATAAATATAATATTAATATATATATATTTAATATTATATTTTTTATATATATATACATACATACACATATAGAGTTTAATCCCTACAATAGGCCTACAGCTTGGCATTTGTTTAGCTTAGTGAATAAAAGTATGGCTGTACCCCTAATTGGTTGTGTTGCCTGCTGCAGTGATAATGGCGTTGACAAAGAAAAATTGAGACTTGGATTAGCAGGAACTTCTCTAGGAAGGGTGTGGGGTGACTCTGACCCCAAAGTCAGCATCTTTCCTCATGCCAAGCTGCCTCACAGCTGGTAACATAATAAGGCTAAGAGAAGTGAGCTGATGTTAATAGAATGTAGACTGTAAGTAGCCTGTGGTGGCTGGTCGTGGTGGCTCTCACCTCCATTCCCAGCACTTTGGGAGGCCAGGGCTGGAACATTACTTGAGCCCAGAGTTTGAGAGCAGTCTATAAAAAATAAAAGAATTAGGCGCACATGGCAGTATGTTTCCGTGGTCCCAGCTACTTGGGAGGCTGAGGTGGGAGGATCCCGTGAGCCCAGGAGGTGGAGGTCGCTGTGAGCCATGTTTGTGCCACCATACTCCAGGCTTTGTGATGGAGTGAGACCCTGTCTTAAAACACACACACACACACACACACACACACACACACACACACACACACACAAAGTAGCTTATAATTTTGAGTAATTGCCATTTTACCTTATGACACAAGTTTGCAACGTTTTTCTGCAGTGATGCCCCCCATAAGGACCCACTAAGACAGTGGTGAACCAATAGCAAATACTTAGTTTGTTTTTGTTTTGACACAGGGTCCTACTATGTTGCCTAGGCTGGTTTTGAACTCCTGGGCTGAAACAATTCTCCTACCTTGGCCTCCCAAAATGCTGGGATTATAGGCATGAGCCATCATGTTCACCGCAAATACTTATTGTGGTGAAGTATTTAAAACAGATTTAAGATAAAATAGATTTCCCAGAAAACAGCTTCCACCGCACTACACTGAATACATACACGCATACCAAGGTATCAGCGTAGCTGATTACTTCTTGAGGTCAGAGTAAAAACTAAGACCACTGATAAAGTGAGATTCAAAATTGCTGATTTGGGGTTTAGGAAATAGGGGTGTTTTGCTTTATTAAGGGGGGTTTTGGTGATAGCACTTGATAGCACTCTCCAGATAAAATTCAGGGGAAGAGTCTGGAGAAGAAACTGCCTATGTGAGAAGTTACAGCTTTGTAACATCTTAGTGTTGTGTCCAGGAAAAACTGCGTTGGAAGTGATGTTCCTATAAATCAAAGAAGAGACAGCGTGAGAATGTCGGCCCTCAACTGGAAGCCGTTTGTGTACGGGGGGCTGGCCTCCATCACAGCCGAGTGTGGTAAGGACCTGAGGGTGGTGGGTCACGTAGCCTGCTGTGGTTGATGATGTTTGATGTGAATGTCATTCAGGTGTAGAATGTGAGATGATGAAATGTTTATCTCAGAATTCAAAATGCCTTTTAGCTGGGCGTGGTGACTCATGCTTATAACCTCAGCACTTTAGAAGGCTAAGGCAGAGGGATCCCTTGAGTCTAGGAGTTCGAGACCGGCCTGGACAACGTACTGAGACCTTGTCTTTATTTAAAAAATAAATAAATAAAATTAACCATGTGTGGTGGCACAGGCCTGTAGTCCCTACTACTCAGGAGGCAGAGGTGGGAGAATTGCTTGAGCCCAGGAGGTCGAGGCTGCAGTGAGCCATGTGTACAACACTGCACTCCAGCCTGGGTAACAGTGAGACTCAGTTCTCTCCCCCCTAAAAAATTTATTTTGGTACCGTTTAAGACAAAATAGTCATTTTGACTACTTTAGCAGTTCAGGGTTCAAAGCTTAGTGGAAAGAAAGTTGATCCTGTTGACCAAAACCAAGTTTAAAAAAATGTTTTGTTTTGAGACAGGGTCTTGCTCTGTTGATGAGGCTAGAGTGCAGTGGTCTGATCTTGGCTCACTGCAGCCTCCGCCTCCCATGCTCAGGCGGTCCTCCCACCAGAGTCTCCTGAGTAGGTGGGACTACAGATGTGTACCACCACGCCTGACTAATTCTTGTATTTTTAGTAGAGATGGAGTTTTGCCATGTTGCCCAGGCTGGTCTCAACACCCAAGTTCAAGAGATCCACTCGCCTTGGCCTCCCAAAGTGAGGGATTACAGGTGTGAGCCACCGTGCCCAGCCCCAAACACAAGTTTTATGAATCATTTTTGAATTGCGTCTGTCTTTCTTGTCCTTTCCCCAGCTTTGTCACTGTTAACCTATTTGGCTGCAAAGAGGTTTGAAAAGCTCAAGGGTGTTCCCTGAGCCCGATGAGATGGACTGTAGTTATCTAGTCACTTTCCGATGATGCACATGATCCAGTTCCCATTTGTGACTTCATTGGTTGGGTTCCACTTCAGGTCCTGTTTGTTTATTCTCTGGAATCATTGATTCAACAAACACTGATTGAACAGCCGTTGAATGCCCAGTGCTGGGTTGGACACATCATTGCTTCCAGGGCTCAGTCACTGCTGTCCAAGGACAGAATACCACCCTCGTGGGGCTGGTGAGAATTGAAGCCAAGGGGTGAGCGGGACGAGCCGTGGTAATCACCAACTCACCAGCTTAGCTTCTCTGTGCTGGTGGGCTTTCCTGTTGATACAGTGAATCAAGATTACTATCTGAGGATGGATTTTATATATTTGGGTGGACTATCTGTTAGGTACAATAATTAACATATCTATCTGCATTGTCGGATTTATTTTATTTTATTTTGGAGATACATTCTTACTCTGTCACCCTGTCTGGAGTACAGTGGTACAGTCTTGGCTCACTGTAACCTCTGCCTCCTGGGTTCAGGCAATTTTCCTGCCTCAGCCTCCCAAGTAGCTGGGATTACAGGTGCATGCCACCACACCCAGCTAATTTCTATATTTTTAGTAGAGATGGGCTTTCACCATGTTGGCCAAGCTGGTGTTGAACTCCTGACCTGGATGATCTGCCTGCCTCAGCTTCCCAAAGGTTTGAGTTACTGAGCCTGGCACTGATTAATTTTAGAGCATAAAACACTCTCCCAAGTGGAAAATCCCTTTAGAAAATGAACTTTTTTACCTCTGTTCAAATTCAACCCAATTTTAACCTTCACTTATATACAGGATAGTAACTTAGGTTTTTAAATGGATTTCCTGTTCAGGTAAATCATTCTGTGTATCTGCTTTCTACAAGGCAGGCTACCCAAATCCTGTGTAGAATAAGATGAGGTATAAATAAAAAGATAAAAGAAAATATATCTATGCATTTTTGGGGGTTTTATTAATCTTTTGATTCCTGAATTTTTAAAAATAGAAACAAGATTGCAAAGCGCCATTTCTTAATCTTTTTCTTAGTTCACACTATAGTCTAAATGTTTCCTTAGTAATATATCACTATGTATCCTTTATTTAGTGGAATTTCTTTTTATTTAGTGAATTTTTTTTTTTATTTTAAGGTACATTTCCAATTGATTTAACCAAGACACGGCTCCAGATTCAAGGCCAGACGAATGATGCAAACTTTAAGGAAATTAGATATCGAGGAATGTTGCATGCATTAGTGAGGATAGGCAGAGAAGAGGGGCTGAAAGCACTCTACTCGGGGTGAGTAGGCCTTCGTGCCTTTCTGTGTCACTGCTCACTGTTTCAGATGGGTCACCTTCAGACCAGGACTTCACAGATCAAAAGTCAAAAATTTGAGGTGTGTTTGAACAGAGTAAATGGTATGATACATGATTTTTCACTTTTAATTTCAACTCTAAGTTTTAAGTATGTATGTTATGTAGCAAATGTTTTGGTGAAACTCTTTTATTATATTCAAGTGCAGACAGACAACAATAAAAAAATTATATTTGTTTAAAAGAACATTCTGTTTAGTTTTTCACTCTGAAAATGGCTTTTTCTTAGATATTCTGAATTAGGGAGGTTTTTGCCATGATGAAAATTGTATATTGATAAGATGCAGCATTTCAGCATTTAGTGAACAGTATTCTGTAGGCACTGGACAGGAGAGTGAGTAAGACCGATAGCAGAATACCTGCAGGAACAGAGCATGGACAGCCACGGGCCATGCTCATCATTTTGATTTTATCCAGTATACCACAGTTCCCAAACTGGTGACCCACAGCCCCGCCATGGATCCACCAATCCCAAAATGTTTTTGTTTTTTAATTGAGCGAATATTTAAAAAATGAGAAACTGCCCATAAAAACCTGGGATTCCATCTTCTCTAGAGAAATCAACATCAGGCCCACATTCGTTCACTTATGACAATAGTAGCTGGGGTTAAGGATACTGTCTCTGCTTTACTAAAGCTCTGTCACTCACATAGTGTATATGTGTGCAGTTCGACCCAGCCTGCATCATTCACTCATGGCATCTGCTTTGTCGGTACCTGTCAGCATTTGAGTTTGCTATGTCTGTGGCAGACAGAAGTCACTGAAAGAGTTTAAGTAGGTGGATGGACCTCATCAGCTTACATTGTAAACATTGTCTGTCTGCCATGGAGAGAAACAATTAAGAGACAGGGAGCACTAGAAGCAGGGCTGCCATGTAGGAAGGCTGGATGAGGATCTGAATTGGTTTTGGGGAATGGGGAGAAAGAAGACCGGCTAGAAAACTATCTAGGGCATAGGATTGATAGCACTGTGTGACCTAATATATAAGGTTCCCACACATGAAGCGGGTGGTAGGGAAGGAGGAGCCAAGGCTAATGTCTCAATTGCTGGTTTTTGCCAGTGTGTAGCTGGAGGTTCCATGCCCTGGTCTAGGAAACAGAAGAGGAGGGAAGATTGTTTGGAGAAGAAGAGAAGTAATTGTGTGAGACCGTATCTGAAGGTATACGCAGGACATCTAAACTGAGAATCCAGGCATATTGGAAATGTGTCTTTGGATCTGTGTTGGAAGCATGGATTTGGAGTCATCAGTCTTTATTTTATTATTTATTTATTTATTTTGATACAAGGTCTTGCTTTGTCACCCAGGCTGCAGTATAGTGGCACGAAATGGCTTACAGCAGCCTCTCCCTCCCAGGCTCAAGCGATCCTCTCACTGTAGCCCCCTTCATAGCTGGAACTTTAGGCACAAGCCACCACACTTAGCTATATATATATAATATATATTTTCATAATATTACATATTATATATATTTATAATATTATATACACACATTTATATATATAAAATGTATATATATATTTTATTTATTTATTTATTTATTTATTTATTTTTGAGACAGTCTCCCTTTGTGGTCAGGTCGGTGCAGTGGCACGATCTCGACTCACTGCAACCTCTGCCTCCCAGATTCAAGCGATTCTCCTGCCTCAGCCTCCCGAGTAGCTGGGATTACAGGCACCACATCTGGCCAATTTTTTGTATTTTTAGTAGAGATGGGGTTTTACCATGTTGGCTAGGCTGGTCTTGAACTTCTGACCTCAAGTGATCCACCTGCCTTGACCTCCCCAAGTGCTGGGATTATAGGCATGAGCTACCCTGCCTGGTGCTACTTTTATATGTTTTACAGAGTTAGGGTTTTGCCATGTTGCCCAGGCTAGTCTCAAACTCCTGAGCTGAAGTGATCTGCCTGCCCTGGCTTCCCAGAGTGCTGGGATTATAGGCTTGAGCCACCGTGCCCAGCCAGTCTCTAGATCATACTTGAAGCCTTGGGAGTAGATGAGCTCACACAGGGAGCATATATGGTAAGGAGGGACAAAACACAGGATAGAATTCTGGGGAACCCCAGCGGGCACAGGTAGGATGCTGTGGAGAAAAGAAAAGAAGTAGGAGGGGGTAGTGCAATTGCAGAACAGGGAGGAGACAGCTACAAGTAGGATAAAGGGTAAACCGGCACACACTGCAAAGAGCTTATACAAGATCCTGCTTGAAAAGCCTCGTTTAACTTAGCAACAAAGATGTCAGGTGGTCACCTTGATGAGGGGAGTTTGAGGGTGAGAGCAGCAGAAACCCTGATTGCATTTGGAGAAGGAAGTGGGGAAAAGCAGAAAGAGAGCTGGGGAGTGTCACATGCCACAGCGTGGTTGTGGTTTGGAGAGGATAATGGGCAGGTATATCGGATGGAGGAAAGAAGTCTTGCTTGTCCTGATTCTGTCTTGAACTTGTTCACTTACATTTTCATTGAGAATAAATATGAGAGGCCGGGCTTTCACTTAGTGAGCTAATAATTTTCACAGATTTTTCTGACGTTTTTGTTGAATTTTGAGAAATCGTTTTAGAGGCCAGGCACAGTGGCTCACGCTTGTAATTCCATCACTTTGAGAGGCCAAGGCTGGCAGATCACCTGAGGCCAGGCGTTCGAGACCAGCCTGGCCAACATGATGAAACCCCGTCTCTACTAAAAATACAAAAATTAGCTGAGTGTGGTGGCGGATCCCAGCTACTCAGGAGGCTAAGGCAAAAGAATCACTTGAACCCAGGAGGTGGAGGTTGCAGTGAGCTGACAGAACGAAACTCCACCTCAGAATTAAAAAAAAAAAGAACTCATTTTAAAGAACAGTTTGATTATGGATGGCACTCTGCATGTGGGTTATCTAGCCAATGTTAAGTGATTTTTAGATTGCTTTTGTCCCTTTGTACGTTGGTTTAACAGGATTGCCCCTGCGATGTTACGCCAGGCGTCCTATGGCACCATCAAGATAGGCACTTACCAGAGCTTGAAGCGACTGTTCGTTGAACGCCCAGAAGGTGAGTAGGGAATCTGTTTTCCACTGTGGACAGGAGGTGGGTTGTTTGTCTTTTCATTCAAGTGGTTCTGGAGCAGATTTTCTTCAGCTTATTTGTGACTTTCCTACTGCTACAGAGAACTGTGGGTGTAAAGTCTGAGTTAATTGTGTTGAAAGTAAGTTGGGTATCAGCTGACCTGGGGGGAGAAACAATGAAAAAGATGATCTCTGCAAACATTTTCATTAGTTGTCCTCATCTTCAAAATGCCTAGACCAGGGGATGTGTTGTTACCGTTCCATCTAACTTAAAATTTTCTAAAATCATACAAATTGTCATCTATTTTTCAAGCAAGCAGTGAAGACATTTCTTAGCATTAACAACACTGAATGTTAATACTCTGTGGCTGGTTGGTTCTGTGGCTTTGTTTTAATCCATAGAACTGTCTGTCTATATGTCTTTTCACAATGGGATGAGTACCAGACACTGTTATATGAGACTGGCGAACAAGATGCTTTGGGAATACTTCAGGATATTTCAAACTAGATACATATGATGTGCTTTAAAAACTTGCTGTGCCAAATAAGTCTTCATGTTACCTTGTAGGCATTATTGTCCTAACAGACATTGCTCATCTTAATTATGATGGTCTGAATTTATACATAAATGTGAATTGGGGCCAGGTGCGGTGGCTTCTGCCTGTAATCCCAGTGCTTTGGGAGGCTGAGGCGGCCGGTCACTTGAGCCCAGGAGCTCCAGACCAGCCTAGACAACATGGTAAAAACACCATCTCTACAAAAAATGCAAAGTATTAGCCACGCGTGAAGGTGCACACCGTTAGTCCCAGCTACTCGGGAGGCTGAGATGGGAGGATCACCTGAGTCCAGGAGGTCGAGGCTGCAGTGAGCCGTGTTTGTGCCACCTGCACTCCACCCTAGATAACAGAGTGAGACCCTATCTCAAAAGAAAAAAAATAAAATCACATTTAGATATGAAGAAATTTTCAAAGCAAAATTTATTTGTTAGTGAAATTTCTAATGCTTTTACAATTACTTGATTTATGAAGCATACTCTTTTTTTTTTTTTTGAGACTGCTTGTTGCTCTGTCGCCCAGGCTGGAGTGCAGTGGTGTGGTCTCGGCTCACTGCAGCCTCTGCCTCTTGGGTTAAAGTGTTTCTTCAGCCTCAGCCTCAGAGTAGCTGGGATTACAGTTGCACACCACCACACCTGGGTAATTTTTGCATTTTAGTGGAGACGGGTTTTGCCTGTTGTCCAGGCTGGTCTTGAACTCCTGACCTCAAGTGATCTACTGGCCTCAGCCTCGGCCTCCCATAGTGCTGGGATTACAGATGTGAGCTACCATGCCTGGCCTGAAGCATAAAGTTTTTAATCTTAAGGTGAACATGTAATGTGTAAATAAGTTAGACCTGTAGTTGAGTTTCTCACAGGAAGAACCCTGTAAATAAGTAGAGTCAAATAATGTGTCATTGTTTACAGATGAAACGTTACCGATAAATGTGATATGTGGAATTCTCTCTGGAGTCATATCTTCAACCATTGCTAATCCAACTGATGTTTTGAAAGTAAGCTGTGCTATCTATATCTTATAGGCACATTCCACATTTTCTTAATGAGAACAACATTCAGGTAATGGAATCTGTGAATGTAACATCTGTGTATATGTGAATATGTTTATAATTTAAGTGCTGTGAAGACTCTTAACTTTTAAATGTCCACGAGGTGGGTTTCCCACTGATACAGATGAGCTCAAAAGTAGAGCTCATTTTGGAGACAAAGATTTTGGTGATTGAGCAGAAAAAAAATATTTAGGCTTGGAATGCATTTCATTTTTGTTTTCATTGAAAATCTTCCTTGTTTTATTGGTTCATTAAATATAGATGGGCTGCAAGTTTTGCACAAGTCTAGGCTGCTCATTAATGATTGTTTTTGAATGCATCTTCTTTGTTAAATTTTATTTCAGGAGATACAAATGAAAAAAATAATTACTATAATTAGATGACCTAACACGTTAGGTGACCTTATTGAAAATACTAGGGATATAGCCTCCTTAAATCCTTTTTGGAATAAAGCAAGGAAGCAACTAATTAGATAAACTAAAAAGTTGGCATGACTTACTTCTTGAACCCTCTCAGAGTACTCCTTTCCTACATTCCCTCTTTTCATTTTCTGCCCCACTGTTTAACTAGTATTCTATGCTTCTGTCTCGTACCAGTTGGTATATGCCGTGGTTAGAATCCAAAAATGAGTAAGACAAGGACCCTGCCCTCAGACAGCCTTCAATCTGATAGGGGGTTCTGACAAGCATTACAGCCATCTGTAGTCTGCCGGGTACACTGCAGTTATATATGCACAGTAGTGAAGGGACCGCATGGGTAAGGAAGAAAATACAAGGCACTTTTGCCATAAGTTTACCACTGTTGGGCTAAGAGAGCTAGAGAAAAATATTCACACTCTTCCTAATTTCTTAATCATGTCTTAGGCCTTCTGGGAAGGCAGTTCCTGTACCTTGGTTTATTTTCCCATGTTAATGTGGCAGTAACAGTTCCTTTAGAAGTGGGTGGTAATGTATTTGCTCCCTAAACAAAAACAAGGCTTACATTTTTTAGTAAAAAATCTGTTTGCATTCTTAAAAAATGCAAAGAGCTACATCAAGCATGATGTTTAAGTTGGAATCTTGGTCATGTGGATTCCACTAAAGAAAGTATAACAGAGTGTAAGAGGCTGTCACGTGGCCAGCTGGCCTGCATACTTTCTGGTTCAGCTGGTCGGAGACGGTAGTGGCTTGGAGCAGCTAATTTAAGAACTATGCTTGCCTATGCTTAGTACTGCCAAGTACACTGGATAACTCATTAATCATATTAAACCTTTGGAATTTAATATTATTTTTTCTCTCACCTACATAGTAACCTATAGGAAAATATACTGTTTCCTATCCTAGAAAGACTTTTTTCACAAAATCAATTTCTTTGTTGATACTTAAGGAACTGCCGTGTGTAGGACTCTGGACTCTCCTAGATACTTTTTTGGAGATTTCAGAGTTCCTAAGAATAAATTTTTATATGTTTCAGTCATTCAAAAGTAGCATCATAGCAGTATTTATATGACAGTTTTTTCCCTGCTAATGGTTATTAAGCAACAGACTGACTGACTGTCCGAGGCATACATTGGTTGGGGGTGGGATTGTGGTAGTTTCCTTCTGATGTTGGTCTTTAAAATAATCTCTAGATTCGGATGCAAGCGCAAAGCAGCACCTTTCAAGGAGGAATGATAGGCAACTTCATGAACATTTACCAGCAAGAGGGGGCAAGAGGCCTGTGGAAGGTAAGCTTGAAGGACGCATCTAACTGACTTCTTTAGTTATTTGTCCTTTTTTGAATTTATTTGTTCTGTTTCTGTCCATTTTAATCCAAGTGTCATCATGGAGTAAGGGAAGAAGAGTGGCATCTTCTCCCCATGAACATATCTTCCTTTATTTCCTATCTATAAAACGGGACCATAAGAAATATGTCATGTTTTTTGTTTTGTTTTGTTTTGTTTTGTTTTCGAGACGGAGTCTCACCGTGTCACCCAGGCTGGAGTACAGTGATGCCATCTCGGCTCACGACAACCTCCGCCTCCTGGATTCAAGTGACTCTCCTGCCTCAGCCTCCTGAGTAGCTGGGATTACAGGTGCGTGCCACCGTGCCCGGCTGATTTTTATATTTTTAGTAGAGAAAGGATTTCACCATATTGGTCAGGCTGGTCTCAGACTCCTGACCTCAGATGATCTGCCCACCTCAGCCTCCCAAAGTGCTGGGATTGCAGGTGTGAGCCACTGCGCCTAGCCTATGTCATGGTTTTTAAAGCTTGTTTTGAAGAATTTATGTATAAGATGTTGTGTGAAGGGTAAGCACTTTTTTTTTTTTTGGTTTGGTTGTTTGCTTTTTTTTTTTTTTTTTTTTTTTTTTTAAGTATGGAGAAGGATTTTAGGTTACAGTTCCATTGGGTGTTTAGATCCATACAATTTCATGACTCGTAAGTGAAATCGTAGCATGCACGTGGTGTAGAGTGTTAATTTCCTAGTATTCTAATGCCTTGTCAGTTCATAGCATAGCTGCTAAATATCATCCAGCGTGATCTCTCAGTTCATACAAGGAAACCAGAGGCCCTGAGAGGGGCCTGGCCAAAGTCTGGCCCAAGGCCTTATACTTAATGCCAGCATCAGAATTAGACTTCAGTGTTTTTTGAGTTCTTGACCTGTGATCTTTTCCTCTCTGTCACTCTACATTTCTACCTCCCCAGAGGAAAATGTAAAAATTGATCATAGTTCATGGAGTAGAACCTTTGCTCATTTGCAAGGCTTGCTCTACAGAGGCATATCCGAATCATTTTTATTGTTAATATTTTTACCCAGGGTGTGTCCCTTACTGCGCAGAGGGCTGCTATTGTTGTTGGTGTGGAGCTGCCAGTCTATGACATCACCAAGAAGCATCTTATTCTCTCAGGCCTGATGGGAGACACTGTGTATACCCACTTCCTGTATGTTTATGGGTTTTTAAAAAATTAATCTTATAGGTATGCATGAATTTAGGGTGGAAATTTGGCACACATTTATAGAAATTCTAAAGAAAATTTATTATAAAAGTATTATATTCTCATATGCACACGTATGTTCATTGCGGTACTGTTTACAATAGCAAAGACCTGGAACCAACCCAAATGCCCATCGATGATAGACTGGACAGGGAAAATGTGGCACATATACACCAGGGAGTACTGTGCAGCCATAAAAAACGATGAGTTTGTGTCTTTTATAGGGACATGGATGAATCTGGAAACCATCATTCTCAGCAAACTGACACAAGAACAAAAAACCAGGAGGATCACTTGAACCTAGGAGTTCAAGACCAGCTTGGGCAACAAAATGAGGATCCATTTCTACAAAAAATTTAAAAATTAGCTGGGCATGGTGATGCATGCCTGTGGTCCCAGCAACATGGGAGACTGAGGCAGGAGGATCACTTGAGCTCAGGAAGTTGAGGCTACAGTGAGCCTTGACTGGGCCACTGAACTCTAGCCTGGGCAACAGAGAAAGACCCTGTCTCTTTATTTTTATTTATTTATTTTTTTTAAAGACGGGGTTTCACCATATTGGTCAGGCTGGTCTTGAACTCCCGACCTCAGGTGAACCTCCTGCCTTGGCCTCCAAAGTGCTTGGATTATAGGCGTGAGCCACCACACCTGGTGAAAGACCCTGTCTCTAAAATAAAATACAATACAACAACATATTTCAAATATCTTTAAGTGCTTACAGACTTCATGTCAGTGCTTATAGACTTTATTTATTTATTTATTTGAGATGGGGTCTCACCCTGTTACCCAGGCTGGAGTGCAGTGGTGCAATCTTGGCTCACTGCAACCCCTACCTCCTGGGCTCAAGTGATCCTCCTCCCTCAGCCTTCCAAATAGCTGGGACTTCAGGCACATGCCACCGTACCTGGCTAATTTTTGTATTTTTTGTAGAGCTGAGGTTTTGCCATGTTGCCCAGGCTGGTCTTGAACTCCTAGATTTAAGTGATCTGCCCACCTCAGCCACCCAAAATGCTGGGATTACAGGTGTCAGCCATTGCAGGCCTGGCCTTCATTTATTTTTAATAGCTGCAGATTATCACATTGTATGGATGTGATATGTCCATATGATATATACTGCTGACATCTAGGGAGGAGAGGCCAGGGATATAGCTAGAGCTGAGGCTGAGAAAACTTGCTCTGAGTTAATTGATGTAAAGTATGGTCCGTAGTAGTCTTGTGGGACTGAAAATATAGCAGAACCTAAGACCTTTGTAGGGCATGATAGTAAGGAGATCTTTTTTCTTTGATCTCTAGGAAACGATATGATTATGATATGGCCAGAATTACTCTGATCCCCACTTATAGGTAAATAGATGGAAAAGATCATCCTTGGAGGATTTCCTCTATGTTTTATGATCCTTTGACATTCTATAATCTCAGGTATTCTTAGCTGTGGCTGTGATTGATCAATTAGTATAATTGGCGCTAATATTTAAGCAGTTTTTCAAGCTCTCTAGACATGGCCCTTCTTGACATGTGTCATGTCGTTACATGTTACTTTAACATAGTTTTGGGGCTGGGCATGGTGGCCCATGCCTGTAATCCCAGCACTTTGGGAGGCCGAGCTGGGTAGATCAGTTGAGGTCAAGTGATTGAGATCAGCCTGGCCAACATGGCGAAACCCCATCTTTACTAAATATACAAAAAACAATTAGCCGGGCATGGTGGAGTGTGCCTGAAATTCCAGCTACTTGGGAGGCTGAGGCAGGAGAATCACTTGAAACTGAGAGGTAGAGGTTGCAGTGAGCTGAGATAACACCATTGTACTCCAGCCTGGGCAACAGAGCAAGACTTCGTCTCAACACACACACACACACACACACACACACACACACACACACACACACACACAAGAAAACCCTATAGTTTTGGGATAGAAGCTGTTTCCTGCCTTTGATGGTGGTTGTAGCTCAGTGGTGGTTAACTTTTTGTTTTTTTTTTTCCAATGGTGTCCCCATAGTTCAAGCTTCACCTGTGGTCTGGCAGGGGCCCTGGCCTCAAACCCTGTTGATGTTGTGAGGACACGTATGATGAATCAGAGAGTCCTTCGAGATGGCAGATGTTCTGGCTACACAGGAACCCTGGATTGCTTGTTACAGGTAAGAGCAAGTGTCTGTCTATGCAGGATTGTGAATTATCTATTTTTTTGATCTAAGAAGTAACTAAATTGTGAGAGCTACTAAAACTCAGATGAATAATGCTTTAAAGCCCTGACATGTACATATGGGATACCATTTTTGCCACACTGCAGTTAACTTGTATAAATACAATGTCGTTTTCTTTATGCCTCTACTCTGCTGTGAAAGGTGAGAAGATAGTAATATTTACTGTGATTATAGAGGAACTGGATCTCCATCCAAAATATACCTTCCTCCTGTTGAGTCAAACTGGTATGAATATCCCTCATTCAGGTGTCTCTCTTAAGGAACACATCAATCTTACTTTAATTCTCCGTTTAATTAATTGGGCCTACTGTTTATGAGTAGGTGAAGGTTTTCAACTATCTCCCCCACTAGATTGCCAGTAGTCACAGATTAGGGGCCACTTTTTTTTTTTTTTAAGGTGATAGATATTTTATTTATTTATTTTCAAGTTTGAATGTATTTTAGATTCAGGTAGTTGCAGTAGGTACATGGGCACATGTGCAGTGGTGGGGACTGGGCCTCTAACGTACCTATTACCCAAATAGTGATCATTACTCCTGATAGATAAATTTTCAACTCTAGCCTCTCCCCTTTAGGAGTCCCCAGCGTCTGTTATTTCCGTCTTTATGGCTGTGTGTACTCATTATTGTTTAGTTCCAACTTAAGAGCGAGAACGTGTGAGTTTTGATTTTCTGTTTCTGCGTTAGTTTGCTCAGGATAATGGCCTCCATCTTCATCCATGTTGCTGCAAAGAACTTGATTTCTTTTTTATGGCTACAGAGGCCACTTCCGTGGTTCCTGTTTTCTGGCTTGACACCAGCACATTTTACCCTTTCGGTGTTGCCTTAATGATGCACAGACACTTAACGTATTCATCCACCGAACAACTTAGGAAATAGTGGTGCTCTGAATGATATCTGTGCTGCTATTGCTTCTTTTTTTCTCACCTGTTCGGGAGCCCACATGGCACGGAAGCAAAATACCCTAATTGGAATTAAATCTGATTTCTTTCTCATTCAACACTGTTTACCTGCTTTGTGTGGAGTTCATTCAATCCTTTGTGCGGGGTCGTTGGGCATGGAGCCTTAGTCTTCTGCCCACATGGAAGCCTCTGAGGAACAAAGAGAGACAAAGAGAGAAAGATTTCTTAGGTGCGCCTTATGAACAGGATTTTTATTTTTTAAGAAAATAAATCAGTCTGACCACTAATTAGTAATGCATTTGGCATAATTAAGAAGTTGGAAGTTAACTTTTTTTTTTTCTTTTAACAGACATGGAAGAATGAAGGGTTTTTTGCTCTCTATAAAGGCTTTTGGCCAAATTGGTTGAGACTTGGTCCTTGGAATATCATTGTATCCTTTCTGTGGGACGGGTTGTTCCCTCCCGCTGGTGTTGGTCCGAACTTCCGCCCAGGTCCGGCCGATAACTTACAGCACCAGGCAGAGCCGATGCTCAGATTTGCATGGATAACCCACGGAGCCCCTCAGTCTGGTGGGGCTCTCGTGGACCGTGGCTTGCAGGAGGGATGAGATAAGCACAGGATCGGAATCGGGGCACCGAGGGGGTGAAGTCCCCGACCCTCCGAGCCGGCTGCACGTTCCGGGTGGGGACGTGCCCCACCTGTCTCGGTTCGCGCTCCCTGGGTGGCTCTCGCCCTGCTTCGGCTCCTTCCCTGGGCTATTTTCAGAGTCCTACCAGCCCCGCTGAAACGAACCGGCACCTCACTGGGAATCATGAAGTCCTCTAGCCCTCTGCATCTCATTCACTGGGAGCTGCGTTCCGGTGTTGCCTCCTCGGCCATCTTGGTGCACCTCCCACGTACTTGTTTTTGAGACTGAGTCTTTGTTTTCCAGGCTGGAGTGCAGTGGTGTGATCTCAGGTCACTGCCGCCTCCACCTCCTGGGTTCTAGCAATTCTCCTGCCTCAGTCTCCCAAGTGGCTGGGACTACAGGCATGTGCGACCATGCCTGGCTAATTTTTGTATTTTTAGTAGAGATGGCATTTCACCATGTTGGCCAGGCTGGTTTCGAACTCCTGACCTCAAGTGATCCGCCCCTCGGCCTCTCAAAATGCTGGTATTACTGGTGTGAACCACTATGCCAGTGAGGCAGTTAATTAGGCATGGAAGGGCAGAATGATGAAGCAGGGATGCTGGCTTTCACCGTCTTCTAGTTGCTCTTTATTGGCTCTTGTCTCCCAAGGAAGGCTGCTTAGTGGAAGCCTTTGAGGAGAGCTTCCCAGGGCTTGCTCACTGTACCCCCACCCCCCAGAAGCTTACTGTGCTGGAAAGTCTTCTCCACCACAGCAAAGCCACAAAAGCTAATCAGCGTGGATGCCATCTCAGAAGAGGCTGATGCCAGGGGATTTACATATCTCAGCTGTGATCTTCCTGTTCCAAGCTGTCCTTGGAAGGCTTATGGCAGATAGTTTGAGGTGGTTAAGGATGGAACCCCTTTTATGTAATCGTGTCCATAGCGTGGGTCTGCCTGTACCTATTTATTAGTAAGTGTGCCATTTGTAAATCTGTTGTTATGCACTGGAGTTGTGAAGATGGCGTTTTCTGTGTCAACCTTAACCCATAACTACAGTTCTTTGTGACATATGAGCAGTTGAAGAAATTGGATTCGTGACAAGTCAAGGCTGCACAAGACATCTTTCTGAAAATGCTAACTTCTGAAACAGCAAAGCTTCCTGCGTTTCACTCTGCTTCTCACTGCTTGGCTCATCGCAGATTCTGGGATGTGAGCAACAGATGAAGACTGAGATGGTTGAGATTGCTGTGAAGGCATTGGACGCTCTTCATCAAACGTTTAGTGGCATAAACTAACATCTAAACACTAGTCTTTACCACTGAAGCGCCCTTCAACATCAACTATAATACCTGAAATGCATGTTTCTTGCTAAAGGAAACTTGCAAGAAAATCAGGAGCTGTGTATTGTTTATTCAGGGAGGGCAGTTCCTGATGCATCTCAGCTCATAACTGAGAACATCAGACTGCTCTAGAGAAGCTCATTGGAACCGTGGGATGGAGGCTCCAAGAAGGTATTGTGGTTTCTGAATTTCTGGGAGCTTTTGCTTCTTGTCAGCTGAAGAAATTTCACGTATGGAGACCTGGACTGTTCAACCCCAGGTATAAACAGTGCAGGAAATGGAGCCTAGGACTATCTCACTATTTAATTTCCTCTTTTTGGCAGGATCTTCCACTTATAATAAGTGATTTTAAGCCTTTGAAGACTTGACATTTGTGAGAAATTGTTACAAAGCAATAATCTCTAGATTTGTGGTGGTATGTGTTGGCTTTGAAGGTTGCAGGGTCTGTATTGGTGTTTTCAAGCAGCTTGGGTTCTGTCTTAGGTCATGTTAGTAATTCGCTTTATGATTTTTAGCAAAGTATATGTATTTTCCAATGTGTAAAAGGGGGTTAATAACATCTACTAATGTAGAGGGTCAAATGAAGAACAAATAGTAGCTGCTGCTACTTGAAAGGTAAGTATGTTTACGTCATGCTGTAGAACAGCAATAAACAGTCTGTAGAAGGGGTCATGCTGTCATGGGCTTCTCATGGTAATGGCGAGTGAAGCCCTTTGTAAAGCCTTGTTAAAGAACGCTGCATAAGTTCAGGCTTTAATACATTTTCCTTAGCAAAATGTTGGTAGTGAATCAAAGAGTTGATGTTTCCAGCTTTCCAATTTTTACTTTAGTTTGTGTTGGACCTGTCCTGGACTTCCTAGTTAGTTTGGATGGAAAATACCTGCTTGAAATTTTTAAAATGATTCTTTAGTACATCTAACTTCAGCTAGTTTCTGACAGGTGGTGGTCATATTTTCCCTTTTTCTTTCCTTCTATAGACACAATAAATCATTCTCCCTCTTTTTTTTTCTCTTCTGTTTTCTTCTTCTTTTCTTTAACCTGCTTCAGAGAAAGCCCTCTTCTTGTCTTCATCTTACTCTTTTCAAAATAAAAGATGACTGTAAGAGCCCTAAGTACTTCTACTTCTGGGAGGCAGCCGCTGGACGGGGAACATATTTACTTGGGTCCCTTCAGTTCCTGCTCTGAGAACATTACAAACATGCTAGCTGCGGCTCCAGGGCATTCTCCTTCCACGGGCAAATTCCCAGTTTGGCTAGTCACTTCGTTGAGACAGAATAGAAGGAATGCAGGGTTTTTTGGGAGATAGGATAATTTTTCCTCCCAGGCATTTTCCTCTTATCTGCCTTATGGATGAATGGTCCCTTTGAATATTATTTCCAAAAGCGAGAGCTAAGACAGAGTCTTCAAAAAGAGAGGATAAAAGAAGGGTGGTAGGGTGACCTGTTAATTGCTTAGACTCAGATGACTAACTCCAGCTCTCCCTGGGCAACCCTAGAGGGCAGCAGAGGACCCAGAGCTCATTCAGGCCTTGTTCCTGGTTCTAAACCATGCCTTAGAGATTTTTTTCTTTCCAAAACATTCCATTGATTTGATAAAGACTTTCTATAGAGAGGCTTTCACTTTTAAGTTCTTTGAGTTTAAAGGATTACTTTTCTTGAACCACTTTTTTTTAATGTAGAAAAATTTTATTTTTTCAAATGTGCACACAATTTTTAAAATAATAGAAGCAAAGTCATTTTGAAGACCATGTAAAGAGTGAATGTCAGACAGTATTCATTGTTACCAGTTTATTCAAAATACATACATGTTCATACCAAGTTGGAAAGAAATTCAAACCTCATGGTAAAACTTAAGCACGATTTAGGGTAAAAACATAGTATTTCTTCAGTGTAGATTTATTAAGTGCCTTATTGAACAGGATCTTAATCTGCTTTTTCTGTTTTTGAAAGAGTTAATGCAATTGTTGAAGGTTCTAACCAAGAAACAACTTAAGGAATTGGGAGACTTGGTCCCCTTGTTTTCAGGGGTCTGGCTGTAAGTCCCTTCCCGTCTTGGGGTATACTTAAATATGCCAAAGGGAGTTCTAGTTTTTATAACGAATGGGCTTTTTTTGTTTGTGTGCTTATGGATTTGTGTAATCATTGATGCTTACTGTTGTAGATGCGTAATATAAAAAATGGCTCCTGTCCTTTATATTTATTCATGTGCTAGAAGTAGTATGCATTATATAGAGTGTGAAGTTTTCATAAGCCTTTATATTTCAAGCTCTTTAAACATTGTTGAAATATATGGCATAAGGCTTGTTTCATTTATTTAATAAACTGGAGTAATATATAATAATAAAAATGATTTCTGGTTATTTCAGATACATAGAAACATTCAAACAAAGGCAAACTTCGTAGAATCTAGAAGGCTGGAGTAGGAAGAGTGTTTGTAAAAGCAGCTGCAGCCGTTTCTGTCTGCATGGAGAAGTTGCTGGGATCATCTTACTCATTGCCTGGCACCTGTGTGACCCCCCACATTGTATGAAATACCTGGCAGGTCAGTTGAGGCCAGTGAACTTGATTTGAGGGCTGGCTTGGGGTTCGAAATACCAGTGGGATGACATCAGTGTTATGAACTGTCAGGCTCCCTCAGCCCTTCTTACCATGCTGGGTGTTGCTAGAGGCAGATGAAGGGATCCTTGGTCAACTGTGGACCAGGCAGGGACACCTGGTTGGCAGAAAACAACCAGCGAACTCAATGTGAAGTGGATTCATTAATCTTTGTACTTGAAAGTACTCTGTAGGTGCCTGTTTTAGCACTTGAATTAAACCTTGTAGTTTATTTAAAAACTAACATTGGGGTCAGGATGTGATGGCTCATGCCTTATAGTCCCAGTGCTTTGGGAAGCCAGACAGGGTGGATCACTTGAGTTCAGGAGTTTGAGATTCTGGCCAACATGGTGAAACCCCATCTCTACAAAAAATACATAAGTTAGCTGGGTATGGTCGCATGCGCCTATAATCCCAGCTTCTCAGGAGGCTGAAGCAGGAGAATCTCTTAAACCCGGGAGGTGGAGGTTGTGTTGAGCTGAGATCACTGCAATCCAGCCTGGGAGACAGAGTGAGACCCCATTTCACAAAACATAAATAAATCCTAAAGCTGGGGAAAGAGGGCAGCTATTTGTTTTTGTTATGTTTTTAATTTTATTTTTTAGAGTGGTTATAGCAAAATTAATGGAAGATACAGAGATTCCCATATACCCCTGTCTCTTCCATCATCAACGTTCTGCACCAGAGCAGTGTGTTAATTACAACTGATGAACCTATTTGATGTATCATTGTCACCCAGAGTCCATAGTTTACAGTAGGGTTCACTCTTGGTGTTGTACATTCTGTGGATTTGGATGAATGTACAGTGATGCATAGCCACCATTACAATATCATATAGAACAGTTTCACTGCCCTAAAACTGGGGAGATCTGGCTTCAGTTTTCCTACCTACGAGGCTGAATGACATACCTGTATATGGTTACCTCCATGTGAAGGGCGGTGAGAACAGCTGGCTGCTGGTGTGTCTCAAATGCCTGTGAACGGTGAAATCCTTACTTGGATGGTGGTACCTGATAGACACGATTGGCTTTAAATCCAGCATATTTATTTTTAAACCTGCAGCTGGGGAAATGTGACAGGGTAAATTTTTGGTAGATTACAGGTAGATTCATTCTGCGGCAAAGCAGGGGAATATAAGACAAAGGCAATGTATAAATCTGTTTCTCAAAAGGCTAAATAAGGCCGGGCGCAGTGGCTCAAGCCTGTAATCCCAGCACTTTGGGAGGCCGAGGCGGGTGGATCATGAGGTCAAGAGATCGAGACCATCCTGGTCAACATGGTGAAACCCTGTCTCTACTAAAAATACAAAAAAAAAAATTATCTGGGCATGGTGGCGCGTGCCTGTAATCCCAGCTACTCAGGAGGCTGAGGCAGGAGAATTGCCTGAACCCAGGAGGCGGAGGTTGTGGTGAGCCGAGATCGCGCCATTGCACTCCAGCCTGGGTAACAAGAGTGAAACTCCGTCTCAAAAAAAAAAAAAAAAAAGGCTAAATAGTGGAACTATGAGTACCAAGAGCAAAACACAGGAAATAACTTACATGCCTGTAAGCATCCTCTGCTTACCAGCCTGTGTCCCTCTGTATAATGGCTTGCTATGTTCTTTTTTTTTTTTTTTTTTTTTTTTTAATGGAGATGAAGTCTTTCTCGGTCACCCAGGCTGGAGTACAGAGTACAGTGGCGCGATCCTGGCTCACTGCAACCTCTGTTTCCCAGGTTCAAGTGATTCTCCTGCCTCAGCCTCCCGAGTAGCTGGGACTACAGGCACCTGCCACCATGCCTGGCTAATTTTGTATTTTTAGTAGAGACAGGGTTTCACCATATTGGCCAGGCTGGTCTTGAACTCCTGACCTCGTGATCCGCCCACCTTGGCCTCCCAAAATGCTGGGATTACAGGTGTGAGCCACCGTGCCCAGCCTGGCTTGCCATGTTCTTCATGAGAAGAATGAGTTCCGTCTCAGCCTGCTGAGACTGTTTTTTTAATTTTTTTATTTTTTTGAGACAGGTTCTTGCTTTGTTGCCCAGGCTGGAGTGCAATGGTGTATGATAATGGCTTGAGCCTGGCCAATATTATTACTAGAAATAGGATTTCATCATATTGCTCAGGCTGATCTCAAATATCTGGACTCAAGTGATCCACCTACCTTGACCTTCCAAAGTGTTGGGATTACAGGCATGAGCCACTGTGCTTAGCTGAGACTCCTTTATGGGCAAAGAAATCAAAACTTCTGTCAGCTAGTGTTCAGTTCAGGCTGAGATAAATTTTTTTTTTAATTGTGAAATATACATAATGTAAACATTTACCATCCTAACCATTTTTTTTTTTTTTTTTTTTGAGACGGAGTTTCGCTCTTGTTACCCAGGCTGGAGTGCAATGGCGCGATCTCGGCTCACCACAACCTCCGCCTCCTGGGTTCAAGCAATTCTCCTGCCTCAGCCTCCCGAATAGCTGGGACTACAGGTGTGCGCCACCATGCCCAGCTAATTTTTGTGTTTTTAGTAGAGACGGGATTTCACCATGTTGACCAGAATGGTCTCGATCTCTTGACCTCGTGATCCACCTGCCTCAGCCTCCCAAAGTGCTGGGATTACAGGCGTGAGCCACCGTGCCTGGCCTCATTCTAACCATTTTTAAGCATACAATGCAGTGACATTAAGCATATTTGCATGTTGTGCAACCATCCATCACCCCATCCATCTCCAGAACGTTTTAGAAATAAATGGTTTTGAATAGATTTTAGTTTTTAATTCATTTAGCATTGTGTGTCCTTGTGGCGCTGATACAGTCCCAAGTTGGAAGGTAAGAGCCCCAACTTCCGTATGAATACTTGGATTTTTCATACCTGAGAGGTTCCCACAGTTCCCTGAACTGATATGGAAATACCAATTATTGTGTCAAGCAAATACGTTTCATTTAACCAGCCTACTCCCTGGGCTTCGAATCCTTTCATAGGAGGAACAAAGCCAAACACCAGCAGTTGGTGATTGCTGTTTAGGTTACTCTACGGTGCTGTTCCTCAGCATTACTGTATCTATACACAGGCACGGCTTCACCGAACACAACACAGAGTCGCCCCGTGCACAGTTGCTTTTGAGTTGGGTAATAACTGGTGATGCCTGTAAAAGTCCCAGCACTTTGAGAGGCCAAGGCAGAAGGATTGCTTGAGGCCAGGTGTTCAATATTTTTTTTTGAGACAAGGTCTCTGTCACCTAGATTATAGTGCAGTGGTGTGATCTCAGCTTACTGAAACCTCCCCCTCTTCCTTCACATAATCCTCCCCACTCAGCCTCCTGAGTAGCTGGGACTACAGGTACATGCCACCACACCCCACTCATTTTTAAATCTTTTGTAGAAATGGGAGTCTCCCTATATCGTCTAGGCAGGTCTTGAACTCCTGGGCTCAAGAGAGCCTCCTGCTTCGGCCTCCCAAAGTGCTGAGATTACAGGCAGGAGCTGCTGTTCCTGGCCTCAAAAAATTTTTAAAAATACACTAGGTGTGTTGGTATGTGCCTGTAGTCCCAGCTTCTTGGGAAGCTGAGGTGGCAAGATCTCTTGATCCCGGGAGTTTGAGGCTACAGTGAGCCATGATTATGCCACTGCACTCCACCCTGGGGGACAGCAAGATGCTGTCTCTAAAAAAAACAGACAAGCAAACATACGAAAACAGACAAATAAAAAACTGGTGTGGCCAAGTAACTCAGAAGTTTGCCCACCATGCCTTAGCTGTGACTGTATGCTGAGGCGTGGGGCGGCTGGGGGTTACAGCAAATCCCACAACTGGGACAGGAACAGTGGCGTGCTGGAACTGGTCCAGCAGTGTGCGAGAGCAGATTGTCACATTTTCAGGAATTTTGTGAGCTGGTTGTTACAGACGTTATTAACAATTAAGTTATATAAACATAGTTAAATAGATTATATAAGACAAAGGCGATAAAATTCACCCCTTCCGAATATTTACTAGTGTCTGCGCTCTTGAGGTTCTTTCCATCTATTGTATCTGCCTGGTAGAAATACTGTAAAATGTGCCATGGCATATCTTCGCAGCTGCACGTTGACGTTGTTGATAGCTTGACATTGGCCATGATGGGAGTGCTTGTACTGCAGATACTGACAGATGCTACAAGTCAGGCCTTTGTTTTGTTTTTGGTCTCAAGAGCTGGTTGTTAAACATTTGCCAGCATTCTGCTCGCCACTGGGTAGGAGGGTGAACAGAGCCAGGTAGGATGTTCTGTGAAGTTAGCCACCTGCCCCTGGTGGGAACATGCTCATGCGGACATTGTTATTTTGCATCATATGTGGACCTTCACACCAAGATTATAAAAAATTTATCCTTTGACTGTGTCCCTCAAGAGGGCCCAGAGGACACTCCCTTTAATGAGGTATTAGGAAATGTGTAGGCTGGATGTGGTGGCTCATGCCTGTAATCCCAGCACTTTGGGAGGCCAAGGTGAGAGTATCACTTAAGCCCAAGAGTTTGAGTCCAGCCTGGGCAATGTAGGGAGACCCCGTCTCTATAAAAAATTAAAAACTTAGCTTGGCATGGTGGTGTATGTCTGTAGCCCCAGCTACACGGGAGGTTGAAGTGGGAGGATCACTTGAGCCCAGGAGATCAAGGCCACAGTGAACTGTGATTGTGCCAGTGCACTCCAGCCTGGGTGACAGAGTGAGACCTTGTCTTAAAAAAAAAAAAAGACAAAAAAAATGTGCGGAAGAGAGCTCCATTTTCCTTTACAAGCTTTGCAGTGGGTGTCCTCTGCTTGCTGGGGGTGATGATAAGAAATGCTGCTCTTTAAGAGGGCTTCCTAATTTTAGAGACCGTGTTTAACAAGTGACGGTGTTTAACACCAGAGACACACTGGGCACCGTTACTTTCATGGACAGCAGGACTACAGTGGTAAAATGAATGTTTTCAACTTGCGAGGATCTTTGGTAATATCTCTAGGAATAAAATAGTCTACTAAAATATAAGTTGATCTACATAATTGGAAATTATCAGGTAAGTAGACTTCTAATTTGAATCACCGTAATAGTCACGGCCCCTCCGCCAGTTCTAGGATCTGAACAGTTTTGCAGACTGGAGCCCACTGACATAGCTGCAATATATATATAATAAAAATCATGGCATATAATAAAAATACTGCTGCCTTTCCCTCAGACCACACCTGTAGCATCGTAGGGATTTCCCTATGGCCAGTAGACAGAGAAAGAAAAAACTGAGGCCTCATTTATTGATGGTTCTGAAATATATACGTGTGTGTGTGTGTGTGTGTGTGTGTGTGTGTGTGTGTGTGTGTATACATATATATAGGCACTTATATATCTATAGGCACCAGATAGAAGTGAATTGCTACACTATGAGAGCCCCAGTCATGAGTGTCATTGAAAAATAGTTGGATGGAAAGAAAATCTTCCAAGTGTTTAAAATTCCAAACAGTACGTATATACCTCCAGGACTGGAAACCTTGAATCCACGATTAAGGACAAGATGATTAATCTCCATTTGCCCTGAGAACTATGACTTCGGTGCCCTGCGCAAGCTCTCTCTGCCTGCTGCCATCCATGTAAGATGTGACTTGTTCCTCTTTGACTTTTGTCGTGACTGTGAGGCCTCCCCAGCGATGTGAAACTGTAAGTTTAGTAAATCTCTTTCTTAGCCGGGCGCGGTGGCTCACGCCTGTAATCCCAGCACTTTGGGAGGCCGAGGCGGGTGCATCACAAGGTCAAGAGATCGAGACCATCTTGGTCAACAAGGTGAAACCCCGTCTCTACTAAAAATACAAAAAATTAGCTGGGCATGGTGGCGCATGCCTGTAATCCCAGCTACTCAGGAGGCTGAGGCAGGAGAATTGCCTGAACCCAGGAGGCGGAGGTTGCGGTGAGCTGAGATCGCGCCATTGCACTCCAGCCTGGGTAACAAGAGCGAAACTCCGTCTCAAAAAAAAAAAAATCTCTTTCTTTTGTAAATTGCCCAGTCTGGAGTATGTTTTTTTTGAGACAGGGTCTCACTCTGTCACCCAGAAAGGAGTGCAGTGGTGCGATCTTGGCTTACTGCAACCTCCTCCCAGGCTCAAGTGATTCTCCTGCCTCAGCCTCCTGAATGCTGGGATTACAGGTGCATGTCACTACTGCCTGGCTAATTTTTTTATTTTTAGTGGAGATGGGGTTTCACCATCTTGGCCAGGCTGGTCTTGAACTCCCAAACTCAAATGATCCACCCACCTTGGCCTCTCAAAGTGCTGGGATTATAGGTGTGAGCACTGTGTATGGCTCTTGGGTATGTCTTTATCAGCAGTATGAAAATGGACTAATACACAACCCAACACAGAATAAATATTTGATAAGTGGAAGTGCAAATGAATGAAAGGGTAATCTGTAATGTTACGAGATCTCTAACACTGTACAACAAGCACACACATGCACACACACAACAAACATGTAGGCTTAATTATTTTATATATATATATATATATATATATATATATATATATATATATATAATTATAAATAATACATGCTCATTAAACATTTTTTTTTTCCTGAGACAAGAGTCTTGCTCTGTCACCCAGGCTGGAATGCAATGGTGCCATCTAGGCTCACTGCAACCTCCGCCTCCCGGGTTCAAGCAATTTTCTTGCCTCAGCTGGGATTACAGGTGCGTGCCACCATGCCAGGCTAATTTTTTGGATCTTTAGAGGAGATGGGGTTTCACGATGCTCGCCAGGCTGGTCTCGAACTCCTGACTTCGTGATTTGCCCACCTCGGCCCCCCAAAGTGCTGGGATTACAGGTGTGAGCCACTGCATCTGGCTCATTAAAATATTTAAAAAACAAAATACAAGTAAAATTTTATGAAAATTTAAATGTAATTGAAATGATGAGCCATCAAGCAAATTTACTATAATTTATACTTAAATTATTTCTACATGTTTGTTAATATCCTGCTATGAACATCTTTGTAGATTAAACTTTTTTTTTACAAAAAATTTAAGGGATTATCAATTTATGAAAAAGCTCTAGAAGGGGAAATTTTTAAAAAGTGAGCATTTCAAGGCTAGTGATAGATACTTCCAAAAATGTTTTTACTAACACTTACTTTCGTTGCCAGTATGTGACTTTCTTGCATGTGTTTTAATTTTATTATTAGCAAAGAGGCAGTTCATAGCTTTTTGAGGTTGAAATCTTGGAAGGTAATTATGCTTTTCTTCAAAATATGCCTTGATTCTAAATATTGATTCTGAATTCTAAGCTGGGGTACGATTTGTCTAATTTTTCTGTTATTATGAAATAAAGTCTTAGCTACTATTTAAATAAATTGTCAAGGTTTACAGTGATTTATACAGTCACTGCTGTGTGAGTGGGAAATTGATAAAGTGAGGAAGAAAGGAAATAATTTGAAAAGGAAAACAGACCTTCAGACCCTTGATGAAGCTATAAAAAACCTACAGCAAGGGAAGTAGTTCTTCTGATCACAGGCTAGAGGACTGTACACAAAGAAATCCATCAATTCCACATGAACATGCTCTGAAAATTCACGAGGTAGTGTACACAGGCAGGTGTATAAGAATGATTTCTTTTAAATTATTCCATTTTGTAACTTTGCTGTTTTGTAAGCAATGAAGTAAAATGGAAAATGATCCGAGAAGTCTGTGTGTTCTAACGTTCCTCTTCTTTTATGCCCTGATTTCGTGTCTTGGCACTAGTACAACCTTGAAGTAGCATAGAACGCTGGGAGGCAGTTCTGCAAGCCTGTGACGCTCATCCTTAGAACTCATCCTTGCTAAATACCCTGTGACAGAACAAGTACTAATGGGTTCAAATGTATGTCTTCATGTTGCTCACTTTCATTTGTGTTAGCATAGAGGGAAAGGAGAAGGTCCTGCCCAGTGTCCTGGTTCCAATGACAGGTCTGCCCTTCACTGTCGAGCAGCTCCCAAACCTCCCTGAAATTTACTTTTCTCATTTATTATATAGGGCAAAAAACAATATCTACCAACTACCTACCTGAGTGAAAGTGAGGAGCAGATGAGAGGTGCTTTGGAAACCGACCCATGAGCTATTCTTGGAATGCCACGTTATTAGCAGGGGTCCTTTGCAGTGTCTAGGTTTGAGTCATTGAGGCAGGCTGACCACGGTGAGGCTATGAAGCACGCATTATAGGGAGGTCTTTGGATCCTTACCCCCATCTCCTTCCCTATCTCTCCCCTTCCCTGACCTAGAGCACCTCTGCCTCTTGTCCCTTAGGCATTTTTCCATCTCCTGACCTCATGACCCACCCACCTCAGCCTCCCAAAGTGCTGGGATTACAGGCGAGAGTCACCGTGCCTGGCCTTTCTCAATAATCTTAAGGAAACCTTTCCTACTCTCTTCTACCTGCTCTACCAATCCAACCCCTAGAGGTGAACTACAAATAACAATTTGCTGTTTTTTCAGACATTTTTACTCTGTGTGTTTGTGTTTTTGAACCAAAAATGGAATTGTGGCAGGCCAGTTCTCCCTGACAATCACACAGACAGGCCTGCATAGCACCCCAGCTACTCAGACAGATTTCCACAGCACTGCCTTAACACTGAGCAAGTAGTTAAACTGAGGGAAATCAGTGCCCAGACATCAAGGCTAGAAATGAAACATACAGTAAGTAGGAGCCTTGGACAGGATTCTCCCTAACCTGGAGCAAGCCAAAATAATGGGGACAGTCTCAAATTCCTAGTGTCAGGACTCATCTGAGGTCGACGGAATCTGAGACAAGTCAAGATAACTGAGGCAGCTGTTTGAATAGGTTCATTGGAGATTCTGAGGTAGCTCTTCAGACCAAGCTATGAAAAAGATAAGATAGAATCACTCCAGTACTAATTTTTTTTTTTCCTATTTTTAGTAGAGATGGGGTTTCACCATGTACCACAGTAAACAGGCCTTGAAGGTACTGGCTCTTTTAAATTAGACTCAGCAAGCATTTTTGCCTCTGACCTTCGAGTTGAAACAAAATTAATTACTTAGGCGAATGCTATATTGCATGTAGGTACATAATCCCAACCTGTATAAGCACTAAGAAAATTGTAACACTTTGAGTTGGTCTGGTGGAATTATCTCCGGCTTTCTCCCTGTATCCAGTTATAGCAATAAATTCCCTTCTTTCCTAGTTTGTCTGCTTCTCATTATTGGGCCTCAAGAAAATGCGGCTAGACTCGGCTTGGTTTTGGGAACAGAATTACATTCATACTGTAACTTGCTTTCTAAATTCAATAATATTTGGTGAACTTTCTTCCATGTCAGTAGATACAGATGTACTCACTTCTCCCCTCCCTTTCAGTTCTATTAAGGTATAACTGAAGTACATTGCATATGCATGTATATACTACACATATTTAAAATGTACAATTTGATCAGTTTTGGGATATGTGTACAGTTGTGAGACCATCACTATGCTAAAATAACATTTTAATCACTTTTGAAAATTTTCTCATGACTTTAGGTAATCCACAGATTACATAGAACAAGAATCCATAAAATGCTTCCTTTTAATGATTGTAAAGTGTCAGGTTTGTGGTAGATTTAAAATGTTACGCGTTCTTTGCTGCTGCTCGCATTGAGAGGTGGAGTCAATTTCCCTTCTCTTGAATCTGGGCGGTCCATGGAGGTGTGCTGGTGTTCTCTCTCTCTCTTTCTCTTTCAGTACAACTGACCTTCTATGAAGGTTAAAAGAAGACTCTGGGAACAGCCTCTTCAAACCTTGAGCCATATAAGAAGTCCGAATACCCTGAGGTCTTTATGCTCGAGAGACTGGCTGGAGAGAGCAGACCCAGAGGCTTTGAGCCTGTGTGAGGATGTAGAGATCCACAGTCAATTTCTAGCTGTTCAGCCTGTGACTGAGTCATTGAAGCTGTGGCTCCAGACACTGTGAGCAGAGGCAGATCTTTCCCAATGTGCCCTTTGCAAATTCCTGACCCACAAAATCATGAGATAATAATAAAATGGTGATTGTTTAGCACGCAATTTTTGGATTAGTGTTTTACTTTTTTTTTTTTTTTTTTTTTTTTCTGAGACGGAGTCTGGCTCTTGTTACTCAGGCTGGAGTGCAATGGCGCGATCTCAGCTCACCGCAACCTCCACCTCCTGGGTTCGAGCAATTCTCCTGCCTCAGCCTCCTGAGCAGCTGGGACTACAGGCACGCGCCACCAGGCCCAGCTAATTTTTTTTTGTATTTTAGTAGAGACGGGGTTTCACCATGTTGACCAGGATGGTGTCGATCTCTTGACCTCGTGATCCACCCGCGATTAGTTTTTTAAACATCAATCAGCAACAGGAAAAAAAAAAAAACTGCTCCTATTGATGAATATTTAGGTTGTGTTCAATTTTTCTCCATTAAAAACTATCCTATAAACGTACTTTTTTGCATACATAAGAATTTCTCTAGAATAATTTCCCAGAGATAGAACGATAGACCTGCTGGATCCAAGGACGATCTTTTCTCTCTCTCTTTCTCTCTCTCTCTGTCTCACTCTCCATTTCTCTAGCCTCCATTTTAATAGGTGTTGGCAAATTTCCCTCTAAAAAGAACATATCAACCCCTGCCCCGAAAAAAACGTGGCATTTTTTCTTCACTCTGAAAAGTCTTTGACAACTCACTTCATCTCCTTGTGTTTTATTTGCTTATCTTTAAGTGGAAAATAATAACCCTACCCTGCTTACACACAGGGTTGTGATGAA
This sequence comes from Saimiri boliviensis, assembly GCF_048565385.1. Classification (NCBI taxonomy): domain Eukaryota; kingdom Metazoa; phylum Chordata; class Mammalia; order Primates; family Cebidae; genus Saimiri; species Saimiri boliviensis. The sequence goes on along the minus strand of NC_133464.1, from coordinate 64,349,255 downwards.
GACATCAAAACTGAGGTCTGTTTTTAAAATTTCTTTTATTTTGACAAACAAAACTGAAATCTGAATATGATTTTACAAACAAGGTGTCATCTGCTATGATATGGGGACCTTAATCATTTGGGGATAAGACTCCTCTGACTTTGGCTTTGTCCTTTTCCTGAGATATTTTGGGCAATCCTGGCTCTTATTTTCTTGCTCTTTCTAGCTCTCTCTCTCTCTCTCTCTCTCAAACATAGTATGTATATTTAAACCTTCCATGTATAGATGTACTTCATGTTTAAGTGTTTATTCTATCAATTTGAATCATCTTATGGGAACAATTACCAATACTTAAATAAACACATTTTAAGAACTGCAATTGTATTCATCCTGGTGTCTAGTCCTTCTGGCAGTAAGCTAAACATCATCTAGAAACAGGAAGAAATTTAACTTGTAATACAGAGCATAACAGTGAATCCATTACAGGGAGTTTGTACTTTTGGGTGGTGGTGGAGGACTAGACAATATTTCTTCATACAGAAAAGAAGCCCAGAATGAAGTAGAAGGTTCAGCATGTTGTACACCACACTTTCCACTAGATTTTGAGCAACACTGCATTGCTTAAATGTATATTCTTCTATGCTAGTGTTCTACACAATTAGAATACCCCATCAAAACTGCTGTTAGTCTATTTCATTGGTTCCTCTCCTGTCCTCCATAAGCCAGATGGTGACTGCTAGATCCTCTAGGCATGGCTGACTTCCTTGGCTCCCTCAATTCCTCATTCAAGAATAGATCAGGCATCATTGTGTCTTCCTTCCTCTCCCCTCATTTAACCTGATTAAACCTTCAGCCTTGGCCCAGATCTTTTCCACTGGTATCATGACCTACTTTGCAGTCCTTTAGTACCATGAATCACCAGTTGGTAAAAATATTTTGGCAGGGCAACGTGGTTCATGCCTACCTTCCCAGCACTTTGGGAGGCTGAGCCAGGTGGATCACTTGAGCCCAGGAGTTCAAGACCAGCCTGGGCACCATGGTGAAACCCTGTTTCGATGAAAAATTTAAAAAATCAGCTAGGTGTGGTGGCCCATGCCTGTAGTTCCACCTACTCGAGAGGCTGAGGCAGGAGGATCCCTTGAGGTGGTAAGGTCAAAGCTGCAGTGAACCATGATCATGCCACTGCACTCTAGCCTGGGTGACAGAGTGAGACCCTGTCTCAAAAAAGGAACTGAAAGCAATGCTTAGAAGAAAGTGGAGTGATCAGGATTTAGGAAAATCTGCAGTAGCACACATTTGGGAGAGCAGTTGCTTACATTTGGCCTTTGAAGGATAACGTTTAGTAAAGAGATGCCATCACAAAATTCAACAGGATGAAAATTATTTTTGAGAATTGTGGAACTAGAGATCACTCTGTCTTGAAGAAGAGAAATTATGGTTTAGGCACTTAGGCAAATAGAGTCACATGTCTGTACATATCTATAAGATGACTTTCTTTAGAAAATAGTGGTGGATTGGTGATGGGAAACAGTGCTCCAAAGCTGAGTTGAATAATTTAAAAAAAAGTCTTATTCTACTTATTCTAGAATGCAAACTCATTACAAAAAAAAAAAAAAAAAAAAAAAAAAAAAAAAAGAAAAGAAAAGAAAAAGAAAGAAAAAGGAAGAAAGAAAGGAAGAAAGAAAAGAAAAGAAAATTATCAGTAATCCCAACCATCTGTCAATGTTTTGGAAATGTTCCTTTAGGCCAGCAGGATCATATACTGTTTCATTTGCCTTAATTATATCAGAGCCATTTTCTCCAAACAAATATATGTTTTCTATAACATGAGATTTTAAACTCTATTTTGAGATAATTTTAGACTTACGAAAACTTAAGAGTAGTTCAAATATGTTCTTCACTCAGCTTCTCCTAATGTTATTATCTTACCCAGACAAAACCAGGAAATGAACATTGGTACAAAACAATTACTCTATCCCCTAGCTACAGACCTTGTGTGAATTTCTATATTTTATTCTATAATTTTCTCCACAAATGTCCTTTTCCTGTCCCAAGATTCACTTCAGGATCTCACATTCCATTGAGATGTCTTGTCTTCTTATCCTCCTCCAAAATGCAATGGTTCCTTACTCTGTCCTTTGCCTTTTTTGACACATTGACACTTTTCAAGAATACTGGTCAGTTGTAGGATGCTCTTCACTTTGAGTTTGTTTGATCCTTTTTCATGATTAGAATGAGATTTTGCATTTTTGACAAGAATACCACAGAAGTTGTATCCTGTCTTCAACCCATATTTTCAGGAGTTTCATGATAATTGACTTTGATCGCTGGGTTAAGGTGGTGTCTGTCAAGTTTCTCCTCTGTGAAGTTGCTATTTCCTCGTTATTAATAGATATCTCAGGGAGATTCTTTGGGATTACGCAAATTTCTGTTTCTCCTTCAACTTTCACCCTATCATTTTAGCATTCATCCTTAGATCTTACCCGCTACAATTATTACTGTGGTGTCCTAATGATGATTTTTGATTTCTCTCTCTCTTTTTACATTTATTGATTGCAATTCTTCTGTAAGGTAGAAGATTGTCTCTTCTCCACCATTTATTTATTCAATTGTTTATTTATAGCAGTATGGGCTCATGGGTATTTATTTTATTCTGTAAATTATGATCCAATACTATCATGATTTATTTTGTTGCTCAAATCTACAATATGCTTTAAATGCTGGAATAGAATTATATGTTTGTACCACAAATTATTATTATTATAATAATATATTTTGAGACAGAGTCTCACTCTGACATCCAGGCGGGAGTGCAGTGGTGAGCACTATAGCCTCCACCTCCCGGGTTCAGGAGATTCTCTTACCTCAGCCTCTCAAGCATCTGGGATTACAGGCATGTGCCACTATGCCCTACTAATTTTTGTGCTTTTAGTAACGACGGGGTTTAACCACATTGGCCAGGCTGGTCCCGAACGCCTGACCTCAGATGATCCGTCCATCTCGATCTCCCAAAGTGCTGGGATTACAAGTCTGAGCCACCGCTCCCGTCCTGTATCACAAATTATTGATTTAGACATTTACGTTGCCTCCAGTTATTTGATACCGTTAATGACGTCTGAGATACACACATCTTTGCATTTTTAATGTTTTCATAAATTAGTTCTCTAGCAGGGGAATTACTAGATGTTGGAAAAGTTTATGTTTTATGTTTTGATCCAAGAGGCGGAAGGTCAACATGCCAACATGGAAATTACACACTCCAGACACTCCACCCATACTACCCAGCTGTGAGCAGAGAGGTGTAGATCCAAGTCCCCTACTGGCAGGGTGACATAACGCAGTTGTCAATAATCTGTACAACACGTAACAATAAAGTTATTGATGTTGAGGAAGAGACTTCCGGTAGGGGCATTTCTACTTCCGTTGGATCCCGTCTTCTCCAACTTCTTCTACGTTTCAACCGGAAATAGTCGTACCCATTTGAAGCCACGTCTATACTGGCCTCGCTCCCGCCCCCCGACACTGCGGAACCATTTCCGGGGTCAGGGCATTCTGGCCCGCCCCGCCGCCGGAGCAGTGCTGGAAGCTCCGGTTCTCCCGGAAGTGGCCCGGGTCTCTCTGTTAGGCTCCCCTCCACCCCCCTGCTGCTGAAGGCCGCAGGGGCGGCGGCGATGGCGGAGGCGGCGCTGCTGCTGCTGCCTGAGGCGGTAGCGGAGCGGGACGCTCGGGAAAAGCTGGCTCTCTGGGATCGGAGACCGGACACGACGGCGCCGCTGACCGACCGGCAGACGGACTCGGTGCTGGAGCTGAAGGCGGCGGCAGAGAACCTGCCGGTGCCAGCTGAGGTGAGGTGATGGGCGGGAACCGGGCTGTGGCGACGGGGCTGGGGTGCTCCTCGGGCGCCCCGGTAGGACCCCGGCCTCACGAACCTCTGCCCAGGATCTCTCTCCATTCCTCCCTGGCCATGGAGGCGGATCCGGTGGGAGGGGCCTCCTCCTCCTACGCGGTTAGGCTTAGCGCTGCCTGCGACCCCTACTCTAATCCTGCCCGGGGACTGCTGTGGGGGCAGTCCTGCGATTGGTGCCCACCGGCACCCAGTCCTCCCTTAGCAGCGTGGGATGATTGCCTGGGAGCCTTGCCCTGAGCGTCTTGCCCCAGAGGTCCCTCCTGTCAACCGAGGCGTAATCTTGCTGCCCACTCTCTCCCAGAAGGAGAGGCAGTGAACCCGAGGTGCTTTGCTGCAGGACAGTCTCCAGTGCCTGGTCCTTTACCGCCTTAGTGAATCACCTAGCTTACTTTGTCCATGGGGGTCTTGGGGAGACGAAAACTTGATCCTGAATGACAGTTTCATTTGTCACACTTGTCAAGTGCAGGTTATGGGAGATCAGATTTATTTCACCTATAGCAAAGCAATAAAAATGAATTTTATTTGAAAGCTGGGTCAGTACATTATTAAGCAGTGCTGGTTTTTGGTTTTAGTGTCAACATGTTTAATCCACTTAACATTAGGATATTAGGCACTACTGTACTTGTGTGATTCAATTCAATTAGTTATGATAGCAGGAAGTAACATGAATTGTCAGATGTTTGACCAACTTTTTCCAGTTTTGAGGGCCAGGTTTAGGAGGATTATTTTGTAAGTAGTGGTAATTGTTACTTTTGATGTTGGAAGCATTCTTTTTTCTCGCTGTCTGCCTGGCTGGAGTGCAGTGGCCCAGCCTCGGCTCACTGCAACCTCCACCTCCCGAGTTCAAGCGATTCTCCTGCCTCAGCCTCCCGAGTAGCTGGCAGCACAGGTACCTGCCACCACCTCCGGCTAAATTTTTGTGTTTTTAGTGGAGATGGGGTTTTGCCCTGTTGTCCAGGCTGTTCTTGAACTCCTGACCTCAAGTGATCTGACCGCCTCGGCTTCCCAAAGTGCTGGGATTACAGGCGTAAGCCATTGTGCCCTGCCCGAAGCATTCTTTTTATACAATTTGGAATTGTGTCCGAACCGACATTATGTTTAGAGTCTTCAACTTTTTCTGCCCTCCTGCTTTAGAGGTTTGATTTAATCATTCTCTTCACATTCACTATTGTATGCTCTGCCATCAAATAGGTGTCTTTCTTGGGTTTCTGTTTCTGCCTCTAGGATGTGGTGCCGGAAATGGATCTGAAATAAATGAGGGAGCAGGTGGAAATTTTTTTGGCTCATCCATGAAACTTTTTTTTTTTGAGACGGAGTTTCGCTCTTGTTTCCCAGGCTGGAGTGCAATGGCGCGATCTCGGCTCACCACAACCTCCGCCTCCTGGGTTCAGGCAATTCTCCTGCCTCAGCCTCTTGAGTAGCTGGGATTACAGGCATGCGCCACCATGCCCGGCTGATTTTTTGTATTTTTAGTAGAGACGGGGTTTCACTATATTGACCAGGACGGTCTGGATCTCTTGACCTCGTGATCCACCCGCCTCGATGGATAATAAAAATTGTTTGCTCTATAAATTTTCCATTCTGTTTATAATTGATTTGGCACTGGGGGTGTGATGGGGGAGATACATATTCTACAAAAAAATTTGTTTTCCTTGTCGTGGATCATGAACTATTATTTCTTATTCTCATTGAACATGAAGGAGAAGGTTTGGAATGAACTAAATGGACTTTTTCATTTTCACCCATTCATCCATATTTATCATTAGCCGCATGCAGTGTTTAATGTATGTTATGTTCCTACTCTGAGTTAGGAATTGGAGATAGAAAGGTAAATAGGAAAGATGAGATCCTTAGCCTCACGGAGCTGACATATTTGTGGGGATCATGAACGTGGAAAAAAAGAACAAAGAAAGTATGTTCAGACAGTGGCCCATAATATAAGGAAAATCAAATAGGATGGTGTGACAGAAAGGAGTGAAGTATGCCCTAGAGACAGAGAGATGGCCTTTCCAAGGAAGTGACAATCTGAGATGGGAACTAATGGTGGAATACCTGAAGCTAGCTTTATAAAGACTAAAGAAATAATATTCCAGCTGGAAGAAAGAACAGTGTAAACTTATAGGTAGGGGATGAGCTTAACAAGTTCAAGAATTCAGTGAGAGTCTTCTGGTAGGTGTAGCTTGGTATTGGATTCCTGTGAGAATGCAGTAGCTGAGGCCAGGCTCAGTGGCCCACGCCTGTAGTTTCAGCATTTTGGGAGGCCAAGGCAGGCGGATCACTTGAGGTCAGGAGTTTGAGACCAATCTGGTCAACCTGGCGAAACCCCATCTCTACTGAAAATACAAAAATTAGCTGGGTGTGGTGGCACATGCCTGTAATCCTAGTTACCTGGGAGGCTGAGGCACGAGAATTGCTTGAACCTGGGAGACAGAGATTGCAGTGAGCCAAGATTGCACCATTGCACTCCAGCCTGGGAGACAGGCAAGATTCTGTCTCAAAAAAACAATGCAATAGCCAAGCTGTTATGCACACATGGAATCTTTAAGATGGATGTTCTCATTGCTCTTCAGTTTTACAGCCCTCATTTTCCTTTTCTAAAGTGTTTATATGTCTGTTGGGAATATTTTGGAATTAATTTTTTTTAGCCCCATTGCTACTCTTTTAACACCGGCACGAAAAGAGAGTGCCACAATTTTCATTTTGTCCAACCAGTATAGCTCAAGGAGTTTCTGTAGTGTTTCACAATTTGCACGAGATAAATTACTTCCTGGATAGCTGGAACTGAGCAGGTTAGTAGAAGAGCAAGAGGCCAACTAACTCTAAGTACATATCATAAAGACGTTAACTTCTTTAGAAAACAGCTTTCTCTTTTATGAAAGAGAACTAGTCTTATCTTAAAAAGGAAATATGCCTTTTTTTTTTTTTGGCCATTAGAGAAAATAATTTACTATAGAATATTAGCTAGACTTTTGTAGCCAGGGCAAACTTGCTATTAGTGAGGGGCCTATTTCTTTATGCAGAATTTAGTAATTCTTGATAAAATGCTAAAATAATTTACTGTGACACTTATAATTTATGGTTACAGCTGTTGTTTTCTTGTAGGCTGTCTGACCTTAGATGTGATGTTTATCTTTTCTGAGCCTTAATTTTCTTTTTTATAAAAGAGGGGCATAACTCATGATGGATACTTATAGGGAGTTGTGAGAATTACATGAAATCACATATGTAAGGGGCACATGGCAAGTTACTTGCTAGTATTATTCTTGTGCTTTCTTTCAAATCATTAACATCTTAAAAGAATAGATTAAAATCCTGTGATGCTGAGCTGGTATAAGGTGTCATTCAGACCAAAGGTAAGAAAAGGAGAGGTTAGGTGCCTTGAGGAAGATTCTGAGACTCCATCTGTACTGCTTCAGTAATTTGCTCCAAACAGAGCACGTAACATCAGGTTTCATTTAGGGAATTAATTGATCAGATTGATCATAAAAGTGGTTTTCTCCAACCCAGAACTCTGCAAGAAGTAGAGCTTGGGACAGAAAATTATGTTGCTTGTCATGTCCTGGACCTGCTCAGCTGGTCAGGCAAAACCTGAGAATTTATTGTAGTTATTATTTAATGTTAGTGTCTCCATTTGCATAAACTATACAGTAGCTCTATGGCGCTGCCCCTCTCTAGTGGTATCTGTCTCCTCCATCTGGAAGCCAGGACAGTGCTAGTAAGCAGGAAGCATTCAGTCACCTCCTCCTTAGAAGTGAATGAAAAGTCACAACAGGAAAGTATGAGTCCGGGAGTTTGAGACCAGCCTGGGCAACATGTATAGACCCGCAACTCTATCAAAAATACAAAAACTAGTTAGGCATGGTGGTGCATACCTGTTGTCTCAGCTGCTTGGAGACTGAGGTGGGAGGATGGCTTGAGCTCTGGAGATGGAGGTAGCAGTGAGCTGAGGTCGCGCCATTGCATGCCAACCTGGATGACAGGCAGAGCAAGACCCTGTCACCAAAAAAAAAAAAAAAAAAAAAAGAAAAAAAAAGCTTACTAATGGTGGGACATCAGTGTCATGTTTATATTTTGAGACTAGCATTTAACATAGAGCCTGAAGTGTTAGTATTATATGGTATTTGTATTAACCTAATATAGTTTTTTTTTTTTTTTTTTTTGACATGGAGTCTTGCTCTGTTGCCCAGGCTGGAGTGCAGTGGTGCAGTCTCGGCTCACTGAAACCTCTGCCTCCCGGGTTCAAGCAATTCTCCTGCCTCAGCATCCTGAGTAGATGGGACTATAGGCATGTGCCATCATGCCTGGCTAATTTTTGTATTTTTGGTAGAGATGGTGTTTCACCACATTGGCCACGCTGGTATCAAACTTCTGACTTCGTGATCTGCCTGCCTTGGCCTGCCAAAGTGCTGAGATTACAGGTGTGAGCCACCGCACCTGGCTAACCTAGTATGATTTAATGAAAAATATTTCTTTCTCTTTCGAAAGGACTGAGGTGGAAACTCAATCTTGAGTTAAGTTCAGAGAATTTTCAGGTTTCTTAAATATTATCTTTGTGACTCTTTTTTCAAGCTCCCAATTGAAGACTTGTGCAGTTTAGCCTCCCAGTCACTGCCCATTGAACTGACTTCAGTAGTGCCTGAATCTACAGAAGACATTCTCTTGAAGGGCTTCACTTCCTTAGGAATGGAAGAAGAAAGAATTGAAACTGCACAGCAGGTAAATTGCAGTATCTTTTCTAAGGATGTTTGATTATTTTAGATGTCTCAAGGCAAGGCTAATAAAAAAGGTTCTAATTAAAAGTTGTGAACATTTGTCACCATAGTTAGCATCAAGTCTTTCTAGAACATTCTTGATTTTGTGATAGTTGTGGCTGTTTGAGCATTTCAAATGAATCTATTGCCCAGTTATAGTTACGGATATAGGGAAAAAACATGATATTCCAGGTTTGGATGTTGATAGATTGTTGAGGTTTTAATGTTTTATGCACTTTTGACTTCCCCCTGTCTGTGTTGTGTTAACTTATCCCCTCGGTGTATGCGTGCGCACCCCTTCATCTCACTTGTTGCTAGGTAGGTCCTTTTTTAAAAACCCAAATATCCTCTTTATGTCAACACTTAGTTATTTTTCAGTAATTTAGCATGTATAATTTTTTCTTGGTTTTTGTTCATTCCTAATTAGAAACCTAAACTTACAGTAGTTTCTTGTGCCACTTTTCTTGTCTCTTCTTTCTTGTCCTATTAAGAGTCAAAGTCGAGGCATTTACCAAATAAAACATAAAGTACATGTACTGGATTGCGTATATAGTAAGTCGAGAGAGGCAGTTCCACAAACCCATGAAGAGTTCTAGCTCCTGAGTTAGGCTGACCTGCATCTGAAAGTCAGCTCCATTACTTAGCATCTTTGTGAGCTTAGGCAAATTACTTGGCTTCTTAGATCTTTAGTTTTCTAATCTATAAAACAGAGATAATTGTATATTGTCTCATAGGATTTTTGTGAGAGTTAAATAAGATAATGCATGTAAGGCATTGTGTAGCAGGTACACAATAAATGATAGCCAAGGCACATGGCAAGCCTGTACACCCTTGACACTGAATCTTACTTGCGATTCAGTGTTCTCACGTTCACTTGAAGGTAGTCTTGCACCATGTCTATGAACTTGTTTGTACTGCTTAAAAAAGAATCTTCTGGATGAAATTTGTACCTGTTCTCGCTTTAAAATAAAAAAAAAAAAGTAATATACTGACTTATAATTTATATACAATAAAATGTATTAATTTTAAGTGTCAGCCCGATGAGTTTTGAAAAGTGTCTATACCTATGTAATTAACAACTGTAATTGAGATATAAAACATTTCTTTCATCACCCCAAAAAGTTTCTTCATACTTGTTTAAGGTCAACTCCCCACATTCCCCTTTTAAATAATAGATATTTTTCAGGCCAAAATTCAGGCTCAGGGCTAGCTGATACCAGAGTCCGTATTCTTAAACCACTCTGTAATATATTTTTGAGTTATGGCCTCACAGCTCCTGTTAGATAACATTAATATTGATATTTGCTCAAAGCCCTGTGTTACCTACTCAGATTTTGTAAACGATTATAGCAAGTAGGCATTAGCTTATTAGGAAGAAATATTCATTTTTTACATATTTTGTGTTTAATACTCTTCCTTATTTGACTCTGAAAATGGCCAGTTTTTCATTGGTTGGTTTTTTCAGTCCTTTAAGACATCTGAAATGGCAAATGTTTTAATATTCTTTGCTTTTCCTTTCATGTCGATATTGTGGATGTGATTAAATTATCTTCTCCTGGCTTAAAACTGATTATGTCTGAGCCCTAAACAATAAAACTTGGATAGTATCTGTCCTTTTGACTTGCTGTTTAGCATGTAGCCTCTTTTACTTTTGTCAGTTTTAGTTTTGTTGACAGTATAATACTCTTGTTTTTCCAGTTTTTCTCATGGTTTGCAAAGCTGCAAACTCAGATGGATCAAGATGAAGGAACTAAATATAGGTATGTGTGTCTCTTGCATTTGTTGGGTATCTTAATTTTTAGACCACAGTCATCTGAAACATTTCATAATTAGTGTTTTTAAATAAAATTAAGGTACTAAGAAAATGCTAACAGCCATATGTTCTTTAAGAATAGCCAGTGAGAAGATATGGGTCTTTAAAACTGTTATTAGAAGTTGCGTGATTAAAAACAAAAAGAGAATTACATTATAATTAATAGGTTAGGAGGCACAGATTTTAGTTTTTAGTTAACTCCAGAAAGAACTAGGTTTAGGTAGAAGCTTTAGAGGAATTCTAGAAGGTGTTCGTTGTCTTTCTTTAGAAGGAGAAACATCCCTGAAAGACTTTCAGGATGGCCACTTAGGTTGGGTGTAACTATAGTTCTGTCAGTGGATGTTGACAGCATGAGAGAAATGACAGTGTACAGTTTCTAGCTGATTTGGGGGCTGTGGGTTGAGTGTTCACATTCAGTGGATTGATTTACAGATGGCTATTATTGCTAGGCAGTGTGGTATGATCCCATTTAATCTTCATAACAGCTGTGTGAGGAAAGATATTACTATTCTTACTTTACAAATGAGCAAACTGAGGCCTGGAAATAATAAGTAATGTCATGCAGATTGGGGCAGAGCTGGGGCTTGGACCCAGGTCTTCTAATTCTAAATCCAGAACTCTTTCCATGACATCACACCATCTTTCAAAGAGGGAAGTGATCTGAAGGATTGACCTTACTTGGTTCCTTGGGATGGCTTTGGTGTCCAGTCTTTAGAAGTTGAGCCAGTGATTAATTACCTTATATGTGAAAAGCCAGGTTATGGCTTCAAGGCTAATTACTTTTGTTACTTACAGTACTTGCCTTCTTAAGTATTGAAACAGTTTATGACATAACTTTTGATACGTTTCTTAACATAATCAACTTGGGTGCCTAGGTCTGACTTTCCTCCTGAAATTTGAAAATTTTGGGAAAAATGAGCCTTTGTTGTTATTTTACTATGCTTACTGGGGGAAAAGATTATTGCCAATCCCCTTTTGGTTCTGTTTTCTAGACAGATGAGGGATTACTTGTCTGGGTTTCAGGAGCAATGTGATGCTATATTGAATGATGTAAACAGTGCTCTTCAGCATCTGGAGTCTTTGCAGAAACAGTATCTTTTTGTGTCCAATAAGACAGGAACCCTACATGAAGCCTGTGAACAGCTCCTAAAAGAACAGGTAATTGGAGTAAGAGAGAGGATCAGTCATTATACTTAATATTTTAAAATAGATGAATGCAGTTTTTAAAAAATTTTCCGAATTTCTCTAAGATGTTTGACTCTGCTGTGTTTGGGCCCTATGCTAAGCATGTAGATAGTTACACTGACAGTCTGCTTTTTTTCTAGTAAGCTCATGTGAGTAAGAGCAAAGGCAAGCTTTCTTATGTTTTGAGCTGTTAGGTCTCGGTACAGTTTCAGAGTGTAGTGGATATGTTAGTTTGCTCTTTCTCATCTTTATTACTGACATCTTATTTTCTATTTTTTCACTGTTTCGCCCAGGCTGTAGTGTAGTGGTGCGATCTCAGCCCACTGCAACCTCTGCCTCCGGGGTTTAAGCATTTCTTCTGCCTCAGCCTCCCAAGTAGCTGGGGTTACAGGCATGTGCCACCACGCCCGGCTACTTTTTGTTTTTTTAGTAGAGGCAGGGTTTTGCCATGTTGGCTAGGCTGGTTTTGAACTCCTGACCTCAAGTGATCTGCCTGTCTCGGCCTCCCAAAGTATTGGGATTACAGGTGTGAACCACTGTACCCAGCTACTCACACTTTTCAAACAAGCATAGTGATTGTACTAATGGTGAGATTTTGAAAAGATCAACTGATGGATTACTTTTGACTTAGAGCTAGAACACTTGTTACTATATTTATCTCAGTATGTACTTTTCTCTGTATGTACTTTTGTGTGTTTTAAAAATGTCATTTATTATTTTATAGAGACATGAAATTTACTGTAATAATTATTGCATATTTTAGTTCATGATTGTAGAAATACTTGAGCTGTATTCTTATATCTGATATAAACCTCTGTGTCTAATGTAAATCTATTTAGTGTAATTTTGAGACTGGCATGTTGATTCTTGTATTCTTATAATAATTTATTTTTCTCTTTTAAAAAATGCAAGTCGGAACTTGTTGATCTAGCTGAAAACATTCAACAAAAGCTTTCCTATTTTAACGAATTGGAAACTATTAACACAGTAAGCATTGTTCTTTACTTTTTATAAAGTTGGTGATTCTTATTTTATTTTTGCCTTTCTTGGTGTAGTCTTTAAATCTATAAATTGGCTTGAGTGATATTTTAACTCAGCTTGTTTGCTGATAGATATTCCTATTTATATACAGTGGAGATACCATTACCAGTTCAGATTTTTAAAAATTTGAGTTAAGATGCATTTCTTAAATTCTATTCTTGGCATTAAAATCTCTTTGTTGGTTACCTTTCATAGTTTCTTATTTATAAGCTTTGAAGAAGATTGTAAGAAGAAATATTCAGTTTTAGATCTTGCTGTGGTTGTGCTACTACGATAGTGGTCAAAACATTTTTAAAACTTAATTCTCATGTTTAGTTTGAAGAAAAGTATAGTCCTCATAATGTATACTTGTATCCCAATAAAGTATAATAGTTCCAATAAAGACAATGATGTAAATTATATTTCTATGTTTCTGACTCATAAGTTAATCATAATTATATATAAATCAGGTAATCATAAAATATTATTAAAGTATTTATTAAAGTCATAGAAATGAAACTAGTGGGTAGTTAACAATGGAATGCAATGGAAAGTAGTTCATTGCCAAGCTATTTGTATATCAGGTTAAGAGATGATTGACTTGTATTTTACTTTCATAGTACAACTGCTAAACATAGTATGACTGTTAAACATAGTATGACTGCTGGTTAATCCTTTAACCTTCAGGAAATCACCATTGTTTGCAAGTAAAAAAATTATGTATATTGTATATCAGAAAGTGAGAACTCTAGGTACTTCATATATTATTTTAATATGACATCGTGTAGTGGGGTAATATATACTATGTCCTGATTCATGAAGAGTCCCATTAAAGCTTATTAGGAATAAACGAAATTAAATCAGTATTCTTTTTCTATTTATCCCTTCTTTATTGTACATGTGGGCTACATTTGCGGATATTTTGGTGACTTTTAAAATGTATTATAAAGACCTGTTATATCCTAAAGGCAGATTTGCTGATTCTAATCCATAGTTTCTAACTTTCATCTGTATGATTTTTTGTGAATAAAGATTGTTTTATTTTTTCTTTAAAGAAATTGAACTCCCCCACATTGTCGGTGAATAGTGATGGATTTATACCTATGCTGTCCAAGTTAGATGATTGTATAACATATATCTCATCTCATGTAAGTCATGGTATTTTTGCATGTTTAAAAGAAATCTTAAGATTCCTGTTATATCACCTCTTGTACTATAAAGTGATTATTTCTGCCCAAGGGAAAAATACGTATTTGTAGTATATTAAATAAAATCTGTAGTGAATTCTTAGTCATTATTAAGCAGTGGTGTAAAAAGTACTTTTAGCTCCTGCAGTGGCCCCTGGAATGGACCATGTCCTGGCTGACTCAGCTTTATCCCACCTAACAGGATGAGGCGTTTTAAAGTTGTTGGCTTCTTGATGTGCTAGGGATTTCTTTGGAAACAGGAAGAGTTACTTGGGGAGAGATAAAGGGACAAGCCCTTTGATTGAATCACCCTCTATTTGTATTTCTTCAGGATTTATTGCTGTGTGTATTTCCCCTCGCTCCTTTTCTTAGTCGGGCGTTACATATTAGCCTTAAAGTCTGTGGGGTGCTGAAAATAGCTTTTGCTAACAACTGCAAATATGTGTTGAGCTCCTACTTTGTGCTAGGCACAGTAGGTTTGACTATGACTAAGACAATCACAGTATTTATTCAGCTTTGTGTAGTTTGTGATCTTTACGAAACCTGTTTTCGAACTTAATATATTGCTTTATGCGGGGGCACCTTGGTTTTCACTAAAAGATTACTTTTTGTCAGTGTTTGTTTCTACTTTTTGAATCTTTGTCTTGTCCTTGCAGCCTAATTTTAAAGATTATCCTGTATATTTGCTGAAGTTTAAGCAGTGTCTTTCTAAAGCTTTGCACCTCATGAAGACATACACTGTGAACACACTACAGACCCTCACAAATCAGTTACTGAAAAGGGTGAGTTAACGCATCTCAACAACAGATCATTTTTGTTGTTGTTTTTGATTCATTCATCTTCTGTGATCTTTGGCTCAGGTTAGTACTTTGTAATTCTAAAAAATTTTTACCTAAATGTACTGCAGCTTTTTATAGTAGGGAATAATGACTATGTTATAAATACCCCTTGCAAATCTTATTTCCAAATAAGATTTAATAGTGTGGGAAGTATTCAGAACTATATGATGAATAATAAGATACGAAGTATTTGTCACTTAAAACGTTCCTTTTTAACAAAAATATTAGAAGGAAATATACCAAAATCATAAAAATGGTTCTGTCTGAGTGGTGGGATACAATGCATAATTTAAATTTTCTTCTTTACACTTTTTTTGTAGTTTTCAATTTTTCTATGTTTAACAAACATTTTTATTGAGCATTGCCTAATGCTTGATATTATATTAGGAATTGTATAGTAACGAAGAGGAGCTAATAATGCCCCTGCCCTCATGGAGCTTATATTCAAAAGAAATAACCAGTATGGAAAAAAAAAATCAGTTAATTATGGATTATAGTTGATTCTAGGTAGAAAAGTCATAGAGTATAAGGTTAGAAAATAAGAGTAGAACTAGCTAAGATGGTCATTGAGCATATTCCTTTCCTAAGAAAATAAAATCATAAATGTTATGTTTTAGTTTTTAAGCTTACTTTCTAAAGAATGTGGAGTGTCTTTTTGAACTTTCCATTCAAAGCTAGTGGTATTTGGCTTGGATTTTTACTGTTTACGTTGTTCTTAGCTGACATAACAGCCAACCTATATATTTTCTTATTTTGCAAAATTTTCAGTAGGTTTAGGAAACTAATGTCTTATAAATACTGGTACCCATTATGTGCTAGTGCTTTACTATTGAGCTGCACAAAACCTTTAGGAGTTTAATGGATGCACTGAGCCTCAGAGGGATAAAGTACTTGGGCCAGTGTCCTACGTTCAGTGAGTGGCAGAATGTGAATCTGAATTCAGGTCTGTTTACTACCAAAATTTAAGTAATGTAAGATTAGTTATAACGATAAAGGAGAGAGAGATGACAGTTCTGTTTAATTATTTCTCATTTGTAGCCATAATAATATTTAATTTCTCTGAGATTTTTCTCCCTAAACTTTGGTTGGTATGCAGGCCAAGCAGTAGCCACAGGAAATGGTTGGTATTAGGTTTTCTGAATGATTATTGGTTTGCTAATTGTCTTCCTTCCCTATTTTCCCCGTTTCTTTAGGATCCTTCATCTGTACCTAACGTAGACAATGCCTTCACATTATTTTATGTGAAATTTCGAGCTGCTGCCCCCAAAGTCAGAGTAAGTCTATTGACATAACTAGGACATTGCTCTGAGATTTGCTCATCCAGCCCCTTTGAAGTATTATTGTATGTTAAGCCCTTTATTTATACCGAAGGAAGTGAACGTGAATGAAAGGTCGACGTTGTCTTTCCGAATTGTAGCAGTGTTTCTTAGTGTTGTATCTAGGTTCTTGAAGAGTCTGCAGAGCAGGAAACATCTAACTTTTCCTGTGATGCTCAGGGATGGTTTCTAGATGAAGGTGATAGTCGAGTTATAAAAGCTTGGCTAGTGGTCTTGAAGGGACTGAAAAGGGTATTTTGATACAGAGAGAACAGCACATGTAGGGAAGGTTGTAGGATATATAAAAGACATACATTTTGGGAGAGATCTTTATACGTTGTTATAACTGGAACATGGGATGTTAGTGGGATATGATGGGAAAGAAGACAGGAAAGATGACAAAGACTCTCTCACGAGGGAAGTTGCATGTTTTGCTAATTTAGGAAAAGCATAAAACCAATGAAGTGGTTTCTTAAACAGAGTAGTGATTTGGTCAGATTTGCTAAACAAACACATAAACCAATGGAAAAGAATAGAGAACTCAGAAATAAATGCATTTATTTTCAGCCAACTGATTTTTGATAAATGCACCAAGAAAATTTAGTGGGGAGAGGATGATTGCTGGGAAAACTAGATATTCATATGCAGAAAAATGAAACCAGACCTCTGTCTCTCACGATATACAAAAATCAAAACAAAATGGATTAAAGACTTAAGATCTGAAACTATAAAACTACTAGAAGAAAGTGTAGGGGAAATGCTTTAGGACATTGGTCTAGGCAAAGATTTTATGGCTAAAACTTCGAAAGCATAGGCAACAAAAACAAAAATAGACAAATGGGGCTATAATAATCTTAAAAGGTTCTGCCCAGCAAAGGAAACGATCACCAGAGTGAAGAGACAATCTGTAGAATGGTAGAAAATATTTGTAGAAACTACTCATCTGACAAGGGACTGATACTCAGAATATACAAGAACTTAACAGAAAAAAACTCTGAATAATCCCATTAAAAAGTAGGCAAAAAGTCTGAGTAAACATTTCTCAAAAGAAGACTATACAGATGACCAACAGGTAAATGAAAAAGTGCTCAACAGCATGAATTATTAAATTTACTCATGTAAATCAAAATCACAGTGAGATACCATCTTACTCCAGTTAGAATGGCTATTACCAAGAAGACCTAAAATAAATGCTGGTGAGGATGCAGAGAAAAGGAAATTTTTATACACTGTTGGTGGGAATGTAAAATGTAAATTAGTACAGCTATTATGGAAAACAGTAGAAGATTTCTGAAAAAACTAAAAATAGAGCTATCATAGTATCCAGCAGTCCCACTACCGCGCATTTATCAAAGGCAAGGAAATCAGTATATTAAACGGATACCTGTGTTGAATGCAACACTTCATGATAGTAAGTAAATGGAATAAACCTAAGTGTCGATCAACAGATGAATGACTAAAGAAAATGTGGTATATGGGGGGCAAGGGGCCGAAAAAAATTAAAATAAAAGGGGTATATATAAACAGTAAGATATTATTCAGCTGTACCAAAAAATGAAATCCTGTCATTTATAGCAACATGAATGGAACTGGAGGTCATTATATTAGTAAAATAAGCCAGGCACAGAAAGACAAATATTGTATGTTTTCACTCATATGCGGGAATGAAAAAAGTTGATCACGGGTCGGGCGCAGTGGCTCACGCCTGTAATCCCAGCACTTTGGGAGGCCGAGGCGGGTGGATCACGAGGTCAAGAGATCGAGACCATCCTGGCCAACAAGGTGAAACCCCGTCTCTACTAAAAATACAAAAATTAGCTGGGCGTGGTGGTGTGTGCCTGTAGTCCCAGCTACTCGGGAGGCTGAGGCAGGAGAATTGCTTGAACCCAGGAGGCGGAGGTTGCGGTGAGCGGAGATCACGCCATTGCACTCCAGCCTGGGTAACGAGTGAAACTCTGCCTCAAAAAAAAAAAAAAAAAAAAAAAAAAAGTTGATCTCATGGAGGTAGAAAGTAGAATGATAGATACCAGAGGCTGGGATGGGTGGAGGAGAGGTGGAGAGGTTGGTTAATGGGTATAAATGTACAGTTTGATAGAAGAAATAAGTTCTATTGTTCAGTAGCATAGTAGGATGCCTATAGTTAACAATTTATTATGTATTTCTAAATAGCTAAAAGGGAAGATTTGAAATTTTTCCAGTACAAAGAAATAATAGATGTTTGAGGTAATAGATACTCTAAACACTCTGATTTGATCATAACACGTTGTATCCATGTATCAAAATACTACATTTACCCCATAAATATGTACAATTATTATGCGTTGATAAAAAAGATTGGTTGGGTGCCGTGGCTCATGCCTATAATCCCAGCTCTTTGGGAGGCCAAGGTGGACGGATCATGAGGTCAGGAGTTGGAGACTAGCCTGGCCAAGAGACCAGCTGGCCAATATGGTGAAACCTCGTCTCTATTAAAAATAAAAAAATTAGCTGGGAATGGTGCCAGGAGCCTGTAATTTCAGCTACTTGGGAGGCGGAGGCAGGAGAAATGCTTGAACCCAGGAGGCAGAGGTTGCAGTGAGCTGAAATTGCACCATTGCACTCCAGCCTGGATGGCAGAGTGAGACTCTGATTCAAAAAAAAAAAAAAAAAGATTAAGGATGCAATATAAAGAATGTATTATGATGAAGAGAGATTTGAGACAGGGAAGCCTCATTATTAAGGAAGATTCTGCAGTAATCCAAGTGAGATATTAGGGGTTGAATTAATGCATTGGTAGGATATTTATTTCATGAGGTTGAGTATGTACCTTATTCATTCTGCATAGCAGTGTCTGGTACATAAAGGAATGCACAATGCGTTTATTTTAATTGATAGCATGGAGGGGGCAAAGATAAATATGTGTTATAATTTATAACATAGCTGAGATACATTTTATTGAAGCTGGTGCATATATATTCTTTCTACTCATTGCTAAATTTCTAGAAATAATAATCTACTTCTGCTGACTGACTCACTTCCTTGCTTGTTTCTCTCTTGAAAGTCAGCCAGTTGACGGCTGGGTGCAGTGGCTCACACCCATAATCCTAGTACTTTGGGAGGCCAAGGAGGGCAGATTCTTTAAGTTTAGGAGGTTGAGATCAGCCTGGGCAATATGGTGAAACCCTGTCTACCCAAAATAGAAAAATTAGCTGGACGGGGCGGCACGTACCTGTGGTTTGGCTACTTGGGAGACTGAGTTGAGAGGGTCATTTGAACCCAGAAGTCAAGGCTTCATTGAGCCAAGATAGTGCCACTGCACTCCAGCCTGGGTGAGAAAGCGAGACCCTGTCTTAAAAAAAAAAAAAAAAAAGCCATCCAGTTGAAAGGATTTTTTTTTTTTGAAATGGGAGAAACTTAGTTTTGTTTATAGAATATATATGTAGAATATGGGTACAACCTAGATGTCTTACAGATGTCTAACTGGATATCAGTTGATGGCATGAGATTTAGAATGTGCCTGATTGATTGCTTTTGCTTATTAGCCAAATACGAATGATAAAAATTTGATTAGAAAAGAAATGGTTAGATAAGAGGGCTCAGTGTGGTGGGTGATTATAAAATGATTATATAGTTATCACTGGCTTTCCTACATAACCATTAGTAACCAATTAGTATATGTGATGGGATCCCATTTATATTATATCAGTAACAAAAAGCATAAAATACTTACCTAGCAATAACCTTAACAGATATATAAGAATGAAGAACATGACAAAACTAGACAGAAAATCATAAAAGATTAAATAAATGGTAAGCCCATCTTCTCCCAGAGTAATTTATTGGTTAGAATGTACTCCTAGCAAAAATTCTAATAAATTTTTTTCATGATTCTAAACTTTATCTGGTAAATAGGCAAGACTAAAGAAGAAAATTTTGAAAAATATAGTGTCATTGATTCAGGCATTCACTGACAGATCATTGGAATGGAAAGTTGTGATACTTAATAAATAAAGAAACATCCCAAATAAAAAAGGAAAGGCTGGAATATTCTACATGGAATTGGGAAGATTTGCTAAATATTTCAAAAAAATAGTAAGCTTTTTACTCTGTAACATTACCAAAATAATAAATTCTGAGTAAAGTAAAGAGCTAAAGAAACTAAAGAAAGATGAATAGCTAGTAAAAAATCACCAGATTACTCACAGAACATGTAGAAAATATATGCAAGTTAAGGTTGGGGGACTTTTTTGTCTGTCAGAAATTGGCAGATTAAGGTCAGTGCTTTTGAGGATTTATGAGACAATGTTGCTGGTAGAAATGTAACAGTTCTTTTCTAAAAACATTTTAGAAGAATAGACCAAAAGCCTGTAAACATACATACCTCTTTTGAGCTGGTGTTTTGGGGTCCCCACCTGGGAGGTAGGTCCACTCAGAAGTGGACCAGCTTGCCTGGGCTCAAACAGCTACTAAGGAGTGAGTGCTGGAACCCACTAGTTTCACTCCAGCCTCTTCACAAATGGGCTGTGATTCTTTGGAAACAACCTAGATATCTGTCAGTAGAAATGAGATATTATGTAGCCTTTTAGCATAATATTTTAAATCATGTTTATTATGATTCATTAAGTGTTTACTAGGTACCAGATCCTATGCTAAAGGCTTCTGTACATTTTCATCTAGTATTGAAAAGTATTTAATGATAGGAAAATGTTCGTGAAATAATTTTTTTTTTTTTTTTTTTTTAGCCTGTCACTCAGGCTGGAGTGCAGCGGCATGATCTTAGCTTACCGCAACCTCCACCTCCCGAGTTCAAGCAATTCTCCTGCCTCAGCCTCCTCAGTAGCTGGGATTACAGGCACATGCCATCATTCCTGGCTAATCTTTTGTATTTTTATTAGAGATGGGGTTTAACCATATTGACCAGGCTGGTTTCAAACTCCTGACCTTGTGATCTGCCCACCTTGGCCTCCCCAAGTGCTGGGATTACAGGTGGGAGCCACCACACCCAGCCCTAATAATATTAATTTTTGAAAAACAGATTATAAAGTAGAATATGTACTATAATTACAGTTTTGTGTAAAAAGAAAAATATAGGAACTGTGGATATTAAAAAACTGAAAGAAAATATACTGAAATGCTGTGATTAATTTTTGGTATTACAAGTGATTTGTATGATTTTTAACTTTTTTATAGTTACAGTTTTTCTGAGTATGTGATACGATTAATATTATAATCAAAGTAATGGATAGTATAACAGATGGCTTTTTAAATGCATTTTTTCTTACTCTGCAGACTCTTATTGAACAAATAGAGCTGCGATCTGAAAAAATACCTGAGTGAGTACCTAGAAATTAAACTGGTTTCCACATTAGCCTTGTCTTATAGTACTGTTTTTCCAAATCGCGTTTTGTCTCTGATATTTTATGAGCAGTTGCCTCCTAGCTTGTTCTTGTAACACACAACTTATTTTGGGGAGCAAGGTCACAGACCTAGTAAGTTTACATGACAGCAGTTTTTCCTGTACTAGGATTTCCTTCTTATTTGGGCAGATGTGGGGTCCCTGATCTTGGAAAAGAAATCCTTTAAAAGATGAAGCTTATGAGATCCCAGTTCATTCTGGTTTGCTTTTGTTTTGTATCTGTACTTACAATATTAAATAGTTAATATGGGCAAATGAAAGGTGACCATTATATCTTTAAAAGAGGTTTGGATTTAAGGTGAAATTTAATTTGTATATCCAAAATCAAAAGTTTAATCTTATTTTTTTTCTGTCAGATACCAACAACTACTCAGTGATATCCACCAGTGTTACCTTGATCAGCGGGAGCTCCTTTTGGGCCCTAGTATTGCTTGCACTGTTGCAGAGTTAACCAGCCAAAATAACAGAGATCATTGTGCCTTGGTAAGTTTCTGCTTGCTTTGGTTAAATGTTAAATCTTCATTTGAGTTATGTTGATACCCTAGAAACAATACTTGGTTAAACAAGTTTTTGTGCCCATAGTGGACTAAAAAAGTATGTTTTTAGTTATGACGAATCTAGTTTGGTAATTAGCCTTACTCAACTTTGCAAAATAGTCTCATTTTTATTTATTTTTTGAGATAAGAAGATTCACAAATAAGTATTATTCTTGAAAAATGAGGTTTCAAAGTTTGTAGATTTATATTAACAATTTAGCTTAGCTTTTATGGCAGCTTAGCTTTAGCTTTTTTGTTTAGTGTAATTTTAATTCACACTATAAAAAATGAATAAGGGCTCTTTTTTGAAATACCCACTTTTGAACTAGAAAAGTAATTTGTGTTTATTATTAAAAGTTTGGAAACTAAAGCATTAATAAAATAAAAATCACTTATAATTTCATTATGTAGTAACCTATTGAAAACCAACCGTTTTCTGTTCTTCAGTAAGTTGTTTTAAGAGTATGTATGTGTAATCTCTGCAGATAAAGAGTAGGCTTTATTTCATAAACACTGGAAATGTTGTGTGTCTTTAACTGTAGGTGGTGTGTGTTTGTTTGCTACAGGTTCGTAGTGGCTGTGCCTTCATGGTTCATGTCTGCCAGGATGAACACCAACTTTACAATGAATTTTTCACAAAACCAACATCAAAATTAGAGTAGGTGGTTGTGAAATCTAACTCTTGTTCATAAAATTTAACTTGCTAATGACCATATTGAATCAGTATATTATAGGAGTATTCTGTCGTGAACTGCAGAGTGTTTTAACTTGTGTGTGTGTGTGTGTGTGTGAACAGAATATTGTTGGGTGGGACAGATATTTTCTTAAATGTGCAACTTACATGCTTTCGTATTGTTTGTAATGTAATTATTTAGATATTGTGGTGTGATAGGAAGAATCCTCTACAGGATTCTGTAGCCTCGGGGTCTAAATCCCTTTCTCTCCATTAAGTACAGTAATTCCTTCTAGTTTAAAAATTCTGTGATTCTAACGAATAAAAGATTTAAAAATACAGATACTATTTAATAATCTTTTCTTTATTTCTCAAAATGTCTTTCAGATCCACTGTTAGTCACTTTTGGTTTCTTCATGTTTGCTCTTTTGACTTTTAGAAACATTCTAAGCTTTTGACTCTTGTAATGGGGAAAAGAAAAATACTTTATTGTTGTAGTGGAAGTGATCACTTTTGATGAAATACTCTGTATAGAAGAGTACCGTTGACGATATGAAGCATGTAGACAGCTTAAGTTTTTCTTTTTAAATGTTTACGATTTCTCGAAGTACTTGGTGTCTGACCAAAGTACTTTGAATTTTATTTATCTAAATCTATAAGTATTCAAAAATTTTGAACTTGTCTCTCCTGGGGGGAAAAATATCATTTGATTCGTAGTGAAGTAGAATATAAAGGTTAATTAAATCTTCTGAAATATTTTTTTACTGTTTTTGAGAGGACATATAGAAAATTATTGCTGAAATAGATAAAAGTTGTAATAGGTTGACTTTTGTTTGGGGGCAGCTACTTTGAGTTGACTGCTATGGATTGCTTATTGATTCTGAGCTTTTAAAACAAAACAGTTTATAGAATTACTTTCAATCAGCTTTTCCCTTATCATTCTATAATGTTCTCAGATACTGTTTTCCAGTAGATACTTATCATTCTTATCAACTGGAATGAGGCTTTCTTAAACTATTAGAAAATCCTGAAAAAACTACTACTAATAGCCATGTTTTATTCTTTCATTTTAGTGAGCTTTTGGAGAAACTGTGTGTGTCATTGTATGATGTCTTCAGGCCATTGATCATTCATGTTATTCACTTAGAGACTCTGTCGGAACTTTGTGGGATTCTTAAAAATGAGGTGCTTGAAGATCATGTGCAGAACAATGGTAAATTGAGTAGAAATGATCATTTTAAGTTGTATCACTGGCTCAATGAATTTGAAAAAAAATAGGTTCTTCTTCCCTCACCCCACTAAATACATAAATTTAATATTTTTGAAGCTTGGCTTGATGCCTTGCCCCTTCTTTAATGAAGTTACACCTTATTCTGTCACTAAAGACACAATCAGATAGGGAAAGAATCTTAAAATACAGTAAAATTAGTAATAAAATAATTATAGTCAGTTTTCTTTCTGGTAACTGGAGTCCAGAGAGAACACATCATCACTTTTGGTTAGGCATTTCTAGCATACTGTTACCAGAATACAAAATACATAAATAAGTAATTGAATATATTGTATACTTTTGATTAAAAAACAGGAATTGTTTTTGTGTATATTCATAATAATAGTTCATCTTTTTTATTACAGATAAAGAAAAACAGTTCTCTGAAATAGTTCTACTTTGTCCATCTGATACATTTTTCAGTATTTGATTTGATTGTCATAGAGAACATGATTTTCCTAACAGTACCTAGGTACCTTTAGAAAATACCCTACAGGCTCATGCCTGTAATCCCAGCACTTTGGGAGGCTGAGGTGGGTGAATTGCCCGAGGTCAGGAGTTTGAAACCAGCCTGGCCAACATGACAAAACCCCATCTCTACTAAAAATACAAAAAATAGCCAAACCTGGTGGCAGGCGCCTGTAATCTCAGCTACTTGGAAGACTGAGGCAGGAGGATTGCTAGATCCTGGGAGGTGGAGGTTGCAGTGAGCCGAGTTCACACCATTGCACTCCAGTGCGTGCAGCAACAGCCAGACTCTGTCTCAAAAACAAACAAACAAACAAACAAACAAACATACTTTTCAAGTAATTATCCTTTTATTTTTGAGACAGAGTCTCGCTGTGTCTCCCAGGCTGGAGTGCAGTGCTGCAGGCTTGGTTCACTGCAACCTCCACCTCCCTGTTTAAAGTAATTCCCCTGTCTCAGCCTCCCAAGTAGCTGGGATTGCAGGTGCACGCCACAACACCTGGCTAATTTTTTTGTATTTTTAGTAGGGATGAGGTTTTGCCATGTTGGCCAGACTGGTCTTGAACTCTTGACCTCAGGCGAGCTGCCCGCCTTGGCCTCCCAAAGTGCTGGGGTTATGCGCCCAGCCCCCTTCCAGTAATTATTTTACTTGCAGAATTTATTGTCCTCACTTTGGCTTTCATTGAGACACTCTGGATTTGTTACTCTTCCAAAGTTACTTCACTGCATTTAACTCATTCATTTTCTCATGTTTTATTGCTTCTGAATTTTTTTTTTTTTTTTGAGACGGAGTCTTACTCTTACCAGGCTGGAGTGCAGTGGCACAATCTCGGCTCACTGCAGTCTCCACCTCCTGGGTCCAAGCGATCCCCGTGCTTCCACCTCCCAAGTAGCTGGGACTATAGGCATTCACCACCATGCCTTGCTAATTTTTTTTGTATTTTAGTAGAGATGGGGTTTCACCTGGTTGGCCAGGATGGTCTCGGTCTCCTGACCTCGTGATCTACCCACCTCAGCCTTCCAAAGTGCTGGGATTACAAGTGTGAGCCACTATGCCCAGCTGCTTTTGAATTTTTTTTGCTTCTGATTTTAAAATAAGAATTTTTTGTTTTGGTTTTGTTTTTGAGTTGGTGTCTCACTTGTCACCTAGGCTGGAGTGCAGTGGCATGATCTTGGCTTACTACAACCTCTGCTTCCCAGGTTCAACTGATCTTCCCACCTCAGTCTCCTGAGTAGCTGAGACTACAGGTACATGGGTGTCGCCACCATGCCCAGCTATTTTTATATTTTTTTTGCAGAGAGGGGATTTTGCCGTGTTGCCCAGGCCAGTCTTGAGCTCCTGGACTCCAGCAATCTGCCTTCGTCAGCCTCTCAAAGTGCTGGAATTATACGTATGAGCCACTGCAACTGGCCAAAATTAATGTTAATTTTTTTTCTTTCCTCCCTCCCCCCCTTCTCCTTCTCCTTCCTCCTCCTTCCTCTTCCTTCTCCTCCTTCCTCCTCCCTCCTTCTCCTTCCTCCTCCCTCCTTCTCCTTCCTCCTTCTCCTCCTCCTTCCTCCTTTTCCTCCCCCTTCCTCCTCCTTCCTCCTCCTTCTTCCTCTTTCTCCTCCTCCTTTTTCTCCTCCTTTCTCTTTCTCCTCCTCCTTCCTCTTCCTCCTCCTCCTTCCTCTTCCTCCTCCTCCTTCCTCTTCCTCCTCCTCCTTCCTCTTTCTCCTCCTCCTTCCTCTTCCTCCTCCTCCTTCCTCTTCCTCCTCCTCCTTCCTCTTCCTCCTCCTCCTTCCTCTTTCTTCTCCTCCTTCCTCCTTCTGTTCCTCTTCCTCCTCCCTCCTCCTCCTCCTTCTTTCTCTTCTTCTTCCCTCTTCCTTCTCCTCCTCTTCCTTCTTCCTCCTTCCTCCTCTTTCCTCCTCCTCCTCCTTCTTCCTTCCTCTTCCTCCTTTTTTTTTTTTTTTAATAGAGGTGGAATCTCACTGTGTTGCCTAGGCTAGGCTTGAACTCGTGGACTCAAGTGATCCTGCCACCTGGGCCTCCCAGAATACTGGGATTACAGGCATGAGCCACCATGCTTGGCCTCATATGATTCTGTGGTGTATTTAACACCCTGTCTTTTGGAAGGCTGTTACTAGATTACTAGTATGTCTTGACACTGATGGCAACTTTTTTTTGTTTGTGTTTTTGAGACAGGGTCTTACTCTATTGCCTAGGCTGGAGTGCAGTGGCATGATCACAGCTCACTGCAGCCTCAACGTCCTGGGCTCAGGTGATTCCCACCTCACCCTCCCAAGTAGCTGAGACTTTAGCTGTGCATCACCATGCCTGGCTAAGTTTTTGTAATTTTTTTTATTTTTGTGGAGATGGGGTTTTGCCATGTTGCCCAGGCTGGCTGATTCTGAATGCCTGGGCTCAAGATATCTGCCTGCTTGGCCTCCCAAAATGCTGGGATTACAGGCATGAGCCACTGTGCCTGGCTGATGGCATCTTAAAAATAAAGAAATACTATATAAACTCATACTTATTTTACTTTGTACTTGT
This sequence comes from Saimiri boliviensis, assembly GCF_048565385.1. NCBI lineage: Eukaryota > Metazoa > Chordata > Mammalia > Primates > Cebidae > Saimiri > Saimiri boliviensis. The sequence goes on along the minus strand of NC_133464.1, from coordinate 64,322,386 downwards.
TCTGTGAAAATGTTAACTAGTCATTTAATATCTGTGGTACTCAATTTATCTGCAAAATGGGGATGATGATAGTCCAGTTAATAAGCTACCCTAGTAATTTCTTAGGCTTGGTCTAAATCTATACGAAATAAATTTTAAAGAGCAAAGCACTCTTAAAATTCAGATTTTATTATTCATATTAATAATATGATTAGTTTAACAGTATTGCCCAGTTTTAAAGTTGAGACAATTGAAAGACATTTATTAAACTTTTCCAAGCTCATTGAGTCATACTGAAATAGAATACAGCCACAGCCTTTGAAGCAAAAGTGGTTCATACTGTTTCTGAATAATTTAGTAATATCTTTGCTTGTTTAAAAGAAAGTGTTTTTCTAAATCTAAAATAATGGCTTATTGCACTTTTTTTATCAGCTGAGCAACTGGGGGCATTTGCAGCTGGAGTCAAGCAGATGTTAGAAGATGTACAGGAGCGACTTGTCTACCGAACCCACATCTACATTCAGACGGACATCACGGGCTATAAACCAGCTCCTGGAGATCTGGCATATCCCGATAAGTTAGTCATGATGGAGGTAGGATCTCCTTACTTGACCTCCCTTCTGCCCCACACAGCTTTTAGATGTATTATTATTATTTTTAAATTCATATATTAAAATAGTGACAGGGTTTGCCTGTGTTGCCCAGGCTGGTCTCGAACTCCTGAGCTCAAGTGATCCACTTGCCTCCCAAGTGCTGGGATTACAGGTGTGAGCTGTCATGCCTAGCCTAGGTGATTTTTACTAGTTAAAATGGGATTTTTCTTTTTAATTATTCCTCAAAATGTAAAATCAAGATAAGCTTGCTTTAAAAATTGAAGGAGATAAAATTTAAAATAATTAAACAGAAATAATTTGTAAGGTTTTCTTTCCTTCAAATTATGTTTTATAAACATTCTGTTCCATTCTTTTCCCTTTGGTAGGAAATACGCATTCTCAATTTTAAAATTTAATTAGTGATCCCTGTGATTTCTCTTTTTTTTTAATAAGTGGCATAGAAGAAGGTTGATAATGTAGGAGCCACCAGGTTGATGGTGATGATGTAACTATGTGTCATGCACTCTCATAAAAAGCCTGGAGGCCATCTCCTCAAAATTATACAGTACGAGTATCCAGTTTATGGTTTGAAGGCTTGGGTTTATCTTCATGATCTTCCAGTTCCATATATATCTTCATTTTCTTTGAGTTCTAGACAGACTTTAAATAATCCCTAAAATATTAGTATTAAAACAGAATTAGAACATTTTTAATGGAAATTTTCAAATATAAGCAGAAGTAGAAACTGTAATATAATGAATTCTTAGGTACCCTTACCTCAGCTTCAACATGGCTAGACTCTCTGTACTTCCTTTCACCCCCCTTTAATTTTTTTAAAGCAAATTCCAAACATAATTTCAATTAATAAATACTTCAGGCTGGGAATGGTGGCTCATGCCTGTAATCACAGCACTTTGGGAGGCTGAGGTGGGAGGATCACTTGATCTCAGGAGTTCAAGACCAGCCTGGGCAACATGGCAAGAAACCAACCTCATCTTTACTAAAATTACAAAAATTAGCCAGTTGTAGTGGTATGCACCTGTGATCTCAGCTACTTGGGAGGCTGAGATGGGAATATTGCTTGAACCTGGAAGTAGAGGCTTCAGGGAGCTGAGATCATGCCACTGCACTCCAGACTGGGTGACAGAGCCAGACCCTGTCTCAACAACAACAAAAAAGTGTGACCGCTGAAGGCTAAGCAGGATGTGATATAACTTCACACTCCTGAAGGTTATAGATTCTGGGTTACTCATTCTAGGTAGCAGAAAGCAGTGAGCAAAGATAATCAAGTCAAGAGGTTAAATAAGCAAAACAACAAAACTAAAAAAACCCTTCAATAGGTAACTCTAAAAGGTAAGGGCATTTTTAACACAACTGTAATATAATTTTTACACTTAAAAACATTATAGTTCGTTAATATCAAGTATCTACTTGAATCTAGAACTTATTTTTCAGAGTCACTGGTTGTTAATATTTCATCATATTTACTTTATCTGTTTGTGTGTGTGTTTTGCTGAGCCATTTGAAAGTTGCAGATGTCATGACTCCTCATTCCTGAGTACTTCAGTTCTTATTCTCTTAAGAATAAAGACGTTGTTCATATAACCACAATGTCATTTTTGTATCTAGGGAAATTGACATTAATTCAATAATATTATTTATATATAGTCCATATTGAAGTTTCCCCAGTTGTTCTTTAAATGTCTCTTTTTTTTTTGAGACATAGTTTCACTCTGTCACTTAGGCTGGAGTGCAGTGGCACAGTCTTGGCTCACTGAACCTCTGACCCCCAGGTTCAATTGATTCTCCCACCTCAGCCTCTCAAGTAGCTGGAATTACAGGTGCCTGCCACCACGCCCAGCTAATTTTTGTATTTTTAGTAGAGATGGGGTTTCACCATGTTGGCCATGATGGTCTTCAACTCTTGAGATCAACCTGAAGTGATCTGGTCACCTCAGCCTCCCAAAGTGCTGGGATTATAGATGTGAGCCACTGCACCTGGCCCAGATGTCTTTTGTAATTGTACAAAAAATTTAAAAAAGTGGGATCCAGTCAAGGTTACCCTGTTGCATTTGGGTTTTAGATACCTTAATATCCTTAATTCAAATCCAGACTCCTTCCCTTCCCCCTTTTGTTTTATCTTTTGTTTTTATGGCACTGACTCTTTTTCAAGAGACCAGCACAGTTTTATTGTAGAATATGCCACATTATGGATTTGTCTGATTGTTTCTTCTTGCTTAGATTCAAGTTAAACTTTTTTTATTCCCCCTCAAGAATATTGCATGGCTGATGTGTACTTCTTACTTCATTACATCAAAGGCAGATGATGACAGGTTGTTCTGCTATTGGTTAAAGTGGTGATTGCTAGCTCTCTTCATTATAAAAGTATACAGTTTGTCTTTCTTTGCAATTAATAAGTAATTATAGGATGGTACTTTGAGATTATTTGAGTTCCCCCAAATCTTTCCAGTCAGTGATTTTAGCATCCATTCATGATTCTTGCCTGAACGAGTTATTACATTGGGGGGTAGTAAAATGGTGATTCTTCACATCTGCCATTTCTTCTACATTTATAGCAGTCTTCTGTAAAGAATTAATTTCCCTTTCTTTCTTTATTCCTTTCTTTTCCCCACCCCTGCTTCATGTAGCACCGTAGACTAGTAGATTTTTTTAAAAAGTCATTGTATTTTAATCTATTATCATCATTTTTCTTTTCTTCTCTTTCCTTTCCTTTTCTTTTCTTTCTTCTCTCCCCCTCTCTTTTAATTGAGACAGGGTCTTACTCTGTTGCCCAGGCTGAAATGCAGTGCCTTGACTTCCTGGGCCCAGGTGATCCTCCATCTCAGCCTCCCAAGTAGCTGGGATTACAGGCATGTGCCACTATGCCTAGCTAATTTTCTATATTTTTTTGTAGAGATGGGGGCTCTCTATGTTGTTTAGGCTGGTCTCAAACTTCTGGGTTCAAGTGATCTGTCCACCTTGGCCTCCCAAAATGCTGGGATTATAGATGTGAGGCACAGTGCCCAGCCATCATTATTCATTTCAATTCTCAAAATTGTTCCAAATTTGGACAGTGGTAGCCCCTTTACACTGGCTCCTCTGTCCATTTGACTGTAGTCTCTTAGTGCCTTTTTTTTTTTTTTTAACAACTTTATTGAGTTTTATAGTTTTAGCTTTCGTATTTAGGTCTTTAATCCATTTTAATTTTTGTGATGTGATGTGAAGTAGGGGTCCATTTTTTTTTTTTTTTTTTTTTTGAGTGGAGTCTCACTCTGTCTCCCAGGCTGAAGTGCAGTGGTGTGATCATGGCTCACTGCAACCTCTGCCTTCTGGGTTCAAGTGTTTCTCCTGCCTCAGCCTCCTGAGTAGCTGGGATTACAGGTGCACACCACCACGCCCAGCTAATTTTTGTATCTTTAGTGGAGATTGGGTTTCACCATGTTGCTCAGGCTGGTCTTGAACTCCTGACCTTGTGATCCATGCACCTCGATCTCCCAAAGTGTTGGGATTACAAGCGTGAGCCAACTGCTTAGCCCATTCTTTTTTTTTTTTTTGAGATGGAGTCTCACTCACTCCAGGCTGGAGTGCAGTGGCATGATCTCCTCTCACTGCAACCTCTGCCTCCAGGGTTCAAGTGATTCTCTTGCCTCAGCCTCCCAAGAACGTGAGATTACAGGCACCTGTCAACACGCCCAGCTAATTTTTGTGCTTTTAGTAGAGACAGTGTTTTACCATGTTGGCCAGGATGGTCTCGATCTCTTGACCTTGTGATCTGCCCACTTCGGCCTCCCAAAGTGCTGAGATTACAGGTGTGAGCCACTGTGCCCTGCCAACCCTTGGTTTCTTAAGGGGAAAGAGGGTGGTATTTAGAAACCAAGATCTGAGTATTAGGTGTGCTCATTACTAGTGGTGTATGTCATTACCTCTAACCCCCTTTTAAGAGCTAGAAAATATACATTTAAAAAAATCATGAGTTCCTACTGAACCTCCAATTCAAATCCAATTCCACAGGGTTCTTCCTTTTCCCATATCTCATATTTGTGTTTTCCAACTCACAGAAGAAACCCTGGCTCCCAGCACCTCTCACGTATATACTCATTTGCTTCAAGTTATAACATATACAAAATAGTTTCAAAATTACAACACTAATGCCATGACTAAGAAAACTTACTAAATTCAAGATTTTTGTACTTGTTTTGTTCTTAGAATATATCCTACTAAGATATACAATCAGATTGATATCAGACATTTGATTCTTTTTTTTTTTTTTAAAAAAAAAGACGGAGTTTCGCTCTTGTTACCCAGGCTGGAGTGCAATGGCGTAATCTTGGCTCACCGCAACCTCCGCCTCCTGGGTTCAGGCAATTCTCCTGCCTCAGCCTCCTGAGTAGCTGGGATTACAGGCATGCGCCACCATGTCCAGCTAATTTTTTGTATTTTTAGTGGAGATGGGGTTTCACCATGTTGACCAGGATGGTCTCGATCTCTTGACCTTGTGATCCACCTGCCTCGGCCTCCCAAAGTGCTGGGATTACAGGCGTGAGCCACCGTGCCCGGCCGACGTTTGATTCTAAATATGGATTTGCGGATTTCAAATCTCTTTAGAGATTTTGCCCATGTAAGCTTGCCATTTGCATGCATAGGGGGAAATGTAAGAGTTAGATAGACCTGGGTTCAAATCCTAGCTCAGTTATTAGCTCTTTCTTATATTTTATTAGTATGTTTAATTGTTTGTAGAACAGGCATAGTACTGACCCTGGAAGATTATTTTAAGAGTAAGGATAGTGACCAGAAAGCACTTATGCTCGTAGTCGTAGGGTAGACAGTGGCTGTTGTCATTTATTTGGTCTTTGAAATATTAAAAACAAAAATTTGACTTTTAAAAGTAATTTTTTACTTTTTAAAAATAGTTTTGGCTAAGTACAGTGGCTCATGCCTGTAATACTAGCACTTTGAGAGGCCAAGGTGGGCGAATTGCTTGAGTCCAGGATTTCAAGACCAGCCTGAGCAACACAGTGAAACACCATCTCTACAAAAAATAAAAAAAATTAGCCAGGCATGGTGGCAGAGGTGGGACTCAGGAGGCGGAGCTGGGAGGATCTCCTGAGCCTGGGAGATAGAGAGGCTGGAGTGAGCTGTCACTGTACTCCTGCATGCCAGCCTGGATGACAGACTCTACCTCAAAAAAAAAATAATAAAAAGATTAGAAGCCTGGTTATTTTATTTGAAAAATTCCAAAGGCAATTTTGGTGCTAGTGAATTAAAAAAATGTCTCTGGAAATAATTTTGCCAAGTCATCATGTTTCTAACATACTAAAAAAATCTATAATCTTGAGAAATCTATAGGCTATTAAAGTTTTAAAAATGTAATCTAATTTTTGCCAGGTTCGTGTACTAATAATATTACTTAGTTTATATCAGGAGTGCGATAGACGTAAATATCCATGGAAAATAGATGAAAGATCATTTCTTTTTAAGTGTGTCCTATATTCATCAGTGTATCTTTTGTCTCCAAGAAGCAACCTGTGTTGTTAAAGTCAGATGTGGCTCAGATACTATGCTGTTTCTACTTAGACTGCTTTTCTTGGATATCAAATATCATAATTTCCTTTATTTTTATTTATTTATTTATTTATTTTTGAGATGGAGTTTCGCTCTTGTTACTCAGGCTGGAGTGCAATGGCGCGATCTCGGCTCACCGCAACCTCCGCCTCCTGGGTTCAGGCAATTCTTCTGCCTCAGCCTCCTGAGTAGCTGGGATTACAAGCACGCACCACCATCCCCAGCTAATTTTTTGTATTTTTGGTAGAGACGGGGTTTCACCATGTTGACCAGGATGGTCTCGATCTCTTGACCTCGTGATCCACCTGCCTCGGCCTCCCAAAGTGCTGGGATTATAGGCTTGAGCCACCGCGCCCGGCCTATTTTTATTTTTAAAATAGACTATATTTTAGGATAGTTTGAGATTTATAGAAAAATTGAGAAGGTAGTACAGAGTTTTTATATACCCTGCACACAGCTGTTCCTGTTACTAAGATCTTCTATTGGTATGATAAATTTGCCATAATTAATGAACCAGTAGTGATTCATTGGTATTTATTTACTAAGGTCCATAGTTTATTCAGATTTTCTAAGTTTTTAATGTCTTTTTCTGTTGCAGGATCCCATTGACAACACCACATTACATTGAGTTTCCATGTTTTCTTAGGCTCCTCTTGTCTGTGACGGTTTTTCAGACTTTCCTTGTTTTTGATGACTTAGCAGTGTTGATAACTGGTTTATAATGTTGTCATGAGTATTTCAAGCTTTCTGTAGGATGCTCCTTTGTTGGAATTCGTCTCCTGTTATGATTAGACTACTGTTTCGGGTTTTTGGGAGGAAAACCACAGTGGTGTAAAATGCCATTGTTACTATATCGTATTAAGTGTACAGCCTTTCTACATGAATGTTCACTGTTGATATTGAACTTGACCATCTGGCTGAAGTACTGTTGTCAGGTTTCGCCACCATGAAGTTATTCCTCTTCCCCACTCTCCACACCTTTTGGAAGGAAATCCCATGTGCAACCCATGCTTAAGCAGGTGGGGTTGTGCTCTACCATTTTTGAGGGCTAAGTATCTATATAAGTACTTAGAACTTTTTCGTAAGGGAGATTTATCTCTTTTTCCAATTTGTTGATTTAGTCACTTACTGATGTCATTGTAGACTTACAGATATTTATTCATACTTTGGGTTATAGTTCGCTGGTACTTCATTTTGCTGCTCCATCTTTTACCACTGGGAGCTCTTTCAGTTGGCTCTTATGTCCTTTTGACTTACTCAGGTATGTAGATTTTTTATTTTGAGAACTTCTTTACTTCCTGGCACTACAAGAACTTAAGGTGCATCGATATATTTCCTGCCTCTGTCCTAGAGAATCAACCATTTCTTCAAGGAGTGCTGGTTCCTTTATTGAAGGATTGTATTAGGAACTGAGGTCTGGACATTAGGTGTACTCATTGCTACAGGGGTATTGTTGCTTTTAGCTCTCTCAGGTGACAGCAAAGAAATACATGTGTGTATACTAGATCATTCTGTTGTTCCACATCCTCACCAGCATTTTGACTTAACCTAATTTATTTCAATGCCTACCGAGATGGATAAATGTGTAATAATAGATATGTTTGTTTTAAAGGTAACAAGCTGGAAATATGCCCTTACCTGTTTTAAGGATGTTCTAAACTCACGTCCCTTCCTCTGACTTCTGTTTAGATTGATTGCATTTTGGCTAGTTATATTAATTATACGCTGTTACTTTTTAAATAATATGCAAAATCAACCTTGTAGGGATCAGATGGTCCACAGCAGGAATTATCGTTATGTGTCTGGGTATTGTAGATAACAACAGGGAGCGAATAGGTGATCTATTTGCAGGAGTTTCCTTGACTTTGAGGGCCACAAAGCATGATGAAGACTAGGTTTCTTTCTCAGCCAGATCCAGGGAATGGTGCTGTCTCCTTTCACTCCCCTTGAGGCCTTCATTAGGAATATCAGTTTTCATATTATAGATCAGAATGCCTGTTTTAATTGCCATGTCTGATAGGATGTTAGGCGATAAAGTTTTTCTTTGTGCTCCCCTTCCAGTGTAATTTAGTGATATATTTAGTATATTTATTCAGTCATTACATGGCCTGTATCCTGGGTGCTCCTTTGTATGGTAGGCCTTTTGGCTTAAGGGTAACCACTTGCAGTAAATATGCTTACTTTTTCTTTTGGTGAGGGACTGGGGTGTAAGAGTGGTCTGGCTTTGACACCTGCATACCATTTAGGTCTTAGCTGTACCTTCCAATTTCTGCACACAGAACAAGTGGACTGGCCTGGGTGATAGGGAGTCTGTTTCCTAAGCAGTTCCCTGGCCATTAGAAATTTTTTTATTTTTTGATTTCAATAGTTTTTTGAGTACAGGTGGTTTTTGGATTACATAGATAAGTTCTTTAGCGGTGATTTCTGAGATTTTAGTGTACCTGTCATCCAAACAGTGTACACTGTACCCAATATATAGTCTTTTATGCCTTATCCACCTCCCAGTTTTTGCCCCTGAATTCCCAAAGTTCATTGTCTCATTTTTGTGACTGGCTATTCTTTTTGACAATAACTAGATGACTGTTAGGTCTTCATTTCTGTGTATTTCCACATTTATAATTAATGTAAATTAGTGGGATTTTCATTACTAATTTAGTAGTTGGTGTCCTTTGTATACTGCATGATATTCTTTAGTCAGTGAGTCCATGGTAATTTTGTAAAAAAAATCTGTTTCAAAAATAGCATACTGAGCTATTATCACATAAAGAAAAAGTTTGTTATTTGGATTGGCCAGTTAGTTGAACAAAAGCATATCTGATACTCAGAATGTATCCAGTCTTAAATCTGAATACTTTGTTTCCAAATGTTAAGTTGAAAAAAATATATATGTATTTTTACTTTGTATAAAGAACACGTTCATGTTGCCAAACAATGCTGAAAATGATAATGTTCCTTCTGATTTTTCTGTACAGCAAATTGCACAGAGTTTGAAAGATGAGCAGAAGAAGGTACCTTCAGAAGCTTCATTTTCAGATGTTCGGTTAGAAGAAGGAGAGTCTAATAGTCTGACAAAATCTGGTATGTTATGATATCTTAACTACCAGCATTTATTCATTTGGGTTGATAAACCTTGATTGAGGACTTGTCCTATCCCAGGCATGAAAAACAACTTGTGCCTTTGAGGAGCCCACCCTTTATGGGGGGAGATTGGAATTCAGTGGTGAGTGAGATGCTAATGGTTTGCACAGGGTGCTCTTGGACCATGGATGAGGGTCATGGAAATTATGAAGGGAGGTGAGCTCTTAAGTGCAGCAAGGTGGGCTCAGTGTGAGGTGTGGCATCTGAGAGCTGTAGTGTGTTTATGAAGAGTGTGAGAGAGCCAGGTGAATTAAGGTTGTTTAAGATAGAATAGAAGGTAGAAAGGCATGCAGGAATGGAAAACCATGGCCATTTTGGGTAATTCAAGTGGTTTGGTATGTTTGGGTCCAGGTCATATGTGGGGAAGGAGTAGTTAAAATAGGCCAGATTGGGATAGATGTCATGTGATAGTCTCATGGCCTTTGGACTTCTAGCTGGCATAGTGTATCATGGCGGGTAGACCATCAGATTTGCATTTTGTAAATGTATTGTCTGGAACTGGAGTAAAATATTGACACAGTTGTATGGGATGGCTTGGACTAGGGTAAATGTTATGCAAGGAGCAAAACTGTCCCAAGAATAACCTGGCTACTCATTAGGGACCTAGACAGCAAGCCAGATGGAAAGTAAGCCATCCCCTCTGCACCCAGCTGTAAGAGTGGATCTAAAGCTCAGCTCCCCATGGGATAACTGGGAAGGTGGGTACTGTAACTCTGTGGGCTTGAAAGAGCCGCAGCTGCCTCAAAATCCCCAGGGGAAGGGCATCATCAGATGTTCTGAGGCTACTAACAGCTGCTATACCAAATACAGACTGCCAAGTGGCTGGATATTGCCCATCTGACAGAGCCATTTTATCACACCCCCACTGTTGGAGAGAGGACCTCCAGAGGGCTGAAATTTCCTCCTCTGCAGTAGAACCCATGCCATGTCCCAGTATACCTCTTGGTCCTAGCATACCTCTTTATGCGTACTGGAGTGACAAGAGTACATTTCTGTCTTGCCAGCCCTGGCCTTGTGTGTTTTCTCTTTCCCCACCAAAGCCTACTTTTTAACCAATTACTGGCATTACAATGAGGACTTATTGGCAGAACTGTTGATACTGATTAGGAAGTTTTTATATTTTTCCATTTGAAAGATAAAGGTGGTTTGAACCAGGGTGTTATTGGGGGGATGGAGAGAAATACAGAGATGAGGATTATAGTTAGAAGTTTGAATCAGTAGAATTTGATGGCACATCAGATGTGAGGGTTGAGTAAGGTCCATGTGGAACAAATGAGAGGTTCTGTATGATACGGTTCTAGAGGCTGTACTGTCCATTATGGTAGCCACTACCATTGAGCATGTGAAATGTGGCTAGTCTGAATAATGTGCTGTAATTGTGTAAGATTCACATCAGATTTTCAAGACTTAGTATGATATAGGGAATGGAAAACAGCCTGGGTGCAGTGGCTCATTCCTGTAATCCCAGCACTTTGGGAGGCTGAGGTGGGCGGATCACCTAAGGTTAGGAGTTCAAGACCACCCTGGCCAACATTGCAAAACCCCATCTCTACCGAAAATACAAAAGTTAGTTGAACATGGTGGCATGTGCCTGTAATCCCAGCTACTTGGGAAGCTGAGGCAGGAGAATCTCTTGAACCCAGGAGGTTGAGGTTGCCATGAGCCAAGATCGTGCCACTGCACTCCAGTCTAGGTGACAAAGCGAGATTCTGTCTCAGAAAAATTTAAAAAAAAAAAGGAAAATATATTCTTAGTCATTTTTATATTAATTACATTTTAAAATGATATTTTGGACATATTGGATTGAATAAAATATACTAAAATTAATCCTTCTTCTTCTTTTTTTTTTTTTTTTTTTTTTGAGAGAGTCTCACTCTGTTGCCCAGGCTGGAGTAGAGTGGTACAATCTCAGCTAACTGCAATCTCTGCCTCCTCAGTTCAAGCGAGTCTCCTGCCTCAGTTTCCCAAGTAGCTGGGACTACAGGCGTTTGCCACCATGCCCAGCTAATTTTTGTGTTTTTTAGCAGAGATGGGGTTTCACTATATGTTGACCAGGCTGGTCTTGAACTCCTGACCTCAGGTGATCCGCCTGCCTTGGCCTCCCAAAATGCAGTGTTGGGATTACAGGTGTGAACCACTGTGCCTGGCCATTCCTGCTTTCTTTTTCTTTCAAAGAGATGAGATTTTACTATGTTGCCCAGGCTGGTTTTGAACTCCTGTGCTCAAGCACTCCTCCTGTTTTGGCTTCCGACAGTGCTGGGATTACAGGCATGGGCCATCACGTCCAGCCTTTTTATTTATTTATTTTTGAGACAATCTCACTCTGTCACCAGGCTGGAGTGCAGTGGTGTGATCTTGGCTCACTGTAACCTCCACCTCCCAGGTTCAAGTGATTTTCCTGCCTCAACCTCCCAAGTAGCTGGGACTACAGGCCCACACTACCACGCCCAGCTAATTTTTGTATTTTTTTGTAGAGACGGGGTTTCACCATGTTGTCCAGGCTGATCTTGAACTCTTGACCTCATGATCTGCCTGCCTCAGCCTCCCAAAGTGCTGAGATTACAGGTGTGAGCCACCGCACCCGGCCTTTATTTATTGATTTATTTTTTAATAGACAGAGAGTCTCGCTATGTTGCCCAGGATGGGTCTTGAACTCCTGGCCTCAAGTGGTCCTCCCACCATGCCCTCCCAGAGTGCCAGAATTACAGATGTGAGCCACTGTGCTTAGCCTCTTTTTACTTTTTATTTTGAAGACAGGGTCTGGTTCTGTTGGGCAGGCTGGAGTGCAGTGGTGTGATATTGGCTTACTGCCTCTGCCTCCCGGCTTAAAGCTAGCCTCCCATGTAGCCTATGCCATCATGCCTGGCTAATTTTTTTTGCTTTTTAAAATGTGATGTTTTCCTATGTTACATTTATGATTCACATTATATTTCTATTGGACGGCACTGCTCTAGAGCTGTAAAAAGAAAGATTGGTTTAGAATTTAAGGATGAGGAGAGTTGATGCTTTGGGCTTATGTAAGATCATCTTAGGGCCGAGTGTAGAGTGACTGTAGCAGAAGTCTTGGGAGAGAAACTGAGCCAAGTTTAAGGAGCAAATGGAGATAGAGGAGTAAACTGAGCCCACCAAGAGAGAACAGCCAGCAAGGTCAGGTGTGAGCACGTGAGAGTGTGATGGATATCAGAGGAGGAGGGGTTGGCAGTGTAGTTTTCGTAAACAGGTGAGAAGACCAAAATCTCAAGAACATTGTGGTTACAAAGTGACATGCTAAGTTTTAAAATTTGAGAGGTGGAATAGTTGAGAGGAAGAAGAAAGTCTGTAGAGAGCAGTAAGAATGCAGTTCTACAAGTATTCAGAAAATCTGCCTCTGGGGTAGAGGTGTGAGGATGGAAGTGAAAGTCTTTGGAGTTGAGAAGGTAAGGATGAACAGCTCATCATCCATGCAGTTATCAGTGTTACCACAATGGTGATAGAACCTGGGGTGGAAAGCAAGGCTCAGAATCAGGTAGGAAGTGGAGCAAAACCAGAAAGAGTATGTCAAAATCACTTTTCCTGGTTCTGAGATACGTTGGAAGTGAGAGAATGAGAAGCCTCTGAAAGGAGGGCTTTAATTGATGTGATGTTCATGGCGTAGAAGGTGCCAGGGCAAATCGGTGGAGGGACCATTTTGTGAAGAGACCAGTTCCCACTACCTTCAAAAAGCACAGCTTTATTCTGTATGTAGAGCAAGTGATGGGGAGGTGAGACCCGCAGAGGCCGATGGAGGCAGACGTGCAGGAGGGCTGTGGGAGAAGCCCTGGTCCCGGGCTTGCTCTGCTCCTCAGAAGAGGCAGCCAGGAGGCACTTGCCTTTTGATGGTTTACCCTGGGGAGCTACTTAGTTACACAGGAAAGGGGAAAAAATGAACACAAGCTGAACTTCTGGCTTTAAAGTACTTAAACACATTTGTTTGACTAAATTTTTATTTGGGGGAATTCTTTTGGCACTTTATTTTGAAGAAGGGATTCTGGAGATAGCATATTCCTTAGGAAAACTGAATTTCATTTCCTAAATATTCTTTGATGTAATTTGTTTATTCTTTTTTTTAAAGAGACTTCATAGAAATTAGACATTAGTTTAAAGTGGTAAGCTCTTATGGAAGAGATTTAAAAGTTATGCAAGTTGAATAGGAGTGGTCAGAGAAAAAGAAAAGATTATATAAGTATTACCTGTTTTTGGAAAAAAGCTTACAAAACTGTAAAGTGAAAGCACTGGCTAGACGCCTTGGGTTGAGCATATGTATATGAAGCTGGAATGTATGTATGTACATATTCGTATGTGTACGTACATGCATTCCCACTTATAATGTTAAGTCTCAGGAGAGAGATCCAAGATGGCTGATCACTAGCAGCTCGGGATTATAGCTCCTACTGAAAACGCAAAGAACGAGAGGACGCCACACCTTCACATGAATTCTTGTTGCTCACGCACCAGGAGATTCCCAGCGGAGGAGCCCCACGGGTCGCCAGTGCGACTCTTGTGACCGGCGAGGCGGTTTTGCCGGCGCCTCGGAGCGTCGGTTCTTGGTGCAGAGTCAGAAAGGCACCATCAATCTTAACGCCGCTGATTTGGTCGGCGCAGTGGGTTGCTCAGATTTCGGCGCTGAGAATCAATAAGTTGGACGTCCACTCAGAAACCCAATTACAAAGACGGTAATTATAAAGACCACAGATGGATAAATCTACAACGAAGGGAAGAAAACAGCCAAAAAAGGCTGAGAATACCCAAGATGAGAACGCCTCTCCCTCAGCAGGGGATCACAGTTCCTCATCAGCAACGAAACAAGGCTTGATGGAGAACGAGTGGGTTCCAATTACAGAAGCAGGCTTCAAAACGTGGATAGTAAGAAACTTCTGTGAATTAAAAGAACTTGTGCTAACACAATCTAAAGAAACTAAGAACTTTGAAAAAAGGTTTGACGAAATGTCAACAAGAATACAAAATTTAGAGAGGAAAATAAGTGAATTGATGGAACTGAAAAACACAATACGAGAACTACATGAAGTATGCACAAGTTTTAACAGCCGAATTGATCAAGCAGAAGAAAGGATATCAGAGGTCGAAGACCAACTCAATGAAATAAAACAAGAAGACAAGATTAGAGAAAAAAGGATAAAAAGGAATGAGCAAAGTCTCCAAGAAATATGGGACTATGTGAAAAGACCTAATCTACGCTTGATAGGTGTACCTGAATGTGACAAAGAGAATGAATCCAAGCTGGAAAATATGCTTCGGGATATTATTCAGGAAAATTTTCCCAACTTAGTAAGGCAGGATAATATTCAGCTCCAGGTAATACAGAGAACACCACAAAAATATTCCTCAAGAAGAGCAGCTCCAAGGCACATAATTGTCAGATTCACCAGGGTTGAAATGAAGGAGAAAATACTAAGGGCAGCCAGAGAGAAAGGTCAGGTTACCCACAAAGGGAAGCCTATCAGACTTACAGCAGATCTCTCAGCAGAAACCCTACAAGCCAGAAGAGAGTGGGGACCAATATTCAACATCCTTAAAGAAAGAACTTTCAACCAAGAATTTCACATCCAGCCAAACTAAGCTTCATAAGTGAAGGAAAAATAAAGTTTTTTGTGAACAAGCAAGCACTCAGAGAATTCATCACCACCAGGCCTGCTTTACAAGAGCTTCTGAAAGAACCACTACACATAGAAAGGAACAAACAGTATCAGCCTTTCTAAAAAATACCAAAAAGTAAAGAACATCAATATAATGAAGAATTTACATCAACTAATGGGCAAAATAGCCAGCTAATATTAAATGACAGTATTAAACTCACATATCATTATTAATTCTAAATTTAAATTGACTAAATTCCTCAATTCAAAGACAGGCAATTTGGACAAAAAACTAAAACTGTATGCTGCATCCAGACCCATCTCACATTCAAGGATACACAAAGACTCAAAACAAAGGATGGAGAGAGACTTACCAACCAACTAGAGAGCAAAAATAAATAAAAAGCAGAAGTTACAATTTTTGCCTCTGATAAAATAGTATTTAAAGCAACAAAGATCAAAAGAAGCAAAGAAGGACATTATATAATGATAAAAGAATCAATGCAACAACAAGAAGAGTTAAAGGTCCTAAATATACACGCACCCAATACAGGAATACCCAGACATACAAGACTTATAGAGACTTAGACTCTCACACAATAATAGTGGGAGACTTCAACGTTAATATTAGACAGATCAATGAGACAGAAAATTAATAACGATATCCAGGACTTGAACTCAGATCTGGAACAAGTAAACGTAATTAATATTTATAGAACTCTCCACTTTACACAGAATATACACTCTCATCAGTACCACATCATATCAACTTGGAAGTTTAAACGAAATGTTGGTTGGCTCCTTGTTTGTTGCTCTCTTCCCTCATTTTCTTTCATGTCTCCATTATTGGGGACAATTGTAGGCATACCCATATTTGGACTGCATTCTAGCCCGGGCAGCAAAGCAATACCCCCATTCTCTCTCCCTCTTCCTCTTTCTCTTTCTTCCTCTTCTTTGTTCTTTTTCTTATTATTCTTTTTCTCAAAAAAAAAAAAAAAAGAAAGTGGGCCTTTAAGATGGGGCCTTTATAAAAAAAAAAAAAAAAAAAAAAAAGAGGATCACCTAAGCTTGGGGAGGTTGAGGCTGCAGTGAGCCATGATTGTACCACTGCACTCCAGCATGGGCGACAGAGTGAGACCCTGTCTCAAAAAACCATCACATTGAGGATGAAGTTTCAACATGATTTTGAAGGGGACCAGCATTTAAACCACAGCAGTGGTGATGAAAATAAGTAGACAAGGCCAAGGCAGGTGGATCACTGGAGGTCAGGAGTTCGAGACCAGCCTGGCCAACATGGTAAAATCCCACTTCTACTAAAAATACAAAAATTAGCTGGGCATGGTGGCACATGCCTGTCATCCCAGCTACTCAGGAGGCTGAGGCACAAGAATCGCTTGAGCCCGGGAGACAGAGGTTGCAGTGAGCCAAGATCGTGCCACTGCACTCCAATGGCAGAGTGAGACTCTGTCTTAAAAAAAAAAAAAAAAAAAGAAGCCGGGCGCGGTGGCTCAAGCCTGTAATCCCAGCACTTTGGGAGGCCGAGGCGGGTGGATCACGAGGTCAAGAGATCGAGACCATCTTGGTCAACAAGGTGAAACCCCGTCTCTACTAAAAATACAAAAAACTAGCTGGGCATGGTGGTGCGTGCCTGTAATCCCAGCTACTCAGGAGGCTGAGGCAGGAGAATTGCCTGAATCTAGGAGGCGGAGGTTGCGGTGAGCCGAGATCGTGCCATTGCACTCCAGCCTGGGTAACAAGAGCGAAACTCCGTCTCAAAAAAAAAAAAAAAAGAAAAGGAAAAAAAAAAAGAAAAGAAAAGAAATAGAGATGAGCAAAAGAGGTAGAATCAGCAGATCAGTAGGACTTGGAAGCAGCATAAATAACAGTGGGTAAACACATGGGCTGTGCCATCAAAGTGAATCTAAACCCCGGCTCTGCTGTGGTTTACACGTCCATTTCCTCACCTATAAATGGGAGTTTATGAGAGTACAGAGCCACTTCATGGAATTGTAGATTCAATTTGACATTACAAATGCCAAGAACTCTGCAAGTGCCTGGGACATTGTAGCTAGCTGCTCAATAATATATGAGCCTCTGTTATAATTCTTATCATCATTGTTATCAATCACCAGATAGAGGCAGAAGATAACCTCAGACTTACTGTATTCCAAATTTATTACTGCTGCCTTTTCTTAACCCCTGAAATTTACTCTCATCTGTGACTCCTTTCTTGCATATTAGTAATACTATCTCCCTCTAGTCCAGGACTCAGGAACCATTCCAGCCCAAACCTTTCCCTTCTCAGCCTCCATATCTATATCCTTCAGACTTGGACAGAAAAAAAAAAAAAAAAAAAAGTCTCACCTGTCACTGATTTAGATTTCTTATGATATTCTTGATGAGAGCTGAGGCTGGTAAAAATTGATACCCACTAGCTATTGATAGCTAACGAGAATAAACAGTTTATAGTTGCCATGTAAATTATTGTAAGCATATGTGTGAAACATCCACATGTGTGAAATGTGTCTTCTTTTCCATTGGGTTTTAGGTTCAACAGAATCCCTCAATCCTAGACCACAGACCACAATTTCTCCAGCAGATCTTCATGGAATGTGGTATCCTACAGTTCGAAGAACTCTTGTCTGTCTCTCCAAATTATACAGATGCATAGATGTATGTGTATCTTTATTGTAAATTGCTTACTCTTTCACTTGAAATATTTTTTAATTTACATTTTAAGATCTTGATGAAGTATTTTGTGGGCTAGTCTTAAAATCATGATTTTTAGATATAGAAGTAACTTGAAGGTCAAGCTAATTTAGGAATTTGTAACCTGAGCTTTCTATAGAACTTTAGAATTCAGTACTGGGCTTTGGGGAGTATATGGACACCTCAAAATTGTGGGCAAATTTTGCATGACTGTTTTATATGTGCATTTGTGAGGAAAACATCTTTAGCATTCATTGATTCTTAAAGGAGTTCACAACCACAAATAAGTTTAAAACAACTGGTTAATTTGCCTGCCTTAGTTTATAGATGAAGACAGAGATATAGAAAGGTTAAGTATTTGATTTTTTGTTTTTTGAGACAGAGTCTTGCTCTGTTGCCCAGGCTGGAGTGCAGTGGTGCAATCTTGGCTCACTGCAGCCTCACCTCCTGGGTTCAAGAGATTCTCCCACCGTAGCATCCTGAGTAGCTGGAGTTACTGGCGCCCACCACCAGGCCCAGTTAATTTTTGTATTTTTAGTAGAGATGGGGTTTCACAATGTTGGCCAGGCTGGTCTTGAACTCCTGACCTCAGGCGATCCACGCACCTTGGCCTCCCAAAGTACTGGGATTACAGGACCATGCCTGGCCTATTAATTAAGTTTAGTATTAATTGCAGCTACTTTAGTTTTACACTTAGTTTGAATCCACATCCCTAACAAGGAGTATTAAGATGACATGTGTTTCTAACCAGGGACTTAGTAATTTGCTAAAGTTAGCAGCACCTTTTTGAATTTCAAGCACCAGCTTAGACTGTACATTGATATCAGAGGACAGCATTATTTTAAGCACTCCAGTTTAATGATATGATTATCATTCTCTGCAACATCAGATTTGTTGACATTTATTTGCTGTCAGTGATTTGTTGCTAAACCAAAATATTTTATAAAATATGGTGGTTTTAATTCACTTGATTTATTAATTTGATTGCTGTAACCCTGACTGCATTTAGAGCAAATTAAGTATAGCAGTCATGGAATGAATTGTCTAGATGCCACTATTTCTTAAGGATATAGTTCAAAACGGTATGCATTTACCCTTACACCACAGATACTTTATACCACAGAATCCTCGGACTGCACAGTTGTTTCATTGGGGTCAGTAGAGTCTACACTTCTCTTTAATTTAAAATGCATAATTGCTGGGCTTTGTGCTTATAGATTTTGAAATGCTACCAAAAGTGCCTTTTGCCCAGTTCTGGGACTTTTAAAGATGGGCCCAGATCACCTCTACAGACTTAGATGCCTCAGCTTTTTTACCCAGCTGATGAGATCTCTTCCAGAGAGAGGTTTGGACATTTGGCATCTCTTCCTCCCCAGGCTGTCATTTAGGTTTGTTGAATAATAATATTAGGCTGAGATTCAGCAACTTCCTGCAGTGGAGTCAGGATCCCAAGGAAAATACACAGGAGGCATATTCCACATAGAACCCATTGTCACCACAGACACCAGTAAATACAGCCGCTTAGGGTGCCTAAGGAGCATTTTAGCTAAATAGTAAGTAGGCCTAAGGAGGTCACTCTGCCAGTTTGGTTTTATGCCTTAGGCTTGCTTATTCTTTTTTCACCTAGCTTATATTCAAATCTTAACACTTTCAGTCTTACCTATCGATGGTGAGGAAAGAAAATCCAGTGTAAGATACATTAAGGCTGAGCAGGAGAAGGCGAGGGTCTTGGTCTAAGCTGTTCATCTTAAGCTTTCCTAGGCAGGGTTAGTGACCCAGTAGGTGGCAGCTCTAATCTCTCCTTCCTGCAGTAGCTTTGTGGGAAACCACAGAGTGGGGAGAAGCAATGTAAAAACAGAGTAACAGCAAGTTGGAGACCAGGGCCCAGAACAGGGGCCCAATAATGAATAGGCTCATATCCATCCATCTCAGATAGAATGGAGGCTGGTGGGGGGTGGGGCGGGAAGCAAGGAGACTAACCACCATCCCACACCTCAGGGAAGATTGTAATGGCAGAATTAAAGGAAGAATCATACTGCACATACCATTTTGTAACCTTTTTTTTTTTTTTAAACTCTATTTTATAAGAACTTCAGTGCCTCCTTCAGCATTCTTTGAGTTCATAAACAGTATTCTATAATTTAGATTTAGTAGTATTTTGTCAGTCCCCTGTCATTGAACATTTATGTAACATAAATAATACTGTAATGAAGAGCCATGTACATGAATCTTAAAATACAATGCTGATGTATTTTTAGAAGTGGATTTACTGAAGGTTTGTTTTAAAGTTGGTTTTAGAGACTTAAAAAACAGCCCCACATGAGATCGTGTTGGAGCAAGGGCTCCATGAGGTCAGAACCATGCCTGCCTTTATTTCTAGCATCTGGCTCAGTGCCTAGCATGCTAATCAGTATTTATCGACGGGTCACATGTTTCCAGAGATGACTGCATGTTACCGATCTACGTGTCGGTCTAGAAAGGTTGCATGGGAATAGGGAATCAGGAAGAATAGTACCAGTAGTAAATTAATCCAACCGTGAGGGCAAGCAGGCATTGTTATTTGCACTCACAGCCTAGGATTTTCCTTTTTTTGTTTTGTCAAGTGCCACAGGCTAATTATTCTCTTTTATTCCACCAGAGGGCAGTGTTCCAAGGATTATCACAGGAAGCATTGTCTGCCTGCATTCAGTCCTTACTTGGAGCATCAGAGTCAATCAGCAAAAACAAGGTTTGATGAAGTGTTAGGTGAAATCTTGTTTCCTGGTAAAATATTGTGGAATATAGCATTTACTTATAGGCACAGAAATTTATAGCTGTTTTGGCAGTAGGATTTGTTTAACATGATTGAATTTTGCAGCTGTTTGAGAGAAGCTGGTTTTTCATCATACTGCTAAATAAAGACTGTGCTATATAAGAGAGTCCAACTTTGCTAACGGACCAAAAGTGGTACTTAGGTTACACATTCTGTAGGGTAAAGATTTCTTGTGGTAGCCCTAGCCACTGGGGAAATGATACTATTTCCCTGGAATACCAAGAAAGCATTTTCAAGGAAACATCACAATTTATAATCATCTCTATGATAATGTTTTAAATAGTTTAATGTTCTTACATGGAGGAAATGAGTCAGTTAGTTTTGAGGACAGGTAATGGTGGCTCTGGGTTGTGTGACTAGAAGGAGTTACCATGACTGTATGGCTTATAGTTTTGTTTGTTTTTGAGACAGGGTCTTGCTCTGTCTCCTAGGTTGGAGTGCAGTGGTATGATCATGGCTTACTGCAGTCTCAATCTCCTGAGCTTAATCCACCCTCCTACCTCAGCCTTCCAAGAACTTGGGACTACAGGCATGCACCTTCATGCCCTGGCCAAGTTTTTTATTTTTTGTAGAGATAGGATTTTGCCATGTTGCTCAGGCTGGTCTCAAACTTCTGGCCTGAAGTCATCTGCCCACCTTGGCCTCCTAGAATGCTGGAATTACAGGTGTGATGAGCCACTGCCCCCAGCCTTTTTTTTTTTTTTTTTTTTGAAAGAGGGTCAGAATAATCTGTCACCTAAGCTGGAGTGCAGTGGTGTGATCTCTGTTTGCTGCAGCCTCAACCTCCTGGGCTGAAGCAGTCCTCCTGCTTCAGCTTCCTGAGCCGCAAGACTATAGGCACCTGGCTAAATTTTTTATTTTTGCTTTTTGTGGAGACAGGAACTCACCAAGTTTCCCAGGCTGGTCTCAAATTCCTAGACTCAAACGATCCTCTTGACTCAGCCTTCCAAAGTACTGGGAATACAGGTGTTAGCCATTGTGCTCAGCAGTTTACAGTTTTTAATCCAGAAGGGATCTGGCCTGAAGGCTGCTGGCATGTGCTTCTCCCATAGCCCCTGAGTTTTTTTTTTTTTTTTCAGGAAGTAGAGCATGTTCAAAAGTGTTGCTTTGCATAACTCTCCTATTAAAATATCTGTCACCTATCGGGAAGTAGCTGTGGGAGCTGTTTCCAGCCAAAATTTTCTTCCTACCTGGAGTGTTCAAATCGTGTGAACTTTTTTGACTTACAGATTTATAAATGTGACTTTTAAGTTCAAGGCTTTAGATAAATTATATATATGTATATACATCACCACAAAATCATTTGGGATCTTGGGATCTTGTTGCTAGGAAAGCTCTACCTTTGTGACCACTATTTTTCTCATTCATGAAATGAAGAGGTGAAATGAAATTTTCACATGGGGACTAGAAATAAAGTTATAGACAGGCAGATTTAAGTTTTAACAAGTATTTTCAAGTCTGTGCCCACACATTTTGATAATAGATGAAATTAGAACACGCATGCCAAACATTAAGGAAAAATTGTGTCATGTTTTATATAACAGAATATTACACAGTCATTAAATTTTTAAAAATGAAACAATAAAATTTAACTTAAACATATTAAGGCAATAGAAATTCAAGATACAAATCAGATATGTGGTATGACTATGTAATAAAATACATTGAAGAAAATATGTAGCAGTGAAATCTTTTAGGTGACCATAGGTGATTTTTTTCTCTCATTCCCTGCACATTTCTTTATTTTCCAAAGATCATCAGGAAAGAAAAAAATGACCTAATTTTTAAAAAAGTTCATAGGCTTATATCTTCTTGTACCACTGTCCTCTCCTCTCTCTCTCTCTCTCTCTCTCTCTCTCTCTCTCTCTTTTTTAAGACAGAATCTCACTCTATCACCCAGCCTGGAGTGAGGTGGCATGATCTTGGCTCGCTGCAACCTGCATCCATTTCCCGGGTTCAAGCCATTCTTGTGCCTCAGCTGCCCAAGTAGCTGGGATTACAGGCGTGCGCTACCATGCCCAGCTAATATTTGTATTTTTAATAGAGACAGGGTTTCACCATGTTGGCCAGGCTGGTCTTGAATGCCTGACCTCAAGTGATCCCCCCACCTCGGCCTCCCAAAATGTTAGGATTACAGGCGTGAGCCACTAAACCCAGCTATGTTCTCTCTTTTAAGGGAGACATGAAAAGCCTTTTGACCTTTGGTCTTTTGCCTTCATTATCTGTAGCCCATCCTCTTTTATCTGATTCTGTTTCCTATATGTTATAAGAGGGTTAAGTATGTATGGGGAAGCTCTCAATTTGTTAAGACACTAGCTATTATTCTCATGGTTGAATTTGTGTACTTTTTCCTTAAAAAGTGATCAATGAAAATGGATTAGTGTCTTAAAGAGTTTTTTAAGGCAAGAAATTATTCTTACATACTTAAACTGAGTACCTGTCAACAAATTAACATGATACTGTATGCTGGATTACAATAGCTTTAGTAAAGTAAATAAAATCTATGAGATACTATTTTTGGCATCAGAGTTGTTAGGTCTTTTAAAAATAGAGCAAATATTTAAAATATGTAGCATTTCCTACTTACCTGGTTGCAGGATGCAAAGTGAGTTTCCATTACATAAGTCATTGATTACGTTTATTAAAACGGGTGGGGAGAGAGCGTGAGACTGAGAAGGAATCTTCATGTAATAATTCCTTTAAAATTTTATATTGCTTACTGAAAGTTAACTTTATCTTTTCCTAAGGTAATGTAAAAATTTCATTAGCAATATTTTCAAAATAAGATGCTGCCTTGAGTAACGGCAAGAAGGAGCAAATACAGCTTTGCTCTTATTAATCCACAGCCTTTTTCTGAAAGGAGAGCTGTGATTATTCAGTATTTGAGGATTGAGTCAGAGGTTTGAGAACTGAGCTTGAATCCCAAGACTCTTGTGGATGGGTCTTGAGAGGGCAGAAGGACATGCCGGACTCTCGGGGATGTGGGTAGTCAGAGCTGTGTTGGTGGCAGGAGAATCCAAAATGGCAACCCCAAATCATTTTACATTTGTATAAATATAGGTATGTCTTATGTTCTAGATATTGATCAAATAGTGAAAGCCATGTTTCTGAGGAGAAACTAGAAAGCCAGGCCAGGTCAGGATTGTGCTTATTCTTTGAGCCTTTCTTTACCTCTTCTGCTCTGGGCCACTGTTAGGCTGCCTCATCTCTTCTACTTCTGCACCAGGTGAAAGTAGGTTGGACTTCTCTTTCTAAACATGTTGCTTTACAGCCTTGTGTCTGACTTTCTTGGATTTTTAAAGTAGAGCGAGTGACAGTGCCAATAAAAGTTTGAAGCTGGTTGGGTATGATGGCTCACGCCTGTAATCCCAACACTTTGGGAGTCTAAGGCAGGTAGATCACCTGGGGTTGGGAGTTGGAGACCAGCCTGACCAACATGGAGAAACCCCGTCTCTACTAAAAATACAAAAATTAGCCGGGCATGGTGGAGCATGCCTGTAATCCAAGCTACTTGGGAGGCTGAGGCAGAGAATTGCTTGAACCTGGGAGGTGGAGGCTGCAGTGAGCTGAGATCATGCCATTGCACTCCAGCCTGGGCAGCAAGAGCAAAACTTGGTCTCAAAAAAAAAAAAAAAAGAGATTGAAGGAAGATTTTTTTTTAACGTAATTCTACCATGGGGAGAGAGTTCATTGCACAACAAAAGAGAATTGACACCATAAAGCCGTAAACGTAGGTAGATTACTATTGATTAATAATGTATGCTTTATGTGCTCCTATTTTGATTTAATCTGTGATTGTATCCATTTTTCTGTCTTATAATTTAGACTCAGATTGATGGACAACTTTTCTTAATTAAGCACCTTTTGATACTTCGTGAACAAATTGCTCCATTTCACACTGAATTCACCATTAAGGAAATTTCCCTGGACCTCAAGAAAACTAGAGGTACTTTGCTGTCCTGGCTGGCACACTTGGGTGTGTTGGATCTGTCCAGATGTGTCAGCACAGGTTTTAGGTTTATTTTATGTTCATCTGCAATTTTTGCATGCTTTACTTGCTAAATATGTTACCTGTTCATACTAAGCTGATCTATCACCATCCTAATGACTTCTAACTTGCTGTATTTTCTTTATGAAGGGAACTGTATTTGGACATTTCAGTTTGTAATATTGGACTCACATAGACTTTGCCACATTTTCCTACAACCAGTTAAAAAGTGAAAAATCAGTACAATAACTGCTTCCTAATAAGTAAGTGGTGTCAACTAGTTGGGATGATTTTAAGCACTGAGTTGAGTTTGTCAGTTTATGAAAATTTAGGAAGCCAGCTGCGTAAAATAAGAGTACTTGTCTAAGAATTTGAAAGAATTGGGTTTTCTTCCTGTCCCATCATTTCCTGGCCCTTGTGTAATTCTGGGTGAGTGTTTCAGCTCCCCTACCCCACCTTCCTTTTAGGTAAAATGAGCATGATCAACTTGTCATGATACCTTCATGAGGTTATCAAGATCATTAAGACTGAAAATGAATGAAAATATATATTAATGTCTTTATAAGTTTCAGGTGCTTAATTAAACTTCAGTGGTATTAAATCTGTAATCATGTAGGATAGGGTCTTTGAGTTGGTAATAGATATTGAATCATCTTGAGAAAGATGATTCATCCAGCCTAATGATTTGTCCCTGAAATTAGCAAGAGATGATTTCTAAAAGATCAAAGTAGTTATTGTCTAAGATATTGATCTTAAGCAGTTAAAAACATCCCTCATGTCCCTTAATTACTTACAAATTTATGTAAACTTTATCTTAAACATTTCTAAGAGATTTATGCTCTGATGCCTTAAGCCATTCATTTATGTGATTAGTTAACATCTCCTGAATGTTTTGGGGCAATTAAAAAAAAACAGTCATTCAAATTATTTTCTATGTGTTATGGTTTAGAGGAACCCCAAATATATGATTTTCAAGAATAACAGGTTTTTAGTTCCCCAATTCCAGTGCTTATCTGATAGTGGATTTGATTTAACTCACCCAAGAGCCAGTGTAACCTCATGATGATTCCTCTTAAAACAGTTTGCTCTTTCTTATTCCCTGTTGCTTTGTCTTGTCCACCACGGAGAATGTATTTTGGTTCTGTGAAGTTTGTGTGTTATGTGCTTTGTGATCTTTTAATTTCTGAATTATTTTTATTTTTTTTTTTCTTTAATCTTGGAAGTAGCATACCATGTGTTTTTGTTTTGTTTTGTTTTTGTAAACAGGAGCCAGATTTCTTGGCTTTTGCCTTTATGGAACACATAGTTTTTTTAAAGCTTATTCTGATCAGAGGCTTCCATCTCCCACCCATTTCTGGTTGATTTCATTCCTTCCTGTCAGTATGAGCTGTGGGAATCATGCTCGTACACCTTGAAGAATTCCCAGCTGCTGACAGTTCTTACTTTAAGTGATGGGATAGAGCAGGGTTGATTTTCTTTCTTTCATTTTTTTCTAATTTGTTATTTGTTGCTGCTTGGTTTTAGTGTAGAGCAACTGAGGTGAGAGAAAGTGAAATATCTTGAGACTGTGGCAAAATTCGGTTGAAAGTATGTTTTCCTACAAATATTACAAAGTCTGTGTAACCTTACCATTTTATTCTGTTTAGTGCAGAATCTTTGAGGGGTCTTATAGAAAAGATAGCAGACACAAAGAACCATTTACTAAGTCTTTACTCTGAATACTGAACTGATAGAGAGAGGCCTTGTTCTTTACTACCAGGGTCAAGGCAGTAAGTATTATGGTAGCGTGTGCTTGCAAAACCAGGATTGGAAGATTTCATGCTTTGCTTTATCTAGTTTGGCAAAGTAAAGACATTTTTTTTTTCTTACTCACTTAATAATACTTGCTATCTTTACTTTTACGCCTCTAACCTCTCAAGACTAACGTTATATCATATTGCATTTGAACATCAATGAGACCTCGGCTAATACTTCTCAAAGATTCTAGTTAGTCTGGAGGTTAAGGGGTAAATATGTCCTTTTGGTGTTTTCTTCTTGGCTGACACATTAGTTTATTTACTCTACTTAAAATGAATAAATTTCTGTGCCAGCCAGCTTTTAACAAAGAAGCTGGGTAAGTATACGAGTCTTTTTAAAAAACCGATTTAACATCCTAAAAGTAAAGCAGTGAAATTTTAAGGTACCAATTACCATTTATCATTTTTCTTTTGGTAAGTGAATAATTGAGATTAATAGTCATTTTGCAATTCGAACTTCCAGAAAATAACTCTGTGAGTACTGTAGCCATCATTGGTGCTCGTCTCACCCTCAGCCTTTCATGGAAGTGAGTTGGTGAAGGTGAATTGGCTTTTTGGAGGGCTTAAAAAAGTGGAGAGCTGGTGTATGTTACATGTGGCTTTGCTGTTGAAACTGTACATGTTCACTGGATGAGTAATTTTGTTTCACAGATGCAGCATTTAAAATCCTGAACCCTATGACTGTTCCAAGATTTTTTAGGCTGAATAGCAACAATGCCTTGATAGAGTTCTTGTTGGAGGTGAGAAGGAGTCTGTTTCATTGGTGGTGGGAGATAAACAACATTCTTTACATGTCTGGTAATTTCTAGGCACATAAAAACAGGAAGAAATTGTTATCTTCTTTTTAAGGGTACTCCTGAGATAAGAGAACATTATCTTGACTCTAAAAAAGATGTAGACCGTCATCTGAAATCGGCCTGTGAGCAGTTTATCCAGCAGCAGACCAAGCTGTTTGTAGAACAGCTGGAGGAGTTCATGACAAAGGTATAGACCTTGGTGCCTATTTGGTAAAGTCATTTTGCATTCTTCCCTAGATTTCCTTTTGAATTACCTCTTGTGTAAACTCTGGCAGAAGGTGATAGTAAGCCCAAGTCTTAATGATTCTGTCCAGGAAATCACTGTGCTCCCTATTATGGACACTTTTTGGTTTATGGACTTTCAGATATACTTGCACAGTTTTTGTTTTTAAGAGGAAGAGTGGAAATACTGCAAAGCTAGTTATAGCTGACCCCTGGTTAGCTGTGTTCTGTTTATCCACCTTGTAGGTTATCTGCATGTGGGCTGGGAGTCCCACTTTCTTCTGGAATCTCACCTTCTCCTGGACCTGCATGTCAACAACCAGAATCCTGGGAATCAGGGTTTCCTATTCTTAAAATGGGTGATTTATTTTTCTCCTTGTTTTACATGCTACTTCTCTCTTCCATTTTGTATGGATAATTGAGAATTGAAGAATTTTATATCATAGCATTGTTAGCCACCAGATATATGGATTTATTGTACAGACAGTCCTCTTTAACATTACTGGTTGCTTCCTGGAAACTGTGACTTTAACTGAAACAGCATAAAATGAAACCAATTTTTTTCCTCATCAACAGTATAATGAAACAATGTTGAACCATTCAAGGAAACAACTTTGAGGACATGCTCTGCAGCATTTCCCTTAAAGTCGCAGTTTTCGGGAACCTATTGCTGATTTTAAGTTAGGACTGGTTGTTATGTGTGGATAGTATATTCTTTCTGCCTCTGTCTTCTAAGCTAAAATCCATCAACTGGCGAATGCCAGCAAAGAGAAAAGCAGATCATGGCTATTTTGACATTTTTGTTTCAACCTAATCATTTTTTAAAAAATTTAAATATCATCACCAAGGACTTAAAGATTTTTATTTTTAAATTTTTAAATTTTTTACTTTTTGAGACGGAGTCTCTCTGTTGCCCAGGCTTCAGTGCAGTGGTGCGATCTTGGCTCACTGCAACCTCTGCCTCCGGGTTCAAGTGATTCTCCTGCCTCAGCCTCCTGAGTAGCTGTGACTAATTTTTGTATTTTTACTAGAGATGGGGTTTCACCATATTGGTCAGGCTGGTCTTGAATTCCTGACCTTATATGATCTGCCCGCCTTGGCCTCCCAAAGTGCTAGGATTACAGGCATGAGCCACCGACTCCTGCCTAAAGATGTTTAAAAAGTCTTGAAATTAGTTTGGGTGTGGCGGCTCATACCTGTAATCCCAGCACTTTGGGAGGCTGCAACAGGAGAATCGCTCAAGCCCCAGGAGTTTGATACTGGTCAGCACTCCTGGGCAACATAATGAAACCTAGTCTTTACAAAAAATAAAATCAGCCTTGTGTAGTGGCATGTGCCTATAGTCCCAGCTACTCAGGAGGCTGAGGTGGGAAGATTTCTTGAGATGGGAGGTCGAGGGTGCAGTGAGTCAAGATCATCCCACTGCACTCCAGCCTGGGTCACAGAGTAAGATGTCTCACCAAAAAAAAAAAAAAGAAAGAAAATGAAAAAAAAGTTTTGAAATTTTTGTTTATTAAGAGCATCTACTGTGTATCCCAGGCTTTTATTAGAGGACATCATCATAAAAAAATAAAAATATGATGGCTTTTATTTTCAAATATGACTAATGTTAACTGGGTAGACACCATATATATATATATATATATATATATATATATAAAATAACAAGGAGACAGCTAAGCAGTTGTTCATTAGAAACTTCTTGTTGGGTCCATCAGCACTAGTATGTCTGAAGCCTGTGATAAAGACAGAAAATACAGGCTTTAAAAAATAATTAAAAAGGCCAGAATTGCATAGAAATGGTAAAGTACTCTTTTGTTTACCATTGGCATATATTGCTTGTTAAGTGGATTTTACTCCAAATATTTGGAATATGTGTGTATATACATGTTTTTTTTTTTTTTTTTTTTTCCACCACAAAAATGTAAAAGGAGGGGGGCTTGAAATGCTTTCTCCCAGGTTTTGTTTTTTTTTTAAAAAGGTTTGAGTATTGGTACTTTGTAATTTACAGATAACTTACAGTTTTTACTGAAACTACCCTTGAAAACAAGCTGGTAGACTGTAGTGTGTATTTCTGGGAGAACATCCATGGTAGTACTGGTGGGCAATATTATAGATGAGTATTGTACAATAACAGAACAGCAGAATGAGTCTGCTAAAATAAACAAGTTCATTACAATGAAATCTAGGATTAAAGGGTTGTTCTAGAACAGCACAGTTTTTCTAGAAATCAAGAGAATAAAAATTCACCCATGCCTATAATCCTAGCGACTCTTGGTGGCCGAGGTGGGAGGATGGCTGAGCGCAGGAGTTTGAGACCAGCTTGTGCAACATAGCAAGACCCCGTCTCAAAAGAATTGTTTTGAAAAAGTAAATAGAGGTTTATGTAGAAGATATTCCAAGTCTGAATTATATAATGGTTCTCTGTGGACATGCTACACTTGTATAGCAGGGATCCCTGAACAAATGTTCATGGCCCTGTTTCTGTACTCCCTTTGGCGTGGGATTGGGAAGGGAAAGGCATTGTCTCTCATCCCATAAGAAGCTAGTCTCATCCCACCTGATCAGTCTCTGTTGCGCTTGCTCAGACTACTTGCAGTTGCTTCCCTTTTCCTCTGTCAACCCTGGGCCCTCACTGCTGCTCGCTGAGTTTCTACTGAGTGGACACTGCAGCCTGGAGGACTGAGCATCCCTTTCATGGTGTCTTATTCCAGATTCAGGTCCCTTTCATCTTGTGGCATAGAGTGACTCAGAGACAAAGATGCATACGTGCACGCACACACACACACACACACACACACACACACACCCCCCACCCCACCCACCCATTTGAGACACTGCATCTTAGAATTTGTGGACCAAAGATTTTTCACTTTTTACCTGGTGACTGTTACTAGCATTCCGAATAGCAGAGAAAGAGGAAGATTTTATAGAAAACTTAAAGATGATTTTCTTTAAAGGTAAATCTCAGCATTAATTAACTGCAAGTGAAGAATCTCATGCCTCTTTTATTTAGTTAGCATTTTATTATTTTTATTTTTTTATTTTTGAGACAGAATCTTGCTCTGTCACCCAGGTTGCAGTACAGTGGCATGATATTGGCTCACTGCAACCTCTGCCTCCCGAGTTCAAGCAATTCTTTTGGCTCAGCCTCCTGAGTAGCTGAGATTACAGGTGTGTGCCACTATGCCTGGCTAATTTTTAAAATATTTTTAGTAGAGACAGGAGCTTCACCATGTTGGCCAGGCTGGTCTTAAACTCCTGGCCTCAAGGGATCTGCCCGCCTTGGCCACCCAAAGCACTGAGATTGCGGGCGTGAGCCACCACGCCTGGCCTTAGTTAGCACTTTATAAGGTAACTGGTGCTTGTCCCTTGATAAATGATTACAGGAAAATCAACACCCATAGGTATAGACAGGAACCAGTCTTTCCTCTCTCGTTTGGATGTGTGTTTGTAGGTCTCGGTATTTATCATTTGGATGTAAGCCTCATCAAGAAAATGTCCTCAGCTTGTTTCTAAGTTTGGACTAATTTTTAGCAATACAGATGTATTACCCTGTAGAGAATATTTTTAGGTTGTCAGAATACTTGTTTTTGAGCTTAAAGAAATCAAGGTAGAATAATAGGTAAATATTAAACTGTATACAGCAGTGTCATTGTGAAACGATGGGTCTTTGTTCATTGTGTAGGGTTTTTTAAAAAAATGAGGCTCCCACTGCTTCACTTGATTAGCCTTAAAAAGAAATGGGGCTAATAGGGTTCTGCTCTTTGAGGTTTGACTTAAAGATAAGTAAACTATCTGGATAGTAAATAGAGATGAATATACTTGTTTATATTTGTTTTCAACATAAAAATAATTGTAGGAAACCTAAATATATGTTATCAAATTGGTTAAATTTTGGAGCAATCAGTGTAACAGTAGATAGCCATTACTGTTAAAACTGTTGGGATGGGCTTGGTGGCTCATGCCTGTAATTCCAGCACTTTGGGAGGCTGAGGCAGGAGGATCACAAGGTCAAGAGATCAAGACCATCCTGGCCAACATGGTAAAACCCCATCTTGGGTGCGGTGGCGCACATCTGTAGTCCTAGCTATTCCAGAGACCGAGGCAGGAGAATCACTTGAACTTGGGAGGTGAAGGTTGCAGTGAGTCAAGATTGTGCCACTACACTCCAACCTGGAGACAGGGCGAGACTCCGTCTCAAAAAAAAAAAAAAACAAAAAAAAAAAACTGGACATGGGAGAATGACCAGATTGTAGATTTAAGTGGGGAAAAATGTTCACAGAACACTGTTCCTGAATTCATAAATGTAGACATATTAATATATTTATATTTTTACAATGGAAAATAATTTGGATAGCACACACTAAAGTGTGAATGTATTTTTATTTTAGCATTGTCTGGCATCTCTAATATATATAATTCATTTTTAAAATGCATCTCAAAAAATAAAGGTATGGAGAGAGATGGAGTGAGAGGAGGAAAGAGGTGATTTTATACAGGTAGGCAGTATGAGCGAAGGCCTAGAGAGGTCCAGGACGAGAAAGAGAAACTAGAAATAAAGTAGAAATAGAGGGGAGGCTGAAGAGATCTAAGTCAACATTATACCTGTGTCTGCCCATCCTCTGCCTAAATGTTTGTATGGTCTTTTGTGTGAGAAACCTAGAGCTGGTGCTCAGGTTTTTCTAATGAGACTTTCCTGTGAGGCCAAGGCCATGGACTGCGTGTTTGGCACATGACTGTCCATTTTAAAACATATCTTACACAGTTTTTCTCTCTCATCTTCCCTAGCTACCCTGTAGCCCACTGTAGCTGACTGTCTTAGAAACAGTCTTGTTCAAGCAGCTAAATGCCCTATTTTGGATCCACTTCTTGATATTGCTGCTAAGGAATGACAAGAGATGACTAGAAGATGGGCATTCAGGTCTATCTTCAGCACTGATTGGTCATATGTGCCTTTTGATTATATTTGAAAATCTTATTTGTTTGTTTTAATGACATTCTTTCTGCCTGTGATATAATAAGAAAAGTGAGTCTCCAGTTATAAAGGAGATTTTGTCCAGCTAGGGTGACATTTTTCTAATTGCATATAAAAATAATATATATATATATTTTTTTTTTTGAGACGGGGTTTCGCTCTTGTTACCCAGGCTGGAGTGCAATGGCACGATCTCGGCTCTCCGCAACCTCCGCCTCCTGGGTTCAAGCAATTCTCCTGCCTCAGCCTCCCTAGTAGCTGGGACTACAGGCACGTGCCACCATGCCCAGCTAATTTTTGTATTTTTAGTAGAGACGGGGTTTCACCATGTTGACCAGGATGGTCTCGATCGCTTGACCTCGTGATCCACCCGCCTCGGCCTCCCAAAGTGCTGGGATTACAGGCTTGAGCCACCGTGCCCGGCCTAAAAATAATTTCATATTCATATAACAGTCCCCTTAAGAGAGGCCTGTTTTATATTGACATTTCTCTAGGGCTTCATTTTTGTCTTCCTAGTGGGAAGTATTTCAGGTAGAATGCCTCAGGACTTCGGTATGATTTTTTAGCAAGATAACCATATGCCTTGAAATCATAAAAGACATTTTACTAAAAATTTTGATTACCTATAAAGGATGATGAGATATGATGCATTTTTGTTAGGGCTGCACGTTTGATTATCATTGTGTTTTAATAGGTTTAAACGGTGTTTGTATCTCTTGAGAGCAGTACCAGTTTAATTTGTCATTGATGAAATGAAACTTCTTTTTGTCTCCTCTATTAGGTTTCAGCGTTAAAAACAATGGCCAGTCAGGGAGGCCCCAAGTATACTCTCTCACAGCAGCCTTGGGCACAGCCAGGTATTCTGATTTGACCATGTTGGGTTTCTTTTTTAGGATGTTATTAATCTGCATTTATAGAGTTCTTACTGTGACAGTTTGGAGTTGGTTACCATTCACTCTGGGGTGCTGCAATCTGAGTTAATGCAAGATTCAATTTGGAGCTGACAGGTCTTAATTGGCTAGCACTACTTGCATTTCAACAAGCATTCCAAGGAAGGAAGAAGTTTTTTTGAAAAATCACTGAGTTAAAAATGAAATACGGCTAAGATGGAAACCCGTTAAGTCTGTTGATTTCTGTACACCCAATATTCATTGAGTTCAAGCTTTGATGAAAATACTGTGGTTGATAGGAAGAAATTATGGAGAGTGTACCTACTTTCAAGTATATGAAGAAATGTTGGGCCACTATTTTGTTCCACATTTTGTCCAAGTTTATATACTCTGTTGACATTTTAGAGTATTTGAAAAAAAATGGTAAAAATTGAGGTGTCAGTTGGCAGTTGACAGGCAATACTATTTTCTGATTGGCAGATGTATTTGAGATGTTCCTAGGCTTACTTTACTTAAATGTAAATTTTTTTGTGCTGGAGGGTTTTGTTTTTTTTTTTTTTTGGTCTTTAGCGGTAGACATTTAAAATCACGACTAACTTTGTGAGTTATTTTTGGTACATCTTGTGGCATTTTAAGTTGCCATTAAACTGGAATAAATCATGTTGTTAAATTGATATTCCTGGCCATTCCCTGGCCAATATTGTGATAGAAAGCCTTTGAAATGGAAACGGGCAAAATGGTGGAAGACTGAGTGTTTTAATTAGGGGTAAGCTGTGTCCAAGTTGGAGGGCAGCTTTCCGCTCAGTGAGAGAGATCCAAAAAATGATTCTGGCTTTGCATCCATGAAAAACTGGCAGTGCACAGGCACCTAATCTGGAATCAGCTTTTTAATATGATTGGTTTTCCATATTGAAAGCGCATTATATCTGTTAGGTATTCATTTTCTTTGGGAAAAAGGATTGAAGCTGTTCAAAGCCTCCAAAATTTTTAATTTTTTTTTTTTTTTTTTGAGATGGAGTCTTGCTCTGTCACCCAGGCTGGACTGCAGTGGCATGATCTTGGCTCACTGCATCCTCTGCCTCCCGGGTTCAAGCAAGTCTGTCTCAGCCTCCCAAGTAGCTGGGATTACAGGGTTCCACCACTATACTGGGCTAAATTTTATGTTTTTAGTAGAGACAGGGTTTCACCATGGTGGCCAGGCTGGTCTTGAACTCCTGACCTCAGGCAATCTGCCTGCCTCAGCCTCCCAAAGTGCTGGAATTACAGGCTTGAGCCACTGCGCCCAACCTCAAAATGTTTAATGATTAATGCCTTCGGTTAACTTGAAGTTGAACTGAGAAGTTAAAAGTGTAGCTAAGTATCACTCAGGAAGATTTGTAAATGTATAGAATGTCAGTTGTCTTTGAAAGGAAGACAGAATTTTATTTCAAAGGTTCCTCATGT
Source organism: Saimiri boliviensis (assembly GCF_048565385.1). NCBI lineage: Eukaryota > Metazoa > Chordata > Mammalia > Primates > Cebidae > Saimiri > Saimiri boliviensis. The sequence goes on along the minus strand of NC_133464.1, from coordinate 64,287,867 downwards.
GAACTTTGATGATATCAATGTAGGTTTGAGTTGATTTGTTTTATTGCAAATAAACTGTGTAATGTACTTTAGGTCTTTTGTTTACCATGATGCAGATAAGGAATGTTCTAACTGTCTTTATTATTTTAAACGTTTGTATTGTGTGTCAAATAGAAATCTTTGACATCTTACTACAAGAGTACACTTAATACAGAGTACATTCTTCCAGAAGACAGAAAATCAGGTTCTTTTATTGCCAGTATTGGAAATTCTAATCATAGTCTGGCATAGTATTAACCACCTCTTTTGATTCCTCACAGTCAAGAGGCAGACTTTTCAATTCACAACTCAGCTTACCTCTTGAAGGAATTACTATTTGGGGATTTATTGGCGCCTTTGACTCAAGGTTCCAGTTACTTTTATAGGGCTTAGTTAGAAATAGGAGCTGATTTTTATTTTGAACATTCATGTAAATGAAACTCGTGGATATGATAAATATTTGTTAAGATAGGTAGAAACCAGTACTGCTAAGCCCAGTGCCTTGATGCATAATTAATGTATTGCTCTTTCCCCTTTGGAAAGATCCTTTCTCTCAAAATAGGGGCTGTCATTTTCTCAAGTGGAACCCTAATAGGATTCAAGGTGTTAGATGTATTGTGCTCTTAAACATTACTGGAATTTAGAATTGTCATAGTAAAGTAGGAGTAGCTAAAAGGAAACTGACAGGAGAAGACAGAAGGACAGATTGAAGCAGGACTCGCTGCTTTGCCATTTAAGCCATTTCCTTCTTTCCTTAATGAGGAGATCGTAGTGAAATACAGCAGTGACAGTTCGGTTTATCATGTAGTTGTGTCCCCTATCACATCTAGGCACACTGGAGGTATGGGGTTGGTTTTTATGAATCTGTAGTACTTGAAGCCCACACTTGAATGCCAAAGAGAGGTTTATGTCCGTTGGGTGGGAGCATTGAGAACAGTCAGGGAACTGTCTTGGGTCCCTCTGCCCTAAAAACTGAGGGTTACTGGTTCATTCAGACTTGGTCAGGTTCTCAGGGATCATTTCATGGTAAACTCAGAAGAGAGTGAGTTATAAATTAGGACGCCCATTTGTTAATTTACTCTGACAAACCTTTTTTAGGAAGTAGAGAACACTTCAGTCACCAGCCTGCATACCTTCTTTCTGCTTATCAAGGGCTCTGAAGACCGATTTAGTGATCCCTGAGGCATGTTAGTAATGATAGAACCAGAGCACATGGAGTAAGGGTCTAGAAGGAGCTTTCATCTATTAATGAAAAATAAGCAGTTCCTGAATTACTTATTCTTTTTTTGAGAGTGTCAGAGGCATTTGAAGCAGAGCAACTCCATCTTGAGAGAGGGCTAGGAAAAATGGGGGTGGGACATGCTGGGCTGCGTTCTCAGGTTAGGTACTCCTAGCCTCTAGATGTTTACATTTAAGGAAACAGACTAATAGCATTCACTAAACAGACCCAGGCCGAGGAATGTCCTGGTGTCCCGATATCTTGAGGACAAAAGCATTCCTAATTTTGCTTTAAAGATAATAATATTGATTCTCGCAAAATATAGTAGTTAAGAAAATTTAACCCTTCATCACAAAGTAGCACAGTACATATCCCCATGATGTTTTCTGTTATCTTATGTATAAACAAGCATTGTACCTAGGGTGGACACGCTCCTTTTTTTACTTTTGGGAACACCCTACTCTGTCTATGGAGTAGCTATTCTTTCACCACTTTACTTTTTTTTTTGAGATGGAATCTCACTCTGTTGCCCAGGCTGGAGTGCAATGGTGCGATCTCTGCTCGCTGCAACCTCTGCCTCCTGGGTTCAGGTGATTCTCCTGCAGCCTCCCAAGTAGCTGGGACCACAGTCACGTGCCACCATGCTTGGCTAATTTTTTTTTTTAAATTTTTAGTAGAGATGGGGTTTCACCATGTTAGCCAGGTTGGTCTTCATCTCCTGACCTTGTGATCTGCTCACCTAGGCCTCCCAAAGTACTGGGATTACAGGCATGAGCCACTGCACCCAGCCTTCACCACTTTACTTTCTTAACAAACTTGCTTTTGATTTATACTGTAGACTTGCCCTGAATTCTTTCTTGCATGAGATCCAAGAACCCTCTCTTGGGGTCTGGATCAGGACCCCTTTCCGATAACAAGATCACTGGTACTTTCTTACCCTGCTTTGCTACAACTTTCCTCAATTTAAAAAAATATTTTTACATGGTATAATATTTGAACTACGAAAAGCTATAAAATGAAAAGTAATTATACTTTCTACCTCCAAACCAATCCTTCTCTCAAAGGTAACTACTATTAAAGTTTCTTTCCCAAAATTGTTTGTGTGTATACTAGCATATGTGGACTTAAAAAAATATTACCCAGGCCGGGCATGGTGGCTCACGCCTGTAATCCCAGCACTTTGGGAGGCCGAGGCGGGTGGATCACGAGGTCAAGAGATCGAGACCATCCTGGTCAACATGGTGAAACCCCGTCTCTACTAAAAATACGAAAAATTAGCTGGGCATGGTGGCGTGTGCCTGTAATCCCAGCTACTCAGGAGGCTGAGGCAGGAGAATCGCCTGAACCCAGGAGGCAGGAGAATCGCCTGAACCCAGGAGGCGGAGGTTGCGGTGAGCCGAGACTGTGCCATTGCACTCCAGCCTGGGTAACAAGAGGAAAACTCCGTTTCAAAAAAAAAAAAAAAAATTACCCAAATGAGATTGTACTATACCCCTTGCTTTTTCACTTCTTGTATATCTTAGAGGCCTTTCTGTATAGCATATCCATCTTGATCATTCTATTTATTGGATGTATTGAATACATCACTATAGCATGATTTCTTTTGTAATTCTTGTAATGGAAAGTTAAATTATTTGCAGTTTTTGTTTTTCCTTATACTCTTAACAACTTTGTATACTCATATCTTGGTATTTTTTGAGTATATCCATAGAGTAAATATCTAGCAGTGGAAAAGCTAAGGGAAAGAGTATCCGCAGTTTCGGTTTTGCTAGATACTGCCTAATATTTTTCCAAGGAGGTTGAACCATCTTACACTTCCATCAGCAGTACACAAAGATGTGTGTTTCTCCATACCCTCCTCAGACATGAATATCACAATCTTAGTAATTTTTGCCAATCACTTGTAAATATCTCACTGCTTTAATTTACATTTATTTAATTATGAGTGAGGTTGAGCATCTTTATAATTGTTAATCATCTTTTTTCTTTTTCTTTTTTTCTGTGAATCATCTTTTTTCTGATAACTTCTTTTAAATACTTCATACAGATTACTGCTCTCCTTTTCTGTGTAACTCCTTCAGACACTACACTAGGGTTTCATACTTCTTTTTGTTATAACTTTTTGGGATTCTGTTCCCGTTCTGATAATGCAGTAAAAGAATATAACAAATAGATATTTCATATATGTGGATATTTTCTGAATGATCTAAGCATCTCTTACTGTGAGTCATTTCTGCAAATGAACAAACTCATTCATTATGAAGTAACTCTTACTAGTGTCTCTCTGAGAATGACTTTTTTTTTTTAACCTTAATTTCTTACCTCCAAATTCCAAAGGTACATATTACAGCTTTTATGAGTGTCCTGAAGCATGCTAGGGGAGTTGTTTCGCCGCCTTAGCCCTTGGGATTAGAATTTTGTGTAGTAGATATTTAATGAGTGTTTATAGGGCTCATGATTAAACTTGGTAAATAAGCTATAAAAATGAAAGAAATTCTTTGGGGAAATAAAGAATTGGTTTTTCTGCAATTTTTTTTCTCCCTTTATTCCCCTCTGAATTAAAATGGAAATATTTCTTTTCTTTGTCTTTGTGACACTAATGACGTTAATTTCTTTCCAGCAAAGGTCAATGACCTTGCGGCAACTGCGTATAAGACAATAAAAACAAAGCTGCCTGCGACGTTGAGAAGTATGTCCTTGTACTTGTCTAATAAAGATACTGAGTTCATCTTGTTTAAACCAGTGAGGGTGAGTATCGGATAACTCATTTGAATGTTGGTGGGTGACTTCAAGTATTCTTTGCCTCATTTACCATTTTCCTTTTCCTATAGACATTTGTAAATGTTTGTATACTGTTGTAGTGAAGTGGAATAATCACTATGATTCATGAAAGGCTTACAAAGCCTGCCTCTGTCTGATTATCTTTTTTTCTTACTGTCACTTTGTCTTAAATTTTTAATGTTACTATTGAAAATAGAAATTAGTAAATAAAAAAAATCAGACCCTTACATTGCATGTGGCCCAACTCTCAAGAGAGCAGCACTTCAGGAATTATGCCCCATTTTACTGGTGGGTAGTAGAAATAAATGGCTTGCAGCGGCAACCAAGGGATTAAATGTCAGAGCAAATTTAGGGCTTATAACTTCCAGCTCTGTGTTGAGCTCTTGTCCTTACCCAAGGCATTGGTTGATTTTTAAAGTATATTTTATGTGTCTAGGAACTTTATTGTCTTTTTTGTAAGAAATTGTTGCAGAAGACTCTTAAAATTATTCTCTGGGGGGACAAGCCTTGCTAGAGTTTAGTTTTCCTGGGAAGCGTTACTGATAAGTCTTCGTCAGGTTGTACCAGCATTGAAATACTAAGAGCAAATTATATGTCTCCGGTGATACCATGAAAGATGCATTGCCTCCACTCGCTTTGGCAAATATCATTAGTATTTAACATTCATGGTGCTTCATGTTTAAGTCAACTCACTTGATATGATCTCCTCTCCTCCTTTCTAAGAATAATATTCAGCAAGTCTTCCAGAAGTTCCATGCCCTGTTAAAGGAAGAGTTCAGCCCTGAAGACATCCAGATCATTGCCTGTCCATCCATGGAACAGGTAATTGGTAGACTGAAGATCCTTATTACTTTTTTGCTCTCTTGGTTATTTCACTTGAGTAGATAATGTCTTTGAGCAAACATATTTTTAGTTTTAATTTTAAAAACAGTACCTTCTTTTATTCTGATGAGTAAAAATTCAGACTTTGAATTGTTCTCTCAAACTTTTGGGGGATGATTTTAGAATTTTCAGTTGCTGTTTAATCCTTTCTGATATGAATATTGCTGTGTTTAAGAGAATGACTCGTTTGTAAAAGTCTCAAATAGTGACATTTAGCTTGTTGCATAATTTTGTCTGAAATATGCATAAAAAATTTAAACCATAGGTTATTGGGGTACAGGTAGTGTTTGGTTACACGAATAAGTTTGTTAGTGGTGACCTGTGAGATCTTGGTGCACCCATCACCTGAGCAGTATACACCACACCTATTTGTAGACTTTTAATAACTTCCATATTAAAAAAAAGGGAAGTTATTGAGTACCCAGTGTGTATTAGGAGTAGCCTGGTGCTGTGGAGGATATTTTATTTCTGGTCTTAAGTTTGGGGTAGTTTAGAAATGTAGTATGTGCTAAGGACTGGAAAATTTGGGGAGACTGATCAGGCTGGCTAGAGGGTCAGTAGGACTAGAGAATTTGGGGATGTGGAGGAGCTAGGGGGACAGGACCAGGCGATGACGAGTCTAGATCAATCTTGTGTTTTTTTAATTTTTGTTTTTGTTTTGAAACGGAGCCTCACTTCGTTGCCTAGCCTGGAGTCCAGTGGTGCAATCTCGGCTCACTGCAACCTCTGCCTCTTGGTTTCATGCAGTTCTCGTGCCTCAGCCTCCTAAATAGCTGGGACTACAGGCACCTGCCACCATGCCCATTGAAATTTTGTCGTTTTTGGTAGACAGGGGGTTTCACCATGTTAGCCAGGCTGGTCTTGAACTCCTGGCTTCAAGTGATCTGCCTGCCTTAGCTTCCCAAAGTGCTGGGATTACAGGCATGAGCCACTGCACCTGGCCAGAATCTTTTGAGGAGTGTTATTATAGTGGGGAGGAGAAAAATGGGGTGGTGGTAGCTGGAGGGAGAAATGGGGTCATTTTAAAATTGAGATGTAGTTCATATACCATAACACTCATCTTTTTAAATTGCAGAGTTCAGTGGTGTTTAGTATATTCACAAAGTTGTGCAGTTATCACCACTATCTAATTCTAGAACATTTTCATTACTTCCCGAAGAACCCCCTTACCCATTAGCAGAGCTCCATTTCCCGTTCTTCTATGAGTCTAATTCTTGTCTCTGGATTTGCCTATTCTGGATATTTCATTAATTGGAGTCATACAATATATGGCCTCATAATAGCTGCTTCTTTCATTCACCTAGCGTGTTTCCAAGCCTCATCCATGTTGTGTGTATCAGAGCTTCATTTTTATGGCTGTATTTATTTCTTTATGTTGATAGATGGGTCACATTATAAAAAGATATTTGTATTGTTCTAGGATATTTGTGCAGTCAAAATATTTCTTAATAATTTATTTGAAGTAATTACTTTCTATGTGATTGTACCACTAACTTGATACATAGTTGGGTTTCTTTTCAATATTTAGAGATTTTTTTTTTCTATTTTGATTTAATTTTGTTTCTTAATGATGTAAAATACATGGTTTCCAAGTCAGAAATACAGAACAAGGTACATTTGCAGAAGTCTTGTACCTTTGCTAATCCCCTCCAGCATTCCCTTCCCTTCCCTAGAGATAACTCTTTTTATTAGTTATTGGGTTATCCTTCCATTATTTTTTTTAAAGATAGGAGAAAACGTGTGTTTTTATGTTCGTGGGGGAAGACCTACAAGGAGGGGAGTGTCTTGAATAGAAAATGTGGGGTAGAATCTCAGGAACAGGCAGGGTGGGGCCTTTGTCACGGTAACAGGAGGAGGCCGGGTGTTGGGCATGGATGGGGGGGTGTGGCTGTGACAGGAGCTCATGGACGTGCTCATCTGAGTGCTTCACGTTTCTGACCAAAGTAAGAAGCAAGGTCCTCACTGAGAGTGAGGAGGGAGGCTCGGGGAGTGTAGTGGTTATGAATCCAACAGAGATCATGCAGCCTAGTTGTCTGATGTTTTTTCTCCAATTATAGTCACTTGTATGAATGTAGATGTATAGTAGTTGGATCATAAGGTCCAATTTATGGCAGAAGACATTATTTTTGTAAGTTTAGTTTGTTGTAATTTCAGACTTACAGAAAACGTGCAAGCATAGTGTGAGGAGCGCCCATATATTCTTCCCTCCGTTTTTGTTTTGCCCCATTTGCTTCATTTTTCTCACTTTTTCCCTTCCCTGTCCCTCAAGCCAGCCCCTCTTTTAAATCACTGGAGAGGGAGTTGGGAGACATTGTATTCTTTACTCCTAAATACCCAGAGTGTATTTCCTGAGAACAAGGAAATTCTGTCACTACTCCTGTTCAGTTATCAAAACAGGAAACTTAACATTGATACTAGTGTCTAATTCACAGTTCATTTGCACATTTCAGCAGAGTCCTTGTATTGTTCTTCCTGATATTCTCACGTTTCCCCAGTCCAGGTCCGGCCCCAGGTCATGCATTGCTGTCAGTTGTCACATCTCTTCAGCTTCTTCTGACCTGGAGCAGTTTGATGGCCTTTCTTGACCTTCACAGGCCAGTTATTTTGTAGACTGTCTCTCCATTTGGTGTTGTCTCTTTCATCATGAGTAGATTTAGGCTTTGTGTTTTTGGAAGGAAAAGCCCAGAGGTGATTCTGTATCTCTCTTCTGATGGCACTCATTTATAAATGAGATGGGGTGGTGACCTGCATCAGCAAAGCAGCTGTACTGATGGAATGGCTCACAGCCAGGCCCATTTACCCGCAAGGTTCTAAGGCTTGGGTGTCAAGACACCTGGAGTGCAGCCGGCCTTTTCCCTCCTGCCACTGCTGTGTCCTGGCTCTGGCGTCCCAGTCCTCTGTTACAGAGTGGTCAGGTTGCTCCTGCAGTTGGTCAGAATTGGCATGTGTGTTGAAATTCACTTGTCATGTCTGTTCTTGTACATTTAAAAAAGTCACTTTAAGGACAGCTTACCCACAGCTCTTCCCACAGCAGTCTCTGCATAGAACAAGGCACAGTGGATTACGGAGATACGTTTCTGTCACTGTCAGTATTTGTGTATAGTTTTTGCCATCATCCTCATTGGACTTTAAGTGATTCGACGGCCTAGATTTGGTGAAGTGTGACCCCTGTCAGGGCCTTCCAGTGGCAGTGCCCAGTGGCTGCCCCAGAAGTAGACCAGCACTGTGGGCCAGTTTTACAGCCATGTTTGCTAGTCTCATAAAAGTCTTGGTCTTTTTCTCTTATTTTGTTTTGGAGGCTCTAACAATTTTTTTTTTCATTCTAATTGCTTTATTTTATTTTATTTTTCAAGTTTCATTTTACATTCAGGGAATACAGTGCAGGTTTGTTACCTGGCTGTATTGCATGATGCTGAGGTTTTTCAACCCTTGTTCCCCTCCCTCCCTGACTTTTCTTGAGGACGGTATTCCATAGGAGAACTAACATAGCTCTTAACTTTGCTTTTCAGCTGAGCCTCCTGCTGTCAGTTTCTAAATAAGCAGGCCAGCTGAGGTGTGCACCTAAATGATCTGTCTGGGAGGAGCAGGCTGAGAAGTCTGGCAGTCTGCAGGACACCGAGGAATCGTATGTGGGAATGTCCCCGAGAACCACACGAGCGTGCTGCCCAGTGCTGACTGCAGAATGCAGTAGAAGTAAAGTGTTACAAGATGGGTGTTTTCTTCTCTCAAACATCAAAATGCCAAAGATTAATCTGTGATTGGTGATAACTGACTCTTTTAAATGGTCACAAGAAATGTAAAGAGAGAGCTAGGGCAGATACGCAGCGAAGTGGTTCTTGTAAAAGATGTGCAATAAAAATAGGTTACAATAGGTAGTGCAAAGAACTTTACAGAAATGTAGCAAATTAGAAGGCCTGTAAGAGTAAGGTTTGCTAAAACGTGAAACACTGTAACACTTTTAACCACTGGAGCATTCCACAGTGACTTTTTTATTTCCAGAAATGTTATTTCTACACTCTTATTTAATGTAATATTTCTTCTATCATTTTGAAGTTTAGTTTGGAGTAGATTGGTTGCTTCTGAGAACCCATTCTGCCTTCCTGGGAATTCAGGGTGTTATCCTTTTCTCTGTTTGATGTGAGGTAATTTAAAGATATAGGACTTGGTGTGAAGCTCCGGCATCGGTGCCCCTTGAATCGCTTAGGTGCAAAAGGTTCTAAAGCAGGGAGCTGCAGCCTTCTCATCGTCGATATGTGGGGTGTCTCTAATATCTTCATGGTATGATAGTGCGAGTTTGCAAGTGCAAAGTACCAATTAAGGTGTCTTAAATTTGGTGCATAAAGGAGAGAAGGAAACTTGATGAATAGTGTTCCTCATGAGTGAAGGTTCAGGTCACCAGCCTTCTGTACACTGCCTTTGGTTTTAGCAGTTCTTTGAAAAGCAAACACTTTTATGTCTTGTCTATTCATTCAGCTGGCTGTGCAGTACTGTGGGCCAGCCGTGTGGATCTCCAGCCTGGCTACAGCAGAATACGTTTTACCAGCAAACTTAACACTATCCACGTCTGAAAACTACCACACCATATCAGAAATCATAAATTATGCATCTCTATGAATTTTCCAACAAATTCCAGTTTCCTGATTGGATTGGTTTTGCCTCCGATGACAAGGTACCCAGCTTCTTAGTTCAAAAAGAATTCTGGATCGGGTGCGGTGGCTCATGCCTGTAATCCCAGCACTTTGGGAGGCCAAGGTGGGCTGATCACGAGGTCAGGCGATTGAGACCATCTTGGCTAACATGGTGAAACCCCATCTTTACTAAAAAAAAAAAAAAAATACAAAAAATTAGCCAGGTGTGGTGGCATGTGACTGTAGTCCCAGCTACTTGGGAGTCTGAGGCAGGAGAATCACTTGAACCCTGGAGGCGGGGGGTTGCAGTGAGCTGAGACTGCTCCACTGCACCACTTCAGCCTGGGTGACAGAGCGAGACTCCATCTCAAAAAAAAAAAAAAAGGGGGGAGGGGGAAGGAATTCTGAGTTACTCAAACACTAGTCTAGAGGTGGACACTGTCAGGGATTCTGGAATGGGACCAGAGGACCTTTTGATGCAGTGGGTACCTGTAACTCATTAGACATGACAGAGGCAGCACTTCTGCGGAGTGCAGATGGGTTACCTATCCTGATTGTTGTCATTTTAACAGCTCACTTTCTTTTCACTTAGTTCAGATTGGTAATGGAGGTTGCTTGATAGAACTTTTTACTCTCTTATTTTGAGAAGGTAGAAAGTAAGAAGGCCCATATTCATTCTTTGCCATGAAATGAATGAATTAGGAAGATTGTATTTACTTAACTGTTTTTAAACGTATGTTTAATGAAATAAACTGTAAAATATCCAGTTTTGTGTATTATATGTACATTTGATTTTTAATACCCTTTCCAAAGAAATGAGGGCACGATTATTGTACAGTAAGTACTGTGACTGATTTAATTTGATGTACAGAACAGAGTGTGTTCTTATAAAAATATTTAATGACATTGGTTCTTGTGTTTTGATCTTTTATTTCTGAAGCACTCAAACACCTTACAAAGTGCTAAGTAGGTAATAGTGACCCAAATTGTTTGCTAAATGATTGTTTAAATCTGTACAGTTTCAAGTGTTTACTTATACAAAGAGTGTATATACTTTCAAGTAATTTAAAATGCTTTATATTATTTGGCTAGAAATTGCTGTTTTTAATAAATGTGAATTTTTTAAAAATAAAGATTTTTGCTTCCTATCTTGTCCTCGTTTGTCTGGTATGTGTGTGGATTCCTTGAGGAAAATTTCTTTAATTGAGATAACTTGTATCAGATTCACATGCAGTCGTAAGAAATAATACAGATAGATCCCATGTACCCTTTGCCCAGCTTCCCCCAGTGGTAACCTCTTGCAAAACTATAGCACAATATCATAACCAGGGTATTGACATTAATATATTCTATCAATCTTACTCAGATTTTGCCAGTTTTACTTGTACTGTATAAATTCCTTTGGCAAGAAAATTATTGTGAAAAGACATTTTTGAAGCATATTAATACTTCATTAGTTAAAAGACAATTTAACTTTTTCTTTGTGAAACTGACAATTTCATGAGTATTGTCAGCATAGTACTGACATACAAAGTTGTATTAAAATTTAGTAGTATTCGGCCAGTCGCGGTGGCTCACGCCTGTAATCCCAGCACTTTGGGAGGCCAAGGTGGGTGGATCACGAGGTCAAGAGATCAAGACCATCCTGGTCAACATATTGAAACCCCGTCTCTACTGAAAATACAAAAATTAGCTGGGCATGGTGGCACATGCCTGTAGTCTCAGCTACTCAGGAGGCTGAGGCAGGAGAATTGCTTGAACCCAGGAGGCAGAGGTTGCGGTGAGTCGAGATCATGCCATTGCACTCCAGCCTGGGCAACAAGAGTGAAACTCCGTCTTTAAAAAAAAAAAAAAAAATTTAGTATTATTGTAGGAGCGGTAAAAACCTTTGTATTTTTTCCCCTGGTTTAACAACACTTGGTTTAAATTTTCTTGTGCTGTTACTTTATAAGTAAGACAACTTATAACAGCCAACCACAGTTGAATGTCTGGCATATACCCTCCAGATTTTTTTCTATGTATATTCTAAAATAACTTTTCTTACAAAATTGGGCTTTTTTACACATGTTAAAGGAAATCAAGTGGGTTTTAATTATTAGTTTATACAAATACTCATATAAACTCTCATATATGTTCTTTTGCTGAACTATTTGAAAGGACTTTGTGGTCATTGTTACACTTTACCTTTAGATTGTACCCCTAATAATTCAGCATCTGTTTCCAAAGAATAAGGACATTCTCCTACATAACCCCAAATCATTATCACACCTAAAAAAGAAATTCAGTAATATCTAATATGAAGTCCGTATTTCAGCTTCCCTAATTGTTCCCCGAAAATGTTTCATTGCTTTTCTTTATCCTGGGTTCAACATTTTACTTGGTTGTCATGTCTCTTTAGCTCCTTTTAGCTTAGACCACGACTCTTTTTTTTTTTGGAGATGGAGTTTCGCTCTTGTTACCCAGGCTGGAGTGCAATGGCGCGATCTCGGCTCACCGCAACCTCAGCCTCCTGGGTTCAGGCAAATCTCCTGCCTCAGCCTCCTGAGTAGCTGGGATTACAGGCACGCACCACCATGCCCAGCTAATTTTTTTGTATGTTTAGTAGAGACGGGGTTTCACCATGTTGACCAGGATGGTCTTGCTTGACCTCGTGATCCACCCGCCTCAGCCTCCCAAAGTGCTGGGATTACAGGCGCGAGCCACCGCGCCTGGCCCTAGACCACTACTCTTAAGAGTTTTCATTTGCTTATTTTCTTGACATTGACTTTTTTTTTGTTTAAGGAAGAGTCTAAGGCCCGCTATCTTACAGAATGAATCACAGTGCAGATGGTCCTGTTTCCCATTAGTAAATTCAGAATACCCTAACATTTCAGGATATATCTTCTCATACACAGGGAGGAGTTGCCAAGATAGATGTGCTGAGCCATATGAAAACAAAACCAAAAAACCCAAGCATGACCTACAGCAGTAGCAATCTCCCTGCTCCCACCCCCAGCCCCAGATATGTGGCAGTGTCTGAAGACATTTTGGTTGTGACTGGTGTGTGTGTGTGTGTGTGTGTGTTAGGGGTGGGGTATTACTGGCTTCTAGTGTGTAGAGACCAGGGATGCTGCTGAACATCCTGCAATGCACCGGACAGTCTCGATCATAGGGACTCATCTGGCTCCAAATGTCAGTAGAGCAGTGGGGGCAAAACCCTGCTATACAGAATAGCGAGTCTGAGCCCCCAGCACTTGCTTGCTGTTCCTCTCACCGGTTAGTTGTTTTCGTACCTGACACATGATGTATTTTGCTTGTTTTTTGTCTTCCCCATCAACCCAGATCACAGACTCCTTGGGAAAGGAACTTCGTTTTGTTTATACGCAGCATCTAGAACAGAGTCTGCAGAAGGTGCTCGGTAAGTGTTGTGTGACTGTTGTCCAAGCCATGCTGCCTTCCCCACATCATCCCATTACTAAGTGCTGGGCATTTTCTATCCCAGACAGCTCTTTAATTTCTTCAGTTTTTCTAATACCATTGCCCCAGGTCAAGGCCTTCATTTTCTTTCTTTTTTTTTTTTTTTCTGCCCATCTTTCCTGTAGAAGGGCCTTCATTTTCAATCCCTTCTGGGAATATTGAAATACCTCTTTTTTTTTTTTTTTTTTTTTTTTTGAGATGGAGTCTTGCTCTGTCGCCCGGACTGCAATACAGTGGTGCAATCTTGGCTCACTGCAACCTCTACCTCCTGGGTTCAAGTGATTCTCCTGCCTCAGCCTCCCAAGCAGGTGGGATTAGAGGTGCCCACCACCACGCCTGGCTATTTTTGTGTATTTTTAGTAGAGACAGGGTTTCACCATATTGGCCAGGCTGGTCTTGAACTCCTGAGCTCATGATCCACCCTCAGCCCCCTGAAATGCTGGGATTACAGGCGTGAGCCACTGTGCCTGGCCTGAAATATCTTTATTGCAAGAGCCCATTCTTATTAAGAGCTCCCTGCCTCCTTGCTCCTAAAATAGAAAGCTCTGAACTTCTGAGGGCACAGTGGGTCTCAGGGGAGCCCCTGCCCGTGTTCCAGCTTCATCTCCTTATGGCTGCTCCTCTGTATCTATGATGGTCCTTGAGAGCAAGCAATGGAAGATGTCATTGTCTAATTTGAGCAGCAAAAGACTTTACTGGGAAAATATTGGGGGACAGACCAGAGGCTGGAGGACCAGAGGAATAAGAGCAGGAAGCACCACATGGGCATTTTTTTTTTGGAAACAGGAAGCGTTGGTTCAGACTGTCTCCACTCTGTGGCCAGGCCTGGACTGGGAGGCACTGCAATTGCTTTCATCTTGGCCAAGCTAACTCCCCATGGTGTGTGTGTGTGTGTGTCTGAGCATGTGTGTCGGGTTTTCTGTGCTTTGAGTGCTGGAACGGAAGAGTAGGATTTTCTCTGTGGCGGCCATCACTGTACTGCCTGTCAGCTACAAATCCACCCTGGGGCCCTACCTTGAGATTCTGGAGCTGGACCGTGGCAAACGTTTTTCCTTTACCACTGGTGCAGTGCTAGGCTCTGTAGGGTGCTGGAGGTATGCTGTGAGGCCTAAGGGAAGGGTCTCTTCTCGTGTCTGGTGTGGGTTTCTCCTTCCTCCTTGTGGCTATCAGCAGAGTGGCAGGTCCAGTCAGGTGTCTTGGTCTCCTAGCAAGAAGCTTCTTGTGAAGCAGCTTCTGCACCCTTGCAGGCACTGCCTGTGCACCAGCGCCGCTCTGAGAGAGGGAGAGGGGAGAGAGCTGCACTCCGCACCTGCTGGTCTTCAGTTCTCTCAATGAAATTTAAATTGAATTTTACAACTCTCTTTTACCCTTTTTAGTATTAACTTAATCGTTGACATTTCACTTTCCCTGTACGAATCACTGGTGTGGTTTCTGACGGGACCCTGACTGATACAACCTTTTTTAGTTTCTGTGGTTGGAGGCAGGGCGTTGTCTCCTGTTACTAAATCTCACAAGGGCCATTCCCTCCCATAAAGGAGGACGGGGTTGGACATTCAAAAAATGAGACCTGCCTAATAGATCTGCACGTGCCGTAACCTTGTGTTGTCCTCGGTGCCGGGCTTTCTGTGCCTCTGCACATGCCGTTGCCTCTTCCGGGGTCTCCCAGTAGGCACCGCACCCCCAACTGCTCTTCCTTCTACAGCCCAGCTCAAAAACAGGCTTCCCGTGGCCCCTCCCTCTCCCCAAGCCTCCGTCCTTTGCTTCTGCTGCACTTGTGCCATACAACAACGTCCTTGCCTTGCTGTGCTTGCATCTCTGATCCCCGAGTGCAGACAGCCTGTTCCCCTTGTCTCCTGAGCACATGGTGGGTGCTCAGTGTATATTTGTTTTGCTTTGCTTTTATTTATTTATTATTTTAAATAGAGACGAGGTCTCACTGTGTTGCTCAGGCTGGCTTCGAACTCCTGAGCTCAAGCAATCCTTCTGCCTAGGCCTCCCAAAGTGATGGGGTGACGAGCGTGAGCCACGAAGCCCGGCCAGGGTCTGCTTGTTGTATGGCCTAATTAAGTGCCTTTGGAGTGCACTGGGAGAGGCTTCATTTCCCTTGGAGCATTCGCTGATTAATTACCCATCAGAAAATTCTTTTGTGTAACCTACTGGGTTAGTCTCGTTGATCGACAGCCCAACTTAGTTCGTTTTCATTTTTAGGAGAAGACCCTTTCTCTACCAAGTTGTTGAAGATAACATGATACTGTGTCAGAGAGAATTTGTTCCCTCAGCAGTGTGGGGTCCTGGGAGGTTTCAAGGGTGTGGGGCAGAGAGGGGGTTATGGGTTGAATTGTGAGCAGACACCCTAACCCCTGGTGTCTCAGAATGTGACATTATTTGGAAACCGGGTTGATGCCAATGCAATTAGTTAAGATAAGGGTATACTGGAGTAGGGTGGGCCCCTGATCCATTTGACACAGACATACATAGCAGGGGAACACCACGCAAGGCTGCCACCAACCAGAACACCAGCAGCTGGAGATTCCCTCTGGCCTGGCACAGATCCCTCCTTCCCTAGGGCCCTCAGAGGGAGCACGGCCCACCAACGCCTTGATTGTGGACTTCTAGCTTCTAGAACTTGAGACAGGAAGCCACTCAGTGTGGGTGGTATTTTGTTATAGCAGCCTCAGCAAACTAATAGAGAGGCTGGGACCTGGATTTTCCAGTTCCTGGCCAGCTGGCTGGCTACTTCCATTACCTCCTCCACAGTGCATGAAGTGCTGTTACTCACTTTTCCTCCTGAAAATAGCCTGAGTATTCATTCTCTCCAGCTTTGATAATAGCCTACACCAGGCAGCAGTTACAACACAAGCTGGAAATCCTATTTTTGCCTGAAATCTCCTGGCTTTTAAAGGTTGGCAACAAAATATTTTTTAAAACAGATGCTGACCAAAGAAAATGCCCCTGTGAGGCCGCCTGCTTACGACCACTGCCTTCGTGGAATAATGTGAGCTGTGTGAAGGGAGGAGGATCAGGGAGAGGAACTGACTGCCGGTAACAAGAGCCAGCGTTTACTGAGCACCATTCTGAGTGCCTTACCTATGGTATCTTGTTTAATCCCTATGATACCCTGGGAGGTCTGTTCTGTGATGGTCCTCATATTACAGAGGAGGAAACTGAGTCACAGAAGGCTCATTCCCTTACCCAAGGTCACACAGCTAAGTGGTGGTACCAAGACCCAAACCCAGGGCTGATGCCGGGGCACATGCACCTCCTTCCAGTTGCGTGTGGAGAGGGCATGGGGCTGTGGGTGGGGAAGCCTTGGGGCTGGGGCTGAGAGACAGTCGCAGGCTAGGGATGACTTGTGTGTTGCTCAGATCACTTGGGAGCTCCTGTCTTTGATGTGTGGTAAGGACAGGGCTTTCTGTGTACCCCGAGCATAGGTGTGGAACTACCTAGGCACTCAGACTTTGTGGTTATGCAAAGGGATGCTACCACAGTAGTCATTTATGGCTCATTACCGTACAGCAAAGGAACTGTTGTGTTAGCCAGTGACAGCATTTGCCAGCAAGGTGTGACTGTCAGGCCAAGGAAGTGATGCGTAGTGTCCTGCCTCTGACAGCCTGACTCTTGGTCCCAGCTCAGCTGCACGGGTGATGGTTTGGGGGTGAGGACAGAGCATTAAATGGAGGTTGGTGATAGACAGTGGGAGAGCATCAGGGAGAAGGGCCATGAAGGTGGCATGTGGGTGTCACCGTTCACAGTGAATGGCTAATTGCTAGAGGAATGGTTCTCTCCCCTCCCCTCTCATCTCTGACAGGGTCTCACTCTGTAGCCCAGGCCCGAATGCGGTGGTGTGAACACAGCTCACTGCAGCCTTCACCTCCTGGGCTCAGGTGATCCTCCTCAGCCTCCCAGGCAGCTGGGAGTACAGGCGCCCACCACCATGCTAATTTTTTGTATTTTTACACTTGATCTTGGCCAAAAGGGTGAGAAGTGATTACTTTTTTGTACTTTTAGCAGAGTCGGGATTTCACCATATGGGCCAGCCTGGTCTCAAACTCCTGATCTCAAGTGATCTGCCTGCCTCAGCCTCCCAAAGTGCTGGGATTCCAGGTGATAGTCACTGCACCTGGCCTGGGTTTTTTTTTTTTTTTTTTTTTTTGAGACAGAGTCTCACTGTGTGACCCAGGCTGGAGTGCAGTGGTGTGATCTCAGCTCACTGCAACCTCCCCATCTCCTGGGCTCAAGACATTCTTGTGCCTCAGCCTCCCGAGTAGTTGGGATCACAGGTGCGTGCCATTATACCCAGCTGATTTTTGTATTTTTAGTAGAGGCAGGATTTTGTTATGTGGCCCAGACTGGTCTCTCACTCCTGGCCTCAAGTGATCTGCCCACCTTGGCCTCCCAAAGTGCTGGGATTTCAGGCATGAGCCACCATACCTGGCAAGGCCTGGGGTTTTCTATACTGTCTTGGTTGAGGCTGGAGTTCAGGTCATTCTGGGAAGTTTGCAGGTGTTCTGGGATTGTAAAAAATCATCCCGTGGGGGCTGCCCAGCTGAAGTCTCCTATTTCTAGAAACAACTGCTCTGGGATCAGCTGGGAGCCATTTACAAGACGTAATCCCACCTGCTTTTACTGCACTGGATTGGACCAAGCATGGGCTCCTGATTTAATCAGGGCCAGCTGTGGAGGCCACGGGTTTTTTTTTTTTCTTTTTTTTCTTAGAGAGATTGAGAGACAAAGCTCTGTGACTTCAGCTGTGTAGAAAACGTCTCCAGGACAAGACCTGGCGCCTGCAGCCTCTCCACCCCAAACATTTCCAAGACCCATCCTCTCTTCTGTTCAGGTCAGTGTTCTCTCCAGATGACACATTTTCCCCTTTTGTTCAAGTTGGTAACTGTTACCATTGATCCCGAGTGTCCTACCCGCTTCCTGAGGGGAGCTGGCATGTGGGTCTTTTCAGGCTCTTGGTCAGGTCCTGGTTTGGGCGACTGGGTTTGGGCTGGTGTGGGTTTGGCATCTGGGTTTCCCTCTGCTTTGGCGGGGTGGACAAGGTGTGAGGAGGTCGGGTTGGAGAGAGCCTCTGGGGCCATGCAGGAAGCATGGGGGAATCCAGGCAGTGGGCCACATGTACTCTCCCCTCTCTCAGCCTCAGGAGGAGGCACTGTGTGCTGGGGTGGTGCCCAGAGGCTCCAATGCCAGGAGGAGGGGCTCGACCCCCCTCAGGCTGATGCATGATTTGTGTCAAGTCAGCAGTAGCTGGGTGGCCGGGACTGGCCTCCAGAGTTCCCTGGAGTGGGGGTGGGGGCGGGGGCAGGGACTGTGCAACAAGGTAGGAAAAGGGCAGTAGCACCTGGAGTGGCCTTGAGTCTTTGAGATGCCCTGGACTGGTGGTAGGGGTCATAAACATACTCATATTATCACCACAGTGATGTCACTTTGGTGTTGAGTAGGCTGGACTGTCAGTCTTTACCGCCACGTACTGGTGCGTGATCCTGGGTGAGTCCTTTAACCTCTCTGCATCCCAGCGTCCACGTCCTGGAGCCCTATGAGCTAGAGCTGGCACAGTGCTTATGAGGCCTGCCTGGTTCGTGTGCAGCCTCGGTAACCATAGGGAGCGTCATGAGGAGAAAGACCTGAGAAGCTGAAGGGGCTGTGCCTTTGCAGCCCGAGGAAGCGCAGACCTGACAAACCCTTCCTGGGAGCTGCCCAGACCTGAAGGAAGGGCCAAGCTGACAGTAATTGGAGTGACGCTTACTGAGTGGCTCCTACAAGCCAGACCCTGTTCTAGGGACTGTGCGTGCATTAACTAATTTAATACTCCCAACTCTGTGGTGATAGTTGCTATTTCTAGGCCTATTTCACAGAGGAGGAAACTGAGGTAGAAAGCTATTTGCCCGAGGTCTCACAGCCAACAAAAGACAGAGCTTTGAGCACAGTCGTTGTTCCAAGGCCGGTTCTAAAAGCCACATAAGAACTTCTGCAGAGCGAGTGACTGTGGGAGCAGGCAGGACAGGCATTGACATGTCACTGAAATGACAACTTGGGTCCGTGCTGTTGATCAGGGCTATGAAGCCTTTTCTGTGCTCAGCCAGAGATTCTGTCAGTGCCCCCTGCCAAAAACGTTTATTTCAAACCAAGGAGCTATGACAGGTCCCAAATTACAAACCCCCCAACCCTCATAGCATGTCAACAGGTTTTTGGGGTTTTTTCCCTGGAGCTCCCAAGGTCTCCACCTTCCCAAGACATTTGCCAGAAAAGCTCCGCCCTAAAACTAGGGTTGAGAGTGCAACTACTTCAGGCACTTGTTGTCCATCAGCGATATCTTGACGGCCTCTGTGAAGTTTTCCAGATCAGGGATCGTTACGTAATTCAGGAGCCTGTTCACTTTCCCTAGAAGGACCCGGATCTTCTGGGCCGTTGGGCCGGGTTCCGCCTCCAGGATGGCTGTCTTCTTCATTTCATTCAGCACCTCTGGGATCACAAACTGTGGGGATTCACAGAGGACTGTTGCGGATCCACGCTGCCTGGGTACCGTGCCCTCTCCCTCCCCAGGCCAGGCCTCCTGCGGCCAGGACCAAGTGTTCCCCGAGCCTTCACCCGAGAAAGCAGATCTGTGTTCCCAGCCCTGCCACCTGCCGCCTTCTTGCTGCTTCCAAATATACTCACTTGGCTGGAGTTGTGGTCACATGGACCATGGTCATGTGGGCCGAGGCCACACCCACACCCGGCCCTAAACTGGAGGGAAAGCAGCTCCAGTGCCCTGGCATGACATGTCCTCCAAAGGCCCTGCTCTCCTGGGGCAGCCGGGCTTCTCCCCATGGGGTCCTGACCATGGGACTGAGCTGGGGCCCTGGGAGGGCTGGGATGCCTCACAGTGGCTTCCTGCAAGTCCCGCCTCCACCTTCAGCTCCTTGGGAGTGTATCTGAGTTTTGTTGAGAGGAAGGCCTGGCCCAGGGAGGCCGCCTCTGTGCTAAGTTCTGCCTAGGTCTGCAGCCTGCAAAAGACCAAGGATGGAGTCTCCTGGAGGGGATCATACAGGGCGATACCCGTGTGCTCCAATCCTATGACTATGAAATGTCTTCACACAATATTGTGATTGTTTTAGCCACACAGTAACCTATGTCCATCTTATAGAAGACTGTGGGCTCAGACCACAGGCCAGTGTCACCCAGGAAGTGGAGAGGCGAGGCACAGAGGGGCCTGTTCTTCCTTGGGCATGCTGCTGCCCGCCTGGGCTGACCCTGCGCCAGGCTCTGTCTCTTTTCTTTGGCTCTGATTAGTTACATTGGTGCTGATTTGCTTCATCTGGGACACGCCCTGTACAGGCACAGCTGTCCCTCCCAGGGACGCCAGCCCTCCAAGGTGTTAGGCTCCCTGGTCTCTCTGTCCACTGCAGCCCTTCATGCACTCTTGCTGGGCACCACCTTCCTGTCCCCACCCTCCTCCCTCCACCATTCAAAGGCTGGTGCCCCGGGCCCTCATGTTGTCCAGCCCCAGCAGGTCCCGGCTGTGGCAGGAGTACGATGCTGGCATCTTCACTGGATTGGCTGCTCTGAGAAATCCAGGCTAGGCAAGGACGCTGGGATGCCATTATTCACCTGCAAAATAGGAGGCCTTGGCAGGCAAGGGAACCTAGTGGGGCCGGCAGGCCAGACCTGTTTGGAACTTTCCCAGTTTTAGCACTCAAAGTCCCATATCCCAGAAAACTCCTCCGTTCTGGGCAAACCAGGGTGGCTGGGCACCCTAAACCTAGCAGACTCCCTCTTCTCTTCTCAGATACTCTGTACACAGCTGCATCTGTTCTGCCACAGTCTGCTGTTACCAGCTTGCTGCTTCAGCTGCTTCACTCCCAGGGGCATGTCTGTCCATCTGTTTGCCCAGGCAGTCCTGCTCCCAGGGGCCTCTCTGGAGGGGGGTCTGTAAGTGGAGCCTTCCATGTGGATTGGGTTGGGGGAGCTGAGAAGGAACAGAACCTTGCTTAGGCCTCATTGGGAGAGCCAAAGACACCCTCATTCTGCTCCTTGAATCTGGTACTCAGGAAGGGTCTCAGGAACCTGCCTTCTTCCCCCCACCCCCCACAGTTGGAGCTCTGGGGGTCCAGCCTCAACATTTCAAGTAGATGGAACTGTGTCCCCCAAAAGCGATGCCTAAGTCCCAACCCCAGTGCTGGTGAACATGACCTTATTTGGAAACAGGGTCTCTGTGGATGTGATTAAGGCTCCCAGGATGAGCTCCTTCTGGATTTAGAGTGGGCCCTAGATTCAATGACTGGTGTCCTTTTAAGGAAAAGGAGAAGGAGGTTTGACACAGACACACAGGATAAGGCCACATCAAGGTGGAGGCAGACACTGGAGTGATGCCACCACAAGCCAAGAACACCAGGAGCCACCAGAGCTGGGAGAGCAAGGAGGTGTCCCCCAATGGAGACTCCAGAGGACGGTGGGTCCACGGACACCTTGATCTCAGACTCGCCACAGAGTCAGAGAGAATAACCTCCTGCTATTTCAGGCCTCCTAGTTTGTGCTGATTTGTTCTGGCAGCCCTAGAAAAAAAAGACATCATTGCTCCTCTCCTGCCTGCCTGGGCAGGTGCCTCGGATTTCCAGGGGACCATCTGTTTAGAGATGAGCGTGTCCTGGTGGGGGAGGAAGAGGACACAGCAGCAGGGCTGGGGACACAGATTCCCGCCCTTGTTTCTGGCCCTGACTTCTGACACGGCTGCTGTGTCAAGTGAGATAATGCATGTTGACAACTTCTATTGTCGGGATCATATGCTTGGCTCAAGTGACCCTCCTGCCTCAGCATCCCGAGTAGCCGGGGCTACAGGTGTGAGAGCCACCATGCCTAGTTAATTTTATTTATTTATTTACCTATTTATTTTTTGAGGCAGGGTCTTGCTCTGTCACCCAGGCTGGTGTGCACAGGTGTGATCTCAGCTCACTGCAACCTCTGTCTCCCAGGTTCAAACAATTCTCCCAACTCAGTTTCCTAAGTAGCTGGGATCAAAGGTGTGAGCCACTGGGCTCAGCTAATTTTTTTAATGTTTTCAGTAGAGATGAGGTTTCAACATGTTGGTCAGGCTGGTCTCAAACTCTTGGCCTTAAGTAATCTGCCTGCCTTGGCCTCCCACTGTCCTGGGGTTACAGGTGCAAGTCATTCTTCCCAGGCTAGCCTGAGTGTTTTGATGCGAATTTCCTCAGAGCCTCAGGCCACAGTGCTGAGAAGTTGCATGAATGCATTTGTATGTACTTAAACATCAGGCAAAGCAAAGTGGCCTTGTTTTTGTATGGGTTGGCATATATAGAACAAGCCTGGAGACCCATGGCATGGGCCAGTCCAAGCCAGCAGTGGCCTTTGTACAGGTGAGCACCCTACCTGGTGGAGGGTGTAGGGAGTTTTGCCCTTACCTTGTACCTGGTGCCCAGATTTAAACAAATCCGCTTCTGTTCATAGGTGAAACAGAAGATGATCTTATCCTGGCTCCGTATTTGTACCTGGATGTACTCATTGATTTTCATGGAGATGGGCCAGACAGGGGGTGCGTGGACATGGATGTTCAGGTTCCACCAGTTCCAGGCCTTCTGGTGTTTGTCTTTGGGGAAGTAGTAGCCCAGGTTGGAGCTCAGGTTCAACCTGGACCAAGAGAAAGCACGTCAGGCAGCCAGGGCGCTTGGCCTGGGCTGCTGCTCCTCCTCTCCTTCCCTTTCTTTCCCCCGACTTGGCCGCAGAAAGACTGACAGGGACTTGATGGGTAGGAGAAGCTCCAACATGGACAACCAACCCAGCACCAGGCGCTGCCCTCTGCGCTGGCCTCACCGTACGGCCCCGCCCCGCCCTCCTTCCCTCGCCTTTAGTTTCTGGCACATGCAGGCTCTTCCTGCTCACAGCTTTGCCATGCTGTGACCTCTGTTTGCAAAGGTCCCCTGCCTCACGTGACATGGCTGGCGCCTACTTGTAGGTCTCAGCTTAGATGTCACCTCTTTGGCCTGAGCAGCCCCCCATTCCCTACAGGACTCTCCGTTGCCATGCCTTGTTAGTTTCCGTCATGTAATTTAGGAATAGTTACGGTAAATTCTCGTTCACTGAGTTAGGTTCTAGAAAGCCAGTGATTTAGCAAATATTGAACCAACCCATAGCTCCTAGGGAAAATACACACACACACACACACACATGCACACACACGCACACACACATCTCACATAGGTTATCATCTTAAATCCTGAAAGCAGCCCATCCTGCTAGATACTGCTTTTCTATTTATTTTGTTTTTTGAGATGGAGTCTCACTCTGTCGCCCAGGCTGGAGTGCATTAGCATGTAATCTCGGCTCACTGTAACCTCCGTCATCCAGGTTCAAGCAATTCTCTGCCTGAGCCTCCTGAGTAGCTGGGATTACAGGTACCCACCACTACACACAGCTAATTTTTGTATTTTTTAGTAGAGACGGGGTTTCACCATCTTGGCCAGGCTGGTCTTGAACTCCTGACCTCGTGATCCACCCACCTTAGCCTCCCAAACTGCTGGGATTACAGGCATGAGCTACCACACCCAGCCCGAGATACTGCTTTAAAAAAAAAAAAAAATTCTGCCGGGCGTGGTGGCTCAAGCCTGTAATCCCAGCACTTTGGGAGGCTGAGGCAGGTGGATCACGAGGTCAAGAGATCGAGACCATCCTGGTCAACATAGTGAAACCCCGTCTCTACTAAAAATACAAAAAATTAGCTGGGCATGGTGGCACGTGCCTGTAATCCCAGCTACTCAGGAGGCTGAGGCAGGAGAATTGCCTGAACCCAGGAGGTGGAGGTGGCGGTGAGCCGAGATTGCGCCATTGCACTCCAGCCTGGGTAACAAGAGTGAAACTCCGTCTCAAAAAAAAAAAATTCTATTTTACAAAAAAGAATAGGAGGCTTAGAAGTGTCATGTGACTTTCCCGAGGATATCCCAGTAATGGTGGGATGCCGGAGCTGGGATTCAAACCCTGTCCCACCAGCCCCAGAGCTGCAACTTCTTGCACTACACTGTCCTGCCCCCCATACCTCTGTCCTCTGTTTGTCTCTGCAGGAGAGCTGAGCAGGAAGGCAGAGCCTGGCCTTGTTCAATCTCAGCCGGCAGTGTGCACACTGGGAAACTCAAACTTCCCCCTGCTCTGGGCACGCTGTTCCACATGAGTGACATATATATATATATATGTGTGTATATATGTATGTATTTCCCCTAGGAGCAAGGAGTTCCGTTCAGTGTCCTCAATGACTTTATAGACTATAACTAATACGAATCATGAGAACTAACTGTATTTGTCCATCATGTGTTCTCTCTCACTAAAACACAAACTTCTGAGGGCAGGGACCTTGTCTGTCTGCTGCCCTGCTGAATTCCTGCTGCCAGCCCTATGTGGCACCCACATCCATAGGTACAAGGGAATGGAGGGTGGATGGGTTCCTCTCTCATTCATTCCAGATCCTACTCTCTTGGGCTTGCCTGCCTTCTGAGCCATCCTCTCTTGACGTTTCAAACCCACCGTATCCCTCTGGCCCTGGCTTCTGCTTTTCCAATCCCAACAGGGCACGTCCTAGAATTGGTGCCCTTGGGGAAGCAGCATCTTCGGGGAATGACATGAGGAAAGGAAGCGATGCTGAGGCCTGGGTTAGTCTGGAGAAGGAGGGCTTGGGGAACTTGGGTTATTCAATCTGCCAGGCCTTGTTTGGGCTGTCCAGGGCGTGGCGATGTACTATACTTTATCTAGAAATACCTATTCACTCTAAGTTTTGCCTTTCTTTGAAAACAACTCTTGATGTTGTTGCATACATGATAGGCTTTGACGCCCATAGCTGGGCTACACATTCCTTCCAGAGCATGTGTACTTTTTTCCCCAAGATGCAGGGCCTGGGTCCGGGAGGTTTTGATGTGGAGATCTACCTGTCTTGCATCCACCCTGGACCGTAAGTCTGTCTGTAAATTCCCTGGGAAATTACCGTATACAGACAAACTGGATTTGTTTGCCTCGTTCTTTGGTTTCTCAGCTCCCTCTGCATTTGGGGGTCACTTTGTATCTGTGAACCTTTACAGAACAAGGGGCGTCACTGGAGTGAGAAGGTGGCTCCGAGGCCTGCTGCGGGCAGCCTTGCTCACCTCCGGGGGGAGCACTTCCCGTCACTCAATCCCAAGTCTTCCTGTGGCTTCCCACTGCCCGTTGAACAAAAGCAAACCTCTTAGTCCTTCCATCTTGAGGCCCCAGTCTCTTCAACCTCATTCCTCCTCTAAATCAGAGGCTGTGTACACAGTAGCGAATTAAAAACCTGGGCTCTTTGGTACCAAAATTATAAAAATAGCAAATGAACAGACAAAAACCTGGGCTCTGGAGCCAGGCTCTCAGTTCAAAGTCCGGCTGTGCCACTTGCAAACTGTGACCATGGGCCAGTCACCCCACCTCTCGATGTCTCTGTTTCCTAAACTGTAAAATGCAGATCATAACAGTGCTTTGTTCAGAGGGCTGTGTAGGGATTAAATGTCTATACACGGCAATAACTGAGAAAACATGAACATTTCCTTGTTATCATTGATGGAGAGGAGAGCAAAGAGAGGAATCCTCTTCACTTTGGGGAGCAGATCCTGCTAGCTTTTAACCTTTTAAATGGCTCCCATCAGAGTTCTCGGAGATGGGCAGGCTGCTTGGTTCCCAATTTTAAGGTGGTCTGGAAGAAAAGAATAAAAGCCCCTCTCTCAAGCTCTAGCTTAGCTAACTCTTAACCAGTCAGTAACAAAAGACCAAGAAGCTCCTATTTCGGGTGGCTATGGACTTCCCTGAAGCCCTTAGACTTAAACTCCAACTTACAGTTAGCCTTTCCTTATTTTCCTGCTGAAAAGCACACCTGGGTGGGAGATTTAAAGTGCTAATGCTACCTCAGGTGAAGGAAGGAGCATGTTGAGCCACGGTGGCAAGCACTAGAAAAACTGCCCCTATACATGCCCTGTCATAACCCTTCCCTATAGACAGACCCTAGAAAACCAACCCACACGTTACACTCAGGGAGTAGCCCATTCCTTTTCTTAGTGCTGGCTCCCTTGTGCACAAGCTGAAATAAACTTTCCTTGGCTGCTGTGTTTGGGGATCTCTCTTGATTTCTATCCTGGGAAACCCAAAGAACCTAGGATTCCAGTAGCAACACTAGGCCATTCCCCACTCCCTAGGAAATAGATAAGGCAAATTCTCATTGCTTAGGAATAGATATGGTAAATATGGGTGCCCAGCTCTGGGCTAAGTCTCCCTTAGGAAGATGGGGTCAGAAACATCTAGGAATGGTCAGAATTGGGAAGTTCCTGCTCAGGGGGTGAAAAGATCCTGACGTGTGGAATGAATAGAACCCACCCACTGAGGACCCTGGGTTTGGACAGGTCTCAACACTGTGTGGGATCCTGAACCCAGGTAGGAAGCCTGGCCTGAGACCCCTTGGGCTGGGAGTCAAAGGCAATGCTGAATTTTAGTTTCCACACACCTGGCAAAGGAGAGCCACGGCTTCCATATTCCCTGAGGAAATGAAAATCAAAAGTGACCTAAGAAGTATTCAGCTCTTGAAATAGTTTGGCTCCAAGACCCTCCCAGTGCCCGAGGTACCACGGAGAAGCCCTGTTGGTGCTGAGGAAATTCTAGCAGTTAGGGTCGGGGCCCTGGCCAAGTGGCTTTGTGTTGACAAATGACTCTGAGAGGCTTTGCCATAAAATCTAGTGTCGATGAAACTGGAGTTTTGCTGAAGAATTCCCTCAGAGACCAAGCTCTGTGGGTAACATTTTTCTCTGGAGCAGCTGCCCCTGGGGAAGGAATTGGTTTGGGTGGGGCAGCCTATTCACAGAGGCTGGCCCTGTGGTTTGACTTTTGCGGGATGACGGGTGCCGTGAACGGATACACAGGGACCATCTGTCTGTCATCCAGATGCTCACGTGCAGAGGTGCCGAGACGTGCCGGCAGGACTGAGGGGGGGGCCCTTCCCTTCCCGATGTTGGCTTGCTTGATGATCTGTACCAGATCCTCTCTGAGGTAATTAATGAGAGTTTCTTGCCCCGACTCCTTTGTGCTTTCTGTACCCAAGATTTTGGTCCACTTCTTAAAGAGCATTTTTTATATACAGGGCGTTCAGGGGAGGGCAGATACTTCCACGAACAAGACAATCAGGAAACGGTGTGTAAAAAGGCTCACAGTAGAGAAAGTATTGTTAAAAACCAAACTCTGCAGCTTGAAAATCCTTTTTTTTTTTTTTTGGAATTATGTTTGGCTTTGACTAGCAAGAAGAAAGTATAAAGTTGATCCAAGATAGTTTAAGTCCCTTTGGCTGGGCGTGGTGGCTCACGTCTGTAATCCCAGCACTTTGGGAGGCCAAGGCGGGTGGATCACCTGAGGTCAGGAGTTCGAGACCAGCCTGGCCAACATGGCAAAACCCCATCTCTACTAAAAATTCAAACATTAGCCTGGAGTGGCAGAGCATGGCTGTAATCCCAGCTACTCAGGAGGCTGGGGCAGGAGAATCGCATGAACCCAGGAGGCGGAGGGTGCAGTGAGCCGAGATCATGCCACTGCACTCCAGCCTGGGTGACAGAGCAGGATACCATCTCAAAAAAAAAAAAAAAAAGTATATATAAATCCCCACACCATGACCACTTAGAAGAGGAAGGGAAGGAGAAAATCCTGAAAAGAGAGTCCTTGCCTTAAAGAGATGGGGAAGCATTTTGAAGTGACTGAGCTGTCTTGAATTGGTAAGATGGTTTTCCACCATTACTGAAATGGGAGCTTAAGAACTAAGTTCAGTTATAGTGAAATATTTGGAAGTCACCTTTTGGACCAGGGACTCTATGCATGTGTTCAAACCCCCACCAAACCATCCTCTCCGAGGCACCCAGAACAGGGAGGCACTGGGTCTTCCTAAAGTAATTCTCCCAAGGGTGACTCTCAAAAGGTGCTTAGGAGATGCAACCCATAGAATGTGGTTGCTGTGGAGCCTTGACTGCTGTTTCACCCACAGGGGAGCAATGGTGACCTACTGTGCAGTCAGGGACCTGACAAACTGGTCCATCATGGTGCTCATTCTCCCATTTCCAACACGTGGAAGTCAGGCATGGAGAGAGGAAGTTCATCCAATCTGGGGCCTCAATTTTTCCAGCTGCTGCTCCATGGGCAGGAGTATTAGGGACTCATGATCCAAGCTTACCAGATGTCTCTATTTTCATCATAGAAGGTGGCATTGCCTGAGTTGTTGATAAGGGCCCGGATCCGCCCTTTTAGACTGTCTTCCAGAATGATGTATGTGAACTTTTTCTTTTTCACATGTAAGATGAGCATAGCCAGGTTTCCTGATGGATAACTGGGAGAATGTTAAGGCACAAGCAGTCAGTCCTTGTGATTCCCTAGAAAAGGAAGGGCCCTGCAGATGATCCAGGCCTCAGTCAAAACTCCCACCTCAGTAGTCAAACCCCACGCCCTGAATCACAGACATTTTAGGTGCCAATATATGTCAATACAAGCATTCCTGTGCTTCTGTGGATACTATATCTGGCCTGTCCCATCAGGAAACAAAATCTGATAGATATTCTCGTTGGGGTAGAGAATCAATTTTCCATCACCTTGATGCACCTGGGAAGAAAAGACAAGCCTATGAAAAGTGGGAAAAGTGCATGGGGACCAACTGTCCTACTGCAGAGCATGGTGTGGACCACATTGGCTTGCTCCCTGATGCCACATGCTACCTCACCAACTTTCTGGGGAGCTGTGGGGCTTTCGTTTACTTGTCTAGACAATGGGGAGGCTGAACTGGATCTGTGTGTGTGTTTAGGTTTTAAACTGCCATTTCAGTCACCCCAATGATTATTGATTGTATTAGTTTCCCAGGGATGCTGGAACAAAGTCTCACAAACTGGGCAGCTTAAAACTACAGAATTTTTTTTTTTTTTTTTTTTTTTTAACGATGGGGTTTTACCATGTTGGTCAGGCTGGTCTTGAACTCCCGACCTCAGGTGATCCAAAACTACAGAAATTTAATCTCACTGTTGTGGAGGCTGGAAGTCTGAAATCAAAGGATCCCCAGGGTTGGTTCCTTTAAGAGGCTTTGGGGAAGAATCTCTTCCATGTTCTCCCTTAGTTTTTGATGATAGACAGAGATCTTTGACGTTCCTTGGCTTATAGATGCATCACCCCAACTCTGCCTCTATCTTCATGTAGTGCTCTCTGTAGCCTCACGTGGCAGACCTCTTAGGAGGCCACTATATTGCATTAGGGGCACACCTACTTCAAGGTGACCTCATCTTAGCTAATGATATCAGCAAAGACTATTTCCAGATAAGGTCACATCCTGAAGCACTGGGGGTTAGAACTCCAACGTCTCTCTTTCAAGGGAACACAATTCAACCCGTAAAATTGGTATACTCAAGATTTTTATTTCTTCTTTAATCAGTTTTTGCAAACTATTTTTCTAGAAAATTGTTCATTTTATGTAAACGATCAAATTTATTGTCATAACAATTTTAAATTGATACTGTTTTAAAGAAATCTCTACTGTCTCTGTCCCTGTCCTCATTTGCTGTATTATTTATACCTTCTTAATCAACCTTGTCAGAAAGTTTGTCTATTAGTCTTTTCAAAGAACCAAGGTTTTTTTTTTTTTTTTTTTTTGTGGTATGGTCTTATTAAATTTTCCTTATTTAATACCCTCCTTTTTCCAGTTTAGATTCTGGATTCTCCAAGACTGACTCTTCCTCTGAAATCCTAAATTCAACCTTCCTACACTCTGACATTTCTTATTCTTTTAACTTTCATTTTATTATTGCCACATCTATTATTTAACATTATAGAAACATGTTCTTCCACTTATTCTCCCTGTTTCTCACAATCAGTACTTTCAGTTATGTCATTTCCTTCGTGGCTCATGACTTCAACCACTCTCTTGCTAATGAATTTAACTTCCTTGCCTAGATGACCTGCTATCACATTTTTCTGGCAAAAACCCAGCCCAGGCTTGCTAGGCCAAGCAGCTTAGCACTACTCTAGCGAATCACACAATTGTACATATTGGTGCCACTACAAATCCATTTGTGATTTTCTTTTTTTTTTTTTTTTTTTTATAAAGAAGAGGAAGAAAGAGAAAGAGGAAGAGGGAGAGAGGATGGGGGTATTGCTTTATTGCCCAGGCTAGAATGCAGTCTAAATATGGGTATGCCTACAATTGTCCTCAATAATGGTGACATGAAAGAAAATGAGGGAAGAGAATAACAAACAAGGAGCCAACCAAGATTTCATTTAAACCTCTAAATTGATATGATGTGGTACTGATGAGAGTGTATATTTTGTATATTTAAAGTGGAGAGTTCTATAAATGTTAATTACATTTACTTGTTCCAGATCTGAGTTCAAGACCTGAATATCGTTGTTAATTTTCTGTCTCATTGATCTGTCTAATATTAATGTTGAAGTCTCCCACTATTATTATGTGGGAGTCTAAGTCTCTTTATAAGTCCTGTATGTCTGCGTATTCCTGTATTGGGTGCGTATATATTTAGGATCTTTAGCTCTTCTTGTTGTTGCATTGATCCTTTTATCATTATGTAATGTCCTTCTTTGCTTCTTTTGATCTTTGTTGCTTAATTGTAACTTCTATTTTTTATTTATTTATTTTAGCTCTCTGTTTGGTTGGTAAATCTTTCTCCATCCCTTGTTTAGAGTCTTTGTGTATCCTTGAATGTGAGATGGATCTGGATGCAGCATACTGATGGGTTTTAGTTTTTTATTCAAATTGCCTGTCTTTGGATTGGGGGATTTAGTCAATTTAAATTTGGAATTAATAATAATATATGTGAGTTTAATACTGTCATTAGCTGGCTATTTTGTCCATTAGTTGATATAAATTCTTCATTATATTGATGCTCTTTTTGATAATTTTTTTAGAAAGGCTGATACTGTTTGTTCCTTTCATATGTGTAGTGGTTCTTTCAGAAGCTCTTGCAAAGCAGGCCTGGTGGTGATGAAATCTCTGAGTGCTTGCTTATTCACAAAAAACTTTATTTTTCCTTCGCATGTGAAGCTTAGCTTGGCTGGATGTGATATTCTGGGTTGAAAGTTCTTTTCTTTAAGGATGTTGAATATTGGCCCCCACTCTCTTCTGGCTTGTAGGGTTTCCGCCGAGAGATCTGCTGTGATTCTGATAGGCTTCCCTTTGTGGGTAACCTGACCTTTCTCTCTGGCTGCCCTTAGTATTTTCTCCTTCATTTCAACCCTGGTGAATCTGACGATTATGTGCCTTGGAGTTGCTCTTCTTAAGGAATATCTCTGTGGTGTTCTCTGTATTACCTGGAGTTGAATATTATCCTGCCTTACTAGGCTGGGAAAATTCTCCTGAATAATGTCCTGAAGCGTATTTTCCAGCTTGGATTCATTCTCTTCGTCACATTCAGGTACACCTATCAAGCGTAGATTAGGTCTTTTCACATAGTCCCATATTTCTTGGAGACTTTGCTCGTTCCTTTTTATCCTTTTTTCTCTCGTCTTGTCTTCTTGTTTTATTTCAATGAGTTGATCTTCGACCTCTGATATCCTTTCTTCTGCTTGATCAATTCGGCTGTTAAAACTTGTGCATACTTCACGTAGTTCTCGTATTGTGTTTTTCAGCTCCATCAATTCACTTATTTTCCTCCCTAAATTTTGTATTCTTGTTGACATTTCGTCAAACCTTTTTTCAAAGTTCTTAGTTTCTTTAGATTGTGTTATAACAAGTTCTTTTAATTCACTGAAGTTTCTTATTATCCACGTTTTGAAGCCTGCTTCTGTAATTGGAACCAACTCGTTCTCCATCAAGCCTTGTTTCGTTGCTGATGAGGAATTGGGATCCCCTGCTGAGGAAGAGGCGTTCTGATCTTGGGTATTCTCAGCCTTTTTTGACCGTTTTCTTCCCTTCGTTGTAGATTCATCCATCTGTAGTCTTTATAATCACCGTCTTTGTAATTGGGTTTCTGAGTGGACGTCCGACTTACTGATTCTCAGCGCCGAAATCTGAGCAACCCACTGCACCGACTAAATCAGCGGCGTTAAGATTGATGGTGCTTTTCCAACTCTGCACCGAGAACCGACGCTCCGAGGCGCCGGCAAAACCGCCTCGCCGGTCACAAGAGTCGCGCTGGCGACCCGTGGGGCTCCTCCGCTGGGAATCTCCTGGTGCGTAAGCAACAAGAATTCATGTGAAGGTGTGGCGTCCTCTCCTTCTTTGCGCTTTCAGTGGGAGCTACAATCCCGAGCTGCTAGTTATCAGCCATCTTGGATCTCTCTGTTTTTGTTTATTTCATTATTCCTTTGTTTTCTATTTTATCAATTTCTGCTCATATCATTATCATTTATATCCTCTGCTTTCCGTGGGTTTTCTGTTATTCTATTTTTCTAATTCCTTAAATTGAATACTGAACTCTTCTGCTTTTGTCTTTCTTCTTCTTTAAATCTTCCTTCTCCTCCTCCTTCACCTCCTCCTCCTCCTTAATTAGATAAAGCACTTTAAAAAAAGCCTCTGGCACCCAATATTCCCAGGCGGTCTTCCATCCAAGTAGTAACCAGGCTCAACTCTACTCAACTTCTAAGATTAGACAAGATTGAAACCATTCAGGGTGATATGGCTCTAGATTTTAACATGTGTGATTAAAGCTGTTATGATTTGAATATGTTCCCCCAAAAACATGTTGGAAATTTAATCCCCAATGCAACAGTGATGGGAGATGGGGGCCTAATGGGAGGTGTTGAGGTGATGGCACTGGGACCTCATGAATGGATTAATATCAATTATAAAAGACCCTGATGGCCCAGCATGGTGTCTCACATGTGTGATCCCAGCACTTTGGGAGGCCAAGGTGGGTGAGATCGAGATCATCCTGGCCAACATAATGAAACCTCATCTCTACTAAAAATACAAAAATTAGCTACGTGTGGTGACACATGCCTGTAGTCCTAGCTACTCGGGACGATGAGGCAGGAGAATTGCTTGAACCTGGAAGGCGGATGTTGCAGTCAGCTGAGATCATGCCACTGCAATCCAGCCTCGTGACAGAGCGAGACTCCGTCTCAAAAACAGACAAACAAAAAACAACAACAACGAAAACCCCCCACCAAAATAATAAGATAAAAGGGCTTGAGGCTACGAGTCTGATCTCTCGCTCTTGTTCTCTCTCCCACCCTCGTTTTGCTTTTCCACCGTGGGATGATAAAACAACCCCCTTGCCACATGTGACCCCTCCATCTTGGACTCTCCAGCCTTCAGAACAATAAATTTCTGTTCACTGTAAACTACCCAGTCTGTGGCACCTGTTATAACAGCATGAAACAGACTCAGAAAAAAGCTGTAACATTCCCCTCAATTTACTGTTTTAGCTGTTTCCCTTAAGTGTATTTACCTTTCATTTTACTCCATTCTAAATATTTTCAAATTTGACACATAAGTTATTTATAAGGATATTCTTAAATTTGCCAATGTATAAAGCACTTTTGGTTATGTTATTACTATTCTTGATTAAAAGTCACTGGGGCAAGGAAACATAGGCTGTACAGAATCAATTCTTTTGTGTTTGAAGAGATTTGTTTTGTGACCTAGCATGTGATCAGTTATAGTAGATGTGCCGACCCTCTGGCTCACACTTGTAATCCCAGCACTTTGAGAGGCCGAGGTGGGCAGATCACCTGAGGTCAGGAGTTTGAGACCAGCCTAATATGGAGAAACCCTGTCTTTACTAAAAACAAAAATTATCTGGACATGGTGGTGCATGCCTGTAATTCCGTCTACTCAGGAGGCTGAGGCAGGAGAATCGCTGGAACCCAGGAGGTGGAGGTTGCAGTGAGCTGAGATTGGGCCATTGCACTCCAGCCTGGGCAACAAGAAATTCTGTCTCAAAAAAAAAAAAAAAAATTATAGTAGATGTTTTGCATGTACCTGGAAAGTGTGTGTGTCCTCTAATTGTCCCCTGTCCCCATGCTGGTGTTAAAACCCAAGCCCCTGGATTGTCAACAGCCATTGTTCCCCTGCTTCCCCGGCACACACACCTGGCTCACATGCTCACTCTTCTGGTTTTGTAGTTTTTCCATTTCTGGCACTGGCCATTTCCCTTACTTTCTTATATTATCTGTTCTGCATTGAAAAGGATACTTGTGAAGTTTTATTTCAATTCCCAGGTGTTTGAGGCAGGAAGGCTTTGCAGACCATCTGCTATCCCACGTTAATCTAACTAGAAGTCAGATTAGGGATTTTCAAGCCATTTTTATTTTTTTCAAAGAAACAATAGTTTATTTTTCTAATCAAGTGGCCCAGCTACTGAATCTTAAGGCCTCAACAAATGTTGCCTCTTACTGTCATTGAGCAATAAGGACTCCTATTTTGATATTCCAGGGAAATAGAGATTTTTGTCTCCAGTGGTTTTCATTTGCCAAACAGTCATGAGAGATGGTTTAATATGGCAGCTACCACTTTCAGGGTATCTTATCAGATGAGTACTCATTTCTAGTGCAATAGTTATTGGGAATTTTTATTGAAAGTTCATCAGGACTTCTCTATTGTGGTTGGGCATGGAGTCCTGTCTGGCTACTGAATGATATTCCTGAAATCTCACGGATATTCTTTGCATTATTTAAAAATATTTCTGTAAGCAATGTTCTGAGCAGGTGGTCTCTTCAGGTTTTACTTCTCTTGTGAAGTCTCTAACTCAGTTAAAAAAAGCAGTTTTCAATAAATTTCTTGTAGTTACAAGGCATTCTGTAAACTGTTTTATCTGATCAGATTCTGGTATTTGTGCAGCCATTTTCTTTTGGTATGTTTATTAGTCACTGTTTTTGACACGTGAGTTTCCTTTGTGTTCTGGAAAGGTAGTTGTCCAATCTTTGCTTGAATGTCTCCAGTGAGACCCGATTTCTTAGTCAAGTGCTGACTTTCTCTTCTGACACTGGTTTGAAGCTGGGGACCGCACTGCCAGCGGCATTTAGGGATGGAGGGTTGGGGTTATGGTAAGCGCTGTGGTCACTGGGTGGGCTTAAATTATTATTGTAAGAAGCTGAATAATTCTTTGTCCAAAGAAAGCTTCTAGCAGAATGCAAAATTTAAGGTGATAAGAGACAGAGATGCAGTTGTTTGAGAGAAAGCAGTCTGTTGGCTTCCACCTAGACATCAGGTAGAAAGCACTCCTCAAGGTGACGATGATGATGTAACCAACATACAGCGGCTATGTCCTTATGCCCAGCACTGCACTAAATACTTTAATTTCACAGTATACTGGCCTTACAAAATATGCATTATCATTTATTCCTGTTTGAGAGGCTACCTGACTTACACAAAGTTATGTAGTGAGAAGAGAGCCGGGCTCTAGCAATCTGACCCTCAGGCTTCATTCAGATTTATCTGTGATGCTGCCTCTAACCATTTAGCTCCCAGCCATCTGGGACATTTGGTCTACAAAGCACTGGTTTTTTCTTTAAACCCAAAAGCCCTTTACACGTTTTTCTTTCTTTAATTGACAAATAAAAACTGTGTATATTTATGTTGTACAACATGATGCTTTGATAAATTTATACATTGTGATTGGCTAAATCAAGCTATTTAACATACGCATTACCTCACATAGTTGTTTTCTTATGGTGAGAAAACTTAAAATCTACTCTCTTTCACAAATTTCAGGTGTATTGTTACTAGCTTTAGTCCCCATGGTGTACAGTAGACCTTTTAAACTTATTCCTCCTGTCTCGTGGAAATTTTGTATCCTTTGATCAATACCTCCCCATTTCCCTACTCCTCAGCCTCTGGCCACTCTCTGTTTCTATGAGTTTGAGTGTTTTTTTTTCTTTTTTCTTTTTTTTTCCCTTGAGATGGAGTTTCACTCTGGTTGCCCAGGCTGGAGTGCAATGGTGAGATCTTGGCCCACTGCAACCTCTGCCTCCCAGTTTTAAGCTATTCTCCTGCCTCAGCCTCCTGAGTAGCTGGGATTACAGGCATGCTCCACCACGCCAGGCTAATTTTGTATTTTTATTAGAGACGAAGTTTCTCCATGTTGGTCAGGCTGTTCTCGAACTCCCAATCTCAGGTGATCCACCCACCTTGGCCTCCCAACATGTGGGATTATAGGCATGAGCCACCACACCCAGCCCAAGTTTGGTGTTTTTAGGTTCCACACATAAGTGATGTCATATAATATTTGACTTTCTGTGCCTGGCTTATTTCGCTTAGCATAATCCCTTCCAGGTTCATCTATGTTGTCACAAATGACAGGATTTCCTCCTTTGTTAAGGTTGAGCAGTATTCCATTGTATATATAGACCACATTTTCTTTTTTCATCCATCCTTCAATGGATACTTGGTTTAAAAAGTGCTTTGGCACCAACAGCTGATTTGCCTTGGTAACCTGTTGGAAACGTCCAGATGTTTTTCTTTTTTTTATTTTTATTTTTGTTTTTTTTTGTTTTGTTTGTTTTTTTTTTCTTACGTCCAGATGTTTTTCATGGGTAGAGGGTATTGTCACTTAGGTCTTATTTTCAAAAGCTACCCAAAAGCCAGAATTTCTTGAGATGCTTTCTGCTTGTCGAATTCACTTGTCATGTAATGAAATTTTTTCTGATGATAAGGACCCCATGGGCAAAGCACAGTTTCTTACACAGAGCTGGAGTTGGCATAAGTTCTCTCAATGGGAAATAGATAACAAAGGGCATGTCTGAGCCTGAAGCTCATCAGCATTTGCTTGGGGACAGAATATGAGGCAAGAGCTTAAAATGCAGAGGGAAGATACTTAAAATGCAGAGGGAGCGGGGGCTGTGTCTCATTTGCTCTCTGGCCTTTCCTGCAGTCCTGCTGGAGGAAACACAATGTCTCAAAGGCGGGACCCCGAGCTGCGCCAGAGCTGTTCTGCGAGCTCGCCATGGCTGCTGTGAGGTCTGGGGTCCTGGGCTGGAGGGGTTGGATTCAGCCTGAACACCAGCACACACAGAAGGTGCTACTGCACTCCGCATACAGCTCGGGATTTATTGCCTGTTTGTAAAACAAAACCAAATGTGCCACTCCCTGCCATACCTCATGGGTGCTTGGTGCCACCCAACATGAATGGTAGATGAGAAAGGATCCTCTGCTTAGAGATCTTGGTGAGACTCTTCCTCTTGGCTGCAGGGAGGACGTTTTCAGTGTTAGTGGGGAGGGGGTGCCGTGGAGGGTGGATGGTGCCAGAGTTGGTGAAGATCTGAGGCAGGGTAGGGTTTGGAGTGTGGAAGAATATGGAGTTATATAGCCTAATCAGAGCAATAAGCCAAGTATGCTTTCTTCTATTTATTAGGAGAAGTGAGGCCAGGGATAGGAGGAAGCTGAAGACTGTATAACAGCTTCCAGCATCCTTACCATTGTCTGCTACAACTTGGAGAGCCCCCGTCTTTTGTCCATAGGAGTTCTGACGGGTCCCACAGACTTCCCTTTTCAATGCAGGACAAAGAGCTGAAGGAATACTGAACTTCTCATTCCTTGTCTGGAGGCCAAAAGGGTCCACATCTTGGTTAACCACGTTGCCTTCCTATTCTCTTCCACTTTTGCCACTATTGAGGCCACAGTCATGATGTAAAGATGTCCTATTGCTTTTCCTCTTAGTGCAAGCCGTTCCATTTCCCCCACGACACACAGCAGGAGTACATTTCCCAGCTCTCCTGCAGCTAGCTGCGGTCATGGGACTCAATCTGGTCAGTGGAATTTAAGCCTGGTCCTTGGCTTCTCTTCTTGTTCACACAACTGGACTTAGATAGCTCCAAGAAGGTGAAGACCTATGATGAAAGGACCCAGATCCCTGAGATGCACTTTGAAAGGGAGCCACTCAAAAGAGCTACAAGGCTTAAAATAGACATGACACAAGAAAGAAATACACATCTGCTCATTAAGCCACTTGGCTTTGGGAAGCATTTGCTTCAGAAGCTGGTGAGCATTGTCCAGACGAATACAGCTTTGTGTCCTTGAGGCAGTGGTTCTACCTGACCTGGGCACCCAAGCTAATTTTCTACTTCTTTCCCACTTGCTTATTGCTGTCCTTGAAGCAGAGGCCTCAGGCCTTTGCACTTGTTGGTTCTATCTAGAATGCCCTTTCCCCAGGAGTCTCCATGGCTCATGTCCTCATTTCATACATGCCGAGGCTTAAATGGCACTCGTCCCAACTGGCCTTCCCTGATTACTCTATCGGCATGAGAGCAACTCCTCTCAGCTCAACTGGAGGGCCGCCTCTGCTGTTGCTTCCTTATGGCTCCTAACAGTAGCCGACATAGCACCAAATAGTACTTTGGTGTATTGACTCTCTCCTCAGCCGGAACAGATAAGCTCCCTGGGAGCCGGGGCTGTGTCTCATTTGCCTCTGTATCTCTAGCACAAAGAAGAGTGCCTAGGGCACAGTATGTTCTCTCCTATACACCAACAGCAACCAAGCTGAGAATCAAATCAAGATCTCAACTCCTTTTATAATAGCTGCAAAATAATAATAATAATAAAATACTTAGGAATATACCTAACCAAGGAGGTGAAAGATCTCTATAAGGAAAACTATAAAACACTGCTGAAAGAAATCATAGACAACACAAACAAGTGGAAGGAAACACATCCCATGTTCATGGATGGTTAGAATCAATATAATCAATATTGTGAAAATGACCACACTGCCAAAAGCAATCTACAAATTCAATGCAATTCCTATCAAAATACCACCATCATTCTTCACAGAACTTAAAAAAAAAAACAAAAAAAAAACCTAAATTTATATGGAGCTTATATATCCTAAAATTTATATTTACTCAGGACATGAAGTCTATCATATCTTTTAAATTCCCACCTTGATTTAAATGAGGGATTGCTGAAGGGCATTTGGGTTGCTTCCCTATTTTTGCAATTGTGAATTGTGCTGCTATAAATATGTGTGTGCAAGCATCCTTTTTGTATAATGACTTTTTCTCTGGGTAGCTACATAGTAGTGAGGCTGCTGGATCAAATGGCAGTTCTATTTTTAATTCTTTAAAAAATTTCCACACTGTTTTCCATAGTGGTTGTACTAGTTTACATTCCCACCAGCAGTGTAGAAGTGTTCCCTGTTCACCACATCCATGCCAAAAATCTATTATTTTTTGATTGTGGCCATTCTTGCAGGAGTAAGGTGGTATCTCATTGTGGTTTTGATTTGCATTCCCTTGATGATTCATGATGTTGAGCATTTTTTCATGTTTCTTGGTCATTTACATTTCGAGAATTGTTTATTCATTTCCTTAGCCCACTTTTTGATGGTATTGTTTGTGTTTTTCTTGATAATTTGCTTGAGTTTGTTGTAGATTCTGGATATTAGTCCTCTGTCAGATGTATAGATTGTGAAGATTTTCTTCCACTCTGTGGGTTGTCTGTTTGCTCTGCTGACTGTTCCTTTTCCCATGCAAAAGCTCTGTAGCTTAATTAAGTCCCAGCTATGTATTTCTGTTTTTATTGCATTTGCTTTTGGGTTCTTGGTCATAAAATCCTTGTGTAAGCCAATGTCTAGAAGGGTTTTTCCTATGTTACATTCTAGAATTTTTATAGTTTTAGGTCTTAGATTTAAGTCCTTGATTTACCTCGAGTGTATCTTTGTATAAGGTGAGAGATGAAAATCCAGTTTCAAATCCCAGCACCATTTGTTGAATAGGACGTCCTTTCTCCACTTTATGTTTTTGTTTGCTTTGTCAAAGATCAGTCAGCTATAAGTATTTGGGTTTATTTCTGGGTCCTCTATTCTGTTCCACTGGTCTATGTGCCTATTTTTATACCAGTACCATGATGTTTTGGTAATTATGGCCTTATAGTGTAGTTTGAAATCAGGTAATGTGATGCCTCCAGATTTGTTCTTTTTGCTTAGTCTTGCTTTGGCTCTGTGGGCTCTTTTTGGTTCCATATAAATTGTAGGATTGTAGGATTTTTTTTTTTTAGTTCTCTGAAGAATGATGGTATTTTGATGGGAATTGCATTGAATTTGTAGATTCCTTTTGGAAGTGTGGTCATTTTCACAATATTAATTATATTGATTCTAACCATCCATGAACGTGGGATGCGTTTTTACTTGTTTGTGTGGTCTATGATTTCTTTCAGCAGTGTTTTGTAGTTTTCCCTATAGAGAGCTTTCGCTTCCCTGGTTAGGTATATTCCTAAGTATTTTATTTATGTTTTTATTTTTTTGCAGCTATTATAAAAAGAGTCAAGATCTTGAATTGATTCTCAGCTTGGTTGCTGTTGGTGTATAGTAGAGCTACTAATTTGTGTACATTAATTTTGTATCTGGAAACTTTGCTGAACTATTTTTATCAGTACTAGAACTTTCTGGGAGGAGTCTTTAGGGTTTTCTAGGCATGCAATCATATTGTCAGCAAACAGTGAGTTTGACTTCCTCTTTACCAATTTAGATGCCGTTTATTTCTTCTCTTGTCTGATTGCTCTTGGCTAGGACTTCCAGTACTATGTTGAAGAGGAGTGGTGAGAGTGAGCATCCTTGTCTTGTTCCAGTTCTCAGAGAATGCTTTCAACTTTTTCCCATCGAGTATTATGTTAGCTGTGGGTTTGTCATAGATGGCTTTTATTACATTGAGGTATGTCCCTCGTATGCCGATTTTGCTGAGAGTTTTAATTATAAAGGGATTCTGGATTTTGTTGAGTGCTTTTCCTGTGTCTATTGAGATGATCATGTGATTTTTGTCTACTGAGATGATCGTGTGATTTTTCTGTGTCTATTGAGATGATGTATCACATAATTAAAATCCCTGGCATGAAATCCACTTGATCATGGCAGATTATCTTTTTTGATTTGTTGTTGGATTTCATTAGTTAGTATTTCGTTAAGGATTTTTACATCTATGTTTACCAGGGACATTGGTCTGTGGTTTTCTCTTTGGTATGTCCTTGCCTGATTTTGGTAGTAGGGTGATACTGGCTTCACAGAAGGATTTTGGGAGGATTTCTTCTTTCTCTATCTGTGGAATAGTGTCAATAGGATTTGTACCAATTTTTCTTCAAATGTCTGGTAGAATTCAGCTGTGAATCTGTCTGGTCCTGGATTTTCTTTTGTTGGTAATTTTTATAATTACCATTTCAATATTGCTGCTTGTTGTTGGTAGGTTCGGGGTATCTAATTCTTCTTGATTTAAGTTAGGAGGGTTGTATATTCCAGGAATTTGTCTGTCTCCTCAAGGTTTTCTAGTTTATGCACATAAAGGTGTTCATAGCAGCTGTGAATGATCTTCTGTATTTCTGTGGTGTCAGTGGTAATATTTCCTGTTTCGTTTCTAATTGAAATTTTTTGGATTTTCTCTCTTCTTTTCTTGGTTAACATTGCATATGGTCTATTAATTTAATTTATCTTTTTCAAAGAACCAACTTTTTGTTCATTTATCGTTTGTATTTTTTTGTTTCAATTTCATTTAGTTCTTCTCTGATCTTGCTTATTTCCTTTCTTCTACTTGGTTCGAGTTTGGTTTGCTCTTGTTTCTCTAGTTTCTTGAGGTGTGACCTTAGGTTGTCTATTTGTGCTCTTTCCGCCTTTGTGATATAGGCATTTAGGGCTACAAACTTTCATCTTAGCCGCTTTTGCCATATCCCAGAGGTTTTGACAGATTGTGTAACTATTGTCATTCAGTTCAAAAATTTTTTTAAATTTCCATCTTGATTTCATTGTGGACCCAGTGGTCATTGAGGAGCAGGTTATTTAATTTCTATGTATTTGCATGATTTTGAGTATTCCTTTTGGAGTTGATTTCCAGTTTTCTTCCACTGTGGTCTGAGAGAGTGCTTGATATAATTCCGATTTTCTTAAATTTATTGAGACTTGTTTTGTGGCCTATCATATGGTCTATCTTGGAGAAAGTTCTATGTGCTGACAAATAGAAAGTATATTCTGCAATTGTTGAGTAGAAGGTTCTGTAAATATCTGTTAAGTCCCTTTGTTCCAAGGTATAGTTTAAACCCATTGTTTTTTATTGACTTTTTGTCTTGATGACCTGTCTAGTGCTGTCAGTGAAATATTGAAGTCCCCCACTATTTTCGTGTTGCTATCTCATTTCTTAGATCTGGTAGTAATTGTTTCATAAATTTGGGACATCCAGTGTTAGGTGCATATATATTTAGGATTGTGATATTTTCCTGTTGGACAAGGACTTTTATTATTATATAATGTCCCTCTTTGCCTTTTTAACTGCTATTGCTTTAAAGTTTGTTTTGTCTGATATAGGGATTGCTACTCCTGCTTGCTTTTGGAGTTCATTTGGATGGAATAAATGACTTTAATATTTTGAAACTAGTTTTCATTCAGATCTTTGTATAATAGTATCAGTCTTTATAAATACTCCAAATGATTGATTTTCTTATAGGCTTCATTTGTTTTAGAGCAGGTAATGGAAAAATTGAGTGGAAAGTAGTTTCCACTATGCAATATAGTAGTTTTCACTTTCCAATATGCACAGCCTCCAAACTATCAATGCCCCCCACCCCAGAGTGGTACATTTGTTATAACTGATGAACTACACTGACACACCATTATCACCCACAGCCCAGAGTTTATATTAGGGTTCTCTCTTGATGTTGTATATTCTGTGGATTTGGACAAATGTACAGTGACATGTATCCACCATTGTGGAATCATAGGGAAGAGTTTAATTGCCCTAAAAATCCCGTGTTTCACCTTTTCATCCTTTGTCGCTCCCATCCCCTAGCAACCATTCATCTTTTTACTGTCTCCATAGCTTTGTGTTTTCCAGAATGTCATATAGTAGCTATCATAATATGTAACCTTTTCAGATTGATTTCTTTCACTTGGTAATATGTGTTTAAGTTTCCTCCATGTTTTTTCATGGCTTAATAGCTCATTTCTTTTTAGTACTGAATAGTATTTAATTGTGTGAATGGATAAATAACCACAGCTTATTTATCCATTCACTGTGTGATTGATTTTTGATATGGATTCTAATTTGTTAGGGGGATGGATCTCTATACGTCTTTTTATTTTTAGACACAGGGTCTTGCTATGTTGCCTGGGCTAGAGTACAGTGGCTATTTACAGGCATGATCATAACACACTGTAGTCTCAAATTTCTGGGCTCAAGTGATCCTTCCTTCTCAGCCTCCTAAGCAGCTGGGACTACAGATACATGCCACAGTGACTGGCTGGGGCCTATTTAATATACATTTCCTTTATTCCACTCTCAAACCCATCCAGTTGCCTAATACAGACCTGCAGGCAGAAGACTCTCAATAAATCTTAGTAAAATCCTCATCAGTCTGCCAATAACCCACACACTCAGGTGTACCTCTGATATCTTGGATGCATTTTTGCATTCACATTGTGCGTTATTCCTTACAGCTCTCTGATGGTATGTGCACACCTCACTGGAGCCAAAAAAAAGTCCTGTGCAAAGCAAAAACACCAAGGCACTGCCCCTCTTACCACTGTCTTCTTCTGTATCCATTCCTTATCTCGTTCTAATTTCTTCCTACGACGAACAACACGGCGAGGCTTTTGGATTTTTTCTGTCTCAGGCTTCTGAAGTGTTGGTTGGGTCGATAAAGTAAATGTGAAAGTGGTCGTCTCTCCTAACTTTAGAGCTGCTATTCAATCCAATGATTGCATTGTGTAAGATTTTGGTGGAAAAGAGAAAGGAAACTTAGATCTGTCTCTCTCAAGATGCCAGAGGGGTTTGAGGGTTTGGGAGATCTGCCATTTTATCCCAGTAGGAAGGCTGTCAGGTAGTGGAAAGATTAAGGCCTTTGAAGAGAGAAATGTTGGAGCTGACATGCCAGCTCACTCCGTTTGGTTACACATTCACTCAACATGTACTTATCAAGTGCCTAGTGTGTACCAGCCCAGTGCTAGATGCCTGAAATGACAGTGAAAGTCAACCTGTACAGATGAGGGGGGCATGCGTGGGCAACACAGTGCTATGCCAACTACAGCATAATGACAGGAGCACTTA
Organism: Saimiri boliviensis; assembly: GCF_048565385.1. NCBI lineage: Eukaryota > Metazoa > Chordata > Mammalia > Primates > Cebidae > Saimiri > Saimiri boliviensis. The sequence continues at coordinate 64,243,917 of NC_133464.1, read as the reverse complement.
ACCCACTGAATGGTGTGGCTGCTAATTGAAAAAACAGGCTAAAGTCAGAGAGTCATCAGAAAAAGGAAACACACTATAAACATGTTATTGTTACTTGAAACAGAGTGTCTATGAACATGTCATTTCAAAGGTAAGACAAGACGCAGGTCTGATGACTGGGCTCTGTGATCATTTGTGTTCAAATCATACCAGTAATTGATTGACTGACTGAGTGAGACAGAATCTTGCTCTGTCACCCAGGCTGAATTGCAGTGGCATGATCTTGGCTCACTGCAACCTCCACCTCCTGGGTTCCAGTAATTCTTGTTCCTCAGCTGGGGTTATAGGCATGTGCCACCACACCGGGCTAATGTAGAGATGAGGTTTTGCCATGTTGGCCAGGCTGGTCTTGAACTCCTGGCCTCAAAGGATTATCCTATCTTAGCTTCCCAAAGTGTTGGGATTATGGGCATAAGCCACCACACCTGGCTAAGTGTGTGTGTGTGTGTGTGTGTGTGTGTGTGTATATATATATATATATATATATATATATATATATATATATATATGTGTGTGTGTGTGTGTGTGTGTGTTTTAAAGCTTGCAACTTAGTTTTTGTTTCATAGCAACGAGTTTCTTTTTATATTCATTTTGTCCATTTTTATAACAATTGAATTTTGGAACTAGCAAGGACAACTGGTAAAATAAGCCTAGTGCCTTTTGATAAGTGTTTAATACAACAGCGGGAGCCGAGTGGCTGGAGCCATGGTGAGGGGCTTCCAGCTGTGGTATCAGCCAACACGCTCTTGGTGGGAGTGAGGAGTCCCAGCTCACTACCTAAGGAAGAGGTCAGTTAGGAGAGTGCTGTGTGTCCCATCATTGAGGCCAACACAGCCTGCCATGAGAACTCATGCGAGGGAACTTAACCAGGCTTTGATGCTGAGAAGACTTCCAGTGGAAGATAAATCTCTAGCATGTGATGGAGGAGTCCCAGAGTAAGCGCTGTGTAGTTGGAGGCTGGAGTGGGGATGGGTTAATGCTGACACAAGGTTCAGGAGAGGCAGGCAGGGCCCGCAGCTGCTATTCCGTAAGAGTTAGGTCAGGGGCATGAATTGGTACTGGGGGTAAGAGTACTCTCTTGAGAGGGAATCGAGACGAGACAGGGCTCAGCAAGAAAAAGTACTGTGATTGGTTAGCTATGTCTCCCATGAATATTGCTGTCATTTTCAGGTTGGGTCCAGTCACCTGGAAGATATTGCATATTGTAGTTATGAATTTTTAAGTGAAGGCAACTTAGTCCCTTCATTGAATTCTTCCATGATTAGATCCATGAAGCTGGCAACCTCCATGATTTGCAAATCTTAACAGCTGGACACAAATGCCTTTAGTCTCTTGGTAAAGGAGCTATTTCTTTCCCAATTTTTGCATTAATATTCCCTTCCTAGAGTACCCCACTCCTCCAAATCTGTGTTAGATCCCTTACTGTATGGTCCCACAGTGTCCTCTTCCCACAGTCCATGTCACCGAAATGCGAGGTGACTCACTCTGTTTGGATCGCCCACCTGCCCCTGCCACCAAGAGAGAAACTCACTGGGGCCCTAGACTGTGTCTGTCATGCTCGGTATTTCATCCCTGGCAGCCAGGACTACATTAGACCTGTAGGCACTGAAGCGAGTGAATGAGCCCTTCCGTCTCCTCTAGAGTACATGCAGAATGGGAGAGGTGATGGACACGGACAGGAGAGCTGGCACTGAGTGGAAAATTGTGGTGTGGTGCCTACCTTCTCGTCTCCTCTTAATCCATAAGATTGTTTCCTTGAACTTTTCATAATTTCTCTTCAACCTAAAAGTAAAGTGGATCATCTTTAAAAGCCAAGACTAGGTTCATGCATACATGCCATCACACAGTGCAGATGGTACTGGGACCTGCCAAGTCTCTTACGCAGGTAGAAATGGGGCCAATGGTCTCTGTTTCCTTCAAGTCAACGCCCAGGAGTAAAGGGTTGGTTCCTGATATCCACTCAATGCTTCCCTCGTGGTCTAACTGACCCACAACCTGGGCACGTGGCCAAATCCTAAACCCTTTGAAACAAATTCAACAAGGATAATCTTGGGGGCAGTTTACAGGGCAGGGAGGCCCAAATGCAAGTATGGCCCTAGGAGTTAACTCACACAGCTGGATTTGATTTTCTGTGGCTTGTCTATATGCCAGTGAGGGCTATGCCTGGAAATAGCTTGGAAAACCAGCCTCGCCTGTGAACTGGACAGAACCACCTGAAACCCCTTTGCATTTAATAGGACATTTTCAAATAGCCTTGCTCAAAAGGACTTATCATAAAAGCCACACAAGTCACAGCTCTTCAACGTGATCAAGCCCTTTTCTCCCTCTCATGTCAACACACAGAGCGAGTCATCCTGTTCTTGCAGTGGTGTGGACTGTTTTCCTTCCAAATAAGGGTGCTCTCCAGGGCAGCTGTGTTTTCTAGTTCTCAGATCAGAGCCCCTTTGAAGGGGAATGTGCCAGAAAGAGTGAGCTTCCCAGGCTTAATTGGATCTGAAAAGAAAGCCTTTGCCATTGCAGATTTTAAGTCCTTAGATCAGATTCCTTGAAGAGGGCATACTAGTTTAGCCCAGAGTAACTCCAGGAAGCAAACATCCTTTGCTGGAAAGGGCTGCACTATGTTACCTAGCACAGAGCAATGGTCCCCTTATTCATACCCAAGAAGCAATAGGAAAATTTGAGAATGAGTCCATGGTCCATTTGTACCAAATGTTATTCATTTTATATGCAAGGCCTTTTAATGGAATTGAAGTGGTTACCTAGCCTACTGGCACCTGTCAAAAAATAAGGGCCCAGGAATGGGTGGAGTGGGGGCCTATCTTTTAGGCTCAGAGCAGGAAACCAAACACAGACATGAGTTAAACTCCAGTGATGGGATCTAGCCGAGGCACCCAAGGCCCTTTTGGGAAGACCGGCTGTTCCTCTCTTAGTTTTTTGCACACCTTTGCAAGTGAGTGGAATTCCCATCAGCTGGCTCTTCAATACCAGAGACTGGAGTACTCGCTAGTGTATCCCTAGAGCCTAGATTAGCACATAGTAGATGCAGAGGAAATAGCTGTTGAGCAGAAGAAATAGCTGTGGAATGCAATCAGGTTATAATCAGCCTTTGATACAGGTGTAAATGGGACAAGAGGGAGGAAGGGGCACACAGGCAGTGGAATAACGCATGGAGGTGTTGTCTGGTGTTTTTGCTCTTCTGAAAGCTTGAGAGTTCTTTGTGTCTTGCCTTCCCCTTTCCTAAGAAGCCCTGGAGGTCTCTTATCCCATGCCTCTATTGAGTCCACAGTAGAAGTTGCTAGCAGTCAATCGCTTCCTGATTCTTGTGAACACCTGAACTTGCCCACATGATTAGGTAGGGCACCTTGTTCCCCACAGCCTGTACCTGGTGCCACTGCTGGAGACTCTGTGACAGACCCATGGGGACCCAAAGGCATACCTGGCTCTCCAGGTTTCTGACAGTGGATAAAGAAAAGACCAGGCTTCCATGCTGAGAGCATGTCTACACCACAGGTTGGGTGTATGATATGGTTTGGCTGTGTCCCTTCCCAAATTTTATCTTGAATTCCCATGTGTGGTGAGAAGGACCTGATGGGAGGTAACTGAATCATGTGGGCAAGTTTTCCCCATGCTGTTCTCTTGATAATGAAAAGTCTCAAGAGATCTGAATGTTATTATAAAGGGGAGTTTCCCTGTATGAGCTCTCTTTTCTTGTCTGCTGCCATGTGAGATGTGCCTTTCACCTTCTGCCATTATTCTGAGGCTTCCCCAGCCATGTGGAACTGTAAGTCCATTAAATATCTTTCTCTTGTAAATTGCCCAATCTTGGATATGTCTTTTTTTTTTTTTTTTTTTTTTTTTTGAGACGGAGTTTCGCTCTTGTTACCCAGGCTGGAGTGCAATGGCGCGATCTCGGCTCATCGCAACCTCCGCCTCCTGGGCTCAGGCAATTCTCCTGCCTCAGCCTCCTAAGTAGCTGGGATTACAGGCACGCGCCACCACGCCCAGCTAGTTTTTTTGTATTTTTAGTAGAGACGGGGTTTCACATGTTGACCAGGATGGTCTCGATCTCTTGACCTCATGATCCACCCGCCTCGGCCTCCCAAAGTGCTGGGATTACAGGCTTGAGCCACCGCGCCCGGCCCTTGGATATGTCTTTATCAGCAGTGTGCAAAGGGACTAATACAGTGAATTGGTACCGGTAGAGTGGAGCACTGCTTAGACAGCTGAAAATGTGGAAGTGACTTTGGAACTACGTAACAGGTAGGTGTTGGAACAGTTTGGAGGTCTTAGAAGAAGATAGGAAAATGTGGGAAAGTTTGGAACTTCCTAGAGACTTGTGAATGGCTTTGTCCAAAATGTTGATAGCAATATGGACAAAAAAGTCCAGGCTGAGGTGGTCTTAAATGGAGATGAGGAGCTTTTTGGGAACTGGAGCAAAGGTGACTCTTGTTATGTTTTAGCAAAGAGACTGTCAGCATTTTGCCCCTGCCCTAGAGATTCGTGAAATTTTGAACTTGAGGGAGATGATCTAGGATAGCTGGCAGGAGAACTTTCTAAGCAGCAAAGTATTCAAGAGATGGCCAGGCCCAGGGTCCCTGTGCTGTGTGCAGCCTAAAGACTTGGTGCCTTGCATCCTAGCTGCTCTAGCCATGGCTGAAAGGGGCCAACATTGAGCTTGGGCCATGGCTTCCGTGGGTGCAAACCCCAGGCCTTGGCAGCTTCCACATGGTGTTGAGCATATGAGTACACAGAAGTCAAGAATAGGGGCTTGGGAACCTCCGCCTAGATTTCAGAGGTGGTATGGGAATGCCTGGATGCCCAGGCAGAAGTTTGCTGTAGAGGCAGGGCCCTCATGGAGAATCTCTGCTAGGGCAATGTGGAAGGGAAATGTGGGGTGGGAGCCCCCACACAGAGTCCCCAGTGGGGCACCGCCTAGTAGAGCTGTGAGAAGAGGGCTACCATCCTCCAGACCCCAGAATAGTAGATCCACTGACAGCTTGCACTGTGCATTTGAAAGAGCCTCAGGCATTCAATGCCAACCCGTGAAAGCAGCTGGGATGCAGGCTGTACCCTGCAAAGCCACAGGGGCGGATCTGCCCAAGAACATGGGAACCTAACTCTTGTATTAGTGTGATCTGGGTGTGAGACATGGAGTCAAAGGAGATCATTTTGGAACTTTAAGGTTTAATGACTGCCCTATTAGATTTTAGACTTGCATGGGGCCTGTAGCCCCTTCATTTTGGTCAATTTTTGCCAGTTGGAATAGCTGTATTTATCCAATGGCTGTATCCCCATTGTAATTAGGAAATAATTAACTTGCTTTTGATTTTACAGGTTCATAGGCAGAAGGGACTGCCTTGTCTCAGATGAGACTTTGGACTGTGAACTTTTGGGTTAATACGGAAATGAGTTAAGACTTTGGGGGACTGTTGGGAAGGCATGATTGGTTTTGAAATGTGAGTACGTGAGATTGAGGGGGGTCGGTGACAGGATGATATGGTTTGGCTGTGTCTCTACCCAAATCTCATCTTGAATTCCCACATGTTGAATTACCCCATGGGAGATAATTGAATCATAGAGGCAGGTCTTTCCTATGCTCTTCTCATAATAGTGAGTAAGTTTCATGAAATCTGATGGTTATGATAAGAGGGAGTTTCCCTGCACAAGCTCTCTTCTCTCGTCTGCTACAATGTAAGATGTGCCTTTCACTTTCTGCCATGATTGTGAGTTCTCCTCAGTCACATGGAAATTTAAGTCCATTAAATCTTTTTCTTTTGTAAATTTCCCGGTCTCAGGTCTTTATCAGCAGTGTGAAAATGGACTAATACAGTATACAAATGGCATTCTGGAACATTTTGTGATCTGGGGCCTTGCCAGCTAGAAAGATCTGGTGTCAGCGATACAGGTCTACAGTAACCTTACAGGGGCCCTGGCCATGACCCCAGATCAGTGAAGCTCAAGGCTCTCCCTCCTTCAGGATGCATGGAAAAGCATTAGCTCACCTAGCATGAAGCCGAGGAATTTAGTGGGAAGATGTCCCAGGTCTTGACTCCCCAGTGTCTTCTTAAATGCCAGGGGTCTGAACGTTGCTTCCTAGACTTTTGTGCAAGTTCATGGTCCCTGCAAGACATTTTCTTGCCCTGGATTTCCAGCCTCTGCCACCGTCTGCCTTGATCCTATCCTGCACCTCCCATGCTTGCAGAGTCCTTGCTCTTGAGCTCTGATTTTGGTCTGGCAGCTGGATAATTCTGCCCATCTTACCCTATCCCTGTGCTTGGCCTGTGCCTGCTCCTTGACTGAGGGGGACCTTCCTGGCTCTGACTTTGCTCTTTTTCATGGTTGCTCTCCCTGCTGCCACCTCTGGAATACCCAAATCCACTGACAAACCACTCAGCCTCACCAGTTACTTACATAATTACCAGTTTCCATCTGTTTTCACTTTCCAGTAGCCTAGTTACGGGAATGTCGAAATCCTCTTCCAGTTCATTGCGATCAGCCATTTCTTTGACTATTGCTTTAAACACTGCCTGATAGGAGCTGTTCAAAAACTACAAAAGGACCAAAGAATGAAATATTCAGAAAATAGAAATTAATGATTTATTATTATTTTTCTGACTCCCAAAGGTACTGTGTGACACTTCAACATATTCAAAAAACACAAAAATGGGAAGAAGGGGGCAGAGGGAGGGACAGCATCAGGAAGAAAAGCTAATGGATGCTGGGCTTAATACCTAGGTGACGGGATGATCTGTGCAGCAAACCACCATGCACGCGTTTACCTGTGTAACCAACCTGCACATGCTGCACATGTACCCTGAATTTCAAAGTTGAAGACAGAAAACGGGAACCAATGAGTGGTTAGCAAGAATTCCTTTAAAGAGTATTTCCATGATCATCATACCCTCTTCTTACTCCTCTGTTTCCTTAAGAATTTTTTAAAACATCAGTATGCCAAAAGATCTTTGGGGAACATACAATTATCTTCTTTCTCCAAACATGGAGAGATGGGTATGGAATGTAAAAATGCTTCCATGCTTTAAGACCATAATAAGGTTTCGTCATTCTGCAAATGGCCAAGCTCCCAGTGGTGGTTGATTTATTCAACGTGAAGACTGAGTCTTCAGGAAAGTAGCATAGTACCTTGTGCATCACTGTATTGGGCAATTCTGCTTTTAAAGATTCTTCCAGAGTAATGACATTATAAGCTGCCTTTTTTTTTTTTTTTTAAATGGAGTTTTACTCTGTCGCCCAGGCTGGAGTAGAGTGGCATGATCTAGGCTCACTGCAACCTCCACCTCCCAGGTTCAAGTGATTCCTATGCCTCAACCTCTTGAGTAGCTGGGATTATAGGCTCGTGCCACTATGCCCAGCTAAGTTTTGTATTTTTAGTAGAGATGGGATTTTACCATGTTGGCCAGGCTGGTCTTGAACTCCTGGCCTCAAGTAATGCACCTGCCTCGGCCTCCCACAGTGCTGGGACTACAGGTGGGTGCTGCAGCACTTGTCCACAAGCTGCCTTTTTATTTGGCCACTTTGATCATTCCCTCCCATGTCTGTGCTGCTGACCAGGACTGACCCATCGGTGGGTCTTCACTGGAGTTTCTGTTGTGGATCCCTTTTGATGGAAAGTGAAGCTGGCTTCTTGGAGAGGACAGCCAGGGATTGGTCGTGTTTCCTGTTCTTTGCTCACCAACAGGTTGAGATTGCTGTTGTTGTTCAACGTGTGATTGTGGAGAATATACCATTAACTCACTCGCCTCTTACAGGCAAGTGGAAGACCAACATATCCGACGATGCACATGAGCTGGGACAGATAGAAGGATATGACATAGCTAGCCGGTGTTTCTAGGTTGGGGAGAAAGCTGGGGTGCTTTAGGTCCGGTTTGCCTGACTCCTAGCCCCTGAGCCCTGTCTCTCTCTATTTCTCGGGTCAGTGCTTCTGGACAGGTCGAGGAGAAGGACTTTGCTGCCCACATTCCTGCTTCTAAATTCCTCATTGTTGACAATCCCTCCTTTGGGATGAAGTGATTTTCTGTTTGCTTAGGCCAGCCATCTACCCCTATTCTGTCTGCATTTTATGTTCTGTACTCCAGAAAATACAGTATCTGTTGTGGCCTGCTAGATGGCTGACCACCTGGGTGGGTCTAGTTGAGGTTATCTAGACTGTGCCACCCCAGTCTATGAAGCCAGCATATATATGACATCTTATGGGGTTTATTCCATTTGCTTGCCCAGCCTACAGAGTGGAACTACCCCCATCATCGTGGAAGGTGTATTGGGCACCTCAGTGATGAGGTCTTTCATGCCTGGAGACCTCTCCTGGGTTAATATCTGGTTCTTGCAACCAAAAGAATTTTCACAGCAAGGTTTGTGATGCATGAGTGTATCATTGAAATAAGAAATGAAGGCTGGGCATGGCAGCTCATAGCCATAACCCCAGCACTTTGGGAGGCCAAGGCAGGTGGATCAGTTGAGCCCAACTCTGCCAACAGCTTGATTTCATATTTCAAGTCTTCAGAACTGTGAGACAGTAAATTTTGTTGTTCAAGCCACTCAAAGGTGGCACGTTGTTAACAACAGGCCTTAGCAAACTAATACAGATTCCAAATCAAAATCTTTAGCCAACAGCTTTCTCCCAGGACCTAGATTGTATATTTTGGTTTTCAATTGAACTTTATCTGGATATCTTATGGGAACATAATACTGAGTGTGTATCAAACACAACTTTCTACTTCACCCTGCAAATGTACCCTTCTTCTCTTCAGCTTCCCAGCCTATAGAGTATAAATCTACACCAACTGATAGCAGCTGTTCTGGGCACTGCCCTGAGCTGCCAGGCTTTCCCATTTATTCATCTGTACTGCTACATATTACTAATCTTCCTGCCCTCAGCCTCTCCCCTCCAATTTATTATCCACAAAGCCACCAGGGTGACCTTTAAAAATGCAAATTTGATCCTGTCCGTGGAGAAAGAACTCAGTATTGGTGGGGGCTTTGGCTAGATCCCCTATGCCATATTCTTTCCCCCAAATAAATTCCACATAGTTTTAAAGAGATCCCTTGGGGATTTAGAAGAAAACAATGAATGAATTATAAAAATTCTCTTGAAGAGTGAAAAGACCTCTCTACACATGAAACAATACTCAGTAAGCAGAAAAGGAAGCATTGCTACATGAGACTACCTGCATGTAAAAAATGATCACATCATGAAAAATACCAAGAAGAAGTTTGGAAAACAAAATGCAAACTGGAAAAAAATGTACATGTATGCCTGAAAAAGAATTAAGGTCTTTCATATATTAAAAGCCCTTACAAATCAGAAAGAAAGAGAAATAAGCAACATGGGAGAAGAGAAGGCAACACCAACTGGCCAGTCACAGAGAGACACAAATGACCAATAATTGTGAAAATGCCCAGCACCTTTCATAATGGAGGACATGCAAGAACCAATAGTGAGATGCTATTGTCACCCTATCAGATGGGCCAGAATTATGACCCTTGGTGGTTGAGGATATGATGAAGGAGGCATTCTCAAGCCCTCTAGGTGGGAATAGGAAAATGGTACAACGTACGGGAGGTGCCGGGGGTGGAATTTGTCAATGTTTTTTGAGCTAAAGATGAAGATAGCTCTGGGCCCAGCATCAACTGCTAGGAATTTATTCTTTAGATTCATTTGCATTTGTATGTAATATCGATAGAATTCATTGCATTGAAAATTATATATATATATATATATATATATATATATATATATATATATATGTGTATAAACCCAAGCTTTCCAAAATGTTATTAAGGGAAAAGTAAGTTATAGAACAGAATGTACATCATGATTCCATTTGTGGATATGCATTTTTTTTTTTTTTTTGGATATGCAGGTTTTTAAAAGACATATATATGTGTATATGCGTTAAAATTTCCAGGATACATAAATAGCAGTTATTTCACTAACATAAGGAAGTAGAGGCTTGAAACATTTATAGTCTTTTTTACTACTACAATATTTTAAAATGGTGTGCACATGGTAGCTTCCCAATGCAAAATCTAGGTAGTTTAGGTTGTTTGAATCAAAATACTTAAAAAAAAAAAATTGAAAACAAGTCTGATAGTGTCACATTCTTGCCTAAAATCCTTCAGTAGCAAAGCCCTGAAATGGCAAGGTGCTTGTGATGACAGCTCCCTTGCTCAGCCCACCTGTCCCAAGGAAAACTCTGGAACGCTTCCAAATCTACCATGTCCTTCCAGAATCTACATGGAGGATATGACTGTCACCTGAGAATGCAGTGCCACCGGATATAGCAAAACATCAACGGACAGGAGCCTTGAGGCTTTCTGAGTAATTGTGTCTAATTAAAACAAATCCTTGAGGTTTCAACTCTAGTTGAAAAATTTTTCCAAAATGCCCAATTTTACTTTCCTGCCTTTGTAAATCCAAAGCAGTAAATCTAAATTTGTCATTTCCCCGCCCCCCTTCATTGTAGTATTTTAGTATTCAAAAAGTAAATCTTAGTAATACAGTGCTGTGTAGAGGCAAGTATAGAATTTAGGGCTAAATATGAACTGAGATGAGACAATTTCTCAATTAAAAACATTAAAAAATGAAATATCTAGTTTTTTTCCCTTTTATGAATTTAGGAAAATATATCTGCTTAATTTTGGGTTTCAGAGACCCAAGATTGCACTCTTAGGGTTGTAGTCAGTACGTACAATGTGAGAAGTCTTTTTAGCAGTCGAAGACAGGATGAACAATAATGCTTCCCCTCGAATCAGCATGGGGTGTAAGCCCTACAGGTAAATTGATGCAGGAAATCTGAGCCACGAGGCTGCCCCTGCAGGCAAAACATTCGTGTGGCATATTTACAAAATCATAATAAAATTTTTCTTTTAAAGACAAGAAAACATCCAGTGGATGTAAGGCTTATCAAAACCATGATGACGTCCCAGCTCCTCTCTGGTGATTGGAAACAGCTGGGGAGAGCACCCTGTTGAATGTCCAGGGCTGATTGTGTGTCCCTCTGCAGGGTGGTGGTTGTCACAGGCCTGCAAAGATGGGAGAGAAACACCACAATTTGTTGTGTCTACCTGGAGTAAAGAGGTTAGTGTCTGGCGTTGTCTGTCTTGCCAGGTTGCCCCACCTCCACCGAGGGAGGAGGCTTTCCTTGGGGCTTTTCCGTCTGTGTGTGTTGGAGTTTCTGGGTTGCTGTCTTCTCTAACACCCAGTCTGGGATATATGAGGCAAAAAGAAAACCCAGGTCCTTAGACCCCAAGTCCTCAGCCAGCCTGTCTGGGCTGGGGCCACCTTGGTCCAACATTTGGAGGAAGCGGGGAGGGGGGTCTCAGGTTTTTATCCGACTTACATTTTCATCTAAGTCCTCCACTTCCAGCTTGTCAATGGCCTCATCTGTTACACCATCCCAAAAGTCCTCCGTAGAAGCATACTCCGTGTCTTTCAATTTTGGAAGGTGTGTCGAAAGGAAGGGCACGTGGAAAGAAAATCAAAAGTATAAAAAATTAAGAAAAATAGAAATAGATTGATGGTATTTAGCCTTGTCCTTCCAAAAAAAAAATGCAAACATCATCAATGAGATGTTAAATAAGTTAATCACAGGACCTAAAATTCAACTTGGGGTTACTAATAGGAATAAGAGGGTTCGCTTCAGTGGCCGACTTAAGAAAGCGAGTGTGTGTTCCTGGTGGCTGGTGAGGGTCAGTCTGACAAAGTGGTCTTTGAATGAGTCTCAGGTGAAGTAAGGGAGTGTGCAGGCAGAAGGCCATGGATGAGCATTCCCATGTATTCCGGCAGAGGGCTAGGAGGTGCGAAGGCCCTGTGGTTAGTGTGGGAGGGGTGTGTTTGATTCATGGCAGGGGGAACCATATGATATGCCCGCAGTAGAGCAGACATGAAGTTGCACAGCCTGAGGGGAGGTCAGAGAGGAGTCGGGGGTGACTGGGGCAGGGAGGAATAGGTGAGCAGGTGGTGGGCTAGGGCCAGCTTTCAAAGGACCTTGTAGGCCATGGGAAGGACTTTAGATTTTGTTCTGAGGGAGACTTATTCTGAGTGTGATTTTCACTTGGAAATTTCAAGAAACATATCTGTCTTCCACCAGGCTTGTCAAAATTTGCCAATTTCTACAATTGCATGATTCATAATTACTAATCAGAGCATAAGAGATGAATCCCCAAGCCAGTGAGCTGGATGGAGAATGTCTTCCAGAGACAGTGAATGCCTCTGTTCCCAAAGGTCAGCTGCAGTCTGGTGGCTCTCCGGGCCAGGAGAGTGGCTTCGAGCCTCTGGGGAGCCTGGGTGCAAACTGAATTGTGGAATTGATCAGTACAACTTGGGTCTCTCCATACACCTGGGAAGGTGTGGATTCTGAGAGAAGAGCTCAGAGGAAGTGGCTCTGGAATGATAATTGGGCCCCCTGGAAGATGATGGTGGACAATTGTCTCAGCTTCTGGATGACACCAGCCCTTCCCAGCTGGCTCCTCTGGAGAGCCTGGGAACCCTACCAGACTGACTCTGGACTGACATCCTGTTTGATTTTGTGTCCTTATTATGCCTTTGGGGACAGAGATGGGATGTTCTTTGTAATCTCTACACATTACTTTTGTTCTTCTTCCCAGTTTTGCCTCCGTAGCAAAAACTCTGATTCATTCGGGCTCCTCCTGGGATGGAGAATTTTACTGAGCTTGGGCTGCCTTTACCCACACAGGCCTGGAGCCTCTGCTTTCAAACTTCCTTCTGCCGCCTTGGCTTGTGCCTGACAGACTTGCCATGATGTGGTGGGCCCCATGCTTCCAGAATTCCCTGGCAATTCTTTTTCATCACTTCCCACAGGTGCCCACAATGCCACCACCTCTGGGGTACCCACAACAGGGCAAAGGCAAGGGCATGCTCCGCTTGACTCTAAAAACACTGTGTGTTCCCAAACTGTCTGCCGTGGAAATTACCAAGGAGGTTTTAAAAAACCATTCAGGAAAACCGAGCAAGAATCCTTGGAAATTCAAGCAAGCACTGGAGAAGCTCCGTGTGGGTGTCATTAGAGAGGAGAAATGAATGAATGGTAGAAAATGGGCCTGGGAGACCAAGGAGCAGGCTGTCGTGTAAGATGCTCTGAGCCTGCCTCAAATGTGCCTGCCCAGGATGGAGATGAGGATGGCTGTGCCCCTGGTAGCTCAGCAACGCCCCATCATTTGCATTTGCCTTATTTTAGTAGTCTTTTTTTTTTTTTTTTGAGTAATACATAGTTAATTTGATGTGGTGAAAAAGGGGGTATTTATCATGGGAAGAAGGTGAACTTGACAGCACTGAATACTCAACAAGCGTGCTCAGCAACATTCAATTCAACGTAATAATTAAGCTTATTAACATTGCTGGGCACTGTCAACATGTCAGGTGTAAATAAGCGGTATCATAGCTGTAACTGGGGCTGAATGAGAAGGGAAAGCCTTATTTCTAATTAACTTTCCGTCTGGGGACATCTGTCAACCTCTACCTCTCTTCTAGTGAGATCATGATCTTCTCCTGAAGTCACTCCACGGGAGGATGGGAAGGGCCGGGGGGAATGTCAGGCCAAGTTCGAGTGGCAGCCCTGTCATCCGGAACCAGGGCCACCTCTAGCATGTCCCCCTTGCATCCCAGCTCCTTATATGTGCAATGGGACAATAAGACACATCTTGAGGGTGGCTCAGAGGGGCTAATGCAGGTGCCAATGAAGGTCAACGCCAGCACATTCCGTTCCCCGGGTGAAGCATGTCTTCCCTGGTCTGGTTAAGAGCAAATCTTAATTGTTCCTTACTCAAGTGCCTCTCCTCTAACATTTTTCTTTTTTATTTAAAAAAAAATTTAGGGACAGGGTCTCTCTCCATAGCCCAGGCTGAATTGCAGTGTTGTGCTCATGGCTCACTGTGACCTGGAATGCCTAGGCTAAAGCGATCCTCCCACCTCAGTCTCCTGAGTAGCTGGGACTACAGGCACACACCACCATGCCTGATTAATTTTTTAAATTTTTTGTAAAGATGAGGTCTTGTTATATTATTGACCAGGCTAGTCTCAAACTCCTGGCCTCAAGTGATTCTCCATTTGTGGCCTCCCAAAGTGCTTGGATTATAGGCATGAGCCACTGCACCCAGCCTCTTGATATTTTTGTTGACAGAACCATCATTCTTGAATTTGGGATAAATGAGCTTTGTGTATTTGACCTGAGGGCATATACATATATACATATACATGTATGTGCGTGTGTGTATTTTCCACGTTATGTGACATAGTTTCTTTGCTTGACCAAACTTTAGTTAGGCTTCCAAATCTTCTCCTAGGCCCATCTGTACACTTCTTATAAAATCCAGTTTTAGCAAGAACCTGCTAAGTTGGCTAACAAGAACCCCTACCCTTGATATCTGATCTCATTCAATATCAAATGAGGTTCTTCATCCTCCATCATCACCTGGGTAATATCTGATCCCTGACCCATCTTCAGCAAGAATCCTATTAGGTTGGTTTATTCAGAATCCCCCATGCCCTGATGTTTCCTCTTAGTAATTTTCTCTCCACTGACCTCTACCCTGCTCCTTGGCTACAAATCCTCACTTGCCCATGCTGTATTTGGACTAGGGTCCAAGCTCTTTCCCCTCCTGCAAAATCTCATTGCTGTGGTCTCTAAACTTGTCACAGTGGCTCTGAAGAAAGTCTACTTATTGTGCTTTAACAAGTGTCAGTGAATAATTTTTTCCTTAACAATAGATGAGGAAAGGGAGAGAAAAGCAGTAAGTGACTAGCCCAGGACCAGCTCTGAGAAATGAGCATGCCAGTGCCACTGACTGATAAGCACACAGGTGACACTCAATCCTATTTTCACCTCCTCCATGCTTCACAGTAATTCCCCACTATCCTAGGCAGATGGCTAAAGAGCTGGGTTGGGCTGGTGGCTGCTGTGGGCGCAAATCTATAAAGTGTTCTAAAATCTAGCTACTCAAACTGTGGTCCATGGATAAGGGAGCTTGTTAGAAAGATGACAGCTGGCCAAGCATGGTGGCTCACGCCTATAATCCCAGCACTTTGGGAAGCTGAGGAGGAAGGATTGCTTGAGCCCAGAAGCTGAGACAAGCCTGGGCAATATGGTGAGACCTGGTCTCTAAAATAATAAAAAAATTAACCAGGCATGGTGGCATGCTCCTGTGGTCTCCGCTACTCAGGACGCTGAGATGGGAGGATCACTTGAACCTGGGAGGTGGAGGCTGCTGTGAGCTGTCCTCATGCCACTGAGCTCCATTCTGGGCAACAGAGCAAGAAACTATCTAAAGAAAAAGGAAAGGTCAGATTTCAAATCTCAGATCTGCTGAATGAGAATCTGCTTTTAAACAAGATTCCAGGTAGCTGTCCCACACATTAAAATTTGAGCATCACAGCTCTAAAATGCCCATGGAAATGGAATAAGATGGAGAAAACTGCTTACCAGTACCCTTCTGGCGGTGTGATGGGGTGGGTGGGATGCATGCTCTTGAGTTCACAGGAGTTCATTTGATAAGCCATGGTGTGGGAGTGGGGGTATAAGCAGCTGTTGTGTGTGTGTAAGACCTGATCTCTTGCCTGCTACTCCATGTTCAAGTAAAACAGATCTTAGTCCTTCAATTGTGTTCTAATGAGGATGTGTCTGGTTAACTTCAGCCTTTTGTTTTGTGGAGTGGTACTCGCAAGTTGGGATTCTGCTGCCCTAAGGATTCTCCTGTTCTTCCCCCTCGTAGGATCCAACCAACCGCCTCTTAATAAACATGTAATAAACCTCCAATTCGCTCACTGCCAAGATGCCATAGGACCCTGAATCTACCTGGGGAGGTGCCGGAATCCCAATGAAGCCCTGCTCCCAGGCCTCTGGGAATCCAGCAACCCACTGAATGCTCTTTAATGTGGTCCCTATCCCAAGCTTTTGAATAGGAAGATGGACTTTCAGTCCTGTCCCTTCAGAAACCTTCTCTGTTTCTTGTGTTAGCCTCCTCCTTGGGGGGGTTCAGGGGCTGTGTGCCCAGCATGCCCCTCAGTCCCCTCTGGGCCCTGGGACACACTGGATTGGAGAGGGTGCCACCTGCCAGAGGCACCCTTCCCCACAGGGCATGCGGCAGAAAGCAGGGACCTGTGGATATATTATGTGAGACGCTCACCATCTTCCTCTTTTTGCTGTACTTTAGTGTCAACATACTCAAAAAAGAACAAGAAAAATTATCAGAAGGATATGGTATGGTGAACTAGTCTGGACCTTTTAATCCCTGAGGGAATCAACTGAAAAAAATCACCTCCTAGGTAGCTGGGAAGCCTTAGGGTGGAGGGCACGTGTTTTGGGATAAGAGGCTTCCTGATCTTCAGCAGTTGGAGGCCTGCAGCACGTGCTCACCAAATGCTGATTTCCCCCCCTTTTTTTTTGGTTCTCATCTTATCTTGCTCACTAGAGTTTAGGTTCTGAGAGGGCAAGATGGGTTTTGTCTACTTTATATCCTGCCTCATATACAGTAAGGATATAGTAAGTGTCATTGTATTAACTAAGTATGGGTAACACTATTATCTTCCCTCCTAATTGCAGGGATAAATATTGTTTCCTCTCCTTTCAAAACGCCACAGTGCTCTACCCTCTGGCTCAGTGTCTTACCTGAGCCTGGTGCCTAGACATTAAATTCCAGAAATAATGCCTTGGTCATTGGCCTCCATTAACCCTCTCCATTCTAAAACGGCCAACAGCATGCTCTGCTTGGCTGGAGGCAGGCTAATTCTGTACCTCTTACCTTCTCCACGATGGATGACTCACTTCTACAGATCATTTAAAATCATCATAAACTTTACCTCTCAAAGCAGGCTTCTTGGTGGTTTCTTGCTCTGTTGTTGATTTTGATTTTAAAGATTTTACTGTTAAAAGGCGGAAGAGAGTGGCCATTAGTGATTGAAACCTCACATTTTCCAATGGGTTCAGACTGGGAGTTTGGGGTCTCAGGTTCTTTCTTGGCACCCAAGGCTGGTCAACAGTGCAGGGGGTGGGTATCTGAGGCTGGCGGGCACATCCAGCACATATAGATGCCCCACTGCACCCCACCCCCTTTGGCCTTGGTAAATCACTCTAGGATTGCAATAAATTAGAGGTCGGAAAATGTAAACTTGTTGTGGCCTTCTCCTCTGGTTACCATAAGGCTAGTTTGGGTCCTCAGGATAGATGGAAGGGCTGAGGCAAGGTGGGAGGAAGGTTTTAGAGGTACCCCTCCTGCGATGGGAACCATAGAGCCAAGTGGCTCCAAGGCCATGTAGACACACAGTGCGTGTGCCTGTCACTGTACTAAGTAGCATGTCTGTTCGTTGCCAAGAGGTGTGTGATGGGGACTGGATGGGAAACATGGGGACTGTCTAGAATAGATCTGCTGAGATTTGCAATGGGAAGCCACTGTGTGTGTATATACATGCATTTAGGACTTTTGTAAGTTCTTGATCATCCTTGTTTTCTGTCTTTGGAACTTTATGATCCCCGTTCGTTTTTGCCTCTTACCCCCTGGTGTTTGTCTTCCTACTCCTAAATACTAAACCCATGTGCACATGTGTGTGCACACACACACGCAGACATGCACACATACATGCTCTACATTCCATTCTTTTTTTTTTTTTTTTTTTTTTTTTTTTTTTTTTTTTTTTTGAGACGGAGTCTTACTCTGTTGCCCAGGCTGGAGTGCAGTAGTGCAATCTCAGCTCACTGCAACCTCCACCTCCCAGTTGCAAGTCATTCTCCCCCTCAGCCTCTCAAGTAGCTGGGACTACAGGTGTGTACCACCACGCCCAGCTAAGTTTTGCACTTTTAGTAGAGATGGGGTTTTGACATGTTGGCCAGGCTGGTCTCGAACTCCTGATTTCAGGTGATCCACCCACCTCGGCCTCTCAAAGTGCCGTAATTATAGGTGTGAGCTACTGTGTCTGGCCCATTCCATTCTTAATAGTGGGGACTAATAGGCCCATGATGAAAAAGCCAAGTAAACTGCTCCATTAGCTTATGGGAGTGTCCTAAATTCAAGATGGACAGGGTACAAAACCAAAACCAAAACTTGTATGTGGCCTGTGGCATTAAGAGGACTTTGAACACTTGCCATCTCAGTGCCTAATAGTTCTTCAGCAAGAGGCTGGCAGTGCTACAGACAAGGAGCTCTCCAATTTCAAGAAAACTCACTGTTCCATGGCATAGTTCTGATTGTAGGGAATAATTTTCTTTCTTAAAATATTTCCCTTGGATTGCATTAGTGTCCTATTCTAGCCCTTCAATCTGGAGTCTAAGACCCAGGTCTTGGTTTTGTGTGGCCGATTGTCAAATATTTAAAGTCAGTTTTTACATCTCAGAGTCATGTGTCTTCCAGACTTAACCTCCTCCTTTGCTTCAGCAGGTCTTTGTATGTCATAGTCTCCAGGACACCAGCCCTTCTTCTGAGCCCCCATCAAGCTGATTCTAGTTCTCAGAGTGTGGTATCCCCTAAACTGAACGTGCCATTCTAGGGATGGCTCCCCAATGCAGAGCAGAGCAGGGTGAAATCCTCTTTACATAACCCTTCAGTTGCATCTGGTTATGTTAACTTTTCCGGCAGTGACATCAGTTATACTATTGACTTACTGAACTTGAGGTTGAAGAAAACATCTAACAGCAAACAGGGCTTCATCACTCTGCACTTCTCCAGCCTGCTGTTACTGGGGGCCTGATAGCAGGATCTAGTGTCAATGACCAATATCTTTTATCCAGCTAATTCTGGTCTGATGTTTCTGCCTGCCAAAATCTTTTAGACTCTAATTATGTTATCCTCATTATTCAACAGCTTCAGGTTATCTACAAGTATAAATATCCCTTCTAAATCTGCATCTAAGCCTATCATAAAAAATGTACTGGACAGAGCCCCATGGCTCTCTGCTGGAAACCAGGTTGCCTCTGATCTATAAAACAGCATCTCGGGGTGCTGTTCAATCAGTTATTACTGATGACGTCATCTTACAGTAGCACCCAGCTAATATATCTATATCTTGTCCAGGAACATCAGGAAGCCTTTGGAAATAAAATGTCTTGCAGAATTTTGCCCTGTGGGGTTTCCACAGTTCCCTGATCTAATAACCTTGTCAAAAAGTGACCTAAAAGCCAGTATTACGTGATTGACTTCTATTGATCTTAGGCTGGTTTCTTGTGGTGATTTTGCTCTCCATATTTGCCTCAGATTGGTCAGACTAATTTCACCAACTTCCCACAATTCCTCAAAGACCAAAAGCAGGATTCTCTCACTATGTACACATTCCGGAGTATATTTTCTCCAGCAGTTACCATTCTCTTTTGATTTCTTTTCACCAATCTTTAGTTCCTGCTCTTTCTTACCTAATTTTGTTGCACTCTTTTCAGTTTGAGGATAATTTTCTTTCAGAACGGTGAAGTCAAAATTAAATAACAATTGCAGAACTTGACTCTTCCCTGAATCGTTCATCAACACGACACTAAACAGCACTAGCCTGTCTTGATCTTTATGGCTCAATTATTTTTTTAAATGGGCCTCTGTCTTTTGTTGCCGCCTGTATGATCACTATCATTATTATTATTATGTTTTGGTAAGAATGTTTATCCCAGGATTGATTCAGCTTTCCTGACACTATTCTTAAAGTTCACAGCCATTTTCCTATATTTATTGTTGAGAACATCCTCATCTTTTTAACCTCTGCATGTGATCTTTCAAAATCTGAGTCCACGGAAGGAAACGCCAGTTTGCATTTTTGAGAGCTTTTGATCCTCTTCTCCATCTGATATGGTTTGGCTGTGTCACCACCCAAATCTCATCTTGAATTGTAGCACACATAATCTCCATGTGTTATAGGAGGGACCCGGTGGGAGATAACTGAATTATGGCGACAGTTTCCCCCACACTGTTCTCGTGGTGGTGAATAAGTCTCACGAGATCTGATGGTTTTATAAGGGGAAGCTTCTTTCCTTTGAGTCTCAGTTCTCTCTCTTGCCTGCTGCCATGTAAGATGTGCCTTTTACCTTCCACCATGATTGTGAGGCCGCCCCAGCCACGTGGAACTGTGAGCCCATTAAACTTCTTTTTCTTTATAAATTACCCAGTCTTGGGTATGTTTTTATCAGCAGTGAGAAAACAGACTAATACACCGTCTGACCTCTGCTTACACCTCTGCGTATCCTCACTCACGTTTCTACACATACAGTGTCTCTGTGCATATTTCTATCTATAGGGCTCCTTTCCTACTATGACTATTTTTTTTATAGCAGGATATACCCTTTTATTACCATGATCTGACCTTGAATCAGATGAGGGTTCAACAACAATTTCACAAGAATTTAATAAATATTCATGGGTGCTTACTGTGTGCCAGGCACTAAGTCTGGAGGATTTCTGTGAGCATGGATACCATGCTCTGTGTTAGAATTTCTGGCTGACTTGGTTTATGATTCTGCTCTGTGCCTGGATAGAGAGACACATGAGGCCATAACTAGTGTTTCTGGTCATCTGGAGTGTCTCCTCATATAGATCATGAAGCATTTCCTGTGCCAGTTGCAACCTGTCCATGTCAGTCCTGCCACCCTCTGGAGTCACAGGTCTCGAGGATCTGGGTATTTTTCCTCCATATTTGGCCAAAGTCCTGTTTGTCAAGAAAGGCTGTGCCAGGTGGAACACCATTTTTGACTCACTGTGGTTGAACAATCCCATAAGAAAATCATGCTTTAGAAGCAGAAGCCTGGAAACCAATTCATCTTTAACAAGAGGTCCTCCGGTTGCTCGTCGTTCATGTACCTGAGCATCCTCTGGGGATCTGGTTAAGAATGCAGATTCCAGGCTGTTTCAGGCAGGGATTCTGATAAGAGCTGGAAAGCCACATCTTCACAAAGTGCCTGGTGACAGGGACCCAGTTTTGGGCCTCCTGGAGCAGCAGTGCCCACACCTGGCCACCTCTTTGCTGGCTCCTGCTGGCCTCAGCTCCATGTGCCTAGCTCTTTGGGTCAGGTTTGCCACGGTCACCTGTGTTTTCCCAAGTAGCTCGGCAACTTCTTCTCTGGGCTGAAAGCTTTGCTTGTCTTCATCTGCCACGCTTGGGAATCCTTAGTAACGTGTACCTCACCTGCAGGAAGGCCGTTTCCGCTCCTGCACGGTTTTCCTGCGTCCCTTTCCTCCACCTCCTCTTGACTTGGTTTTGCACCTCCCTACCTTCCTGGAGTTGCGTGCTTCCTGGTTCCTCTTTGTCACGCTCCTCAGGCACGTGGCCAGCCTGTGTTTCATACCAAGCACGGGAAGGTGGACACTCCTCAGTGCTTCCTGGTTCATCTGGGACTTGCACCAGAGTAGGTGCTTGTTTGGAATGAGAACTGGAGCATTTCAAAGTCTGTTCGCAGGATGGCTTGGCAGAAAGCATGGGGGCTCACAGGACCGGGGCTCCTCTGACCCTAGAAGGCTGCCATTGGAGGTGGATCTTTCTGTGGCTTTCTTGGTCACTGACTGGCTGTCTAGCTCATAAACATACTTATGACATTTCGTGGTTACCCAGAGCCCAGGAGCTGCTAAATCTACCTATTCTTTGTCCCTGTTTGTCACACTTGTGCTGTTCCATTGGCTGGACGCAGTCATATACCTGTGCTCTCCAGAAAGATAGATTGGAAACTATAGTTAGAAGGGGAAAGAAAAACCTCCATAAATTTTTAGGGAATTGTGTTTCAGTCTTTGTGATAATGACCATCCTCCCACCCCAAGTAACTGCAGGAACCTGGGGTGTCACTGAGCCTGGCTTGGAGGCTCCAACACAGCCCATATCTTTGGCTCAGGCCACCAATGTCACAGTATTTGATCAGTGGACGTTTCCTGTGGGTGGTCAGACTTTTACTAAACGCTCAGTAATGTTGGCTTTAAGGAACTCCATATTGGAAAGAGACATAGCTGCAAAACGTGCCCATGCAGAGCAAATACACATGGTACTTCTAACCCCGATGAAACAGACGTAATTAGCTATGTTAATAAAGGCAATGAAGGGCAAATGAAACCATGACTTTGGTGGGCCCCTCTGTGGGGTGGGTCCACGTGGTGTGAACAGGCTCCCGTCCCCTCTGCTGCATACTCCAGCCTTTCCCACTGCCTTTCTCCTCTCCCACATCCTTTCAAGCTTAGCACTGGCACTTGACTGGCAATTACCCAGTAAATGACTTTCGGAATCCTTCTTATGAATATTTAATAAATCCTCAGATTTTCTCAGTGGTCATGCTTGCTGACTTTGAGATGATTGTGGTTCGTGGGGCTCCGTGGGAGCACACATGCTGAAAAAAGTCCCCAGTGAACCGATGTAGCCTGTGAAACACTCCTCGGCACGTGCTGGTGGTGTGTGCCTGTCCTCTGCCTCTCCCTTCCCCCTAATGGGGTTTCTGGCTCCTAATTCCATTTAACCACATTTGTGCTACAAAATTTAGCAGCCATGGAGAGGGGGAGGGAGGGGAGATGATGGGGGAATCTAATTTACTGCTGCCATGACTACAGATGTGAAATAAATCTGTGAATCAGGGATGGGTCAATCCCACTAAAGCTGAATTTAAATCATTAATGATGGCAAGAAATGCTAATCAGTCTGCCACCCCCAGGCTCCCAGAGTGAGGATTTGGGGGCTTAATTGGGTAGAGAATGAAGTTCCTTAATGCAATTTTGCCAGACTCTCTCCTGTGTGTCTTAGCTGTCGGCATGAAGGTTCACTGCATGGATAGTATCGGTGGGTTCTGAATCGGGGCTGGCTTCGACCCCATGCTGAGACTGTCTGAGGTGGGCCCATGTCCCATTTTCCATTTTCCACATGATTATCTGGATATGGCCCGTCACCCCAGGGAGCCAGTGTGTAATCTGGGAATAAAATGGCCTGCGTCCCTGAGGGAAATTGTGCCTGTGCTCGTATAGAACAAGACTAGGAAGACGAATGAAAAACAGGGGAGGAGGCGGAAAGATGGAAGAAGCTATTTGCTTCAGCACTTCGCTGATGCTCTTTCTCTGAGGGGGGTCTGGGATGGGAGGAAGCAGGAAGCAAGGCTCGGAGAGGAGTTAACATCTTATCCAAAACCAGACCTCAGAGGGCAGTGGAAACAGTAGGGTATCATTAGCCTGAGAGACGATACGCGTCACAATATTGGCCATGCACAGAATGCTGCCAGAGCTGTCCTCCCCAGCCCCCAGAGCCGCTGACAGAGCGTGGCTCCCTCACCGGCAGTCCCGTCATAGTGCCAGTCTGTCTGACTGGCCTGGCTCCTCCTGTACAGTGTACGTAGCGACTCAGAAGACGCCGTGGCAGATCCGGAGATGGGAGAAGGAGCAGTAAAAGGCAACGGGACTCGCAGGAAGGTCACCTGAGAGGGGCCAGCGTCTGGGCTCCTGTCGGAGGGGAGAACAGGAAGGTCAACTTCCAGACAAGGGCCAGGTCAAGAATCCCTTCTAAGGCACGCTGGGGGTTGACGTCCAGACCCAGACGGTGGACATCTCGAGGTTTGAAGAGGCCACCTGTGAATCATGAGTAATAGGCCAGTGTGTCGTCACTCTGGGCAGCAGAGCCACACACTGCCACTGCTGCTTCACGACACCATGAGAAGATCTGTGGGTGCCTTCAAAGGCCACCGGGCCAGGTGATCGTAACTGACAGACATTCCAGAAGGTTCTCCTTCCTTCCCGGCACACAACCCTGCTTATTCTAGTGGCTCTCCCTGCCTCACAGTTGTTTTGGGCAGAGTGGAAAAGATACTGAATGAGATGCTGCAGCAGTTTAAAATCAAGCACTGATGTCTGTCACTGCAGTGGGCTCCCCACAAGCACTACCACCATTAAGAAGGCTTTCGAAGGGCCTGGTGGCAGGGCACTGGGTGCGAGGTGCAGGCCCCACTACCTGGCAGCTTAGGATCAAGAGGGGTGACCCTGAGACATCAACCCACTCTATTTTCTTTATCAGGAGTCTCTGGCTTTTAACTAGGGGCAAGAAACTGTAATTCAAATGAATGAGACAGGTCTTTGGGGTGTTTTGGCTCTGGTGTTATTTCATGTCAACTGGTCCAGTTGGCAGTGATGGGCACAAGAAAAATGCCCAACATACAAATAGAAAATGCCCAACATATAAATAGATGGTGGCTATGGTTGATAGAAAAGGTATAGAGTTTGGTGTCAGCTCTTGACGCCTGAGCTTACGTGTTGGCTCTTGCAACACAGCAGAGGTGCTTGGGGTAAGCGACTTGTTTGCTGTTGCTCTTGCAGGGGAAGAAAGATTGGCCTGTCCCCATCTGCACCAGGGAATTCAGTGTAGGGGCAGTGGGTGGGGTAAGGGCAGGAGTCTGGGTAAGGGCTCAGGCAAAGAGGTGGAGGGAGGGAGCAGAAGGCTGCTTGTTCTCACAGCTGGGTGCCCTGGGAAGGCTCCCTTCAGGGTCTGTAGGAGTTACAGGCAGATCTTGTGGGTGCCTCTGAGGGACCAGTAGGGGAGCTTGGGTCTGTGCCAGTCTTGCAGGCTGGGGCAGAGCAGCTGTGTTCTCAGGACACACATCAAGAAGGGGCCCTGGGCAAGTGGCCAGATGTTTGGGTCCTAGGTCAGGTGCCCGAATGGATGAAGAACAGGCAGATGCAAGTGAGTTCTTTAGGCCTGTGTTAACTCTTGCCCTGCTGCAGGCCCCCAAGGCCAGGTGAGGAGTCTCTCCAGGGCCTCAGTTTCTTTATCCTTCTAGCAAGATGATGCCTGTCATATATCACTCACCTGGTACCCACGGGGACCCACAGAGGCGATGCTAGTCCTCGTGAAAGGACTTGGAAAAGTCAAATCTGCCTAACAAACTTAGAGAGTTATCTCAGAATATTAGCCTCTCTGGTCATTTCTACCATGATGTACATTTCCCCACTACCGTTTCTGGGGTTCCTGCCAGGGCTCACCTCCCGGGAAGCAGAGCGGGTTCCTAGGCTGAATGCTAGCTCCATGTTCCATTGCAGTGGAGACGCCACAGGGAGGAGCTGCTGGATCCTGGGTCCTGGGGAGTTGGACCGCTTGAGGCCTGCTTCTGCAGTGCTTTAGCAAGGGGAGGGCCGGGCGTGGGCCTGGAGGACCTTCAGCAAGTGGGGAAGGGGGAGAGGGAGCTGCTCCCAGCCTGGGCTGGCGAATAGCCTTTCTGTTTATAAGGGACGCATGGCACGCTTCCTGTACCTGCTATCCTTCCCCAACTCTTGCCTCTCGCACACGTGCACGTGTGAATGTAACACTTGTTGCTTAAAGGAGTCTGTGGAAGGTTTGGGTCCTCGGCTTTCTTACGTGAAGAATATCCTGGGCCTCTCTAAGAACTTGGAGGCCCAGATCAGGCCCCTGGGGGACCCAAGCCTGGTGTGGACACCAGGAAGCCTCCCCAGGGCCTCTCTGATCCTCACAGCTCTCCATGGGCCCTGGGAGCGCATTGGAAACCCTCCTCAGCTAAAATATACAGAGGATTGGCCAAGTGCGAGTGTTTGGAATAAAGCTGACCGGGAATCCTGACTCTTGTTTCAGGCATGCTAAGCTTTCTGCCCGGTGGTTTGTGGGGTGCAGAACGGAGGGTGACACGGATCTGCGGCACTTACTGAGAGCGTGCTGTGTCCTGGCCACTGTTTAGCCTCCCTCTTAGTAAATACATATATCATTCTCACCCAAACCCCGTGAGACTGGAACTCTTCCTCTCCCCATTTTACAGATGAAGAGACTGAGGTACAAGGAGATTAAGTGGCTGCCCTGTAGATGCTTGGTGGAGGAGCTGTTTCAAACCCAGACGGTCTGGCTCCAAAGGCCCTGTTCTCAATATCTTTAAGGTGGTGACATCACTGTTGGGCCCCTTCCCTGTGTCTGGCCACATTGCTTCACTTGCTTTGAGTGTCAGCGCTCGGGGTGAACAGGGGTCTTTGGAAAGCCACTCCCTGTCTGCGCATCGCCTGCAGTAGAGTTAGCTGTCAGAGGCCTTGCAGCGCCCCTGGAGGTGTGCAGTGGGGAATAGAGTGGCCAGTGCAGAGCTGAAGTGGGGGCTGCCTCACCAGCTGAAGTGGCAGGCCCGTGTGGGAGCCCTGTGCCCACAAGTTGTAACTTATGGGTTCCCTACATGGCAAAACTGGGATTTCGTTCCTACTTCTTGCCATAACCCAACTGGCCCTCTGCTTTTTTTTTAGATCTAGTTTTAACCCACTTCACCAGTGGAGAAAAATCATCCTTTGGGGGCAAATTGTAGGGTATAAGACACAAAGCCAAGGACAAGGCTGGTGTGCCCCTGCGGTGGCTTTCCAGAGCTGGGCACGTAGCAGGCCCAGCATATTCCACAGAGGCTCACTTATTCCACAGAGACTCCGTCCACCATCTTAGCGTGTGCCAAGTCCTGCCACAGGATTTTAATGAGTTTTCACTGAATGAGAATTCAGACCTTGGAAATATGCCTGAGCTTATTCTCTTCCTGGACAGACTGCACCATCCCTTAGGGGAAATCATTCATCTGCTCTCCTGAGAGGCCTGCTAGGGAGCCCTCTGCAGTCTCTCCTGGTTGAGACCTTTCCCCAGACTCAGAAGATCTCTGCCTCTTTCATCTCTAGTGGTTCTGAGTACCCAGGACTCTGATCTTAGGACCCACCCCACTCAGTGACTGAGCGGCAGACGCAGGCAGGGTTGTAACTTCTGGGAGCCCCCACTAAACTCCTTCCTCCCCTACTCCATGCTGTGCCCTGCCTTGGGTTCTCCAAGGGCTCCTGAAACTCTGGAGTTTCCATCTGATTTATCCCAAAAGAAAACGATTACCTTGTATCACGAAGAAACATGGTGTGTGATGAATAACTTGCCTTGGGTTCTACTGAAAGAAAGAACAACAAAAAAAAAATTGGCAAAAAAGCATCTTTCTATTTAAAAATGTGTTGTTAAGTACGTGACACTAGGGTTGGGGTGGAGAGGGCCCCAGTCATAGAAATTTTCTATTTTTACTTTAGTACTGTCTCTTAATGGTTTCCTTTAAAAATTACTAGGTTGAAATTTTGTAAAATTAGAACTCAAGCAGATACTTTTCAGGCAATCATGGATTTTGGAAATTCGAGTTTGCTTTGCTTGTCTCTATGGTTATCCGGAAGTCGCCTCTGTCCCGGGATGAAGGGCGTCTGTACAGCAGAGGTGACTGAGGTGCAGGGATATAATGTATTTTAAGAATTATTTTTAATTTTAAAGGACCTGCTTGTGTCACGTAATCACCTGATTGTTTGCCTTGAATGATATGGCATCAAGAATTTCTTGTACACTTGGGATAAAATACGCCACCAATTCTAATAATACGAAGTGGCAATGGAGAAACGGAAGCAATGGAGAAACGAGAACCAGAACATTTAAATTGGGAAGGGAAAGGTGAACACTTGCACTTATCCATAGCTTACCCATGCAACAAAACACCATTGAGGAATATCCCTTGCCTATTAAAATGATCTCTGTAAAAATTAAGCAGCATGGGCAAATGGCGAAGTTAGAATACTAGGTTACAAACGTAAAATACTAACTTGTATAGAGAGCATGTTTAAAAAAGTAAAAACCAAACCACACAACAAGGGCCATCACTATCAAAAATGCAAACAATGCCAGCAGAAAGACAGAATACCGATCACTTACGTGCGCATTAGCTTCACTTACATGTGAATGTTTGCAGGTTGGGGGACATCTTTCTACTTTTTACTTTTCAACTTTTCCATTTTTTTAAAGAAAGGAACAAGAAGAGATTTTTTTTTTTGATGGCACTTTTCTAAAATTAAAATAGGTACACAACTTATGAAAAAGCAGAAACAAAGCGTGAAAGGAGGAGAGGAGGAAAGGAAGAGAAGCTACTGGAAGGGAAGAGAAAGTCTGGGAGCCTGTCCTGGCCCTTCTAATGCTTTTCTGTGACTTCGGAGTAGTCACATACTCTATCTCTAGCTCCAAGTTGCTTATCTGTGAAATGGGCATGGAGAGAATGGTTGGGACAATTAAAGGAGATAGAGATTGTGAAATAGACAATATGCACCCTTTGCCATTGGACTATGCTCCTTAAGGGTAATTGGGACAAGACGCGTGTAGAAAATGATTCTGTTTGTTGGGAGCACAGTGGAGGCAGAAGCAACCGGCTCTGGGGCTCAGCATCCCCCAACCCACCAGTGGCTGACTCAAGGTCACCAGTGGCTGACTCTATGTCTCATCTCTGCCTTGTTAGCATCTCTTGCACCTGTCTTCTGAAATTTCCAGAATTGCTAGGTTCCCTGTTGAAAATGGTAGTTGGGACACCAACTCTCAACTGGAAACGGCAACTGAATGACAGCATTTAGGTCAGACGGCATTCCGAGCTGCTGAGGAGGAACTAGTGGGGTAAAGAAAATAAAATCCAATGCATTATGTGCATCAAAAGATTAGGCAAGGCTGAGCGCTGTGGCTCATGCCTGTAATCCCAGCACTTTGGGAGGTCAAGGTGGGCAGATCATGAGGTTGGGAGTTCGAGACCAGCATGGCCAAGAGACCAGCCCGGCCAACATGGTGAAACTCCATCTCTACTAAAAATACAAAAATTAGCCAGGCATGGTGGCAGGTGCCTATAATCGCAGCTACTCAGGAGGCTGAGGCAGGAGAATCGGTTGAACCTGGGAGGTGGAGGTTGCAGTGAGCTGAGATTGTGCCACTGCACTCCAGCATGGGTGACAGACTGAGAGAGCAAGACTCTGCCTAAAAAAAAAAAAAAAAAAAAAAAAAGGCAAAAACATGATGAATCAATGTACTGGGACATATCTACAGCCATAGGGCAGAATTATTATTAGGAATGTCTTAAAAAAAATACTAAAAGGAGGTCTCATTATCGGGTGGTTTCACTCTACAGTAGGTTCTATTGCAGCAGGAGAGCAATGTAGCCTGTAGGCCCTTCTAGCACCTTTCTTGTTGTAAGATTAGAAGAGTATTTTATACCTTACAGTTGTATGGTCCAGGGGAACTTTCAAAGCAGTTTCAGATATGTTGCAACCCATTGTGAGAAAGGTGTTTTGAAACATGGGAAAACTGAGACCTAGACATCCCCAAATCTAGGCCCCACCACGTGCTGGGTTTTTTGAGTTGGACACCACAGCACTCACACTCATGTTATACGTCCAAAATCTGAACTCCCATAGCAGGCCAGTCAGATGCAACTAACTAATTATTCACTGACAATTGATGCCGTATTTATATTCAAGTTGCTCACCTAATTTTACTGGATTTCCCCATAAACTCTGGGGAGAATCAACCCTTTACGGAAGAGAGGTGGGTGGGGGTTGTTAGTCTGATGTAACCAGATTTGTCCAGAGCTATGGGAGTCCCTGAAGTTGACTGGCCTGTAGGGTGGCTGAATGGAGGGTACAGATCCCTCCCATAGCCTGGTTCATTGCATTTTTGTCTTTTGGTTATGTCCGTTTCACAAAGCAGGTAATGTGGCCAGGGGTGTGTGTGGCCAGGCACAAGTCAATGGCAAGGGAATAATAATACATCATGTAATATAATGATACTTATAATGGCTAACACTTCGTTAGGCCTTAAATGCTATGTGCTTGGCATATCGCTTAATCGTTTACCTAATTTAACCTTTAATTTTCCTACATATCCTATGAGGTAGATCTCGTGCTGTTCCTATTTACAATAAAGACAACTAAGACATGGAGAGGTTAAGTCACTTGCCCAAGCTCATGCAGCTAGTGAGAGGGAGAGAGCTGGCGTTCAAACGGAGGTAGTCAAGCTCCTGAGAGAAAGGAAAATGTGCTCTTGTGACAGACTCCCATCTGCTGTTAAGTAGACAAAGAAATGGCACTCAGGCACCCGCTTCCCTGTCTGCTCCTGTGGCAGACATGACTAGTTGATCATAGCACTCTTTGCTGCTGAGCCCAGACAAGGCCTCAGATTTCTTCTCAATGTAGTTTTTCACTACCAACCTCTAGTAGTTAATGCATCAGCATGAGAGATAAGCCCATTTGTCATATCTAGGGCTCATTTTATAGATGCCAATTAACGGATAAACTTTAAATAAATGCGTGTGTACCTATGTATGTATGGGTGTGACTGGCTTTAGGAAGTGAATATATGATCACTTGATTCAATTTACATGTACTGAGCATCTGCTATAGGTCAGGAAGGCACTCTTGCTACTCACTGAGGTTCAATACAGGGGTAAACAAAGTTATATCTTAAGGGTATTAGCAGAATATTATACATAAAAATATTGATATATTTTTAGAAACATTAAGAAATTTTTTCTTAACCTGTTTTGTACAATCTGACTTGAAATCCTAGAATTTCATAGACCAAGATATTCTTCCATGAGTTTTGAAAGGCATTGATTTCAGCATCTCCCTAGTGTTTCTTCAGTGCCTCTCCAATTTTTGTTAGCAAGACATTTATTTTCAAAGTGTTTGCTTTATACACAGTTCCATTCCCTTGACAGCATTGTATTTATCCTACTCTGGTGGGTACTATATTTACAAAGATCCAGCACATAGAGGGGACATGTTAAGAATGCTTGATTCATACTGTGCAAGAGAAAAAGCCCCGAATGCTATTTTTCAGTATTAGAATTACATTTGATACTCGAACAGCAGGGATATTAGGATTCCAAGAGGGAGCTTAATGGTAGAGGCACACAGAAAAGAGAGTTTCCCAGCAATCGCGGAATCATCTCTTCAATGCAACAACTAAATTTCCAGGAGAGGAGTAGGAATCAAGGATGGTACATCTGATTTGATGAAGAGGGACGTAAAGGTAAAATGCCTGAGTGGTTGCAGAGAATACCCAGCTTTTAGGATGTAGGTTGTGTGTAATCAGATTTTTAGGAATTTAAAAATGCAGACTGTGTAGGATACTTGCAGTTGGTAGCAGAACTGGATCCAGGAAAATAGTCTAGTTCTACTTAAAAGCCAACATGAAGATGATGTGGGTGACCTGAACCTTTACCTTTCTGTGCTAGTTGAAAATGGCGGTGCTGTCGTGACAACAAGAGAGGACACCACAGGGCCATATGAGCGAATGCATGAGTCACTGCTAGCAAACAGCACAAGGAGGCTGCTGCCGAATCGTAAAACCCAACATGAGGAAGTGCTGCCAGTTGCTGGAACAGTGTTGGAAAAACATTAGCCCTTGGATGAGAAAAATCACTCCAAAGTCAAATACTTAACCACAGACTGAAATGATTCCTTTAAGGGGGCAGAGTGGGTATCCTGAGGTGCATATCAGTGTCTGTTGACCTAGCAACAGAATGTAGGCATGGATTCCAGGAAGTAGAGATCTCTGATAAAACAGTTCACCGAATGGCATTTTAAAAAAGTAACAAGAAATTGGAAGTAATAAATGGTCAATGCTAAGAGATGGATGAAAAATATTATAGCTTCTCAATACAACGCAATGTAATGAAGTCATTAAAAATTTTTTTGAAAGCTTAACATTAAACATGTACAGTATTAAATGATATATCAGTATACATGTTTAATTATAATCATATAAATATATAAGTATATCTTTGAAAGCAGGCTACAGACATATAAAGCATGATCCTTTTATAAAAGGGATGTGTGTGTATGTGTATCTATATGTGTATATGAATATATGCATGTGTGTGTATATATATATATAAAATATACATCTGGGGAAGACATCAAAAGTGTAGAAAGTGATTATCATCTCTGATAGTCAAGTGGTGGTGATTTTTGCTTTCTTCTTTTTGCTTATATATAGTTTCTTTCTTTCTTCTCTCTTTTTTTTTAATAGATGAGCATTCTGTCACCCAGGCTACTCAAAATCCTGGGCTCAAGTGATCCTCCCATCCCAGCCTCCTCGGTAGCTGGGACCACAGGCATGCGCCACCACACCTGACTCAATTTTAAAATTTTTTATAGAGACGAGGTGTTGGCATGTTGCCCAGGCTGGTCTCAAACTTCTGGCTTCACGCTATCCTCCTGCCTTGGCCTCCCAAACTGCTGGAATTGCAGGTGTGAGCCACTATGCCTGGCCTACTTATATATAGTTTCTAAAACATCTGCAATGAACATGTATTACTTACGTAACATGAAAAAGGAAAGATACAAACAATAACCCTTATTACAAACAGGTGCTTTATGTTTCTGAAGCCCTCCTGCCTGCTTTGCTGGTGCAGTGCTTTAGGGCAAGGCTATTGTATTACAGTTGTGAGCAGAACTTGGTCAGTAAATGCATCTTCCTACCTGACAGCACCATGTTTAGGGTTGCCAATTTTCGCTCTGGATCTTTCTCAGGTTTGTGCTTTTTTCCTGGGCATCGTAGTAAACTAGAGCTACCATCCTTTGGGAGGCCCTCCTCCAGATACTCATCCCCTTCCAGATACTCTTTCTCATCCAGACCCTCTTTCCCATTCAGATACTTTTCCTCCCAGAGATGCTCTCCCTCCTCCAGATATTTACCTTCTTTCAGGTACTTTTTATACAAAATTTCTTTTCCATTCAGATTCTCTTTTTCCTCTAGAGCCTCTTTCTCCTCCAGATTCTCTTCCTTCTCCAGAACCTCTTCCTTCTCCAGAGCCTCTTCCTCTTCTGGATACTCTTCTTTCCCCAGATAGTCTTTCTCCTCCAGATCCTGTTCCTCCTCCAGATAGTCTTCCTTCCCCAGATACTCTTCTTCCTTCCCCAAATAATCTTCCTCCTCAAGATCCTCTTCCTCCTCCAGATCCTCTTCATCCTCCAGAGACTCTCCCTCTGTAGAAAATGAAGATTCATCCTGTAGACTTTCCTCATCTAGTTCTACTTCAGTATCCTCGTTTTCTGAAGATAAAGTCTGTGTGGAACACTGGGGAGATAGGGGAGGGCGAGGAGGTGATGCTCCTGGTGACTGACTGTTTTCAGCAGACATGCTGGGGAAATCGTAGGCAGTGAACTCCTTCCACAGGAGCCAATGTCACTTCATCATCCTGTATCCAGGAAAAGAATAAAATCCTATTAGCCAGTAATAGCAATTGCATATTGATTTAAACCCATTTTTGTTCACTTATTCAGTAGTCTTTGGAGAGCTCTCAAGTATGCAGACCAGTACATAGTGACCAGTGAAAAAGGCACAAGAAGAGGAAATGGAGGCTTACCCTCAACACGCTGGGTGGGGAGACCACACCTGAAGGCCAGGCCTTCAGAATTGCTTGCTGCACAATATGAAGTCAATGGGTAGGGTTGGAAAGTAATCATTGTTTGGTGGTGCTATCACTAGAGAAGCTTTTTATTTTTCATTAAGTATTTATTGCCACAAAATATAAGACAGAGACTGTCTTCCAGGAGCTGGAAATCTGGAGAGAAAGGAGTCACAACAAACAGAGTGACCAACACGATGGAAGGGGTGCCCATTGAGTGGGATGGACACAGCAGCTGGGGCTTCTGGTCAGTTAAGACCCCTGTGGCCAGAAGTCTGTGGGGCACATCCTCATGGCTGCCAAATGCACTGTCAACCCTGCCCGCAGCACCATCCACCGTCAGCTCACTAGGCAAATGCTACATATGTTTTAACACTGAGCATCTTGACGCCTCCTGGAAGGCTTCCAGGCTCCCTTTTCTGCTCCATCCATGTCTTCTATATTTTTTACTAAAGTAACTATTTTGCTATATTAAATTGTTTGCACGTTTGTCCTTCCAACAGTGTAAGCTCCTTAAAGGCAGGAGGGGGCAGTATCATTCTTTTTCGAAAATAGATTTTGAATCCTTCCACTGCCCGCCCCCCCGCCCCGCCCTTCTGCTCTGTGGCCCACTGTGGTTCCCCATGGTGAGCACGACATCTCTAGACTGACTTACCGGCTTTCCTGAGACCCCTGCCACTGCCCTGCTAGTCATTTACTGCAAAGAGTGTTCTTGTAAAAATATAAATCAAATCAGGATTTCCTTTGCTTAAAATCTCCCAGTGGCTTTCTGGTGTGCTTAGAATACGATGTCAACTCCGTTCCATGCCTGCCTGTCTTTCTGGCCTTATCTATCCCCATCCCTCCTCCCCTGTCCCCACCGTGTTACTATCTCCTACAGCACTTATCACTGTGGCTAATTATGCATCCATTTCTGTGCATACTTGTTCAATTTTTCTCTTCCACTAGGTGTAAGTGTCTCAATGATAGTGACCTTTTAAAAATCCGTTCCCCACTGTATCTCCGATGGTTAGCTTGGAGCCTGGTGCATAATAGATGTCCAGTAAATATATGGCCAGTGACTGAATGAAGGGCCAGGAAGAGGTGGCTCTATAGCAGTGCACCCTGAAGGGTTGCAAATGACATTTATTCTGCACAATAGGACACACTGGGGAGGCAACTGGTCCAGAATCCTTCTGCTTGCTCTGGGGACTTAAGAGATAGATATCTTGGCCTGCATCTTTCTGGGTATCTGAGTGGGCAGCTCTGTTCTAGGGAACCAGCCAGATGAGACCACCAGGATCAATGATAGCAAATGCAGCATGATGTCCAAGATGAGGGGTGTGATGGACAAGGCCATTCATCACGGGCAAACGGCACACTCCTCCACCCACATGACTGTTGGAGACCCTGGACTGCTGGATTCCGATAGGATTAGCCTGGGCAGTGAACACAGAAATGCACTACCCAGATCCCCTTTTCAAAGAAGGACTTGCTGCCCAGCTGTGAGGTGGCCCCCAGCTGCCAGCTCCTTCAGGATGTGCCTCAGCTGCAGAGTCCTTTCTAGTGATGCCCTTCTCGGGATAACCTGTATCTGAGGCAAGGTGAGGGTAAGAAAGCCCAGTCAACTCCAGGCAGCACACCTCTGAGAGGCCACATTCACCCCGGAGCTCTCCGGCAGGCTGACCGAGGCTCACCAAGCCTACTCCACAAATGCCATCTCCATCTGGCACAGGCCTGCTTCCTTCCCCGTCTTCCTTCCGGGGTGGACCCCAGGAAATGTTTTGTATCTCAACAGTTGCATCTCAGCAGTTTGCATTTTAGAGTCTGTTTCCAGAGAAACTATCCTGTGATAGCTTCACAAAATATCAATCTGGGAAAGAATTGACTGAAAGAGTTGGAGAGAAAAACAAGACCTCACTGGTGGATTGAGTGCTTAAAAGGTCAGTGGCTGAGGGTAGGGCATAACTGGATCTGTCTGGGGCAGGGAATGGTGGCCTTGCAGAGAGATGACAGTGTAGTGGCGAAGGGGGAGCCCGTACATAGAGAGTTTAAAACCCATCACGAAGCCTTTTGTGTTGGGTGGCATCAAAAGAGAAAATTGCAACAAATTTAGTTATTAATTGAATTGGATTTTATTCATGATTCATGAATAGAGCAGCCTCCATTCTACAAACAGAATGAGTCCCAGCAGGCAGTAGCAAAACAGTGGGTTCGGTGAGGTGGGAACACAGAAACAGAGCAATCAAAAAAAAGTAGATTGGCTAACATCAGGTTACTTTTCTTGGTAAGGGTTAAAGCGGAGAGAGGATTTGCTTATTATTCTCACTCAGGTAGACTGGAAGCTCCTGTTTTCAGGAAAACCTGCGCTGTTTTGGGATCTGTTTCCTTGCAGTTTCAGTTTGATTATGTGACACTTACCATGAGTAACCCCATTCTGGTTTGGTCTTGTCTCCTGGGGCCTAGTGCAGGAACTTGGTCCAAAACAATGGCTTCCCATAAGTGCTGCTGCACAGTGGTGATGGCGGAAGTGTTAGGATTAAAGCAACTCTGGAGCAAGATGATTCCCGTGGCCATTTGCCAGACAGTTAAGAAGCTGCGGAGACCGGAAGCTGAGCCTGCAGTTGGCTTGCCCTTTTATCCTTCATTTTATGGCTCTGTGGTCTGTGAATGTCTTTTCATGTAGGATGCCTCCAGTACTTTTTTTTTTTTTGAGAGAGAGAGTGAGTCGCTCTGTCACCCACGCTGGAGAGCAATGGCACAATCTAGCTCCTCCAGGACTTTTTGGAGGAGGAGGTGAGGTATAAATAATACATGAACTGATGGTGGAGGACACTGTCCGTGGGGCAAAGGATGAGCTATGAAAGGCTTTTGGACCCACCCACAGCTATCCATCCTAAAGAAGGTCCCTTCAGCTTTATTCATCTAAACCCTCAATATACCACCTATTATTGCTGTACATTCCTAATGCCCACTGGCTCCCAATGCCTCGGCCTAAGACAGGGCTGGGATGGCGAGAGCCACTGAAGGGAGGTGACAAGAATTCTTCTCTTGACCAAACTCCAGTCAGGCTCCTGAACCTTCTCCCAGACCTATCTGTGCACTTCCTTGTAAAATCCAGTTTCGTTTTAATTTTTTTCTTTATTTTGTAAAAATTAATGGGGTGCAAGTGTAATTTTGTTACATTCATAGGTTGTGTGTAAAGTCAGGGTTTTTAGGGTCTCCAACACCCAAATAACATAGATTGTACTCATTAAGTAATTTCTTGTTACAATAATTTCTCACCATCCACTCCTCTCCCACTCCCTCACTCTTTTGAGTCTCCATCATCTATTTTTCCACACTCTGTGCCTACTCAGAAGTGAGAGCATGTGGCATTTGTCTTTCCATGACTGCCTTGTTTCACTTAAGATAATGGCCTCCAGTTTCATCCATGTCGTTGGGGAAGACACGACTTCGTTCCTTTATGAGACCACAGTATTCTATTTTGTACATATGCCACATTTTCTTCAATCATCTGTTGGTGGACACTTAGGTTGATTCTATATCTTTGCTATTGTGAATAGTGCTATGATAAACATACAGGTGCAGGTATCTTTTTGATGTAATGATTTCTTTTCCTCTGAGCTGATACCCAGGAGTGGGATTGCTGGATTAAATGGTAGTTCTATGAAGTCCAGTTTTAGAAAGAAACCTGCTAAGTCAATTTAGCAAGAACCCCTCCCCGTCCTCCACATCTGACCATCCTTGTTATCTGATTAGATTCCTCATCCTCCCCAAGCCCCAGGAGATGTCTGAGAACCCTGGCCTGCCTTCAGCAAGAATCCTGTCAGGCTGGTTTAGCCTGAATCTCCCTTAACCCCTGATGTTTCTTGTTAATTTCCCATCTACCCTGATGATGTCTTGATGTTTCCTCTAAGTTAATTTTCTGTTCATTGATTCCCCACTCACTCTGCTCCTTGGCTATAAATTTCCATTTGCCCACGCTGTGTTCAGAATTGAGTCCAGTTCAATACTGGGATTTCTTTTCTCCTATTGCATTAGTTTCTGAGTAAAACATATTTTTGCTGTCAGACATGGTGGTGCGCACTGGTAGTACCAGCCACTTGGGAGGCTGAAGCAGAAAGAATCACCCAGGAGTTCAAGTCCAGCCTCGGGAACGTACTGGTAGCCTATCTCTAAGCAATTTAAAAAATATATGTATTTTTGGCTTAGATGGCTGTCCAGCTTTGGTTTTCTTTGACAGCCAGTCTGTCCAGCCCTTCCCTGGGGGCGGTGAGGAGCACACATAGGCACTGGCCACTCCATCAAAGACTTATGCTTCAGGGTTCCCCACCTCTCAGATTCTTGGGGCTGCCTAAGAGATCAAAATCAGCTGGTCCCCTGGATAGCCCAGGGAGCATTTATCAATGGCACGCTGTCATTCAGGGTGACAGGTCTTTTCTTCCTGTTTTCTCATCAGGCCTTGTAAAAAGGCTTCAGTCAGCTGCATTCTTATTTCAAAGTTCAGAAAAAGAAACTGCATTCTAAGCACTCGCCCTTTAATTCTCTTAGAAGTTTGTAAGAGAAGCCTACAGGTGGAATAAATAGTAAGGGCAACTTGATACCTAGTGTCTGGAGCAAACATCCTGGTTCCAACTTGTGATTCAGACCCTGACCCATTTGAGAACAACAGGACCTATCTCCTTGAAGGATGCAATGAGGCAGTGTGTACAGGCATAAGGAGTGCCAGGCACAGATGTGAGCTGTGCTGTTATTACTGCACATTTATTCCTAACCAGCTCTGAAGGTGCATGTGTGTAAATGTCTATGTGTGTGAATGTGTGTTGTGGGTCCTTCTGAAGCTTTAATTAGTTCACATCACGGGGAGAGAAAAAAGAGATTGGGTTTTCAAGTACGCTGCTGTAGGGACAGGGACTGTCTGCAGCCCAGCTGAGAGGCTTAGAGATTGGAGTCCGCCTGTCCTTCAGTCTGGGTCCTGGCTGCTGGGTCCCAGGAGAAATGATGGTTCTGGGGCAGTGCCTGAGTTGAGCTCACTTTTCCTGAGGAGGCTGATCTCTCTCCCTGGGAAAGCAGCCTGGCCTGAGGGATTTTCTTGGTGATGTTTTGTTTGCCAGGAGAGAACTACCCTCATAATGGGTCAGCACTTTTCTGACTCAGCCATGCTTTTAGGAAGTTGTTATCTATAAATGTAAGACATCCTGTGCTTTATAAAGCTCATCATTCAATTTCCAGAAAGCTGCGGTCCAGAAGTCCTCGGACTGAATCAGTCTTGCTTTGACTTCCACTCATCACTGGCCCTTTCAGTCCTGGGGGAGGCAGGATGAAGAGTTCTACATCACAGCTTTTTAAGGGTTAGAGGGTAGCAATTCAACTTTCCTCCAGGACTCCAGGCTTGACTCCAACAACCTTCTTGGCATCTCTGTAGGGATGTCTAACGGATGTCTCAAGCTCACTGTGCCCAAACTGGTATCCTGGTCTTCCTTCCCAGACCTCTCAGCCCTCGGACTAAGAGTCTTCTCTTTCATTCTCACCCTACCTCATATCCACCAGGAGAGCAGGCTGGCTCCTTCTTCAGAGGATCTCACCTCCTTTCACCCCTTCACATTTCCACCCTGCTCTGAGCCATCAACACATCTTGCCTGGATTATTGCAGTTACCTTCCATATCAGTCAGGTTTCCCCAGCAAAGCAGAGCCAGTGGGATATATATAGATATATAAGTGGGGATTTATTATGGGAATTGGCTCACATAATTATGGAGGCCGAGAAGCCCCACCATCTGCCATCTGCAAGCTGGAGAACCAGGAAAGCTGTTGGTGTAATTCAGTCCAAGGCCAGAGGCTTGAAACATGGAGGAGGGGGGGGCCCTAGTGTAAGTCCTGGAGTCTAAAGGCCTGTGAACCAGGAAACCAAGAGCTCCAAGGTCTTAGGGCAGGAGAAGATGGATGTCCCAGACCAAGAAGAATGAGAAAAAATTGTCCCTTCCTCCATGTTTTCTTTCTAGTTGGGCCCTCAGTGGCTTGGCCAATGCCTCACATTGGTGAGGGTGGTCTTCTTTACCCACTCCATGAGTTCCTATGCTAATCTCTTCCAGGAACACTCTCACAGCCATACACAGAAATAATGAGCCTCCCTTAGCTCAATCAAGTTAACACATAAAATCAACCATCACACCCCCTGATGGGTGTATTCTTTACAGAGTCGCTGGCTTTGAAGATGTGGATCAGACCCCTCACTTCCCTGGGATAGCTCCCCTCTCCCAGATGAAGTCAAAGCCCTTCCGGTGCCTGCAATGGCCTCCTGACTCTTCTCCCCCTGCCTCCCTTGGCTCCTGCCCTGCTGGTCCTGGTGCTCTTCCTAACATGTCAGGCGCTGGTGATGGCATTATTTCTGGTTAAGGCCCTCGCTCCCCTGTGCCTGGGGCCTGTCCCCAGATCTCTGCCACAGTCCTGCTCTGTCCGTCACCCGCTTCCCCGTGCCTCAGTGAGATGTGCCCCACCACCCGGGGTCCTCCCCTGCCTGTTCCCAGTACTTACCATTTCCCTTAACCTGCCATCCTTTTCCCTTTGTCCCAGAGCACCTCTTACTGTCTAAATTAAGTACCTTACTCAGTTGTGGTGTGTGCTGTCTTGCTGGTCTCATTGCAAAGTAAGTTCCCTGGGAGCAGGGGTCTTATTTTGATTTAACAGTGTAGCCCAAGGGCCTAGGGCCCTGCCCAGCACACAGTGGGTACGACGTGTGGTGAGAGAATGTGTGAATACTGACCCCTCCCTTTCCTGTTCCTTCCACCCTTCCGTGGATGGTAGGGTTTCTAGGGCCTCCTCCCCAGATGCACTGTTGTGGGCCAAGGGTTCTCTACATGGGTAGCCCAGAACAGAGGCTGAGCCCAGGCCCAGACACACAGAGACGGGCACACTTGAGATCGACCCTCACGGTGTGGTGCGTCTGAGAAGAGGGAGCTCTCCTGACTCTGTGAGCATGTTTGCAGCACTCTCTCCAAAAGGGGGAGGGGGCTCTTGTCCCTCCAACTGGGACGTCACATTTTCTTTGACTCATCCAAATAATTTTTCATTGACTGCCAGCCATTTCCTATTCCTCCCAGATTAGTCTTATCTGTATCCTCATCCAAACCACTGACACAAATGTCCAACCAGAAATCCCCAAGGATGCTGCGGCAGAAGCCCCTCATCCTGCCGATCTCCATCCATCAGTCAGGACAGGCTGTGGGGAAGGGAGGTAAGGTTCTGTGCCACCAAAGCTCTGGGCCCTCCACACTCACAGTGAGCCCCGATGTGGGCATCATCACCCTCACTTCATAGGTAAGGAAAATCAGCTTTCAGGGAAAACAGAAGAGTGTACAGTCTTTATTTACAAGTATGAATAAAAGTAGTTTGAAAGAAAAAATTGGTTTCTACCTGAGCATCAAAAAATAGTCCAAAGGTGGGAGGAAGAAAATCTTACGACAAACATTTTTGGCTGGGAAAAAACAAACAAACAAACAAACAAACAAACAAAACACCAAGCAGCAGCCTGGCTATCACAGCAAGACCCTGTCTCTACAAAAGCCTAAAAAATTAGCGGGGTGTGGTAGTGTGCACCTGTAATCCTAGCTTACTTGGAGGCTGAGCTGGGAGGATCACTTGAGCCCAGGAAGTCGAAGCTGTAGCGAGCTGAGATCAGCCACTGCGCTCCAGTCTGGGCGACAGAGTGAGACTGTCTCAAAAGAACAAAACAAAACAAACGCAAGAAGGTTTGGATGAAAGCAGCTCTTTCTACAGGCTGCTGGCTGGGTCAGGCTTTTGAGCTCCTTCAGTCTCCGTTCTCTAAGGCTCTTCCCCGTGTGCCCCCTGAGACCCAGCCCCCGGAATTCCTGAGGCCACTCCCACTTTGCTTCCCAAGGTCCCACCCCCTCAACTTCCCGAAGCCCCTCCGCTTTGGTTCCCTGACTTCCAACTCCCTCAAGGTGTCCTCCCATCTCTAAGGGTGGTCAGAGGGCTGTAGTCCCCCC
Source organism: Saimiri boliviensis (assembly GCF_048565385.1). Lineage (NCBI taxonomy): Eukaryota > Metazoa > Chordata > Mammalia > Primates > Cebidae > Saimiri > Saimiri boliviensis. The sequence goes on along the minus strand of NC_133464.1, from coordinate 64,202,734 downwards.
GCCTCAGTCTCCAGGGAGCCCTGCTGCCTGTACCCTCTCCCAAGTGAAATGTTCCAGAATTCTGCCCAGCATCAATATCACACGACCGGGCTGTAATTTGCCATATCTGCCTTTTCTTCTCCTTTTATCTAAATTAGGAAAACTTCTTCTGTTTCCAGACTGGAGTACATCCCCTCTTCTTCTCTATGCTTTAGCTATTTGTATAGTGCTTTGAGCTGCAAAATGCTTTCATGGACCCTATTTAATTTAGTCATGATGGCAGCCTTATGCGGCAAACACTATCATCTCCATTTTACAGATGGAGCACTAAGGTTCAGAGAAATCAGATAACTCGACCAAGGTCAGGCAAGTCCTGAGTGGCTGGACTAGGATCTGGACCCAGGTCTGCCATTGCTGAGTGCCGTGTTCTTCCCCCAGTGTCAACTGCCATGGGTGTTTTGGGGAAGAGCGCTTCTCGGGGGACTTTCTGAGGGGTCTCCCCCTGTGCACTGGCTTTGGCCCTCTCACAGACTCCTCCGCAGGCTCTGGTTAAACAATATTCTCCTTGATGAAGAAAGTAAAGAGGGAGAAAAGAGGAGAGGAGGGAGAAGTTGGGTTTCTGTCATTTGCTGAGCACTTACTGTGTGCCTACAACAGAAAAAGGTATTTTGCTTTTCTTTTTCCTTTAGAGACTGAACAGAATCTGGCAAGGCATAGCTATCCTACAAACCAACTAAGAACTAGTGCAGTGAGCTGGTCTGAGGCCACAGTTACTTAGTGACGTATTTGGGATTTGCTGTCTGTTTCATTCCAAAGTCTGAATACTGCAAAAGAGGAGATAAGCAACATGTGTCTTCCTTCCAGTCTTTATAACTCAAGTTCTTAGGGATTCCTTCAAATGTTTAAAAGGTTTTTCTGTGTGTGAAAATTACTTAAAAGAACAAAGAAGTAATATTTAGAGTTTCTACTTGCTAAAATGAAATTCACTGAGATGAAAAGACATCTGTGGTTAAAAGTTGACTGTACTAATTTTCAAGTCATATAAAGAAACTTTCAATTAACCTCTCTTAGTTACAATTATCAGCAACGAAGTAGGATCATTGATCATTGTTATAACAGATGCTGTCTTTCATTTCCGATCTCAGTAGAAGAGTATTTTTGGGGTGTGCGAAAAATACCTTTCTACCCACTGTGCTGAGATGCCTTCGTTTCAACACATATGAGTGCTTGTTTAGGCTGCCTCACGGGGCGGTGGCCAGCTGGTGGTGGAAGAAATTGCACTGTCTTCTTGGCTGACATCCTAAAAGTATATGATTTTTTTTTTGAGACAGAGTCTCGCTCTGTCACCAGGCTGGAGTGCAGTGGCACAATCTTGGCTCACTGCAACCTCCTCTTTACAGGTTCAAGCAATCTCCTGCCTCAGCCTCCCAAGTAGCTGGAACTGCAGGTACCTACCACCATGCCTTGCTAATTTTTGTATTTTTAGTAGAGACAGGATTTCAACATGTTGGCCAGCCTGGTTTCAAACTTCTGACCTCAGGTGATCCTTCCCTGAGAAGCGCTCTCCTCTAAAACACCATGGCAGTTGACACTGGGGGAAGAACACTGCACTCAGCAATGGCAGACCTGGGTCCAGACCTAGTCCAGCCACTTAGGACTTGCCTGACCTTGATCGAGTTATCTGATTTCTTTGAACCTGAGTTCTGTCATCTGTACAATAGAGATAACAGTGTTTACTGCATAAGGCTGCCATCACGAATCCAACAAATAGAGTCCATGAAAGCCTCCCAGAGTGCTGCAATTATAGGTATGAGCCACTGCCCCAGAAGTATATGACTCTGAACCTGTTCGTCGCTTCTGCCACATATGTCCAGGCAATTAATAGATTGATCTAGAAGATCCATAGGTTTCTTTCTGAGACTAACTATCCCTTTTTCAGTATCCCTGGGGCCAGTTGTGTTGTGGAATTTAGATCTATCAATTACATTGTAGATACAAAACAACCCCAGCGGGCTCTGGGGAAGCATCCTGTGGTCAGTCTTAGTATTTCTGCAGCAAACATGTAAACTTTTACAATAAGCAGGTTAAAGAAAAACTTTTAGTCCCACTTCCATTTAGGTTGGATTTTGTTCCCAATGGAGTTCTGGAGGGTCAGGTTTTGTGGAAAAATAAGTCTGTCACAAACTTTTCAGGAACGAAGTTCTCAGAACTTTTTGTCTTTCAGAACCTGTAGATAAGAGACTTTGATCCTGCAAGAACATTTCTTTGCAAGCCCTACTGGTGGTAACATTTAGAATTTACTGAATGCCCTGTTCTTAATGAGAAACGCAATGCATTTAAAATGCTGTTTCTGTAGGAAAATAAAATCCACTTCATGGGGATCTATTTTGACATGCTGTTTCTAGGATCACAGAGTGGCTAACAGGGAGGACAATGAGAATTATTTGAAATCATGACTGTGTAGTGTTCAAGACATGGGACAATGGGGCCCAGTTAGGCTCCTGGTTCAGTACTTACAATGTCAGGGGGTAAACTGAGTCCAAGCCAAGAGCGTTTTCAACAATAACAGCTGAAAGAAAAATGTTTTCTGGTTAGTTACCCAGGAAGTTATGAAGAGGAAAACATATTTCTTAATAATGCTGGAGGGCCAGCCACAGTGGTTCATGCCTGTAATCCTGGCACTTTGGGAGGCTGAGGTGGGCAGATCTCCTGAGGTCAGGAGTTCAAGACTAGCCTGGCCAGCATGGTGAAACCCTGTCTCTACTAAAAATACAAAAATTAGTCAGCATGGTATGGGCACCTGTAATCCTAGCTACTTGGGAGGCCGAGGCGAGAGAATTGCTTGAATCCGAGGGGCAGAGATTGCAGTGAGCTGAGACAGCACCATTGCACTCCATGCTGGGCAACAAAGCGAGACTCCGAAAAAAAAAAAATGCTGGAAAAAAGAGATTTTTTCCAGAACATTTTCTATAACATTTCTATATTGAAAACATTGGATAGAATTTAGTTTTATGGTACATGTTTCTTCCTTAAACTTCCTTGGTCAGGAGCTTTCATTGAATATCTAACACAAACCAAAGCAGCCCTCATTTACAGCTTGCCTCTTCTGCCACCCCCGACCCCACGCCCACCCCAAATGGCATCACCAATCTGTGTACCAAGCCTCCCTGGGCACTGCAGAGAACTCACAGGGAAGCCACAGTATAGTTTGAATTTTTGAGAGAAACAGTGACTCGACATCTGTTGGACGTTGACTAACTTTAGATCAGGCGTCCCCAAACTACGGCCCATGGGCCGCATGCGGCCCTCTGAGGCCATTTATCGCCCCCCCGCCATACTTCAGGAAGGGGCACCTCTTTCACTGATGGTCAGTGAGAGGAGCACAGTATGTGGCGGCCCTCCAACGGTCTGAGAGACAGTGAACTGGCCCCCTGTGTAAAAAGTTTGGGGACGCCTGCAGATGATGCTACATCCCTTTCAATTGTGGCATATTTGGCAAAGCTGGGCTTTTGGTGGTCGTTGAGATAAAAAGCAAACACCACCCCAAAATCAGTATGGAACAGGAAATGAAGGTGGCCATGTCCATTTGATTACAAGATTTGGGAAGCTGTGCAATGCCCAAGGGGTACACATGGTTCATTAGTAAGTCATTGTGGGGAAGGAAATCAAAGTATTTCCCTCCAAAATATTGAGGATTGTTAAGTTAAATACTCTGAAAATGCAGGGGGAACACTCAGCTTCAGCCTGTTTGCTGGATGGTAGCACAAAAATCCTTCCTTATTGGAGACGGCATTTGCTTATCGGCCCAGAGAAAGCAGCAGCAGACACCACAGGAATCTAGAAACAGATTTTACTCTCTTCCCACACACTTTTCTGACTTTTAATAGACTGGAATTGCCCTTTTGTTTGTCTTGTCACTATATGGTATTTATGACTCTGTTAAAATACTATTTAAGCAAGGTCCCTAAGCCACTGCTTTGAGAGAGAAATACTTTTGAACTGAGGCTTCTCCTGTATGATAGGTATGCAAGTATTCATACATTTCTGCATGTTTTTCTTTTGTTAATCTGACTTTGGTTTTCAGGAGAGTGTCTCCACTAAGAACCTGAAAAGGGAAAGAAAATATGCTTTCTCCCCTGCAGTGGTCATTTAAGAAGGATACAAAAGCATTGTTTTTCCTTCAATTTCTATGTATTAAATTGTGACATAAATGTGACACAAGGATAAGACACAAATATTCATGAAGTTATTTGGCTATAACTATTCAATACATAGAACCTTTAGGGATTTCTTTTGGCCTGTGGGCACCATGAAAAATTCACTGAGACATTGGGGGTGCCCTGAGTGGAGAAAGTTTGGGAATCTCCGGGATAGTTCCCTGAGTACTCAGATGAAGAGGCTCAGAATCACCCTTGATTTTTCTTTCTCTCTCTCTCTCTGTTTTTAAAATTTATTTATTTTACTTTAGGTGCATAGTATATTTGGCATTTCTCCCCATGTTATCCCTCCCCACCCCCCACTGTCTCTCCCCATCCCCCTCCAACTGCCCCAGTGTGTGATGCTCCTCTCCCTGAGTCCATGTGTTCTCATTGTTCAACACTCACCTATGAGTGAGAACATAACAGTGTTTGGTTTTCTGTTCTTGTGTCACTTTGCCGAGAATGATGGTTTCCAGATTCATCCAAGTCCCTACAAAGGACACGAACTCATCATTTTTTATGGCTGCATAGTATTCCATGGTGTATATGTACCACATTTTCTTTGTCCAGTCTATCATTGATGGGCATTTGAGTTGGTTCCAGGTCCTTGCTATTGTATACAGGGCTGCAATGAACATACATGTGCATGTGTCTTATAGTAGAATGATTTATAGTTCTTTGGGTGTATACCCAGTAATGGGATTGCTGGGTCAATGAAATTTCTGTTTCTAGATCCTTGAGAAATCACCACACTGTCTTCCACAATGATTGAACTAATTTAAACTCCCACCAACAGTGTAAAAATGTTCCTATTTCTCCACATCCTCTCCAGCATCTGTTTTCTCCAGATTTTTTAATGATCACCATTCTAACTGGTGTGAGATGATATCTCAGTGTGGTTTTGATTTGTATTTCTCTAATGATGAGTGCTGATGAGCATTTTTTCATATGTTGGCCTCATATATAACTTCCTTTGCAAAGTGTCTGTTCATATCCTTCGCCCACTTTTGCATGGGATTGTTTTTTTCTTGTAAATCTGTTTCAGTTCTTTGTAGATTCTAGATATTAGCCCTTTGTCAGATGGGTAGATCGCAAAAATTTTTTCCCATTCAATTGGCTGCCGGTTTGCTCGAATGATGGTTTCTTTTGCTGTACAGAAGCTCTGAGTTTTAATTAGATCCCATTTATCTATCTTGGCTTTTAATGCCATTGCTTTTGGTGTTGTAGTCATAAAGTTCTTGCCAATGCCTATGTCCTGGATGGTTTTGCCTATGTTTTCTTCTAGTGTTTTTATGGTGTTAGGTTTTTGGTTTGAATCTTTAATCCATCTGGAGTTAATTTTGGTGTAAGGTGACAGGTAGGGGTCCAGTTTCTCCTTTCTGCACATTGCTAGCCAGTTTTCCCAACACTATTTATTAAACATGGAGTCCTTTCCCCATTACTTGCTTTTGCTGGGTTCGTCAAAGATCAGATGGTTGTAGATGTGTGGTGTTGCTTCTGAGGGCTCTGTTCTGTTCCACTGGTATATGTCTATGTTTTGGTAACAGTACTGTGCTGTTTTGATTACTGTAGACTTGTAGTGTAGTTTGAAGTCCAGCAATATGATGCCTCTGGCTTTGTTCTTTTTGCTTAGGATTGTCTTGGCTATGCGGGCTCTCTTGTGATTCCATATGAAGTTTAAAGTGTTTTTTTTCCAGTTTTGTGAAGAAGGTCATTGGTAGCTTGATGAGAATAGCATTGAATCTATAGATTATTTTGGGTAGTATGGCCATTTTCACGATATTAATTCTTCCTAACCATGAGCATGGAATGTTCTTCCATCTGTTTGTGTCCTCTCTTATTTCATTGAGCAGTGGTTTGTAGTTCTCCTTGAAGAGGTCTTTTACATCTTTGTTAGTTGTATTCCTAGGTATTTTATTTTCTTTGTAGCAATTGTGAATGGGAGTTCGTTCTTGCTTTGGCTCTTTAAGTCTGTTATTGGTGTATGGAAATGCTTGTGATTTTTGCAGTTGATTTTGTATCCTGTGACTTTGCTGAAGTTACTTATCAGTTTCAGGAGATTTGGGGCTGAGACAATGGTGTTTTCTAAATATACTATTATGTCATCTACAAAAAGAGAAAATTTGACTTCCTCCTTTCCTAATTGAATACCCTTTATTTCTTTTTCTTGCCTGATTGCTCTGGCTAGAACTTCCAATACTTTATTGAATAGGAGTGGTGAGAGAGGGCATCCTTGTCTAGTGCCTGATTTCAAAGGGAATTCTTCCAGCTTTTGCCCATTCAGTATGATATTGGCTGTAGGTTTGTCATATATAGCTTTTATCATTTTATGATACGTTCTGTTGATACCTAGTTTATTGTGAGTTTTTAGGATGAAGGCTGTTGAATTTTATCGAAGGCCTTCTCTGCGTCTACTGAGAGAATCGTGGTTTTTGTCTTTGGTTCCGTTTATGTGATGGATTACATTTATGGATTTGTGTATGTTGAACCAGGCTTGCATAACCGGGATGAAGCCTGCTTGATCGTGATGGATAAGTTTCTTCATATGCTGTTGCAGTCTGTTTACCAGTATTTTATTGAAGATTTCTGCGTTGATATTCATCATAGATATTGGCCTGAAGTTTTCTTTTTTAGTTGAGTCTCTGCCGAGTTTTGGTATCAGGATGATGCTGGTCTCATAAATTGAATTAGGGAGGATTCCCTCCTTTTGTATTGTTTGATACAGTTTCAGAAGGAAATGGAACCAGCTCCTCTTTGTATGTCTGGTAGAATTCGGCTGTGAACCTGTCTGGACCTGGACTCTTTTTGGTTGATAGGCTATTGATTGCTACCTCTACTTCAGCCCTTGTTATTGGTCTATTCAGGGTTTCAACTTCCGCCTGGTTTAGTCTTGGTGTAGAGTACAAGTGTCTAGGAATTTATCCATTTCTTCCTGGTTTACTGGTTTATGTGAATAGAGCTGTTTGTAGTAATTTCTGATGGTAGTTTGTATTTCTGTGGATCTGTGGTGATATCCCCTTTATTGTTTTTTTATTTCATCTATTTTATTCTTCTCCCTTTTCTTTTTTATTAATCTGGCTAGTGGTCTATTTTGTTGATCTTTTCAAAAAACCAGCTCCTGGATTTATTGATTTTTTTGAAGGGTTTTTTGTGTCTCTATCTCCTTCAGTTCTGCTCTGATCTTTGTTATTTCTTGTCTTCTGCTAGCTTTTGAGTTTTTTTGATCTTCCTTCTCTAGCTCTTTCAATTTTGATGATAGGGTGTCGATTTTAGATCTTTCCTTTTTTCTCATGTGGGCATTTATTGCTATAAATTTCCCTCTTAACACTGTTTTAAAGGTGTCCCAGATATTCTGGTAAGTTGCGTCTTCATTCCGGTTGGTTTCAAAGAACATCTTTATTTCTGCCTTCATTTCATTGTTTATCCAGTTGATGCTCAGAAACAAGTTGTTTAGTTTTCACGTGGTTGTGCGGGTTTGAGTGTGTTTCTTGATCCTGAGTTCTAGTCTGATTCTGCTGTGTTCTGATAGACTGTTATGATTTCTGTTCTTTTGCATTTGCTGAGGAGTGATTTGCTTCCAATGATGTGGTCAATTTTAGAGTAAGTGCAATGTGGTGCTGAGAAAAATGTATATTCTGTGGATTTGGGGTAGAGAGTTCTGTATATGTCTATTAGGTCCGCTTGGTCCAGCTCTGCATTCAAGTCCTGGATATCCTTGTTAATTTTATGTCTTGTTGACAATGGAGTGTTGAAGTCTCCCACTATTATTGTGTGGGAGTCTAAATCTCGTTTTAGGTCATTAATAGCTTGCTTTATGTATCTGGGTGCTCCTGTGTTGGGGGTGTATATATTTATGATAGTTAGCTCTTCTTGTTGGATTTATCCTTTTACCATATGTAATGTCCTTCTTTGTCTCTTTTGATCTTTGTTAGTTTCAAGTCCATTTTATCAGAGACTAGGATTGCAACCCCTGCTTTTTTTTCTGTTCTCCATTTGCTTGGTAAATCATCTTCCATCCCTTTATTTTGAGTCTATGTGTGTCTTTGTATGTGAAATGGATTTCCTGAATACAGCACACCAATGGGTTTTGACTTTTTATCCAGTTTGCCAGTTTGTGTATTTTGATTGGGGTGTTTAGGCCATTTACATCCAATGTTAATATTGTTATGGGTGAATTTGATCCTGCCATTTTGTTACTGGCTGGTTTTCTTTGCCATTAGTTGACTCATTTTCTTCATTGCATTTTTGTTCTTTGCCAACTGGTTTGCTTTTGCAGTGACTGGTACTTGTTCCTTTCCATGCTTAGTGTTTCTTTCAGGAGCTCTTGTAGGGCATGTCTGGTGGTGACAAAATCTCTCAGTAATTGCTTGTCCATTAAGGATTTTATTTCTCCTTCACTTTTGAAGCTTAGTTTGGCTGGATATGAGATTCTGGGTTAAAAGACTTTTTTTTTTAAAGGATGTTGAATATTGGCCTGCACTCTCTTCTGGCTTGTAGGGTTTCTGCTGAGAGATCCGCTGTGAGTCTGATTGGCTTCCCTCTTTGGGTGACCTGATCTTTCTCTCTAGCTGCGCTTAGCATTTTTTCCTTCATTTCAACCCAGGTGAATCTGACGATTATGTGCCTTGGGATTGCTCTTCTTGAGGAATATCTTTGTGGAGTTCACTGTATTTCTTGAATTTGAAATTTGGACTCCTTGCTAGGCTTGGGAAGTTCTCCTGGATAATATCCTGGAGCATGTTTTCCAGCTTGGATTCATTCTCTCCATCATATTCAGGTACACTGATCAAGCGTAGATTAGGTCTTTTCGCATAATCCCATATTTCTTGGAGGCTTTGTTTATTTCTTTTCACTCTTTTTTTCTCTTGCCTTGCCTTCTCTTTTTATTTCATTGAGTTGATCTTCAATCTCTGGTATCCTTTCTTCTGCTTGATCGATTTGGCTATTAAAACTTGTGTTTGCTTCATGTGGTTCTCATACTGTGTGTTTCAACTCCATCAAGTCGTTTATGTTCTTCTCTAAGCTGGTTATCCTAGTTAGCATTTCATCTAACCTTTTCTCAAGGTTTTTGTTTTCTTTGCATTGCATTAGAAACTGTTCCTTTAGCACAGAAAAGTTTGTTATTACCCATCTTCTGAAGCCTGTTTCTGTCAATTTGTCGCACTCCTTCTCAGTCAAGTTGTGATCCTTTGTTGCTGAGGAGTTGTATCCCTTGAAGGAGAAGAGGTATTCTGGTCTTTGATGGTTTCATCTTTTTTGCACTGTTTTTTTCCCCCATCTTTGTGGATTTACCTGGCAGTGGTGTCAGGGAGCTGTTTGATGAGGTCACTTGTCTGCCTGTGGAGGCACTACTGGGTTTCTAGGGACTCTTTCAGGTTACTAGGGAAGCTTCCTGTGTCTTTTTTGTTTATACTGGGAGATTAGGCCCACCTCTTCTGCTGACCTGTAGGCGCTGCTGGGTTGTCAAGAGTGCAGTCCTGTTGCTACATTGCTACATAGGCTTCCTGTGTTTTTTGTTGAAACATGTAGCCCAGTCCCACCCCTCTAGTGGTGGGTTGTGCCCTTCTTCCACTGGGCTGGATCATTCAGGGTTCAACTCAGACTGTGGCACTGGCTGTGCAATCCACTAGAGTCAGAGCTTCAGCCCTCTGGGGTTTGTAGGGGAGGGTAGGGACCCTGCTGGCTGCTTCCAGCCATCTCCCTCTTTCAGCTTCCTCTCTCTCTGGCCATGGGGTAGGGGCCCACCCAGCTGCTCCCACTTACAGCTCCCTTCTCTTCGGATGGGAGGAGGGGGTGATAGCTCAGTCCACAGGCTCTCCTGGCCGTCTTTTGGGCTTATGTGCCAATCCGGGACACCGTCCTGGATTATTATTCGACTCCGCGCTTGTAATTTCCGGTGCTTGCCTGGCAAAGATCCCCTGTTCTGTGTATTGCTGAGGCTTTGGAGAAGCACTGTATCTGGACCGGAGTGCCAGAGGGGGAGCCTCCGACTCACCAGTCAGATGCACTTTCTAGGTGAAGCAGCACCTCTCCCTGCCTCAGTCTGCTGTGACTGGGCTTTGCTCACCATCAGACCAGACCCATTGAAATGCACCTGGTACCTCGGTTGGAGCTAGGAGATCTCTGGATTTCTGCGTCTCTTTCGCTGAGTGTTGTGCACTGGAGTTGGGTCTATTTGGCCATTGTGGATCCCTTCCAATTTCTCTTTTTCATCCTCCCAAACCCACGAATCAATCAGTAAGTCCTCTTGCACCACCTCCCACAAAATGTCCCAAATCTATTCTTCCGTCCACCACCACTGCCGTCCCCATTGTCAAATCCAGTATTTTCTATGGCAGTCTTTCTGCTTTGGCTCTTGCTTTCCAATAATCCATTCTTCAGAGGTGGTTTTTAAAAACATAAAATAGACCACGTTGCTCTATTGTTTTCATGTTTCTTCCAGCTCTCCTCCAGGGGCTTCCACTTCCATTGAGGGAATAAAACCTTTTGGGTCAACGGGAGAACCTTTTGGAAGTCCTAGCATGGGAAGAGGTCAACATGGGTACTTCAACTATACCAGGAAGCTGTGTTCAAAGTATCAGCTAGTTATACAACCACATTCCGATACTGCTTGCAAGTTCAGTAGAAGCTAGGAAAGGAAACAACCACCAGAAGGAGAGATTATATGACTCATGGTCACAAGCCCCCTCCCCACACAGGGTTAGGGGCAAACACTTGGCAACTCAGAATTGGGGATATAGGCCCAGGCAGCCTGGCCAGCAGCGGCAAACCTGCTCTGGTCCCTTCCAGGTTGTGGAAGCTTTATCTTCGCTTGCTCAATAAACGCTCATTCTCTTGGCCCGTGACCTCTTGTTTGGAGTTGGAACACTCACCATGTGGGTAAGGCTTTCTGCTTGATTCTATGAGCAGGGGAAGCCAAGAACCTGAGCCTGAGACCCAAGCTGTGGATCCAGTTACACCTTTGTGGTGGGCCATGTTGGCCCCACTTCTTTTCCTGCCCTTCTGGAACCTTCTTCCCTTGCTGCAGCCTGTTCTCACCTCAGGATGCTTTCACTTGGCCTTTCCACTGTCTGCAAAGTTCTTCATCCATATGAAGATCTTCCAACACCTGTCTCATTCTCAAGCTTCAGCTCCAATGTCACCTCCCCAGCAAGGCTTTCTACAACTGCCACCGCATGACCCTCACCTCCAATCACTACATATATTATTAAGTTGTTTTATTTTCCTCACGCCATTCGTCACTCCCAAACAGACCATGTTTTTTGGTCTGTAGATTTGAGAGCAGGAACTTTGCTTTCTTGTTCACCATTGTTTTCCCACCACCTAGAATAGTGCCTGGCGTTTGATGGAGCTTGACAAATATTTGACAAAGTTAGTCACTGGGTGATTGTCTCATATGGTTGTGTGTTTGGATTATTCACTGATAGCTCTTGAGAAGATTAGGAGTTCTGATTAGGAGATTAGTTAGTTCATTTGACTGACATATTTATATAATCATACATCACTTAATAATGGGGATACGTTCTGAGAAATTGCATTATTAGGCAATTTTGAAATTGTGTTGAAACCATCTTTACAAAAATTGTAATGGTGAGAAAATCATGGGGGTGAAGGAGATCTGATCTGGCCAACCCTCATCTTGCCTTTGGCCTTCAAGATGCCCAGAAAAATTCCTGGGCTTAGGCCAGTTAACTTTGGGAGACATTTAGTTCATAGTTGAAATGATGACAGCCCTTCCCCAAACTCAACCACCTTTGTAAAGCTAATGAGAGACTACTAGGCCGTGAGGAGCGAGGAGCCTGAATTCTGCTAAGGTGTAGACATAAACGATTGCCAGCCACTATTCCAGAGGTCACAAGATACGCAACTTCAGTCACTCCCGCAGACAACATCACTATTGTAGAACCTAAGATTGGCCTTTTGAGATGTCTGTTCAGGGTTTTTGCATGTCTGACACCTATGGCTCCACCTGGACCCGCCAGCCACTCCTGTGGCCTGCTCAAAAGAAGTAAGTCTGTGAGCAGGAGAACCATTTCTTATACCCCTGTGATTGTATCCCCAATCAATCAGTGGCAACAACTCCTTGCTAGCCACCCTCTACCCTTTCCCCCAAACTATCTTTGAAAATCCCTAACCCCCAAATGCTCAGGGAGATTGATTTGAATAATAACTTCATCTCCTGCTTGGTGTGGCCAGCCTCATGTCAATTAAACTCTTTCTTTACTGCAATGCCGTGATCTCTGTGAATTGATTTTGCTTGTGCAGCAGGCAGGAAGAGTCTGTCGGATGGTTATAGTGTGAATACCACAGCGTGTGCTCACATAAACCTACACGGTACAGCCTACTGCTATATGGTGTAGCCTATTGCTTCTATGCTACAAGGCAGAACACATGTGACTATACTGAATGCTGTAGGCAATTGTAACACAATGGTAAGAATTTGTGTATCTAGACGTGTCTAAACATAGAAAAAGTACAGTAAAAATATGGTATTATAATCTTATGGGACTATTGTTGTATAGATGATCTGTCAACTGAAAGTTATGTGGCAGGACTGTGTGTGTATATATATATTAATATATATATAATATACATTTATATGCAAAAGGTATTTTACAGACTAGGTCCAATCAAGGACAGGCATTTCCTACATGCTTGGGAAGAGACAACAGATAGTTACTTTATATGAACCCCATTTTTCTTAGCAATACTGATGGTTTAACATAAATAATCATGTTGAGTTGGATAGTTAATGAAACAACTTCATTATATCATTTGTTATTCTTCACAACAGGCAAGTGTCCCCCGCCCCTTATTTTTCTTTCCTTTTCTTTAATAAGAAATTGAGGTAAGACTTACAAAGGGATTTTACTATAACTGCAGCATCCAACCGAATGCCAGAATCCCATTGTCCAGCCTGATCATGCCGATGTGTTTTCCTTAGCAATAAATCCAGGAAGAGTACACGGTAAAGTGGCAGTCGGGACAGGTGCAGAATTATTTGACATCTCTGGCAAACAGCAGTGGGGATTAAACAGAGCTTTCTTTAATAAGATTAACTCTCAGATACTAAGAGTGGTTTGGCATATTCCCAAAGATACAAGGCATTTGTATCTATATAAAATTAAAGAAGCTTTTACACAAAGCAATTTTGATTTGCAACATCAAAGAGATGCTTCAGTTGCGTTGCATCAGGTAGGCATGGGGCAACTAATGCAGAGAGTGCAAAACCTTTCTAGAAAAGACAGTTTGCTTAGCCAGGAATTGCATCTAGACCTTTCTCTACCCAGGACGTACAGGGCATTGTTCTTAGAATTATAGGATTAGGGAAAAGAGGGAAGTCAAGGGTTAGGAATCAGCTTGACAAACACCCCAGACAGGTGGCTCCCCAGTGATGACCTTGGCTTTCCAAAGATGGGAGCTTAGTGCCTCCTGAGACTGACTGTCGGACAGATCTAATAAATAATAAATAATGACCATGACACTGTAATAATAAGGATAACAAAAATCACAGCCACCATTTCCATGTGCCTTAGCATGAATCAAATGGCACAGACTTCCGCTGCAAATCTTCTTCCCTTGGGTTTCCAGCCAGCCTTCTGGGGTCTGCTCCCTGAAGCTACACAGTCCAGACTTGCTTCACAGTGAGCTGCAAATATTTGAAGTAGCTTTTATGTTCTTTATCTGTTTTTTTCTTCTGTGCTAAACTCCTACTTACTTTTTGAACCTGACAGAGGTATTTACATGGGTTGGTATTACATTTCATCTTGCAGGTTTTGCCTCACTCCGCTGCCCAAATATTGGTGAGTCCTGATACTATCATTTAATATATTCACCAGACCTTATCTAATGTGCTTCTGAAAATGATACACTTCCAAGCTTCCCTCCTCTCCTTTTTCTCTTTCTTCTTTCCCTCTTTCCTTCCACAAACATTTACAGAGGACTTTTTCATGTGCCAGACACTGTGTCAGGCATTGGGGCTGCAAGGTTGCATAAGGCACACCTGTAGACAGTCTTCAGGAAAGCTTCTTGATTAAGCAGGAAGACAGGAAAATAAATTAATAGACAACATAGTATAATCATGTAATGAATGAAAAAAAGAGGAGAGTTTTAACAGGAGTTGGAAGAGAAATCATCTGTAACAGGACCTGACGGGGAGCTAGCAGATGCCAGCACTGCCTCTGGCCCCTGCGGCATGGGGCCCATGAGGGAATTGGACAGTCCCCACTTAATTAAAAGCTAGCTAGAGGATGTTCCTGGGAGCTTATTTATGAAGGGCCTATGCTGTTAATGCCCTGTGTGGCAGCCTTTTCTCCTCCCTCCCACCCGCCTGGCCAGCAGGGCTCTTCCTCCCACTGCTGACCTCCCTAAAGAATCAAGGGCAGCTGACTTGGCTGGAGGGTCTATGTTTTCACATGACAGACTGCAGAAGCAGTGAGCACTCTAGATTTCAATGGGGGATCAGGGAGGCACAGAATCAGAGAGGAAGGGCATGATGCCCTTCCTAAAACTGCCCCGTTAGTCATTGGGAAGCCTGGTAAGACCAGGAGCAAAGGGCCCTTCTCGTTTTGGCTGCCTGTGGGTTTCCTCCAAGCATAATTAAGTCACATAGAGGCCATTCTCAATGTGAAGACTGGACTCTTTAGATGTCCAGCCAAAAGAGCTCATTTGCACACACCACAGAGCCTAGGATGGTGCCAGGAGTTTGCAAGTTTCCAGGAGTCAGGAATTTAGCAGGATACAGAATGGGTGACCTTAGTAGACACGTTATCCTAGGTTGGACCTATGTCCTTGTCCAAAAAGGGGTGTCCTGTGGCAGTGAGCTCTTCCTAATGAAAAAGAATGTCCACAGCCAAAAGCCTACAGAGTTCTGGGAATTGGTGAGTTCTGGACCAGGTTCCTAATAGTACCTGGGAATAGTACCTGAATCTCTCCTGGGTGTCTCTGATAACCTCTGAGACCCTGTAAAAAGCTCGTTTTACAGACTGGTTTGATTAGGTCTGCAAGCTCCAGCTTTTGTCAGGAGTTCAGAAAATTAGGCCTGGATGAGGAGTATTGTTTTTGTTGGATATTTGTTAGTGTGTCCATGAACAGGATCAGGTGCAGCTCCCAGAGCCCTCAGCCTATGGTCACAGCTAAGTGCAAACCACACACATATATACAGCCATGTTCCAAAAGCACTGCTTAAAGCTGTCAATCAACATAAAGCTAAAGTTGATCATGACCACCAGTCAAAACTGGACTGGGGATCTTCTATGGATATGGAGCTGAGAGGCAGGCTTGGGATTTGGGGTGTGCTACCTAAGTCCCCCTTTCTCCTAGAAAGCATCAGTCTGAGAGGGCACAGATGCCTGATTCCACATTTGGAGTTTGGAGGGATTAAATATGAAACACAGAATAAACTCTGTTATTAAACTCACACTTTCTGTTTTTAGTGGGATAGGAAAAACATAGGCACATGTTTCTATACAGAGAGATTTTGAGCTATGCAACACAGAAGTGAAGAGACCGGTAAACCACTAAGATCTAGGAGGGGACCAGTTGGTGCTCATGGATTCTTGGCTGAGGTCTGGAAGGGCTGAGGAATTTGCCGCCAGGGTTCGTCTTAGCAGGATATATCGGTCCCATCTCCAACAGCAGAAATGGGAGGACAGGGCTTCACCCTGTCTCCTGGCACAAGAGAAGCCTTGAACTTCGGTAGACAGCTGTATGTGTCCCTTCCAACCAGAGACCTCAGTATATTCATGGGCCTTCTTTTTTTCTGCAGGATCCAGTACATATTTCTGCCAGCTCCTCCAAAATGGGATTTTATTTGGAGTGCTACCCTTTCTTCGGAATTTCCTTATCACATCATAGCAAGTCTATTCACTCATTAAAACCCAAGTTGAAGTCATCTCGTCTGGGAAGACACAAACGCTCTTCCAGAAGGAGTCTCTCTTGCCCACTGCTCGGACACTGCCTTTCTTCTATGGCACTTCTCCTTGGCTTCTGTGTCTGCCTTACCCATGAGACTGTACCCAGCACCATGTCAGGCATGCAGCAGGATTTCCACAGAAGGATGTGGACTGGACGGATGACCCAAGGGAAGGAGAGGCACACAGGAGGCTGACCACAAATGACATTTCTGCTTTAGACTTTTCAGCCCCCATCACTACACTTTCCCTCCTGCTATGAGGAAAACTCAAGAGATGAGTGATGCGTGGGCTAAGACAGCAAGCTGGGAGCTGGTGAAGAAGATGGAATGGGCAGACCTTGGCTGTCACTGGGCTTTTGCCAGCTGATACTTGGAAACCCTAGCTGGGTCACGGTGAGAAGCCTCATTTCTGTAAAGGACTCCAGGGATTCCACGGTGCTCTGCAAAGGTAATGCGTTCTTGTTGCTGCTGTTTCCTCTACTGTAGCTGTTTATAACCTTGTTCATTAACCGGCAGGATTCTTGGCTGAAGTCAGTCCGCTGTTTTCCCCAATGAGGGGAACAACTGATGACCTATTTCTGTGAATTCCATGGTGCCAGGCCTGGGCTGATCTGGACCCACATTAATACATGCCAGGGGGCAAACACTGAAGTATGTTCTGGCAGTCCCCCTGAGACCAGTCGGTGCAGTTTTTAGCAGTATAGACACCCAGTGCACTCATTACAACATGATTTCCTAGGGCCTTTTTTATAAATAGGATTTCAAATATATTCAGGTTTGAACTTTCAGGGAGGGTGACTCTGAGCCGTCACTTGGCACAGAACTCTTGTAAAACACTGATCGTTGTCACTGATGGTCACTGCTCACCATCTCCCTAGATGACCAGTTAGGACTGCTCTTCTCTGCCCCCAACCCCTCACTTTGGAGAGGTGGGGAAGGGAAATTCAAAGCTGAGTGTCCTGCATTTGGGCCCTAGGAGTCGCTTTGTGGGCAAGGCTGGAATTTTGGATCTGGGGAATTTCTTCCTGGTTGGGGGACAGATCTATGCAGGCTGTCAAGGAAGAAGTCATACTATCCACCCTGATGCTTTTCCTCGGAGCTAGGGGCTCTCTGGAGGGAAAGTGACTCCTTCTCCTTTATTTGTAGAAATATCATGACCTAACAACGGCCTTCACAATGGGGAGAAGCTGCGTCAAAGCTGAAGTCAGAAAGACCAAGGGAATGGAGAGGCCGAGAAAGGGCGAGAGACACAAAGAAGTCTATGTACTTAGTGTTTCTTTGTTGCCCAGACCCTCCATTCTGCTCCCTGCGGTCTCCCTTGGAGGAGGAGGGGGAGAAGGAGGGGAGGGGGGCAGGAGGGGAGGGGGGAAGAGGAAGAGGAGGAGGGGAAGGGGGAGGGGGGAGGAGGAGCGCTTTGCTAAGGTGCACAGCCCTTACCCGAGCCAGGCGGCCGGCCGGCGCGAATCCACAGGATCTCAGGCCCCGGCGTTTGTGGTGGCTCTCGGTTACCATGGTAACCGTGCCCCACAGCCTCCCCGGGCCCCATCTAATCTGCGCGTGTGTGACAGGGAGTTCTAAGCCTTTGCACCTGCCGTCGCCTTCCCGTTCCCAGCGTCTCTCCTGGTGGGGAACTGTTTGGATCAAGCGTTATCTGCGGCCAGAAAGTTTTCCTGCTGTCTGAGAGAAGGTCGCCTGGGTCAGGGGGAAGTTGCAGTCGTGGGGATTGTGTTTCCCTGAATGGAGACTGTTCACCTCAGACTGCCAGGCCAGGACTTTCTAGAATCCTGGGGCCCAGCGCTGAGCTTGTGGTGGCTGCTTAGATGAAGAGATGGGACATGTGGCTCTCAGAGCCCTGAATGGGCTCATTGGAGCTGGTCCCCAGGACAAGGAACTCAGCAGCCTGGATGATCGCCCTTCTACCCTCGAGTCCTTTCCAGGGGCAAGGAACTGCCCTGAAGGAGATAGAGAGTCCCACAAAGAACTCTCATCTGGGGCCAAGGGTTGGAGAAAGCCAAGTTCCCATGCTCTGGCCACTGGGTGGACTTGCAGGCGCTGCAGAGTGGTTGGGTGGGGATGAGGCGGGGCTGGAAACCATTTCTATCCATGTGGGCATTCCTGGTCAGTTGACACAGACGTTTCAGAAGGACCTCAATCTTTGAGCGGTTTGCAACTAGCACTTTCATTTCCCGTTCTAGATAAACATTCACTTTTACACCTAAATTCATACTTATAATTTTTTATTCCTTTTCTTGAAGAGGGTCCATCAAATTGTATAAGCTCCGAGTGTTCACAAAACCTGAAGAATCATGAGTACCCTGCACGTATCAGGTGCATGCTAGTGGGTGTTTAAACATTGTCTCTTGGTACCCTGTACAAGGGTCTTGGGAGGAGGGTGGGAATACTTCCAAAAAAGGGGAGTTCAGTGGAAGAGACGTGGGGCACAGAGGACCCAAGGCTGTTCTGCTTGGTGATCCCACAGGAGCTTAGCACGTGGTAGGTGACAGATGACTGTCTCTGATCCTCTCCCTCCTCCTGAGGTGGAGAAAGTTGGAGAAAACAGAAGAGAGGCCAAGTCCATACCAGTATCAGAGGGTGTGGGGAGGAGTGTAGGAGGAGCAGGAAGACAGAGGTCCTGTGAAGTGTCCAAAGAACTCTTTAGACCACACTCCAAGCATCTCTTGAAGCACCAAGGAAGAATTTGAGGCTGGGTTATGACAACAAGCTTTGCCGGTGATGGGGATGGTGGTGAGGATGGAAACTGGTCAAAGACGACTTTTGAGAGCTGCACCTCTCAGTTATACTCAGGGGCAATGCCAAGGGCTGGCTTGGGGAAACTTCTATACCCCCTATAGTCTCCATCAACCTCACCTGGATCTAAGTAAAACATATGTTTGTTGTGCAAACATGGCTTCAGGCAAGTTTCCTAGCCCACCACTTCCAACAATCCCTGCACCTGAGTCTCGGTCATACAGACATTTCCGTGGCCACTCATTGGTGACTGGAGTCTTGGCTGTTGTCATGATAAGACCTTCCAGAAGATGGTGCTCATAGGTTTTGTTTTTAAATTTTTTTTTTTGTTGATCGATTCATTACTTGGTCGATATTTTATTGAACACTTAATTTGTGCTAGCATTGTTCTACGAGGTGTTGGAGATACAAACTAAGCAAAACAGACTAAATTTCTGGTTTCAAAAAATTTTTAAAAGTTGTGATGTTTATACTCTCAAGGTGAAACTAACAGTGATGTACGTTTCTCTATGTTGCTGATATGCTACATTTACTACAGTTGTGTATTTTTCTTTCTCTAGTCTGGTATGGCTTGAAGGAAATACAGATTATTTTATTATTTGGCTGGGGAAAGAATTACCTTTTATCTGTCTGTGTAAGCCACCTTCTGAGATCCAACTTTTCACCAGGGAAACACCAAATCTTAATTTGGATAATTTCAAATTGTTTTTAAACGTCAGCTGATCATTCTGGGGTCTCAGCTTTGGGTTTGCCTGACATCTGAGTAAATTCATGGCTCCTTTTAAAAAAAAATTCTGATAGTTCTTTCAGGTATTCCAGTGACCTGCCTTCAAGTAAGGGTGAAATGGACTTTGATCTGGGTGAGAATTTATCAGACTCTTTTGTGTTTCATAAAAAAAAAAAAAAAAAAAAAAAAGCCCCACTGCTTGACTATCTACCCCAGAGAACCTGTACAAAGAGCTCATCTTTGCTAAAGGCAAATTTGAAATCATAGTTGCAAGAGACAGGATGAGGTCCATGTGAACTGCCCATTCCCCCAGGTTCAGTAAGCTCTACGCCTGTTCCAAGTTAGATTCCCGAAGGCAACATTTTCAGGACATTTACTACACTGGCTTGGCTGCTTCCGGAAAATGGCTTCACTTAGCTATGATTGAAGAGTATGGCCTTGGTTTTTACGGCAGGCTAATATAAAAGTGGTCATAAAACAAATGTTTCTGTACTTTTGGCGAAAAGATCTGTTAAAGACATCCACCTTACGATTCCATGCTTTTAATGTAAGGATTCACAAGAACCCCAGATCCATATCTAACCACCTGCTTGACTTGGCATTTCTGCCTGGATGTCCTGTAGGCATATGACATCTAATGGGGCCCTAACTGAACTCCTGATCTTCCTTCACCATCTGCTCCTCCCTCAGTCTTTGTCATTCAGGAAACAGCAGCTCCACTGCTCAGACCAGGCAACCCAGAACCATCTTGAGTCCTCTTTCTCTCCAGACGTGCAACCTGTTGTCAAGCCCTGTTGCCTCAAGCACAGTCCAGAATCGGATGGTTTCTCCTTCGCTTCTCTGGACTGGGACACGTTACAAGTTTCCTAACTGACCCCTTGGCTTCTGCCCTTTGTTCTCCTACATCCATGTTCAACACAGCAGCCAGAACCATCCTTTAAAATGCATCTGGTCCTAACGCTTCTCCACTCAAAATCTTCCTGTGGGTTTCCATCGTCTTGGGAGGAAAACCCCTGAGGTCCCCACTTCCCATCCTTCCCTGTCCCACCCCTGACTTGACGTCCTTGTCATCTGTTCCTGATTCATGTTGCCAGGGCCACACTGGCCTCCTGTGCCCGCATCTCTGGGCCTGGGCGCTTGAGTTTTCTTCTGTCTGGAAGACTCTTCACTAGATTTCCACACAACTGCTGCCCCTTCCCCTCTGTGACTCTCCTCAAGTGTCACCTTCTCGGTGGGGCTTCCTGAGCCCCCATGTATTAAAACTGTACATGGGGGGAGCTATAGGAAAACCACGGCCCCTCTCTGAGCTCTCTCTTTTCTCCCATTCAGCTTCACTTTTCTTCTACAGCACCTATCACTCTCCTGACACATGAGATAGTCTATTTATTGTCTGTCTTGTCCTACTGGAACGTGGGCTCCCTGTGGGTAGGGATTTTTATCTGTCTGTTCCGGTTTGCTCACTTCTGTATTCCAAAACTACCTAGAACAGTCCTTGGGACATAGTAGGTTCTCAATACACATTTATCAAATGTGTAATTAAAATCTCATGGAATTCAGTGTCAGGAGAAAAAAGATACTTCATGTTAAAAGCAGCATGTCCTCAAGACATATGATTGATGTGATACACTTTGTAATTTACTTTTTGGTTTTACTACTAGGAAGCTCAAAGTCAAATATAGGAGGAATTAGAATTATGATCTCATCCATGGTGTCTAGCTTAGGAATATTCTTCTATATTGCTGGGTGTTTTTTTTTTTTTTTTGAAATGGAGTCTCACTGTGTCATCCGTGCTGGAGTGCAGGGGCTATTCACAGATACACTCACAGTGCACCACAGCCCTGAACTCCTGGGCTCAAGTGATCCTCCAGCCTCAGCCCCCCAAGTAGCTGGGACTACAGATACGGGTGGCTGCACCTGCTCTGTATGGTTTTTATTGCCTTCTCTTTCCTTTTAACTTTCATTTGAACAACTTCATGCATAGGTATATCCTCAGGTACTATTCATGGACCTTTTAGGCTTTTTGTAAATATTTGTCAAGTGAATGCATTGCAAACCATTTTAATCCCTTTTGGAAATAAGTGGGATATACATATGTAATACATTTTAATGATCTATGGTATAACTAAAAATTAATGTGCTAGAAAGGAGTAGAAACTTATTAGGGGAGAAGAGGTTGGTGGGAAAGAAGTTTTCCCTGTAATTTATGGCTAGGGTGAGTATAGGATTCGTCACCCAGACTGGGACCCTTAGGCAGTGAAAAGGGAGATGTGGATAATTTTGCTTGGACAGCATGAACTGGGACCATTCCTGGCAAACTAGGACAAATGGCCACTTTTAGCAGAGGTGGTTATTTACCAATAATAGTTTAAATGTATTTTCACCTTTGATCATAGTCAAGAGTTTATTTAACCTTTCTCCTTACCACACCTTACTCAAGACTTATTAACAACTTAGAATTTTTAAAACATTCATTAGTTAGGCTCTCGAGTTCAGAAAAGTAAGACTAAGTAAAATGGATTTCATTGCCAGGATGAAACAAAAGCCACTGTGTGGTGCCACCAGCGCTGGATAGAGATATGTTCCTCTACATTAGAAAAGAGTTTCAAAAGCAGATTGACTTTCGTTGATGTTTCTCTTCTTAGCCTTGACTTTGGCAGAACATTTTTAAAACCTGGAAAAGAGGAAGCAGTGAAAAGCAAGAGAATCAAAGGGAGCAAACAGGAAGGTATCGAATAGAGTTACTCCCTGAGCTCAGAGAAATTCTGCTGATTTCCACAGGCAGCCCCCCGTCACCCCCTTTCCCCTGAACTCCTGGGTGCACTTTGAGCTAGGTCTGCTGTCTGCCTATCCCTGAATCGGCAGAAATGAGCTGGCCTCACTTCTCTTCCTGCCTTCTGTTCCTGCTTTAATCCCAAAGCCAGGCTTTCTCTTCTCTTCAGCTGCTAGTCTCGAAATGACTCATTCAAAGTCCAATTCCTTAGGTTGCTGGTAGTAATAAGAGATCCCAAAGCCTAGCTGAAGTTTCCAGAGATAACATCTATTGCTTTCTCGCATCTGCCTGTTACACTATGGAGCCAAATGAGGTTAGGCTGATAGCAATTTGTTTTTCACAAAACCAAGCTGATGGCTTCTTTTTACCTCATATTGTTCCAATGGCTGCAATGGACTCTGGGAAAATCCATTTTAACATTGTCCAGATATTTCAGTTTGGCAGAATACTCTAAAATGGCCAGGGGCACCTTTTTTCTTCACAAAGCAGGGCACTACCTTTATCCTCCTTCAGAACCCAGGCACGGGGGCCTTGCTTTAACCCTTATTGGCATCTTACTCATTACTGGGTTTCCTACATCGCGTCCCACTGAAGTGGTTAGACTTCTCAGTTCTTAGTCCCATTTGGATCTCCATCTTCTCATTTTAAGAGTGAATGGCTCTGACAATTGAAACTCAGATAACATTTTTTCTAAAGAACAACAGGGGCAAAACAATTTTTGAAAATTCTGCCTTTTCATATATTGATAGTCAGTGTTTCTTCCCCCAGGACGGTGTTTCCTTTGGTCCTTCTGTAATTGAAGAATAAAAGAACACCCTCGAGGATGAATAGTTCTCTTATGTGTCTTCAAGCTCTTTGCTTCATCCAGCCAAAAGAAATTGTACCCCAGGGTAACAGAGGTTACGGATTATCTACGGGCCCAGAAATATAAGAAGAACAAACAAATCACCACATTGCTATCTTGGTTTTAATATACAGAGCCCTTAACCACGTTTGAGAGTGTTGTAAGAAAAAAATAATCCCTGAATAGTTTAAAAAAAAAAAAAAAGGAAGAAATCAAACACCATGTGGATCTCTTTCTTTGATGGTATAGTAGATCTAATTCTGCTGTACATGGTAACCCACATAGAAGTTTTTTTCTTCTTATGTTATATTCTGCCTAGGAAATTTAAATCTCTTAATAAGCTAAAGTGTAAAAGTTCCTTTACCTTGCTTTTAGCAGGGTGGTCAACTTGCATTTGTGACAGTCACAAGCTGTATGTGCCTTTGCAGGGAGCCAAGCACAATATGTTCCTTGTGGGTGGTGGAGACAGGGCTTCAGTCAAACACTTGAGTAGGTGGGGGTCACTGATTGAGCCCCTGGAACAAGGCAGATACATTCCAACCCTAAGAACACTGCTTCTCTGGAAGCAGACTCATGGATTGTCTGGTCTGAAGCAAGCTCAGCCGTTGTCCCAGCTCAAGAGCCCTTTGCTACCACCCTGGATAGACCAAGCCCCTTCTTAGACACAGATGACCCCATAGCTACCAGGGAAAATCCCGAGCTGCCCCAATGCTAGTGACAATTGATAGCAAGCCACCTTCACAGTTCTTTCTGGATCTCATTGGAAAGCCTCCCTGGAAACTATTAGATGAAACCTCTTAAGGTTCACTCTTTTGCAGAGTTTCTGGTTCTCTGCTAGTAGAGTGATTTGGGGTAGAGGTAAACTTCGTATCATCAGCATTTAAGGTTGACCAGATTTAACTGCATCTAGGCATTGAGAGAATTTTTCAAAGCTTTTCTCCCCTGACCACACTGAGCAAAGAGAACATTGTCTTTTACGAATCAAGAAACATTTTGCATCTCAAGGAAAAGCTTTGCGGTAATAAAAAGATGATATAAGCTGCCAGTTGGCTCAGGCTCCTTTTGGATATAAGGTCTGTCGAGGCAGAAACAGAGTGTTGCCAAAGAGAGGACAGGTTCATTGCAGGGTGTGAGCATGAATCTGACGGTGGTGTTCTCAAGGCAGGGATGAACGGAAGGCTCTGTGGAATCTGGCCGCTCCTTTTGTCTACACTCTCACCTGGTTGACCCGGGCAGATGATGAACCACAGTGTAAAATAAAGAGCCTTTGAATTATCTCAAAATGCAAACAATTTTTAGAACCTGTACTAGGGGATGATGACCTCATCAAGGGAAGAAAGTTGTCTGGCTCCGAGAGAGCGGGGCTGTGATTGGATGCCTGTGTTCCGGTGATTATAGTTCCTTTTAATGCATTTGGTATTGGCGGTGAAAGTCAGGGTGGGTTTTTTAGTAGATGCATGAGAGTGGATTTCGGATATGAATTATGCAATGCTGGAAGTTCAACACAGATACAAATTGAGCAGCTCCTTCATGGTGTTTGGGGAATGATGACTGATTTGTGGTCTGCTTATGAATGGGAATAGGTCGCCCTTCACTTATGAAAGTATTTTTCACATTAGGACACCCATAATTAATAAGGGTTCATGTGGTGGGATCACGAATGGGAATGCTTTGTGTTTTGACCCCCTAAATCTGTGTTCTTGCCCACAAGGCCTCAGTGATGTATTTCTTTCATAATTCACAAAGGAATGGTCAGATTTTGTCTCTCAGTACTACAGGAAGCACTTTTATGGCTTCATTAAAGCCAGAGCTTGTTCAGGTTACAGTTGGGAAGCTGATTTTTCCTAAGACAAATCATACAGTATATTTTGTTTCAGTTCAAGATTTAACTTTAAGACTCCTGGATAATGCCTTTATTTTGTAAACATTTGGGATATAATTGATTTAACTTTTCCAATAGAAGTTTAATAAGAATTCTAAACAACTCAGCGGTTACCTGGCTGAGCTAATTAAATGACGGAAAACTAGAAGCTGTGTCCCAGCCAGGAATTATTTACCACCTGGTTTACTAACCTGTGTTCTTTCAGATGACAGCCTGGTGCCCTGAAGCTGTGGCTTGAGTTCTTTCTGAGGCAGCAGGAGCCCCAGCAGCGAAGGTCATTATTTTCGCATGAGGTATTTAATGCTAACTAAACATAAGTAGTGAGAGGGCTGTGTTCTTGGGCAAGCCAAGACTTTATTTTGAGCCCCAGAGGGTGGCTCCCCACATCTCATTGGGAAGACGGCAACTTAAGTCAGTGAAAGACTGGTTGAAACCACTATAGAGGACTATCTATGAAGACTTGTTTTCTGCTCCAAGCCTGTTAGGATCTGAAGCAATCTCATCTTAGAGAACTTTTATTCTGGGCTCTGAGTGGCAACGCCTACGCGTTATGTTCATTTGTTCCTGAAACAGTGTGAGAATTTTGCACTTAAGTGTCCCAGAGTGCACACCAGGACACAACAACCCAGCAATAGCGTAGACTTTTAGAGTCTGCTGTTACGGTTTGCAGGTTCAGTTTACAAAATTCTGTCTTTCATGTCATTATCCACGTTGTTTGCTGTGCTGCAGGATTGTTTTGTTTCTCCTCTGTATCAGAGAGGGAAGTTTCTCTCTTTCTTCTTTGTAGCACACCCCTCACTCTGCTTGTTTCATTTCTTGTCTTTTTGTTCTCATTAACTAGCTTCATGATTCTTTGAACAGTTTATCTTCCCTCTTTTACACAGTAGAAACAGGAAAGGTCACAGAAGGGTGCAAAGAGAATAATGGGTCCTATTGACTGGGTACTTTTGGGTGTGTGGCCCTGTTCTTAGTACTTTACATGTGTTTTGTCACTCAAATTTGAAGAGCAGAATCAGCTACCAGCCTTGTATTCAGCAAAGAACTTTGAAGCAGTTGAGGGTAACACATTGGAGAATGAATTGGTTCAAGCGTGGACAAACATGGCATCCTCTAGGGTGTCAGCCTGGGGAACCCAGCCAGATCATATCACAGTAGCCCTTAGGGCAGGCAAGAATATTATGAGAATTAGGAAAGGAATACAGATTTATTGAGGGCCTCCTCTGCACCTGGCCCTAAGTAGTTTGTCTTATGTGATCTCATTTAATCTTCACAGCGCATTTAAGTAGGTAATATCTTTTTAGTATGACTGATGAGAAATCTGAAGCAAAGGTTAAGTAAACTGCCTGTGGCTAGGCTGTGACCACATTTGAACTGAGGCTCTGAGGACACCATCTAAGCCATGCTGTCCAGTTCTCTTTCTGAATGAATGCCCTGAGAAGTTGAAATGCTCTTTTTGCTGGTCTTATGTGAATTTCTACTCTGGGGTGCAGGGGACGGGTATGGAGTGTGTTTGTAACAAGACCATTCTGAGGTTTGAGCTCCTAATCCTCTTGTGTCATATCTTCTGTTTATATCCCACATCAGTTCCTACAGGCAGGACAGGCACATCATAGACAGAACAGGGACACCTGTTCTTATGGTGTGAACTGCGGAACTGCTGCTTATGGCGTCAGATGATAGTTCCAATGGAAGTATTGTTCCAGTGGAATTATCTTCCAATGGAAGATAATATTCCAATACTTCCAATAGAAGAAATGAAATGGTATGTGTACCATTATCATTTCTTTCTTTCTTTCCTTCTTTCTTTCTTTTTCTTTCTTTCTTTCTCTCTCTCTTTCTTTTCTTTTCTTTTCTTTTTTGAGACAGAGTCTTGCTCTGTTGCCAGGCTGGAGTGCAATGGCATGATCTTGGCTCACCGCAACCTCTGCCTCCCTGGTTCAAGTGATTCTCCTGCCTCAGCCTCCCGAGTAGCTGGGACTACAGGCACCCACCACCACACCCAGCTAACTTTTGTATTTTTAGTAGAGGTGGGGTTTCACCATGTTGGCCAGGATGGTCTCGATCTCTTGACTTTGTGATCCACCCGCCTCGGCCTCCCAAAGTGCTGGGATTACACGCATGAGCCACTCTGCCTGTCCTGACTATTTCTTTATAGTCTACTTACATATCTTTCATCTTTTATAATCAACAGAGCTGAGGCCTTTCTGGGAAGGTGGTCACCGGACTCATCCCACCTTCCGTACATTTCAAGTGCAGCTCCTCTCCCCTTCTGATGAGGCAGATCTGACTGTGTGTGAGTGAGGCCTCAGCTGGGGATTGCAGAGCTTCCCAGTCCACTTCTGGCTAGAGCAGTGGCGTGAAACAAACCATTAAATGAACAGGAACAAATATGAGTCCTGGGACTGACTGTTGTATGAATCTGTTCAAATATTCTGAACAGATTTTTAAAAAAATGGCGCTATCAAAATCTGAAGAATGGATGTCAGTAGCTTGGATGAAAATCCTGGAGAGAATAATGGAGCATTCTTCCAGGAACTCTCTTGATGGTAGAGAAGAGGATATTGTGTGAAACACGTTGTCACAACTGAGTAAACGAGCAGCTTAGGATGCTATGGGAAGAAGCTTTCGGAATGTCTTCTTCCTCAATTTATTGGGTCAAATTCTCATTAATGCACAAGAGTAAAACATAAAAAATATATGTCTGACTAAGCTTGAAAGAGCTGCTTCAATTATTATAAAATAAATCTCCAAGTTATAAGGAGGCATTATGTTCTAACTGAATCGAAAGTGGTTTTCCTTCTTGGTGGTACATAAAATAATTGTGCATCTTACAATAGATGAAATTTGGGATCCAAAGAAATATGCTACATACTTTAGGTGGAAGAAAGTATATCTGTAAGTATTAAGTATGCAGTGATTTAGGAATATGTAGTCCACATCTGCAGAGAATATTTGGAAAAAAAGAAAAGGAAACATAAAAAAATTAGAGTAGCAAGATGGAAGATAATGAAGAAAGAAAAAAATGGTTAGCAGTGAACTTTCCACAATGTACTTAAGGAACACTGCCTGTGGTGACAGATCAGCACTGGATGCTCAGAGGCTTGTCACGATGGAGGCTCATTTCTCACTCACATAAAGGCCCAACATTGTGGAGGCTGGGGGGAGGCCCTCCACCCTAATCAGGGCCATGGCTGTGAAGACTCTGTTATCTTCAATTCATTTCTCCCAAGCTTGTCCATGGTCTCTAGCCAGCAGAGAGAGAGAGAGAGAGAGAGAGAGACAGAGAGAGAGAGAGAGAGAATCCAGAAATTGGAGACCTTGCGATGTTGCAAAGTTATCTGCTTCTAGACTTTTTGATAAATCTGAAAAATATTGTGAACAATTAGTTGTCATTAAAATTAAAATTAGGCTGGGCATGGTGACTAACACCTGTAATACCAGCACTTTGGGAAGCCGAGGTGGGCAGATCACCTGAGATCAGGAGTTCAAGACCAGCCTGGCCAACATGGCGAAACCCCACGTCTACTGAAGATACAAAAATTAGCTGGGTATGTTGATGTGCACCTGTATTCCAGCAACTCAAGAGGCTGAGGCAGGAGAATCACTTGACCCTGGGAGGCAGAGGTTGCAGTGAGCTGAGATCGTGCCATTGCACTCCAGCCTGGGCGACAAGAGCAAAACTCTATCTCAAAAAGAAAACTTAAAGTTTAGTCCCATGGAAAATATCATATCAATGGGATGGCATTTTCACTGACTGTTTCAAGGAAGTTGAGAAAGGCATGGAGGCCAAGGGCCATGGATAATAAGAACAGTTTGTTCATCCAGAGCATAAAATCACAGCCTCAGCGAGCAAATTTCCCAACGCCAGGCTGGGCCTCATTGTTCCTGCCAAATCAGCCTTCACGACCTTTGCGGACTAATTACTACCGTGACTCTTCCAATTCTCTCTTTTTCTGAAAGGGAGTTTTTACTGGGGTTATTCTGTGCCTGCTTGGGATAGCCCAGATTGGATCTGTGTGGTGTCCATGTGTGGTGGGGTGGTAAACTTGTCTTTATTTCTTTGGTTACTGCTGCTTTGGGCTGCAGCTTCTCCTGATGGAGAAGGCTGTACGTCACTGGAGAGTTTCTGGATTTTGAGCTGGATGCAGTGACAGGGTGACTTCGGGTCACATTTCTTTTCTTTTCCTTTTTGAATTGGGGAGGTCTTGTTTTGTTGACCAGGCTGGAGTGCAGTGGTGCAGTCATAGCTCACTGCATCTTGACCTCCTGCACTCAAGGGATGCTCCCACCTCAGCCTCCCAAGTAGCTGGGACTACAGGTGTGTACCCCTACATCCAGCTAATTTTTTTTTGAGGGGGGAGAGATAGGGTCTTACTATGTTGCTCAGGCTGGTCTCAAACTCCTGGCCTCAAGTGTTCCTCCCACCTCAGCCTCCCAAAGTGCTGGAATTACAGGCATAAGCCACTGTGCCTGGATTAAGTTTCTTGAGAGAGGTTGAGTAGTTCTTGATCAACTGGATATTTAATGACCAGAATTTATTTGCCAAATACATTTCCACTTCTTCCTGGGGGCATAACAAAGCTACACTTCAACTTCTTTGCAGTTCGGCACAGCCATAGGACAGATTTGGCTGGTGGAATGCAGGTGGGAGGGCTGTAAGCTACTCTCAGGCTGACCTGTGCTGTCCCTTTCTCTCTCTGCCAGTCAGATGCTGACACTCAGGGTGACCTTGGAAGCCAGGAGTTGGAAAGGGAGAGCCTGTCAACCTAGGTTTCTGAATGACTGCACAGAGCAGGGCCTCTTCCCTCAGATTTGACTTTACAGAAATGTGAAAGAAACTATCATTGACTTAGGCCTCTTTGATTTCAAGGTTTATCTGTTACAGCAGTTGGTGTTGCCTTAGCTATTGTAATGGTGAAACATTACGGGAGAGCTAGGCACGGTGGCTCAAACCTGTAATTTCGGTGCTTTGGGAGGCAGGGGTGGGAGGATCCTTTGAACCCAGGAGTTCAAGGCTGCTATGACTGTGCCACTGCACTCCAGCCTAGGTGGCAGAGTGAGACCATATCTCGAAAAACAAACAACTGGAAATTGCCAGATTGGAAGTGTGTAATATAAATATTAAAAGGGTGTTCTTGAAATACAGGAGACATACTGCAAAGAAAGTTTTAATAATATTCTGGAAAATAAAGTGCTAAACTCTCCTACATAAACCTAGAAATTGAGATGGGGAGAAAGAAGGGGATAGTGAAGGGACTCCAAAATATCTGCACACAACACTCAGTCCCATGACATTTATAACGAACGTGTGTTAGTTGGTAAAAGTCAAACATAAAAGAATGAGCGAAGAGACAGAAGGCAAAGGCAAAGAAAGAAATGACAACACTAGGCACAGTAGAATTTAAGGTTAAAGCATCCAACAAGATAAACGGAAACATTTTGCAATGATTGAAGTCTCAATTTACGAAGAATATATGCTAAACATAACCTTATGACTAAATATAGTAGCTACATAGTACAATCTACTAGAAATTCAGGAAAGGTAATTAGAGCAGAAATTTTTTTACATTCCTTTTAAATATGACCAGACATAAATAGTAGATAAACAAGAGGAAGGGCATAGAGGAATTGAATAATACAATCAACATTAATTGTTTAAACAGATTTGTCTAGAACTGTATGTCCTTTAAGAAGGAAATGTACTTTTTGTCTGTTCAAAAACCAAAAGAATTGATAATATATTTGGTTATAAGGAATCCCCCAGAAAATGGAGGGCATAAAAATTTTGTTCTTTATTTTACTTTAAGTTCTAGAATACATGTACAGACGTGCAGGTTTGTTACATAGGTATATGCATGCCATAGTGGTTTGCTGCACCCATCAACTCGTCATCTACATTAAGTATTTCTAGTAATGCTATCCCTCCTCTTATCCCCAACCCCCAACAGGCCCCGATGCGTGATGTTCCCCTCCCTGTGCTCATATATTCATTGTTCAACTCCCACTTATGAGTGACAACATGCAGTGTTTGGTTTTCTGTTCCTGTGTTACTTTGCAGAGAATGATGGTTTCTAGCTTCATTCATGTCCCTGCAAAGGACGTGAACTCATTCTTTTTTATGGCTGCATAGTATTCCATGATGTATATGTGTCACATTTTAAAAAATCCAGTCTATCATTGATGGGCATTTGGGTTGGTTCCAAGTCTTTGCTATTATGAACAGTGCTGTAATAAACATACATGTGTATGCATCTTTATAGTAGAATGATTTATAATACTTTGGGTATATTCCTAATAATGGGATTGTTGGGTCAAATGGTATTTCTGGTTCTAGATCCTTGAGGAATCACCACACTGTCTTTCACTATGGTTGAACTAATTTACAGTCTCACCAGCAGTGTAAAAGCATTCCTGTTTCTCCACATCCTCTCCAGCATCTGTTGTTTCCTGACTTTTTAATGACTGCCATTCTAACTGGCATGAGATGGTATCTCATTGTGGTTTTGATTAGCATTTCTCTAATGACCAGTGATGATGAGCCTTTTTTCTTATGTTTGTTGGCCTCATGAATGTCATCTTTTGAGAAGTGTCTGTTCATATCCTTCCCCCACTTTTTGATGGGGTTGTTTTTTTCTTGTAAATTTAAGTTCCTTGTAGATTCTAGATATTAGCCCTTTGTCAGATGGATGCCTTGCAAAAATTTTCTCCCATTCTGTAGGTTGCCTGTTCACTCTGATGATAGTTTATTTTGCTGTACAGAAGCTCTTTAGTTTAATTAGACCCTATTTGTTAATTTTGGCTTTCGTTGCCATTGCTTTTGGCGTTTTAGTCATGAAGTCTTTGCCCATGCCTATGTCCTGAATGGTGTTGTCTAGGTTTTCTTCTAGGGTTTTTATGGTTTTAGGTTTTACATTTAAGTCTTTAATACATCTTGAGTTAATTTTTGTATAAGGTGTACAAAAGGGGTTCAGTTTCAGTTTTCTGCATCTGGCTAGCCAGTTTTTCCAACATCATTTATTAAATAGGGAATCCTTTCCTCATTGCTTGTTTTTGTCAGGTTTGTCAAAGATCAGATGGTTGTAGATGTGTGGTGTTATTTCTGAGGCCTCTGTTCTATTGCATTAGTCTATATATCTGTTTTGGTACCAGTACCATGCTGTTTTGGTTGCTATAGCCTTGTAATACAGTTTGAGTCAGGCAGTGTGATACCTTCAGCTTTGTTCTTTTTGTTTAGAAATGTCTTGGTTATATGAGCTCTTTTTTGGTTTCATATAAAATTTAAAGTAGTTTTTTTTTCTAATTCTGTAAAGAAAGTCAATGGTAGCTTGACTAGAATAGCATTGAATCTATATATTACTTTGGGAAATATGGCCATTTCAAAATGTTGATTCTTCCTAACCATGCGCATGGAATGTTTTTCCATCTGTTTGTGTCCTCTCTAATTTCCTTGAGCAGTGTTTTGCAGATCTCCTTGAAGAGGTCCTTCACATCCCTTGTAAGCTACATTCCTAGGTATTTTATTCTCTCTGTAGCAATTGTGAATGAGAGTTTGCTCATGATTTGGCTCTCTGTTTGTCTATTATTGGTGCATAGATATGCTTGTGATTTTTGCACGTTGATTTTGTAGCCTGAGACTTTGCTGAAGTTGCTTATTGGCTTAAGGAGTTTTTGGGCTGAGACAATAGGGTTTTCTAAATATACAATTATGTCATCTGCAAACAGAATTTGGCTTCCTCTCTTCCTATCTGAATACCCTTTATTCCTTTCTCTTGACTGATTGCCCTGGTCAGAACTTCCAAAACTACGTTGAATAGGAGTGCTGAGAGAGGGCATCCTTGTTTTCAAAGGGAATGCTTCTTGCTTTTGCCTATTCAATGTAATATTGGCTGTGATTTTGTCATAAATAGCTCTTATTATCTTGAGATACATTCTATCAATACCTAGTTTACTGACTGTTTTTAGCATGAAGGAATGTTGAATTTTATCGAAGGCCTTATTTCCATCTATTGAGATAATCATGTGGTTTTTGTCATTGGTTCTGTTTAAGTGATGGATTACATTTATTGACTTGCATATGTTGAAACAGCCTTGCATCCCAGGGATGGAGCTGACTTGATCATGGTTGATAAGCTTTTTAATGTGCTGCTGGATTCTGTTTGCCAGTATTTTATTGAGGATTTTTGCATTGATGTTCATAGGAATATTGGTTTGAAATTTTCTTTTTTTGTTGTCTCTCTGCCAGGTTTTGGTATCAGGATGATGCTGGCCTTATAAATTAAGTTAGGAAGGAGTTCCTCTTTTTCTATTGTTTGGAATAGTTTCAGAAGGAATGGTACCAGCTCCTCTTTGTACCTCTGATAGAATTCGGCTGTGATTCCTTCTGGTCCTGGGCATTTTTGGTTGGTAGCCTATTAATTACTACCTCAACTTCAGAACATGTTATTGGTCTATTCAGGGGTTTGACTTCTTCCTGGTTTGGTCTTGGGAAGGTGTATGTATTCAGAAATTTATCCATTTCTTCTAGATTTTCTAGTTTATTTGCATAGAGGTATTTATAGTAGTCTCTGATGGTAGTTTGTATTTCTGTAAGATCAGTGGTGATCTCCCCTTTAATAGTTTTTACTGTGTCTATTTGATTCTTCTCTCTTTTCTTCTTTATTAGTCTGGCTAGTGGTCTATCTATTATGCTCATCTTTACCAAAAAAACAAAACAAAACAAAACAAAACAAAAAACAAAAACAAAACCAGCTCCTGGAATCGTTGATTCTTTTTTTTGTAGGTTTTTTTTTGTGTGTGTGTCTCTATCTCCTTCAGTTGTGCCCTGATCTCGTTATTTCTTTTCTTCTGCTAGCTTTTGAATTTGTTTGCTCTTGCTTCTCTAGTTCTTTCAGTTGTGACATTAAGGTGTCGATTTTAGATCTTTCCTACTTTTTCCTGTGGGCATTTAGTGCTATATACGTTTCCCTTTAGACACTCCTTTAGCTATGTCCCAGAGATTCTGGTACATTGTGTTTTTGATCTCACTGGTTTCAAATAACTTATTTATTTCTGCCTTTATTTTGTTATTTACCCAGTAGTCATTCAGGAGTCACTGTTCAGTTTCCATGCGGTGGTGTGGTTTTGGGTGACAGTCTTAATCCTGAGTTTTAATTCAATTGCACTGTTGTTTGAGAGAGTGTTATGATTTTCATTCTTTTGCATTTGCTAAGGAGTATTTTACTTCCAGTTATGTGGTCAATTTTAGAATAAGTGCTAGATGATGCTGAGAAGAATGTATATTCTGTTGATTTGGGGTGGAGAGTTTTGTAGATGTCTATTAGGTTCATGTGGTCCAGAGCTGAGTTCAGGTACTGAATATCCTTGTTAATTTTCTGTCTTGTTGATATGTCTAATATTGACAGTGCAGTGTTAAAGTCTCCCACTATTATTGTGTGGGAGTCTTCAGTCTCTTTGTAGGTCTCTAAGAACTTGCTTTATGAATCTGGGTGCTTCTGTATTGTGTGCATATACATAGGATTTTTTGCTTTGCTTGTTACATTGATCCCTTTACCGTTATGTAACATCCTTCGTTGTCTTTTTTGATCTTTGTTGGTTTAAAGTCTGTTTTATTAGAGGCCAGTATTGCAACCCCTGCTTTTTTTTTTTTTCTTTCCATTTGCTTGGTAAATCTTCCTCCATTCCTTTATTTTGAGCCTATGTAGTATGTCTTTGCACATGAGATGGGTCGCCTGAAGATGGCACACTGATGGGTCTTTACTCTTTTTCCAATTTGCCAGTCTGTATCTTTTAATTGAGATATTTAGCCCATTTACCTTTAAAGTTAATATTGTTAAGTGTGAGTTTGATCCTGTCATTATGATGCTAGCTGGTTATTTTGCCCATTAGTTGATGCAATTTCTTCATTGTGTTGATGATCTTTGCATTTTCATGTGTTTTTGCAGTGGCTAGTGCCGATTTTTCTTTTCTATATTTTGTGCTTCCCTCAGGAACTCTTGTAAGGCAGGCCTAGTGGTGCCAAAATCCCTCAGCATTTGGTTATCTGTAAAGGATTTTATTTCTCCTTCACTTATGAAGCTTAATTTGACTTCATATAAAATTCTGGGTTGAAAATTGTTTTTTTTAGAATGTTGAATATTGGCTCCCCCTGTCTTCTGGCTTGTAGAGTTTCTGCAGCAAGATCAGTAGTTAGTCTTATGAGCTTCCCTTTGTGGGTAACCCAATCTTTCTCTCTGGCTGCCCTTAACATTTTTTCCTTCATGTCACTCTTGGTAAATCTGACAATTATGTGTCTTGGGGTTGCTCTTCTTCATCTTCTTTTTTTTGAGTCAGAGTTTCACTCTTGTTGCCCAGGCTGGAGTGCAATGGCACGATCTTGGCTCACCACAACCTCCATCTCCCAGGTTCAAGTGATTCTCCTGCCTCAGCCTCCTGAGTAGCTTGGATTACAGCCATGTGCCACTATGCCACTAATAGTTTTATGTTTTTAATAGAGACAAGGTTTTTCCATGTTGGTCAGCTTGATCTTCAACTCTCAACCTCAGGTGATCCACCTGCCTCAGCCTCCCAAAGTGCTGGGATTACAAGGGTGAACCACCACACCCAGCCTGTGGTTGTTCTTCTTGAGGAGTATCTTTGTGGTGTTCTCTGTATTTCCTGAATTTGAATGTTGGCCTGTCTTGCTAGGTTGGAGAAGTTCTCCTAGACAATATCCTGAAGTGTGTTTTCCAACTTGGTTCCATTCTTCTTGTCACTGTCAGGGACACCAATTAAACGTAGGTTTGGCCTTTTTAAATAGTCCCATATTTCTTGGAGGCTTTGTTGATTCCTTTTCATTCTTTTTTCTCTAATCTTGTCTTCATGCTTTATTTCATTAAGTTGATCTTCAATCTCTGATATCCTTTCTTCTGCTTGATTGATGGCTGCAATAACAAAGCAATTTAAAATACAGAGAACAGAAATTAATAGAATGGAACTCTCTCTAAGTGTGGAAGTTAAATGAGATAATTTCTTTAAAAAATAGATAAAAATAAGAATAAATTCCTTGCAAGCAAGCCTGATTAATGTTGGTGGTGAGGGAAAGAGGATGAGGGGATGAAAGCAAGAGGAAGAGTGAGAGAGAGATTGAGAATATATCTTAGATTATGATACAAATGTGAAGGCACAACTACTGACCCTGAAAAAATCATAATTTAAGTTACTAAAATTGACTAAAGAAGTTGAAAACTTGACTAGACCAATTAATTACCATAAAAGAAATTGAAAAAGGCATGAGGATCAGATGAATTTACTGTTAAATTCAATCTAATTCTTAGAGACCAGATAATTCCAATATTATATAAATGATCCCAAATCAAAGGAAAAGAGGGAAGTATTCTTACTTCATTTTGTGAACTCAGTTTGATTTTAATATCAAAAATTGATAATGATATAGTATAAATAGAAAAATACTATAGACTAATTTTACTTATGAATGCAAAAATCGTTTAAAATTATTAATAAATGTAATCCAGCAATTGAAAAACAACTAACAACTGTGGCCAACTAGGTTTTAGTCAAAGAGTGCAAGCATAATAAAATATAAGGAATTATATTTTATTCCTGGGCATAGAGGCTTATACCTGTAATCCCAGGACTTTGAAAGGTTGAGGCAGGAGGATCATTTGAGGCTAGGAGTTTGAGACTAGCCTGGGCAACATAGCAAGACCCCACATCTAGAAAAATTTTAAAATTACTAAATAAAAAAATGAGAAAATCCATCAGCATAATTAATTATATCAATGAAGGGAAAATTATATCAGTGTTGAAACATCTTTTGATAGAATTAACCTATTCTAGACTTAAGTGAAGTATAATTGGTTTAGAATGTCTGGCACAAACTGTGATTGGTTAACCCTAACTCATTTCCAACCTCCTTTGCCCTTGACTATTTTAATTATTGAGGTTAAATAAGTTCAGTAACTGCTTTCTTGAAGTTAGAGTTTGCCATCTGACTTATGCTGTCTGTATTTTACTGAGGTTTTTCCAATAAAACTTCTGCTAATCTGATAAAAAGACATCAGTAGTTGGTGCTGTCCCTTTCTCCCTTCTATTTGCTTTGAATGTGACGGTGATACCTGGAGCTGGTACAGCCATTCTGCAGCCATAAGGCAACACACGTGAGGGATAGGCCAACCAAGTCACAAATGTATTTCTGACTTTGCTGAGCGGCTACATCAACACCAGTAGTTATCAATCTCTAAATTTCTTGTTTAAATTACAATCGGGTTTTCTGTTACTTTCAGCCAAGCACTCTCCTGACTTAATCAGAAAGAAGCAACTTAAACCAAATACTTAAAACTGTGACAGGTACTCAAAACCAGTAGCAAATATTATTCTAAGTAATGGAATATAGACACTATTTCAATTCAAATTAAGAAATACACCAAGATGCCGCCTTCTGCCATTCTTACCCAGCAGTTTTCTTGAAGGCTCTAGGGAATGCAATCAGATGAGTTTGAAACACACATACACACACACACACATACACACACACACACACACACACCTCCCACAGACACACCAAAGCAAAAGAAGACAAAACTAGTAAAACCCTACCATAATGCCATAAATGAATTTTCTAAAATGCAACTGTGAAGAATGTGGAGTTGTATTTTTGTGACTTAATGAAATGATATCAGTTGTGCAGCTAGCTGGGAATTCTAGAGATGTGGGCTGTGTTGTCTAAATCAATTCTGGGACTACTGATAGAACATGTCTGGTCCAGTTTAAACATCAGTTGGTTGTACTTTTCAGGAAATTAGCAGTAAATCTGGGAATTTCCCACTTCCTTGGTTCCTGTTTGTTGGGGAGATTGGTCTAAGAAAATAATGGGGCTGTAGGAATTCATTGTTTACCACCCTTCCACATTTTTCTCACCCCTGACTCCAGATAAAAAGTTTTCTTGCTCTCATTTGAACTCAATTGCTTATTGTTTAGGGTGGAATTTGCATTGTCATAGAGAGCATTTAAAAAAAAATCAATATAAGCAATGAGAAAAAGACAAAACTCTCTTTTTGGTTTCCTGTGTGATAGTTTTCTCAGAAAATCAGTCTTCAGTAAAAATCTACTAGAATTAATACAGAATTTACTGAAGTGTTAAGATACCAGCTAATTACAGAAAACCAATGTTTTTCACTATTTTATCAATACCCAAGAAAAGGTTAAAAATTTCATTAACTGTAATTGTAAAAACTATAACATATCTATAAAAAAACTTAACAGAAATGAAAAGTCATACTGTATTCATGGATGGGCAGACATGATATAAAAATTTTATTTCCCCCCAATTAATATAAATTAATGCATTTTCAGTTAGAGCTCTGCATTAGGGTTCTCTAGAGAATAGAATATGTATATATGTATATTTGTGTGTGTGTGTGTGTGTGTGTATGAGTTTATTGGAAAGAATTGGCTCACATTATTACGAGGGAAAGTCCCATCATAGGCCATCTGTAAGCTGGGAAGAAAGAAGCGGGTAGTAGCTCAGTCCATGTCTGAAAGCCTCAAACCAGGGAAGTTAACAGTGCAGCTCTTCAGTCTGGGTCCAAAGGCCCAGGAGTCTCTGCCATGCCACTGGTACAAGTCCCAGAGCGCAAAGGCCAAAGAACCTGAAGTTTAATGTAGAAGGGCAGGAGAAATGGGAGGAAGCATACAGCATGGGAAAAGAAGGCAGCCCAAAGACTCAGCAAGCCAGCTTATCCCACCTTCTTCCCCCTGCTTTCGTTCTAGCTGGGCTGACAGGCAATTGCATGGTGCCCACCCACCTTGAGGGTGGGTCTTCCTCTCCCAATCCATTGATTCAAATATCAATCTCCTCTGGCAACACCCTCATAGATACACCTATGCTTTACCAGATATCTAGACATCCTTCAGTCCAATAATTGACATCTAATATTAACCACCAAAACACCAACAGTATTGCATTTGTTTGTTTGCTGGTTTGAATTGGATAATGTAATGTTAAAGATTATTTGAAAGAATAATTTTATCTAAGATTGCTAAAAGATATTAAAAACAATAGTGAGAGACTCTTTCCATTACCATATTTCAGAACATACTCTAAAGCCACTGTAATAAAACCAGACTGATATAAGCAGCATAAAAGCAGATAATTAGAAATGGATTCCACTCAGTAGGAAGAGCTTGATTTATTTTATCAAATATGTTGGCTCAACTGGTTCTCCATCCTGAAGAAAATAAAATTGGCTTCTAATCTATATCATAGTCTAGAATGAAATTCAAATGGATAAGAAAAGTTAATAGGAAAAGATAACAATAAAAATTACAAGAGAAATTTGGAAAGCTGAAAGTACTACTCAGGATTTGAGGAAAACTTTCTTAATTAAGATGGAAATCCCAGAATTTATAAAAAGAAAGAGACATGCTTAACTATATAATATAGAGAAAATACAGATTACAAATACATTTGACAGATGCATTAGGCCGTTTTTACATTGCTATATAGAAATACCTGAGGCTGGGTAATTTATAAAGAAAAAAGATTTAGTTGGTTCATCATTCTGCAAGTTGTAGAATCGTGGCAGCAACAATCTGGTGAGGACCCGGGAAGCTTACAATCATGGTGGTAAGCAGAGGAGGATCAGGCACATCACATAGCAAGAGCAGGAGCAAGAAAGTGAGGTTGGAGAGGTCCCAGACTTTTAAACAACCAGATCGCATGTGAACCAGCTCAGTGAGAACTCACTTATCATTAGGGGGATGGTGCTAAACCATTCATGAAGGATCTGCCCCCATGATCCATCCTCTTCTCATCAGGCCCCACCTCCAAGATTGTGAGTTGTGTTTCAACACAAGATTGGAAGGGGACAAACATTCAAACCATATCATTCTGCTCCTGGTCCTCCAAATCTCTTGTGCCTCTCACATCTCAAAATACAATCATGTCTTCACAGTAGTTCTCTAAAGTCTTAACTTGTTGCGGTCATAACTCAAAAGTTACTGAATTGAGACTTAATAACTTTAGTTGTTGACTAAAGTTCCAAGTCCCAAGTCTCATCTGGAGCTGAGTTCCTTCTTCCTATGATCCTGTGAGATCAAAGACAAGTTATTTACTTCCAAGATACAATGATGGTACAGGCAGTGGGTATATATTTCCATTCCAAAAGGGAGAAATTGGCTAAAAGAAAGGGGCTACAGACCTCACAGAAGTCTAAAACCCAGCAGGGCAGTCATTAAATCTTAAAGTTCTAAAATAATCTTCTTTGACTTGATGTCCTGCATTCAGGGCACAATGGTTCAAGGGGTGGGCTCCTAAGGCCTTGTGCAGCCCTGTCCCTGTGACTTTGCAGAGTTCAGCCCCCATGGCTTCTCTCACAGGATGGAGTTGAGTGCCTGCAGCTTTTCCAGGTTAAGGATGTGAGCTGTCAGTGGATCTACCATTCTGGGATCTGGAGGGCAGCAGCCTCATTCTCTTAGCTGTACTAGGCAGAGCTCTGGTGGGGACTCTGGGACCTTCAATCTCACCTTTTCCTTCTGCACTGTCCTAGTAGAGGTTCTCTGTAAAGGCTCTGCTCCTGTGGCAGCCTTCTGCCTGGGCCCCAGCCCTTCTCATACATCCTCTGAAATCTAGGTGGAAGATGCCAAGCCTCCTTCACGCTTACATTCATGCACCTGCAGGCTTAACACCATGTGGAGCTACCAAGGCTTATGGTGGCTTCTGCTCTCCAAAGAAGGGGCCTGAGCAGTATCTGGGATCCCTTGAGTCAAGGGTGAAGCCTGCAGCAGCTAGGATATGGGGAGCAGTGTTCTGAGACTGCACAGGACAGTGGGGCCCTAGCTGTGGCCCACAAAGCCATTCTTTCCTCCTAGGTCTCTGGACCTGTGATAGATCTGCTTCAGAGATTTCTAAAATGCACTTGAAGCCTTTTTTCCCTTTGTCTTGTGTAGTAGCACTTGGCTCCCTTTTAGTCATACTAATCTCTCTAGCAAGTGACTGCTCCACAGCCAGCTTGTATTTCTCTCCTGAAAATGCCTTTTCCTTTTCTACCACTTGGCCAAGTTGTGAATTTTCCAATTTTTTAATGCTCTGTTTTTCTTTTAAAATGTAAGTTCCAACTTCAAGCCATTTATTTGCTCCCATATCTAATTGTAGGCTGTTTGAAGCAGATGGCCACTTCTTGAATGCTTTGCTGCTTAGACGTTTCTTCCACCAGATACTCTGTCATCACTCTTCAGTTCCAACTTCCACAGATCCCGAGGGCATGAACACAATGCAGCCAAGTTCTTTGCTGAGGCATAACACAAATGACCTTCACTTCAGTTCTCAGGAACCTCCTTATTTCCGTCGGAGACTTCCTTAGCCTGACCTTCACTGTTTGCATTTCTATCAGCATTTTGGTTACAACTGTTTAACCAGTCTCTAAGAAGTTCCCAACTTTTCCACGTCTTCCTCTCTTCTTCTGAGCCCTCCAAACTCATCCAACCACTACCCATTACCCAGTTCCAAAGCTGCTTTCACATTTTCAAATATCCTTATAGCAATGCCCTACTCCTTGCTGTCAATTTTCTGTATTAGGTTGTTTCTGTGTTGCTATAAGGGAACACTTGAGACTGGGTCACTTATAAAGACGAGATTTAATTGGCTTACCATTCTACAGGCTGCACAGGAAGCATGAAGCCAACATCTGTTCGGTTTCTGATGAGGGCCTCAAGAAGCTTACAATCATGGTGGAAGGCAAAGCAGGAGCAGGCAGGTCATATGATTAGAGGGGAAGGAAGAGGGAAGGGGGTGAGGGAAGAGGTCACCGGCTTTTAAACAACCTGATCTTACGTGAACTGAGAGAGAAATCACTTATCACGGAGGGAATGATGCTAAACCATTCATGAGGAATCCACTCCCACGATCCTATCACCTTATACTGGGCAAGCCCCGCCTCCAACTATGGGAATCACATTTCAACATGAGATTTAAAGGGGACAAATATCCAAGCTACATCAAAAGGCAATGTGTTAAAACCTATATATACAATGATCTCTTGTAAGTTTGACAAAAACAGAAAAGGAAACCAGAATCCCCCAAATGGGCAAAAAGATATGAGTAAGTACTATGGAACAGCAAATACCGGGGGCCAGAAACATAGAAAAAGGTGCTCAGATTTACTAACAAGCAAACGAGTTGCTACTACTTTAGATCCTACATTAATATGACTTTAGACTGACAAAAAGGAAAAACAATGATAACTCCTATTACTGGTAGGTATATAAGAACATCTGAATTGCTACTAAAATATGAATTATTATTGCCATTTTGAAAAGTGTTCTGAATTTTTATCTATCACAATTCATTATGATAAAAATACACTTACCTTTCAAACCAGCACTCTTCAAAATGCACTGTCATAGGAATGCACTTTGTAGAAAGAAAAGGTTTAAGTCAAGGATGTTTATTGCTGCGTTGTTTATCGCACAAAAACTGGGAAACAAAATGGATGCACATCAGTAAAGGAATGGTTGGATTGTATCAGTCTCTCAGTTAGGATTTAATGCAGGGAATGGAAAGAACTCCATGTGTTTTCTGCAGAAAGAGATGTAATACAAGGAACTATGGGCTTACACGATCATTGGATGGGCATGACTCCTAAAACATCACAGAACTGACCCATTAAGAAGGTAATTCTAAGCATGTATGATATGATCACATCTAGGTAAAATGGTGTGTCTGAGATTTTATGAACATGGAGGAAAGTATGAAGTCATTTATACTAGGTAGTAAACACACATATTCTCTCTCTCTCTCTCTCTCTCTCTCTCTCTTTCTCTCTCTCTCTCTCTCTCTGTGTGTGTGTGTGTGTGTGTGTGTGTGTGTGTGTGTGTGTTGGGGTTGATAGGAGGGAGGAGAGCAAGGAAGAGGCAAAGCAGAGAGGCAAAAAACACTGTCCCAAACTCTCAAGCATATATATGGTCCCATTCATGTAAAATTATGTTATTTTGCACATATACGACGATAATTGGAGAAATTAGAATTAGGTCTACATCTAGTGATGAAATCTTTGTTTGCTGACCTTGAGGGTGGAATAGACTGTTTTAGTAATAGCCTCCACTGAAGCCATGTGCTTGTGCACACTCCTGTTCCTCTGGTCCTGGGCCTGGCCATGCATCTTGCTCTGGCCAATGAGACACACATGGTACAAGCAGAAGCTTCCATCTGGGCACTGGGCTTACCCTCTTGGAATGCTACCACCATGTGAAGACATCTGCTGGACATGTGTTGCCAAGCTGATAGCCAGCACCAACTACCAACATGTGAGTGAAGCCATTTGGACTATTCAGCTGCTAAATGTCTGTCTTCATATGAATGACCCAAGGGGAGAAGAGCAGAAGAACTGTCCAGCTGAGCCTTGCTCCAATTGCTAACCTTCAGAATCATATGGAAATAAATGACTGCTGTTTTAAGCTAGAGGTTAGAAAACTTTTTCTTCAAAGGCCAGAGGGTACATATTTTAGGCTTGTGAGGCATATGGTCTTTATCACAACTGCTTCCCTCTGTGTTGTAGGGCAAAGCCAGCCACAGACAATAAGAAAAATGAATCATGTATCTTTGCTCCAATAAACTTTTATTTACAAAGACAGATGGCTGGTTCACAGCTTGTAGTTTGGCAGCCCTCTATTAAATTAGTCAGTTATGCAGCAATCACTAACTGATAAAGAGAGATATCCATCATATTGTCAAGTGGAGAAAGTCAAGTTGCAGAATGATGTATGGAGTGTGATTTTTTATTGTCAAAAAAACTTGAAGCAAAACCCAGAAAACCTCCTGTATATGTGCATGTATGCATG
Source organism: Saimiri boliviensis (assembly GCF_048565385.1). NCBI lineage: Eukaryota > Metazoa > Chordata > Mammalia > Primates > Cebidae > Saimiri > Saimiri boliviensis. The sequence goes on along the minus strand of NC_133464.1, from coordinate 64,158,837 downwards.
AATATATATGCTTAAGTGAGGATAAAGTTCCAGAAGAATAGACACCAGCCTCTTGACTGGATGCAGAGTGGTGGAGAACTGGGTGTAGGCATGGTAGAGGTATACTAAAATGAATAGCTATTTTTTAAATTTAGTTTTATGTCATTTCATGTTTTACAATGAGCAAAGTAATTCTGAACTTTGAAAAAAGTTAAATATAGAAAAAAATATATAAATGCCTTGAAATTTCCATTCAGTGTGGTTGAAGATCACATAAAGCTAATGATTCTGTCCAGGGAAGGCATCAAAAATGTTCTCCAGCTCCATCTTCCGTCATCACTAGAGGATGTGGGGCCTTTGCCTTGGGGCAGGAGTGGGTGGCCTGTGGTGACAGGAAGGATGCACCTGCTGAGAATGCGGGGCAATTTTCTGTTTGAGTCTCTTTTCCTAGGCTTGGATTTTCTGAAGGTAGAACAGAGGCTTGAAAGTCCTGGTCCTTGCCTAACGGCCTGGCCATCCAATAATTCACAAAGGCCACCCATCTTGCTTCCTCCGACTAGATCTCTTCGGGTTGAGCCTCTGCTCTTGGCCAGCTGCTGCCTTGCCACAAGAATACCTCACCGAAACAGCAGGGCCTCTGGCAGGCTCTTGCTGTCATTATCGTGGGCTGCGGGAGCCTGTGTTAGAATTTGTGAAAACCTGTCCTCCCTGGAATGTACAATTTCTTCTTTGCTCTGCAGAAAACCTCTCTTGATTGATCATTTCAGTTGTTGTGAGAAGGAAATCATTTATAAGAAGGATCATTGAATAGCATAGCAAGTTTTAAAAAAGCGCTTAATAGCTGCTGGCAGAAATTCCCTATTGAGTCAGTGAGTGTGGGCAGAGAATGTGAGATGAGCCCTCACATAAGTGGAATTTTGCAGTGAATCCTTTGGCCCTCTGACACTTAGCCATACCCTCACAGAAAGGTCAGTATAGTTAGTCAGAAAGAATTGTTCTCAGCCCCAGATAACTGAGAATTTAAACATATATGGAAACTGTGACAAATACACATGGGTGGATAATTTTTTGAAGGGGGCTATTTAAGAAAAACTCTTTGAACTAATAGTACTTCACTTAAATACACGTATTAGGCATATGTATGCATATGTATCTGATGCACACATATATGTGCATATATGTATCATATACATCTCTTCCTCACACACATACCCCTCTTATCCTGCACAAGGTTTTAGCAGTTTGATAACTGTTATTACATTTAAATAATCATATGGATGTTTTTTGGAGGCAGGGTCTCACTCTGTTGCCCAGGCTATAGAACACTGGCATGATCATGGCTCACTGCAGCCTTGACCTCCTGGACTCAAGCAGTCCTCCCACCTCAACCTCCTAAGTAGCTAAGACCACAGGCAGGCACCATAATGCCTGGCTAATTTATTGATTTTTAATTTCTTTGTAGTGACAGGGTCTCCCTATGTTGCCCAGGCTAGAACAGACTTATTGGTAATGATTTAAGTCAGTGTTTGGTTTAGTTTCAATTTACCTGTACAACAAAATAATTTCATCAATTGATGATATCATGCTGATGTGACAATACATTTTGAAGAAGTTAATTTAACCTTGACAGTTAACCTGATTCCTATAGATTTCTCAGTGGCAGGGCCAGAAGGAACAGAGGGGGCAGGTTCAACAAAGGTGCTAGTTTTTGAAATGCCAGCATGGCCCACAGTGGTGGGGAAGGAGGGCATAAACCACCCTTTTTTGTCCTCTGTGAACCGAAGGTAAGAATCAGGAATAAAATACACAAAGGGAGTTAGAACTACCAAACCCAGCCATACTTTAAGGACATGGAACAGAATTCCTTTGAAAATTTATTTTTTGTGTTTATTTTTAAAGGAAAAAAAAAAGAGATAATACCACCATAACCAAATAGGATTTGACAGAGTGAAATCAAACTGTAAGAATTAGTTTGAGAAAAGGTTTCCCACCATGTGGCATAGGTTTGGAATAAATGGCCTTGAGGACCCTCCCAGGCCAATTTCCTTGATTGTATATTTACATTATGACCAGGGCACAGTGAATCTGGTGTCAGCCGAGCACCACAGTATCTTGGGCAGGATTACTTCAGTATTGCATCTCAGCCAAGATGCATCTAGGCTTTAAGACTGGTTTATAGGTTTAAAAAATTACCCATTGGATCCAGTGCTCGCTATTGGGGTGATAGGTACACTAGAAGTCCTAACCCTTTAATTATGTAATATATCCATGTGCATCTGGCATATGTACCCCCTGTGTTGGTTTTGTCTCACACTGCTATATAGAACTACCCGAGACTTGGTAATTTATAAAGAAAAGACGTTTAATTGACTCACAGTTCCTCAGGCTGTACAGAAATCACGGCTGAGGAGGCCTCAGGAAACTTACAGTCATGGCAGAAGCAAGTACATCTTCACATGGTGACAGGAGAGAGAGCAAAGGCGGAAGTACTACACACTTTTAAAACATCAGATACTGTGAAAACTCACTCACCATCAGATGGACAGCAAGGGGGAGATCCACCCTCATTATCCAATCACCTTCCACCAGGTCCCTCCCCCAACACTGGAAATTATAGTTCAACAGGTGATTTTGGTGGGGACACAGAGCCAAACCATAACACCTTTTGTCTGAAATTTTAAAAAAAGATACAGAAAAGAGAGATTGGTTTACGTACTACCTTGATAATTCAAGAACTTCAGTTCTGGAAACTTGGAGACAGAGGGACTCTAGAATTTAACTTGTCCCAGCTGCAGAAGAGTGCAACACCTTTCTCAATGCTGTTCTAGGATGAGTTAGAAAAACAGTGGCTAAAGTTGGGCAAAACACAGTGCATTAGTTCATGTTCATCTGCACACTGCTGTAAAGATGTTACCTGAGACTGGGTAATTTATCAACAAAAGAGGTTTAGTTGACTCACAGTTCTGCGTGGCTGGAGAGGCCTCAGGAAACTTACAATCATGGCTGAAGACGAAGGGGAAGCAAGGCACATCTTACATGGAAGCAGGAGAGTGAGCGAGCTCAGGGGAAACTGCCACTTTTAAACCAACAGATCTCATGAGAACTTCCTCAATATCATGCAAACAGCATGGGGGGAACCACCCCCATGATCCAATCACCTCCCACTAGGTACCCCCCTCAACGTGTGCGTATTACAATCCCAGATGAGACTGCATCTGGGACAAGAAGATGGGTTTTTGAGGACACTGGTGTGTCCTTTGTCCTTCATGATCTTTCAGCATTTGATGGGGAAGGGCCTGACAGAAGACAGAAAGGACGTTTTAATGGGTACATGAGGCTTCTGATTGCCCGTCTCTCCAACCTAAATGTGGCTGTCTGCCTTGATATTGTTGGCTTCAGGGAAGCAGTTCTGTGACGGAGGCCTTTGCTCACATGCAAGAGTAACAGTGTAGAAGTTAAGCCAGGCGTCCCCAAGCTTTTTACACAGGGGGCCAGTTCACTGTCCTCAGACCGTTGGAGGGCCGCCACATACTGTGCTCCTCTCACTGACCACCAATGAAAGAGGCGCCCCTTCCTGAAGTGCGGCTGGGGGCTGGATAAATGGCCTCAGGGGGCTGCATGCGGCCCACGGGCCGTAGTTTGGGGACGCCTGAGTTAAACACATGGAGTCTGGACTCAGACTCTTACCAGCTGCATGACCTTGGGCAAATAACGTACCATGTTTCAGTTTCTTCACCTTTTCAAGTGAACATGATGATAGGCTTATAGGGTACTTGTGATGATTAAATTATGTTTTCATATGAAAATACACTATTACAGACATATAGTAATCCATGAACCAGGCACAAGGAAAACATAATTTAAGTACTTAATAAATCATTCCATACATTTATTTCTCACAAAGCATTTATTGATATCCTGACGGGCAGAGAGTCAGATGAACACTAACTCCTATGCCAAAGGGCTCATAGACCCTGACCTCAGTTTTTTCTTGGAATATCTGGGAGGACATTGATTGGAAGTATGCTCCAAATTTAACTGACTGGCTGAATTGAAATAAGCCTGATTATGTGGAAGAAGGAGGTGGCAGTCCCTGAGGACAGCCTGGGGCATAGAAGCAACTAAAAGCAGCATTTTGTTAGCTGAATGCTGTGCTTAAAGGGCCTTTAACCAAGTTCTGTTAGTGAGACTTGTATTCTCTGCACAAAGGTGCTGCAAGTCTATAACATTTATTCCATTATTATCCAATCATAGAGCCTGATGGCAGTCCTTCATTAGCCACTTGAGGGGACTTTTCTTTGGCTCTAACTGCACAGCTCTTATGAACAGGAACCAGCTGCTGATTGGGGAGGGCAGACACGTAATCACTCAGCTTGTATTAGTGCGGCATGGGGAAATGACAAGTCTGCAGTTCACGTTCTTACAAAGATGATGAGCTGTCTCAAACCAGCAATTTGGCTAAAAAGAGTCTGCAAGACTCCAAGTAAATTTTTCATTTTATGTTCCCCTCCTCTTTCCTAAGTGTTAATGCAAGTTTGCAGTTGAATTTCAGATATTCTGAAATCTCATTTCCTGGCATTCACTGATGCTACACTGGAAGCAGGATGCTAAGTTGCTAAGTACAGTATATTTTTCTTTTGCACCCAGATGAATCTTGGAACAACATATATGTATACATATATATGTACTTTTTATATTATTCTTTTTGCTTTGGCTTTATAGTCTTCTGACTTAGAAGCTATCTTATTTCATTTAGTTCTTAAAGTCTTTGGTGAGCCATTGTTACAATACCAACATTACTCCATGAGTACTCAGATTTTTAACATAGCAGGCAGAATGTTTCCTTCCTTCCTTCCTTCCTTCCTTCCTTCCTTCCTTCCTTCCTTCCTTCCTTATTTCCTTCCTTCCTTCCTTGTTTCCTTCCTTTTCTTCTTTCTTTTCTTTCCTTCTTTCTCCCTTACCTTTCCTTCTTTTCTTTTCTTTCTTTCTTTTTTTTTTATGAAGTCTTGCTCTGTCACCCAGACTAATCTCAGCTCACTGCAACCTCCACCTCCCAGGTTCAAGCGATTCTCCTGCCTCAGCCTCTCAAGGAGCTGGGACTACAGGTGCATGCTTCCATGCCCAGCTAATTTTTGTATTTTTAGTAAAGACTGGGTTTTGCTCTGTTGGCCAGGCTGGTCTTGAACTGCTGGCCTCAAGTGAACTGCCCACCTCAGCCTCCCCAAGTGCTGGGATTACAGGCATGAGCCACCGTGTCTGGCCAAAATGTACTTTTTCTGGAGTCATGTGAATGATGTCTGATTTTATAATTTGTCCTGGCATTCTTTAGGGTCAGAAAAGACTTGGAAGAAAATATTCAAAACAGAGGGGCTGGAGAAGGAATAAAAAGACATGATGCTTTTAAAATGCAAAATTCTATCAATTACAAAGAGAAACGTTTCAGATTGAGGACTAATCAGGAGGAGTTTGCTTGTGGAATTTCTGACCCAGCCAAAAATGATGTTGCGACAGCTCAGAAAAGAAAAAGGAGAGGAGCCACAGACAGGAGGTGGGGTGGCAAAGTTATGGACTGGAGCCCAGGTATTTCCTTGAGATAATACAGGCTTCCAGAGGTGATCAGGAAGGGTTGTAGAAAGACTTAACAGCTTGATGAATGTGGACATCACTTGTTATTATTTTTTTTACAATGTAAAGAATGAAGTCCTATACCAGCGTGTTCTAACCAGGAAAAGGATTATCCTTGTGTAGACTAGCTGTACCGATCCAGCCCTATGCCACCTGCTGCCGTTGTCCCTGTGATGTGCCAGTTTACACTGATGTACTGGTGGGTGCGTCAAACATTCCTTTAATGCAACAGTGGTGGTGTGTTGTTTCCGGCCTTTTCTGAAGTTGTCTGCACATTGAGCACTCTTCTTGTGTTGGAGCTTTGGCTGTGTTTTGGAACTTCGGAGCTGTGGCAGGCACAGTGGACAAACGATTTCTTGAAAAGCGAACAGCAGTTCCTTGCTGCTGTCAATAATGGTAATTATAGTTATAGAGCACTGTCCCCTGAGGAGCTCAAAGTACTTCATAGTTGCTGTCTCATTGATCCTCATAACACAAGTGTAACAGAGAGAAGGAGCAAGCATTGTCATTGTTTTATAGATGGGGAACCTCACCAAGGGAGGCAGAGATGACTGTCAGTTCATGTGGGGCACATTACGTGTAGAGGTTTTATGACTTTTGATGTGCTGTGTTAATTACCCCACTAAAGCACCTTGCCTCCAGAGCAGCCCTTCTCATTAGGATCTCAACACAGGGGTATCCCAAAGACTTGGGCTGCTCCAAATTGCAAAGTCATTTAAAGATAATTAAGCTCTTTTTCTTTTATTTGTATTTTCACCAAAAGAGCTGTAGGGTGGCTTATTGCAAAAGCATATCCAAGTGCGATAAAAGAACAAAGGTCACATATTGGGTAATGGATATAGGATGGGGAGCTGGTGGAGCAAGGGCAAGAGAATGGTGGTAAAAAAATATGCTCTAAAGCCAGTTACCATGCTTGAGCATAACACTGGGCTTTGAGATTCCTGGCAGCCAAGGATAAAAGGCAAACATGACTTACGAAGGTGTCTATCTGATAAAATGAAATATGCTTCGAGACGAGGGGATTTTACATTATGTGAGCTCAAGTGGACAAGTTAGTGCAAGAATAAAGATTACTTTTGTATCTTTTCGTTTTTCTGTTTCATTTTGTTTTGAGATAGAGTCCTGCTCTGTCACCTAGGCTGGAGTGCAGTGGGTGTGATCTTGGCTCACTGCAACTTAAGCCTCCTGGGTTCAAGCAATTCTCCTGCCTCAGCCTTCCAGGTGGCTGGGACTATAGGTGCCCACCACCATACCTAGCTAATTTTTTGTATTTTTAGTAGAGGTGGGGTTTCCCCATGCTGGCCAGGCTGGTCTTGAACTCCTGACCTCAGGTGATTCACCTGCCTTGGCCTCCCAAAGTGGTGGGATTATAGGTGTGAGCCACCATGCCCGGCCTAATTTTGTATCTTTGAAGCAATCTAAGGCCAATCACAAAGAGTGGCTGCTCACTCGCTTGCCTGATGTGGCCTATTCAAGATCTTGTCTGCCAGCCAGGAGGCCTTGAAGGAGAAGGAGAAAGCCTCCTGGAGCAACCTCTCCATGGATGAAAAAGTTGAGTTGTGTTGCATTCAGTTCAACGGGAGCTTTGCTGGGATAAACAGGGGCATGAATAAGTGGAAGATGGTTGTGGGCACTGCCATGTTCTTCAGCTTCACAGCTCTTGTTCTGATCCGGGAGAAACACTGTGTGTGGTCCCATCCTGCACAGCTTTGATGAAGACTGCAGCCATGAAGACCAAGAGGTTGCTAGACATGAAGTCAGTCTCATCCAAGGGTTCTCCACCAACTGGTACTACAACAAGAACCAGTGGAAGAAGCAGGAGTCTGCTGTTGGTGCATCTAAACCTTACCTTGTTCTGTCACTGCCAAGCAACTCAGCATATTTACCAGACACTCGTTATGTCAAATAGTGCCAATGCTAATAAATGAGCAGTTTGCATGAAAAAAAAAAGTGGAAGGTGAAATGTGGTTAAAATTGGCATCAAGGGCATCCTTAAAAGGAGCAGTGGGAATAGAAAGCTTTAAGTGGCTGCTTGGTGTCTACAAGTGGAAAGTGGTGGAGGGAACCGTTTTGCCAGCTTCCATCTTTCTGTAATATTAGATGATGAAGTATATTCTTTTTACATCAGCTATCTCAGTCTTCTCCCTGACTTGCAGTATTGCTTAGATGTCCAGAACACTCAACTGACCTTTGAGAACATGTACCCCAGGGGCAAGCTCAGATCCCCAAGTGAATACGAAATTCCAGAGAGGGACCTATGCTCACTGTTGCTGCAAATAACCAGGTCTACAAGCTTCCTGTAAATCAAGGGCCCTTTCAACAAGTGTTTGACAGCTGAGTGATTCCATCTTTCTTGTACTCTTTACTCTCAGCTGTCTGAGAATAACTCTTATGAGGGTTGCATTTTTAGGGGCTTATAGCATCTTCAGTTCTAGAAAATAAATGAGGATGTCACTAATTGTCCTAAACTTAAGCATTGTCAAAAATAAAATGTTGGTATTCCAAAAGCGGTCAGAGACCTTGAGTATTCTTTCTAACACTATCTTTGTGAGTGTCTTAGCCCTTTTTGTGTTGCTATAACAGAATACCACAGACTGGGCAATTTATAAAGAAAAAAAATTATTTCTCACAATTCTGTAGACTATGAAGTCCAACATCAAGGTGGTAGCATCTGGTGAGGGCCTTCTTGCTGTATCATCCCACAGTGGTGGGCAGAAGGACAAGAAAACATGAGAGAAGAAAGGAAGGGGGTCAAACTCATCCTTTTATCAGGAACCCACTTTTGTGATAACTAACCCTGGGTACTCCTGAGACAACAGCATTAATCTATTCACGAACTAACCACTTTAAAGGTGCCACCTCTCAACCCTGTTGCATTGAGGATTAAGTTTTCAACATCCAACACATGAACTGTGGGGGATACATTCAAATCAGCAATACGCAATGCCCACTTCAGCTAAATCTTACCCAAATATATTTTCATCCATGGTGTTTGTGTGTGTAAGTAATTTTGACAGCTAGAAATGAGGCAGAATAGGAAAATATTCACAAATGTTGCTTTAGATAATAGTGCCTCTCAAGCCACTCTCTGCCTTATTAACCAGCAGTAAAATAAAACTTGATTTTAGTAGCTGTTGGTATTTTTTTTCTGACTCAGAAAGAACTATGAAATGAAAACTAAGCTTTAAAAGCATTGCAGTTAATTGCCGCTGAGTTCAGTCTCTCTCTCTCTCTCTCTCTCTCTCTCTCTCTCTCTCTCTCTCTCTGTGTGTGTGTGTGTGTGTGTGTGTGTGCATGTGTGAACACATTCACATAATTTAGAAAATCAGGGAAATGAGGAATACAAATATAATACAAATATGGGTCTACATTACTCTTGGCTAATTATACAGCACTGTGATAGTCTGACAAGCACAGAGCACTGCAGAGAAGGTTGAGGCTGGGTGTCCCATGGTGGGTAGAGGGGCAGGGGAAAGGGCTTTGTTCTGATAAAGCCCTTTCTCATGAGTTAAAATCAGTCCCGGCATAATATTTCCTTTAAGAACGGATCCTGTCAAATTGTGGGGGAGGCAGTAGTTTCAGCAATCGGAGGTGATCTTTATGCCTTTCGTCAATAAATAGATACTACTGGGTCTGTGAGGTCTAGCTTGAAGTCCAGTCCTTGACAATATTATAAAATATATAGACTGGTCTTGGGTCCCCCTGCTTCCTCTGTACTCTTTTTCTCCTAATTGGTTCCTTTTAGCATTTACTAGGCTCAGTTCTCTCCACTCAACAGGACATACCTTGCTGTCAAACAGCCACACTTTGTGTGTACATTTAAGCCTGTATGTTTTCTCCCAGATGGTAAAAATTGGTCCTTGGGGGCCAAAAAATCTTACTATTTTTATGTATAAATTACAAATATACATAGAATACACAAACTCCTACACAATATCTATATATCTGTGGTATTAACATTTTATAGGTTGGGGGCAATTAGGAAAAAATAATCTAAAAAGGCCACTGGGGGTGGGGCGATAATGAAAATCAGGTTCCTTTGATTTAAGGGCTTTGGCCCAAGTCTCAGTAAGTGGCCATTTCTCAGATGGTCAAGTGTTTGGCAAAACTCCTTGCCAGTCTCTCTTTTGGAGGTAAGGAGGTTGGAGAAATTAATTGGCCCCCAGGTTTTCTCAATCACCTGTAAGTTGGGAGTGGGGTTAAAATTAGAATTCATAGTGCAGTGAGTCACTCCAGCCCAGGGAATGAAAGTTTTCAGAATCATCCAAAAAGCATTAGGAGGAAGAAGGAGGAGGAAGAAAAGGAGGAGAAGGAAAAGGAGGTGGAGGAAGAGGAGAAAGAAGGGAGAGAGGAGGAGTGGGGGAAGGGAGCTGCTTGCTGGCGTTTGGTTTCCTGTGGGGATCATTTATCCCTGTTTCTGGCTTGTCTTGGTTGAACATATTCGCGTGATGATGCCTTGGGATACGCTGGGACTCTGCACCATGGGAGTTGACTTGCAGGAGGTAAATGCTCGTGGTGTGTGGTTTCCCTTGGCAGAAGAAGTGCAGTTTCGTCCTTCCCACTGACTCTCAAATCCAGCTCTGTAATCCTTTGGAGAACAACGCAAAGCTTCTCTCCCTTGGCTTTGGCATTTTCTTTCTTGTTGGCTCCTTTATTTGTTCTCAGTCTTTGCTTTTGACTGAACAAGACTTTGGTGCCTGATCTTGCGTCTAACATCAGCCAGGGGCATATGCACGGTCAGTGAGCTGCGGTGAGTCTTGCAGATAAATACCCAGCTCTTGAATCACCATCAGGGCACCCAAGCAGCACAGTGTTCTTACATGGATTAAATTAGCATCAGACTTTAAGAAGTGAAGAAAGAACTACACAGGAAGTTGCCAACCCATCACTCTAATTTCTTACCTACATTGCTAAAATGATCAATAGCACAGACAGTCTGGAAGCCCTAGGGTGATAAATGTGTTGTAGTCCCATAATGGAAGGGATGGGGTTGGCAAATGGGAGCCCTTCTCAAGGGGGTCATTGGGGGGGTTGCCATGGTAACCTCAGCATTGCATTCCTTGTGTCTCTTGCCAGTAGGTCTGCAATGTATTGGGCTAGTTGGTTGGAACAAGCAAAGGGAAGGGTTCACAGGGGGCTTGTCTGAGGTTCTTCTATAGTGGGTCACATGATCTGAAATCCATATGTGTTCAGGCCACATAAATTTTTCATTGACAGCAATAGTGAGTTGAGAGAGAGTCCCTGGTAGGCAAATGTGTATCGGGCTTGATTTAAACATGAATCAAATACATCCAAAGCCTTATTTCTATCTACATTTTGGTCACTAATTCTTTATAGAGCCCTGAGTTTATGGCATGTTTTTAATAGTATTGGACATTGAGAGTTCAAGATTGCATGACTAATTGCATTGAACTTGGTTTATACTAACTAATCCATGCCAGCTGTCGTGACACCTGGCAATGGTCAGTTACACAAGGATAATGGTGGAGAGATGGCTGGACCCTGTGGCCTTATGCATTCATGTGGATCAAACAATTTAGAAAAAAACTTCTTTTCCTCAGAGTCTTAGTAAGCTGCCTCTTGAGACAGATGGGTTATAATTTGTCATCCTCAGATTTTGCACTGAATGCCTGAGGTTGAGTGTGACAGCAGTTGAGAGCTAGGGGTTCCTTGGGCACGCCGTCCAGAAGAGGAAGCTGTGGTGGTGTGAGCATCACTATATTGAAGCCAGAAATTCTGGTTTCAAACCTCGGTGCTGATGAATTCTATTTGAACGACCTTAGACAAGCCACTTGCATCTTTTTGACTCTAGTTTTCTTCTCTGTTAGGTGGAGATAATTCTTTCATTCTTAAAAATGAAATTTTGTGTTTGTATGTGAAAGATCTCGGCATATTGTAAGGGGTCAGTAGACATGGAGCTTCATTTTTAAGGAGGCACATGCCACATTTTTGCCAGGCAGGTGGCTACACAGATTCTCAGGAAGTATGTGATGCTGAAAGGCTCACAGGAGGGGAGGGCCGTGTCTACTTTCTTGATTGACTTAAGGACTCTCCCTGCTGAATGAAGCATCCTACTCTGTTCCATGTCTTGCTAATAATCCTGCACCTGGTCCTGAAGAAGTATGTATCACTTTTACCCGTGTTGCTTTGGCAGGAACTCAGTCTCATGGCCTCTGCCTAGCTCAAGAGGGTGGGAGAGGCCGTCACTTTCCAGAAACATCCTCACATTATGGTGGGGCGGGAACACGCATCCCTGATAATCAATAAACTGTCATTGACACAGCAAATGCAGAAGGTCCCGGCACACAGAGGAGAAGGGTCATGGGATCATAGGAATGAAGGGGAAAAGAGAAAATGTTGGTTAATCTATCACAAAATATTTTTTGTTACAGTAAGAAAACAGAATTGTCTGTCTCTAGCACCTGACCTCTTAGCCACTCTTGTAAATGAGTGCTTTTAAAGTCAACTCCCTGAGAGTAGCTAAAACACCACTTGTTAACCATTTGATTTCTTGTTCCTTGTAAGTAGCATTTCAGTGCATTTAGGGATATAATCTACTGGATACAGTGGGACACACCAGTAGAAAAAGGAATTTTGAATCCGATAGGATTTGAAAGGTAGGTACATTTTTATTCTCATCTCTCATGTGGGAAATTGACAGAAGGAGACATTTTAGGGCCTTGGCTCAAGCTTACACAGCAGATGAATAACCTGTCAAGGAACAGGACTCAGGATTCCAGCAATCCCAACCATGGCTCGTGGGACCCATATACCACATGGGTAAACCTACGATTTGCAACTCCTGCAGTTAAATGCAATCTTTTTGTTACTCTGGCCATGTGAGGAAATAAATATCTCTGCTTTAATTCCCCTGCCCCGCAACCTCCTCCCCAAACTTCTTTTAAAGTTGGGTGCATTAACTATAAAACGACTTTTGTGGGAAACAACTTGCCATTTAATTGTGCTGTGTGATTGGAAATTATGAGACATCATCTCTATTTAATTTCCAAGGAAGATGAGCAGTTGCTAGACCTGGAACCTGTGGCAGCAGGCAAAGGCAAGGTCTGGATTAGGCACATCCCTCCTGTTTCGCCTTCCTGGGGTCCCATTGTTTATGATGTTCTGTATTCCCGGGCATGATACCTTTCTTCATGTCCTCCCTTCTTGGAGATGAGTTAAAATGGAATTTTCCTTAATGATGGTAGGCGAAAACAGTTTTCACAGAATCAATTTGAAGAGCACCTTGAGGATTACCAGGAGTTTTAAAGTTTTCTTGTATTGAATTGTATTGGATTAATAGACATTTCTGAAGCCAAGTTTCTAGAGTTTAGACTGTCAATTTTTTTTCCCCTTTTGGCTTCACTTCAATGACAATAATGGAGAGAATGATCTTTAAGTGAAACTTCTGAACGGTGTGCCTTGTCAATGAAGGGTCTCTGTGGAAATATGGTCTCCTTTAGCCATTGGAGCCTGATACTATCTCAAGTTGACAGACTGGCTTCCTGTGAAGCATTTTCAAGGAATTGGGTGTTTCTTTTGGAGCTATTAATTATATTTTCTACTTGGGGTAAAAGGACAATAATGAGTTTAAGTGAACAAAATGTATTCTTAGGTTCAGCTGTCCTAGGGGTTAGTACTTGAGGATGGAAAGTAATGTTTCTTTGATACGTGCCACTCCAGACAGGACACTAGAATATTTCTAAATGTAATTGCTTTATAGAAAATTCTTTCTTTTTTTTTTTTTTTTCACATGGTGTTTCACTCTTGTTGCCCACACTGGAGTATAATAGCGTGACCTCAGCTCACTATAACCTTCACCTCCTGGGTTCAAGCGATTCTCCTGCCTCAGTTTCCCAAGTAGCTGGAAATACAGGTGTGCACTACCACACCCAGCTGATATTTTGTATTTTTAGTAGAAATAGTTTTTCACCATGTTGGCCAGACTGGTCTTGAACTCCTGACCTCAGGTGATCTGCCCTCCTTGGCCTCCCAAATTGCTAGGATTACAGACATGAGCCACTATACCTGACCAAGATGATATGGTCTTCTTGGGCCTGATTTTGTGATAAGAAGGGATTATGGGACCTGCTTTGAAATCTTCAAGGTCATTCGTGTGTCTCATAAGGCCAGACATTCCAAACGTGGTTGTGCACTGGAATAATTTAAGTTTTGTTTTTTTTTGTTTTTGTTTTTTTTTTGGAGACGAAATCTTGCTCTGTTGCCCAGGCTGGAGTGCAATGGCATGATCTTGGCTCACTGCAACCTCTGCCTCCTGGGTTCAAGCAATTCTCCTGCTTCAGCCTCCTGAAGCTGGGATTATAGGCACAAGCCATCACACCCAGCTAATTTTTGTATTTTTCAGTAGAGACAGGGTTTCACCATGTTGGCCAGGCTGGTCTCAAACTCCTGACCTCAGGTGATCCACCCGCCTCAGCCTTCCAGAGTGTAGGGATTACAGGTGTGAGCCACTGCACTCGGCCGTAAGATATATACACACACACATATTTTTTTTAAAACATAAATTATTTCAGTCCCACCCTGACATACCAGCTCTGAAAATGGGAGTGGGGGAGTCTGAGGAATTCGTGTGTATATTTAAAATGTGCCTCAAGTAGATTCTGCTGTAATCAGTTTCTCACATTTGGGAACTGTGCTGGTTGTCTTCTGTTTGCTCCTGGATCATCTGTGCTCCTCTCCTTGCTCCAGGACACTGGCAACATTGAGGAGCTCTCTTCCCCTCTGGCTTCTTGGGTTTGATCAGTGGGAACCCTCAATAGGAGATCAGAGGGTGGGAAGATGGTGCAGTCATGGTACACATCTCCTGACTCTCCCCACCCTCCCTGAGGTGTCTTCATCTCTGTGGGCTGGTAAAATGGGGGAGTTCCCTGATCCCCCTCACAGGACCCGTTCAGTTGCCACCACTGCTCAAACCCCTTGCGGGAGGGAGAGCACTCAGATGGGCAGGTGCAGAGGCTAGGGTGGGCGCTTTGGGCGCTGGCCCCATGGTAGTGTCTTGGGGTGGGTGCCTGCAACCCCAATGTTACCATATTCTCTTAGCCTTGCCATCCACAGATGGCTTTAAGTGTTAAACAGAGCTCAGTGGACCCTTGGCCCTTTCTCAAGGGTGGAGGGCCAGTGTGACAGCTTTCCTCATCCTGAGCTCTTGCCCAGCATCCCGGAAGCATCAGGCCACACACAGGCTTGAAGGATGAATGCGAGGTTTTATTGCGTGGTGGAGGTGGCTCTCGGCAGGATAGTTGGGGAGCTGGAAGGAGGGGAATGGAGTGGGAAGATGATCTTCCCCTGGAGCGGGCTGTCCATCAGGCAGACTCCTCTCTGACCACCGTGGCTGAACTCCTCTAGAGATCAGATGTTCCCCTCCCCTCCCTTTCTCTGCAGAGTCGTTCTGCTGTTCGTCTGCTTGTCTCATCTCCTCCTCTGCTGGTCTGAGCTGGAGCCTGGGCTTCAGGGTTTATATGGGTACAGGATAGGGGGTGTGGCAGACCACAAGACCATTTTTTGTATGTGAAAACAGGAATGCCTGTTCTCATTTAGGGCCACAGGTGTCCAGGCTGGAGGGGCGTCTTCGCCAGGGAAGCGTCTTCCTCCAGCATTTCCCTGTATCCGGTCCATATCGCTGGCGGTGGCCTTTGACCTGATGGTACTGTGCTCTCAAGGCGACACTGCCTCTTTTCCTCTCTTCTTCCACATTCTGATAACCACTCCCTTTTCTCTGCTTTTTGGGCATGGGTAGGAGCACGGGTCCATCAGCGGCCCAAAGGGTCTCACCGGTCAGCCTTCTGGGGCAGGGAAGGGCAGGGAGCAGCTCTGGAGGGGCAAGCAGGAGATCTGGCCCAGGTTCATAAAAAGCTACTTTCATTCGTTTTTGAAACTTGTTCAAAAGCTACAGCTAAGGTAGTAGCTGAACCAGGCCAAATGAGTCTCCTACCGAATCTCTCGGAAGCTGGAGTCTGTTTCTTGTCTTGCTAGGGCTACTGAGACTCGGGCTGTGTGGGGGGAAGTGTCCCTCCTCTCAGGCCTGAGAAAATGACAGGACCATGAGGAAATCTGATTTTTCTGCAGGTGTGAGAATGGGAGAGGAAAGCAGGAAGCTATCTCCCTTTCTCAGAGTGGGTTCTGGATACTTCCTTTATCCTTAAGGAAACTCTTCTACATGAACTGAGTCTTTGCTTCTTGAAAAAAACATACAAATCATGTCTCATCCTCCTTCTGACTTTTGCAGCTCTGCACTGGTTTGTCGGCCGTTCCCCCTGATTCCATAGAGGACTTAGTAACAAGCAGCCTTCTCTGTGCAGTGCGTGGTTAGTAGTAAATCTGGGGCCATTCTGTGTGGCGTTACTCCTGGGGTCCAATCAACTCATGCTACCTTTCAGGGAAGAGTCAGCCAGACACGTGTGACTGGGGGTAAATTAATTTGGAGCGAGTGCTGGCTAATGCATTTCAAATGATTTAGTCCTGGTCGCTTCACTGAACGTGTTCTCCAGTTTGGGTTTCTGTGAATAAAAAGAGAAAGGGATGTTTTAGACACGTGGCCCTATATTTAGAGACCTGTCCATGTTGATTAGCAGCCAAGGAATTGGCGCCAGCAAATTTAGGAGGGTCATTCACAGTCTTGCCACCACCTCAAATCTCAGTTTTACTGAGAAATAAACGTCTTTTACCTTATATTGACTTAGTGTTTCTGAAGAGGGAACGTTGCCTATTTTGCTGCTGAGTAAAACTCAAAGTTTTCAGTTTCAGATAGAGTATTAAATTTTAAAAAATTCTAAATCATTCTCTGTGTGTGTGTGTGTGTATTTTTTTTTTTTTTTTTTTTTTTTTTTTTTTACATTTGGTGTGAAACTTTCCTAAGGAAAGAAGTTCAGGTTCCTAATCCATTTTGAATAGCCAATTTTACTAAGAAGACCACAAAAACAAACTATTTTTCAGTTAGCCTACAAAAACAACTTAATAGCAATTACCCCAGGAAGGAAAATTAGCAGAGTTTTCATTTTTTAATAGTCTGTAGGTAAGCCTTTAAAGTTTAACAGGAGACACTTGCTTTTTAATGTTTTCTTTTTTAAGTGTAGGAACTGAACTTCATCTTTATTCTTCTGTGTCACTGGGGTGTGTGACAGTCGAGGTGTTAATGGGAATTCTCTTTGCTCAGGAGCTGGGGTCAGTCCTCATTCTGGCATGGTAGCAGCTTTATTTGTCACCTTCTTTGACAGTTAAAAGGACTAGATGGAGGGTGAGCACTGAATCAGAGCTCCAAAGGATGCCCAAGGTGATTCACTGAGATGTGGATAAAAGCATTTCACCATTTCTACAAAAAGTCCAAAAATCAGCCAGGTGTGGTGGTGTACGCCTGTGGTCCCAGCTACTTGGGAGGATGAGGCGAGTGGACCACTCAAGCCTGGGATGTTGACACTACAGTGAACTGAGATCATGCCACTGCACCCCAACCTGGGTGACAGAGTAAGACTCTATCTCAAAAAAATAAAAAAAAAGAAAATATTATAATTTCTATTTCTATTTATCTTTTCTAAAAAGTTAGAAAGACATTAAGCTCTACAGTCTACTAATAATGCATGGACAGGCACTTGCACCTTCACGGGGACTGAATAGTGGTTACATTTCTTTTTAGGGAAGGGGAGTGTCCTGAGAAAAACCAAATTCCTCAAGAGGTGGAGGGTGGCACCTTCCCCTTGTCGCACTTTGCAATGATGGATGGCAGTTTACACGTGTCAGGCAAAGTGGATTTGTGGATGATGTTGTCTAGTCTTAATGCAACCAGTCATCGCAAAATGGGCACGTGGTTTAAGGTGATGTCAGCAAAGAGAGGGTGGGTCGAATGTAATGATAAGGCAAACATGAGTATACAAGAGAAAAGGCGACAGTGACAGTTTTGCTTTCAGAACTATCTCCTTTTCAGTGAAGTTACTCAGTAGATGTATAAATACAAGTTTACAGCCACAGTCACTAATGGAACCCTTCGCCTAACTCTCTTAAGTCTTGAGATCTTGTCTAAAAAGAGTTGAAGCCATTATGCTTTGAAAAAGACAGTAAAAATGTCTGCAATCTTTTTTTAACTGACTTAAAATCATGTACTATTCAATGCAGTATCTCTCAAAATGTAAATTAGTGTAATGGAAAGTGCTTAAATGCCTCTTTTGAGGTTTCTTAGTAGTGAGAAAAAAAAAAGGTGCATATGACCGCGGGAAAGGCTTATTCTTCCTACTGCAATAAATACAGCTGAAATAACGCATGAAAAAAACTACAGTGATGAGGCTTTTAATATACACTCAAGTCCTAAATTTGTATTCCATTCCAAATGCCTCCCCTGTAATGCCTGACTCTTGAAAGCGACTGGTTTCCCGGCACCTTCCTGGGATCTCTAGTCTTCTGCAGCTTCAGGCGCCCAAACTGAGTCCTTGATCGCTGCTGCTTGTCTCTCCCTCAGCCTTCTCCTCCTCCGCAAGTGGCTGCTGTCTTCCTCAGGTGTTTATGTTAAAAAGCATGTGTGTTCTGTCTTTTTTTTTTTCTCTTATCCTACATCCAAAGCTGTCAGCTAATCTCATGGGTTCGATGTCAAAATATGTCCAAATCTTTTGCTGTCTGACTCTCTCATCATCGGCATTTCAGTCCCTCTCTCATCTGGACAACTGAAATTGGTCCCTTGTTCCTGTCCTGCCATGTTGCAGTCTCTTCTCCACAGTAGGCTGGAGAGATCTTCTTAAATCTAAATCTTCTTCAACCTAAATTAACCCCCCATGCTGGCATCCTATCTTGCTCAGAATGAAATCCATCATCCTCACCCTAGCCCTCAAGGCCCTGCCTGACCTCTCCCGGGCTGCCTTCTGTCCTCTGGTCCTTCCACTTCCCAACTTTTCTCTGCTTCCAGCCACACTGGCCTCCCGTGAGTCAGTCCCACCCAGCAAACTCTTGCCTAGGGGTCCTCCCTGCGCTTCTGCTCCCTCTGCCAGATATAGATAATCTACAGTTTACCCCTCCATACATTCAGGCCTTTGCTCAGACCTCACCTCCTCAGAGAGATCTTCCTCGTCATCTAAAATGGCTCACGCTATCACTCTCTGTCCCAAGAACCTGCTGAGCATTCCTTTGGAGCGCTTACCCCTGATATACGTTAAATATTTTTAAAATTTGCTCATTGTCTGTGATCGCTCATAGGAACATAGCTCCATGAAAACCTAATTTTCTTCATTACTTCCTCAGCACCTGTAACAGTGACTGGCTCACACCACATAGTCAAAATACCCTTTTTGAAGGATTGAATAAGAATATTCATCTTTAGCCAGCAAATATTGCTGATAGATGCAGAGAAAACTTTAAAGAAACAAGTATGGAAACAAATCAAGTAGTGCTTGCTTTACAGCTGGGTGAAGCGCAATCTTAGATAATAAAACACAAACAGTGTGGTTATTTGGTGAAACAATTATAGAAAATATGCCAGGAAAGATGTGTTCTCAATTGTAAATAACTTTTCCACAAGAAACAGTGTTCCTATGGAACAGTTGTTTAAAATGCCATTTGATGGAGTGGTAGCTTTCACTGGAATCAAAAGAGGATGCTGGATAGGACTATGGAGATAATATCACTTGGGAAATTGAGTGGCTGGGTAGCAACTCACTGGCAAACTAGTGTTACAGAGCAGTTGAAATCCGAAGGGCAGACTGAGCTACAGGAGATCACAGATACTATCGATCTGATTGTAAAAAGTGAGAGAGCTGGCTGGATGTGATGGCTCACGCCTGTAATCCCAGCACTTTGGGACGCCAGGGCAGAGGATTGCTTGAGCCTAGCGGTTCGAGACCAGCCTGGGCAACACAGCAAGATCTCATCTCTACTTAAATTAAAAAACAATTAACTGGATGTGGTGGTGCACACCTGTAGTCCCAGCAACCTGGGGGGCTGAGGCAGGAGGATCACTTGAGTCCAGCAAGTCGAGGCTGCAGCGAACCATGATGGTGCCATTGCATTCCAGCTTGGGTGACAGAGTGAGACTGTCTCAAAAAACAAAACAACAAAAACCAGTGAGAAAGCTGCATAAAATGAGAGGATCTTTGAAATACTTTGCACCAAGATAGAGAATGATTGTGAAGATTTTGTTTGCAGTTATCTGTTTTTACACAAAGACAAGTGTCTTAAATTTGCTGACCTTGTGGTGCCAAGTGGCCATTAACAGTCTCTTCTCTAGGAGCCACTTTGAAGAGAAAAACAAAGCACAATTGCTTTTCTTCCTTCCTAGTAAAAATGGTGTTTTCATGATGAGTGAGGGAGTTAGGTTTTTTTTGAAAGAAACTTATTTAATAACAAGAATGTTTTGAGAATGGATGCTTAGAAACCTTTCTATCATTTTGTGTATTTATTACCCAAATGATATAAGAAGGTAACCTGGAAAAACTTTCATATCTTTATAGTGAAGAAAGTTGGAAAGATAAACTTGTAATCTGTTTTAAAATCTAAAAGAACAGTTTCACTGGGTTTTGACCCATTTGTCAAAAATCTTCTGATGAATATTTTAAAAATGGAGATACAATTTGCATATCATAAAATTTCCCCCTTTTTGACACATGCACACATGTGTTTACAGCAGCACAATTTGCAATTGCAAAAGTAGGAGACCAACCTAAGTGCAGATCAGCTGAAGAAAATGTGGCATAGATATACCACGGAACACTACTCAGCCACACAAAGGAATGAAAAATGTCTTCTGTAGCAACTTGGATGAAGCTGGAGGCCATTATTCTGCCATTATTCCAAGTGAAGTATCTCAGGAATGGAAAACCAAATATTGTACGTTCTCACTTATAAGTGAGGATGCAAAGGCAGAAGAATGATATAATGGACTTTGGAAACTTTGGAAACTCACATTTGCAAGAAAAAATGAGGTGGGAACAACAGGTGTAGATCACTCGTGGACAAGCAGGCATCCACGGCCTCAAAACTCTTCATGGAAGAGGTAATCCTTGTGGGAGACTCAGCTTACCAAGGCACAGACCCTTCAGTTCTTGCTGTAGCTGACTAAGGTGATCATCTCCTGGCTGCCCAGTTCAAAGTCGAAGACCTTGAAGTTCTCAGCAATGCGTTTTGGTGTCACAGACTTGGGGATCAGCACCAAGTTCCTCTGCACAGGGAACTGGATCAGAACCTGGGCTGTAGTTTTGTTGTGCTTGGCTGTGATTGCCTTGATTCCGGGATTCTCCAGGAGGGAAGGGTCTTCGGGCTTCACCCATGACCTGTCGGGAGAGCCACAGGCTACAGGGAAGCTACAGGCAGTCACCATGATACCTTAGGACTGGCAGCAATGGATTCACTTCTCCTGAGTTAGGTAGGAGTGACACTCAATCTGGTTATCTGCCAGTTTACACTTCCAGCAGGGCTTGTTTAAGATCCTCTGGACTTGGAGATAGTTGCAGTTGGAGATGCCAGTAGCTTTCACCAGCTCTTCCATGGTTGCTTATATGTCCACATGTCAGTGGCACTGGGAACCATGGCCTGATTCATCCAGTGGAAAAAATTTCTTCCCAGGCTTAAAGCCAGTTGGCCAGTGAATAAGATAGAGGGCCATGTATTCCAGCTTTCGGTCACTGAACAGCTGGGAGGCTTCTTTCTCCAGCCCCTTCTCTTGGTATGTGAGCTTCTCCTGGGCCACTCACACCTCACACTCGTTCTGGTACACATAGGTGCAGTCAGTGTGGTGGTACCCGATGTTAATCACACCTGCAGAGCCTCCATGACCTGGCCTGGAGGGGAATTCCAGGTGCCCAGCCTCAGAATGGGCATCTTGGCAGTGTTATTGAGCACAAGGTGGCTGGCCGTGGCTACTGAGCTTCCCAGAACCCCGCATCCCCTGTGCCCAAAATGTTTTATTGGTAAAATGTACTATGAAAATATTTTATAGCCCACTGATGTAAATTACCTTTGCTCATATGTAATTCCTTGATGCCGTGTTTGAAATACTCCAGGTCAATCCACTGCAGAGAGGGTCTGAAGCATATTCAGTGTCCAGCTTTTACCCTGAGAGCCCAGGACATTTTTTAGCTGGCAGAAGCTCTGATATAAATGGCATTGCAGATTGAGATGCATCTGAACTTTATTACATGCATAAGCCCATGCCAGCCATAATGCAAAGTACTCTCACTCAACTTATTTCATGATTACCACAAACTGCTGTGGGGAATGTGAACTCGCTTTACAGATGAGGAGTCTCCGAGTCTGAGGGGTGAAGTGATTTGCCTAGGACTGCATAGATAGTATGAACGATTCAAATCTGACTTCTGATTCCCCCTGCCCCTCCATACAATAAGCAATATTAAGGGTGCAGAATTGAGGCTCGTATCCTAGCTCTGGCACTTAATGAGTGATCTTAGGCAAGTTACTTAACTTGGTGTCTCCGTTTCTATCTGTAAAATAGGGCTAAAAGTAATAGTCCTCTCTTACAGGATTGTGAGGAGTTTAAAAAATGCATCAAGAGCTTATTCTAATGCCTGACACACAGTAAGCACTCGATAAATATTGGCTATTGTTATCATGATACTTGTTTCCCCAACTTTTGCTGTCTAATTAGATTTGAGAGCAAGGGATGGTATCTGATTTCTTTTCCTCTCCTCTTCTCTGCTACTTTCTTTGCCTCCCTTTCCTTCTTTATCTCCACCCTCAAGCATAGTGCCTTGCTCGGAGACAATGCTCAGGTGCTTATTAATAATGATACAGTTCAGACCAGGCATGGTGGCTCACGCCTGTAATCCTAGCACTTTGGGAGGCTGAGGTGGATAGATTGCCTGAACTCAGGAGTTCATAGACCAGCCTGGGCAACATGGTGAAACCCTGTCTTACTAAAATACAAAAAAATTAGCTGGGCATGGTGACACATGCCTGTGGTCCTAGCTACTTAAGAGGCTGAGGCATGAGAGTTTCTTGAACCCAGGAGGCGGAGGTTGCAGTGAGGTGAGATCATGCTGCTACACTCCAGCTTGGGCGATAGGGCAAGATTGCATCTCAAAAAATAAAAAAATAATAATGATAGAGTTTGCCTAAACTTTTCAGTCAATCAATATTTATTGACTACCTTATGGGTGAAGCTTGCCTGCCACAGCTCTAAAGTCCTTCATCTCCTGTGTTATTTAATTTAGTCCTCACCACAACCTTGAATTGGAAAAACTGTCACGCCCATTTAATCACCAAGAAACTGAGGCTTAGCAGAGGTCCCACAGCTAGCTGGGGTTGGCAAGAGGATTCCAGCACAGGTGGCTTGACTTAGATTCTGTGTCTTTTCAACTACCTGTGCAATGGAGTCCAGTGTGGAGTGAGCGCGCCTTTGAGGTGGTTACCTGGAAAGTTTGTCCTTCCTTAGCGTAATCCAATTCCAGTTTTAGAACCATTTTTCAAAGTCCTGACCTCACTATAACTCATCAAGGAAACTGAGCAAATGGGGCCCTTGTTAGTTCTTGAAGAAATATTTTAATTTATTTGGCGCTATTCAGAGATCATATGCTATTTGTTAAGTATTTCATTATCATTAGGGAGCAACTAATTGACAATTAATTTACAGGATTACACACTTAACTAATCTGGTAATTTTAAATTTTGGCTACATTGAAATGTACAGATGTGCATAAATCATGATTAGAGTTGTCCTAATCAACAAAGCCTTCAAATTTGCTGCTATTGGTCGAAATGAAGTGGAGACCCACCTGCCTCTCAATTTCGAAGTGCCCAATTCACTTCCATGGCTCCTGCCCTGCTGAAGACACAAGGCCAGTTATCATCTCAGGAGGCGGGACTGTGGAGGGAGTAGTGGAGCAGGGGCAGAGACCTCCCCAGTCATTTCTTTTGCCTTTTTTTCCCCCCAAATAAAAGATTATTTTTTAGAGACTGAATGTCTTTTTCATTGGCTGTCTTTTGATAGAGCCTCATTCTTGGATCAAGTAAACAAATTACCTAATATTGGAGAAATCAGGGGAATTTCTAGTGGCTCCTGGATTCAGAAGGAAAAGTTTTATAAGGTCTTTTCTGATTTCACCACGAGAGATTTACACTCCTGATTACCTCTGGAACTTGGGAGTGCCAACTGCCCTACTTTCCAGCACCTTCTACCTCCATTGTTTCTTCTGATATTCCTGGAAATGTGAGTGACTCTTGTGTCTTACAACAACCAGTCACCTTGGCCACACTTCTGAGAGCTGCCGTTCTATTTTTCTGCTTCCTTCCATGCTCAGACTCTTCCAACAGCTGGTCTTTATTTGTTGCCTGACAGACTCATCAGCATCCTCTCTGACCCTTCGCTAACTCCTGCTTTCTCAGAAGCCAAGAGCTATCAGCCAGTCCCAAGAACAGTTTGGCCCCAGACTTTGCTATACTTGGGCTGCCCCTCTGGCTCCAGAATAGAGCTCCCCTCTACCTAAGTAGCAAAAATGACCTACGTTTTCAATTTCATCCTGCAATTTGGAGATGATAGACATCCTGACAATTTGCTACACCCACCCACCTTCCCATCCCTTTTCCACAAAAGAGCCAGAACGTAGTGCCCACATCCACCTCTGAATCCTGAACCAAGAACTGCAGTTTCTGTGATTTTCTAGGGAAGGGCAGGGAACCCTGCACTCTGGAATGGGCTCTCCTGCTTGTTGAATTTCCCCATGTGATTCATCATCAGACAGCTGCGGGCGGGAGAAGCCTGAAGAGTCTTGATGCAGGCTTGCCCTTTCCTTTGTCTCTGCTCTACCTGTCTGCTCAGATGACAAACCGTGAGGCATGTATACCTCCATGCTCTCTGTAGCACCCAATTGCAGATGCTCACGGAACGTGGATGATTGATGATGGTGTTAATCTCAGTAATAACAGGCATTTCGGGCAGGATCTCAGGGAAGCTTCTCTGTACTGAGTTACGGATGCGTGCCCTACAGAGGAGGAAGAAACCCAGCTAATGGGCAACTGCTGATGTCAGGACCAGGTTGGCCCAGTTTAAAATGCTCCTCCCTTTGAAAGCAAAAAGGAAATCAATCAAGCAAACAAACCAACAAGTCCTTACACAAGCTGCAGTTTCAAGCCCTTTTAACAGAAGCACCAATTGTGTGTCAGCTGCTGGAGATTTTGAGTCAAAGGATAATTTTATGTGAGGGAGCCAAAACAATGACTATTTGTTGAGAGGTTACTAAGTGTCAGCTTCTTTACAATGTTGTGTCAGGTTAGGTATAATTTCCCCACTTTAGAGAGAAGGGAAGTGAACTTCTGAGGGGTGAGGTGACTTGCTCAAGTCATATACTGCTATGGAATGTTCGTGCCCTCCTAAAATTTATATGTTGAGCCCTAACTCCCAATGTGATAAATGTGAAGGTGGAGTCCTTAGGAGGTGATTAGGTTTTAGATGAGGTCCTGAGGGGCCCTCATCGTGGGATTAGTGTCCTTATAAGAAGTGGAAGAGAGACCAGAACTCTTTCTCCCCGCTGTGCAAGACACAGTGAGAAGACATCATCTGCAAGTTACGAAGTGAGCCCGGGAGGGATGACATCTTGATCTTGGACTTCCCAGTCTCCAGAGCTGTGAGAAATACATTTCTGCTGTTGAAGCCACCCAGTCTGTGGCATTTTGATATAGCAGCTGAGCTGATGCAGATGTATAGTAAGTAACTGTTTCTTGACTTCCAGCTTTGCACGTGGGTCTGCTGATGACAGTGGCCATGACCTTGATCTCTGTATCCTCATTTTTTTCCCTTCAACTTTTAAGTTCTGGGGTACGTGTACTGGAAGTGTAGGTTTGTTACATGGTTTGCTGGACAGACCAATCCAACACCCAGGAATTAAGCCCAGCATCCATGAGCTATTCTTCCTGGTGCACTCCCTCCTCCCATCCCCCCACCAGACAGACCCCAGTGTGTGTTGTTCCCCTTTCAGTGTCCATATGCTGTCATCGTTCAGCTTTCACTTATAAGTGAGAGCCTGTGGTGTTTGGTTTTCTGTTCCTGTGTTAGTTTGCTGAGGATAACAACTTCCAGCTCCATCCATGTCCCTGCAAAGGACATGATCTCATTCTTTTTTAGGGCTGCATAGTATTCCACAGCCTTGTTTTCTCTTAACAGTGCCCTTCCTTTGGGTTTAGTAAAAGGAGCTCTTTTTATGCTAGTGTGTCAGGACAATGTGTGTGTCCATCTGGGCCTTCTCTATTTTTCTTAGCATCCCCTTGCAGAACGGGGTGGAAAGGGCCTTTAATCAGATCAGACGGTGAGTCTCTGTCATGCTATGAGAGCTGTCACTATCAGCCAGAGAGGTAGTGGTGCTGACCATGTTCCACTCTGAGACCCAGAAGGATCTGGGCTGCCCCGTAAGAAGTCTGAAGCCAGACTTCTGGAGAGAAAAAGGCAAAGGACTGTGGCAGAAGACAGGAGGAAGGGAGATCACAAATAGAAGGGCCTCCTGGATGCCCCACCAAGGAGGACTCTGTGGGACCGACTGGTGATGCAATTGGAAAAAAACACTTTGCGCTGTGGGTCCAGACCAGCTTTTATGGTCATCTGATAGCAAGACCTCCTTTCTAGGAGTGGACTGTACCACAAGCTTCCCCTGATATCATGGATATAACTTTGGGGTCATGCTAGAAAACCACAGAGGGACTTAAATGGGGTGGGGTGTATCTTTCTTCAGATATAGCCTTCAGAACAGAGCCAGGGTCTGGATTTTACCACACTGGAGGAAACTGGCCACCAGAAAGCCAAAAATGTGGTGAAGGCAGAGGGACTAAGAGCAGGAAACTAACATAGTGGAAACAATGATAAATATGAATAATATAATACGTAACAGTAATGCAAGCATATAAGGCACAGTAGCAGATTTCTTTGTTCACATGGATCCTTGCAGTAGAGCTTGTGCACTAGAGGCCTCTCCTATGGGAGGAAGTGGCTCAACTGAATCTCCTGGGGATAGGCCAGGGTGATGGGTTTAGGTGACCCAAGGGTGGGGCTATGTCCCAAGAGTGTTGGGGACTGCATATATGTCACTGATTCAGCTTTAAGTGAAACAACCATGTAAAGTAGCACAGGACCAGCGCTCACTAGGCTTTGAGTTGATGTTAGTTTCCGTTATGGGTTGAATGACTCTCCAGAAAGATGTGTTGAAGTCCTACCAGAAGACTGAATTTGGAAATAGGATGATTTCTGATGTAACCAGTTAAGACGAGGTCAGACTGCAGTCTAGTGGGTCCTCAATCCAATATGACTGCTGTCCTTGTAAGAAGAGGCTACCAGATACAGACATGCGAGGGAGAATACCATTCAATAAGAGAGGCAGAGATTGAAGTGCTGCAGCACAAGTCAAAGACTAGGATTGCTGATGACCACCGGTAGCTGGGAGAGAGGCAGGGAAGGACCCTCCCCTCTGGTGTCAGCGGGAGCGTGGCTCTGCCAGCACGTTGATTTTGGATTTCTGGCCTCCAGAACTGTGAAACAATACGTTTTTGTTGCTTAAGCCATAAGTTCATGGTGCTTTGTTAGAGAAGCCCAGGGAAATGAATATAGCTACTTCCTTCTTCCTTCTCTGTTGAGTCTCCCTAGCTTGGCCCCAGCGGGCAGCAGGCCCAGCACCTTGTACAGCTCCTTCTAGGCCCCCATACTTTGGTGACATCACATTTCCCTCGTGCTGTTCACAACTCTTCTTCCATAACTCGGTGGATGTGCAGGTGCTTCTATGAGGTGTGTATGTAAAGGAAAATATAATTCTGTTTCCAGGCAGCAGTATGGGATGTAACCACTTAAAAAAAAAAGCAACTTTTTTTTTTTTTGGAGACAGACTCTCACTCTGTTGCCCAGGCTGGAGGGCAGTGGCATGATCTCAGCTCGCTACAACCTCTACTTCCCAGGTTCAAGCGATTCTCCTGGCTCAGCCTCCTGAATAGCTGGGATTTCAAGTGTGCACCACTATACCTGGCAAATTTTTGTATTTTTATGAGAGACAAGGTTTCACCATGTTGGCCAGGCTGGTCTCAAACTCCTGACCTCAAGTGATCTTCCTGCCTCGGCCTTGGAAAGTGCTGGGATTACAGGTGTGAGCCACCATGCCTGACCAAAAAATCCTTTGGAAACATAGAAAACAAGTATTGGTGAGGATGTGGAGAAATTGAAATCCTTCTGTTGGAGAGAACGTAAAATTGTGCACCTGTATTGGAAAACAGTGTGGAGGTGCCTCAGAAAATTAATAATAGCATTACCATGATCCAGCAATTCCACTTTTGGGTACACATCCAAAAGAATTCAAAGCAAGACCTCAAAGGTATATTTGCATATCCATGTTCACTGTAGCACTACTCACAATAGCCAAGAGGTGGAAACAACCCAAATATTCATCAACCAATGAATGAATAAATAAAATGTAGTACACACAAATAATGAAATATTATTCATCCTTTAATAAGAAGGAAGTTCTGTCATAGGTTAAAACGTAGATGAACCTTGATGCTGTTATGCTAAATGAAATAAGCGAGCCACAGAAGGACAGATATACTGATTCGACTCATACACGATATCAAAAGTAGTCAAAATCCTAGAAACAGAAAGCAGAAACATGGTTGCCAAGGGCTGAGGGGAGTGGAGAGGGGGAATTAGTATTTAATGTGCATAGAGTTTCCGTTCTGCAAGGTGAGAAATTTCTAGAGATGAGTTGCACAACAGTGTGAATATACTCATCACTACTGGTACATTTGAAAATGTTTAAAGGGCAAATATGATGTTATGTGCTTATAGCCACAATTTAAAAATCAAAAAAATAAACCCTTGGAGAAGGTTCTTCGTAAAATGAAGAAACCTTTGGTGATGTAAATAATTACTTTTTGGTTTTCCCACAAGTATATCTTGGAATTTTTGTATATTGTATTTTCTTCAAGTAAAGCTTGCTTGTAATGTGGGGGTGGGAGATGTGAGTGGGCGGTGATAGTGTCTGTGGACCTGCTGACCCTGGTCTTCCACTCCCTTCCCACCACAAAGGGAGAGTAAGCTAATAAAAGTCTTGAGATACACAAAAAGGCTACCATTAAAAGTCTTAAGAGGTGAATAATCTGACAGAATTGAGACCAGAGGAGCTGAGCATCGTGGTCTTGATGCAGTTTCTACATTGGTATAATAAAAATATATATATTTGGCCTTTGTACCTGGTTCCTGGAATAGAGCTCCTAAAATCCTCGTAATTTCCTGAGTGGTGGGACTATCTTTCTTTATGCATAACAAGGCCCTTTGGAAACCACCAGAGTTTAAGCTAATGAGGTGACTCTTGGAGGATGGAGTGTGGCTGCCAGAAGAACCCACTGGAGAATTAGATTAGAGACTTGGAGCTTTCAGATCCTCCACCTCTGGGAAAGGGAGAGGGGATGGAGACTGAGTTCAATGATCAATGACCAATGATTAAATTAACCATGTCTGTGTAATGAAAACTGCTGAAACCCTCTAACCAATGGGGCTCAAAGAGCTTCTGGATTGGTGAACACTTTGAGATGCTGGGAGGGTGAATGCCAGAGCGGTATGGAATCTCCGCGTCTCCCCATCCTCAATATCTTGTCCTATGCATCTCTCCTACTTAGCTGTTCCTGAGTTGTAACCGTTATAATAAAACTGTAACAATGTAAAGTATTTTTCCTGAGTTCTGTGAGCTATTCTAGCAACTTATTGGACCCAAGGAGGGAATTGTGGAAACCCCTGATATGTATAGCTGATCAATCAGAAGTACAGGTGGCTCAGATTTCTGATTGGCATCTCAAGTGAGGTGGGCTTGTGCAACTGAGCCCCTAACTTATGGGATCTGATGCTAATGTTATTGAGCAAAAGGGGCTTGATGCCCGATGTGCTAGAAGCCAATACCATGACACTGGGCTTTGGATAAAAGAATAGCTTTATTTTGAAAGTGAACTCCAAGAGATAGACCAGGGTCAGCAGAACCAGAGACACTATAACTTCCCTCTCCCGTCTCCCACACCCACATTACAAGCAAGATTTGACTGAAGAAAATCTACTTATGGTAAAACCAAGAAGATGATTAATTACATTTCCAAAGATTTTTTTTCTTCTGAGTCGAGGAGTCTCTCTTGCTGATTTTAAGGCAGTAGTTTTATTAGAAAAAGTTCAAGGAGTGGATTCTGAGATTAGTAGGTGATTCATGCAAGGAAAGGGGAGGTCTCAAAAGTCCTTGGGTATGCGCAGTTATTTCTTCATGTTAACTCCTGAGTGGCATGTGCAAATTCAGAGGGAGTTAGTATGAAACAAGTGGTGGAAATTCAGGCTATGACATCAGCAACCTCATTCTCTGCAAACTCCAGTCAGCCATCTTGGTTCTAACCAATTTCAGTCAGATTTTTCTTGATCTCACAAGTCGAGGGAGTTTCAGTGTTTCAGCAGCTTGTTTCTTTTCTTACCTGCTATCCTGCAAACTAAAAAATTCTGTTAGTTACCGGTTTCTTACTCTTTGAGACTTTCCAGACCTCCCATTTCCATCCACCAATCACCTACTAACCTCAGACTCCACCCCTTGAACCTTTTCTAATAAAAATACGGCCTTAATGCCAGCACAGAGAGACAGATTTGAGCTTGACTCTTGTCTCCTTGGGAGTTGGCTTTCAATATAAAAGTTTTTCTTTTTTAAAGAACTTAGGTTTAGTATTGTCTTCTATTGCATTGGGCAGTGAGTCCCTTCAGCTCTGTAACACTAACTCCAGGTAGATAGTGTCAGAATGAAATTGAATTGTAGGACACA
The DNA here is from genome assembly GCF_048565385.1 of Saimiri boliviensis. Lineage (NCBI taxonomy): Eukaryota > Metazoa > Chordata > Mammalia > Primates > Cebidae > Saimiri > Saimiri boliviensis. Next base: position 64,128,484 of record NC_133464.1, on the reverse strand, counting down.
CAGTTGGTGTCAGAGAATTAAAGAATTGAGTAGTGTCAGAAAACACCTCAGACTACATTTTCTCCCTTGGTCTGGGAAGAGTTTAGTTTGTGTTTCTTTCTTCTTGAGTGACCCAACTCCAAGAAGATGCCACTTCTGGAGAAAGGACAGGACTCTCAACTTAGCCTGGCAGTGAGGATATGAATGGCAGCTGGGATGACCCAATAGGGGGCTAATGTTTGGACTATTGTGTGTCATACTGACCCTGACCAGCCATGTAGTCACAGCCCCCACAAGCTTTTCCTGCCTGTCAGATGCTTCATTCCCACCTGTGATGCTCAGAAACCATGAGATCTGAAAAACACCATATTGTTTTGTGATGTCACCTCTGGAATGTTCTGAGTGTTTTGGTGACCAAGTTCTGCATAGGACCTATACCTGGCAACTCACATTGGTATGGTTTTTTACTTGAGATAGGAAGAATAATCTTAGACAAAGAAGCAGGTACAGCTATCTCTGCTTCAAAGATTTTCAAAAGCCTTTTTACATCAACGATAATATCTATCCTTTTTATTTTTTATTTTATTTATTTGTTTGAGATGAAATCTCACTCTGTCACCAGGCTGGAGAGCAGTGGCGTGACCTCAGCTCACTGCTACCTCCACCTCCCGGGATCAAGTGACTCTGCTGCCTCAGCCTCCTGAGTAGCTGGGACTACAGGCACGCACCACCATGCCCGGCTAATTTTTGTATTTTTAATAGAGACAGGGTTTTACCATGTTGACCAGGATAGTCTCGATCTCTTGACCTCATGGTCCGCCCACCTCAGCCTCCCAAAGTGCTGGGATTACAGGCCTGAGCCACCGAGCCTGGCTATAATATCTACCTTAATATCTGTTCAGAGACTGATAAACCATCGTATCAGATACCATCTACACATTCTTCTAGACTCAGATTTTCCTAATTGTACGTAACTGACAAGAGGGAAATAAGTGAGTAGGAAGTTCTATGTTTTTTCGGTGAGCAATTGAGGCCCGGCCCAGAGGATGAGCTGGGCAGCTGCAATCTTCCTTTCTCTTTTCCACAGAACTCAAGGCCAAATTTTACAAGAAAAAGAGATCCCAGATCGGAAAGCCTAGAAATCCCAGTCAATGTGGTTCTACCTCAGGTAGGGATAATTACAGAAGGATATAACCTATCAGTGTTAGCCAGAATAACCCCCACCTCCTCCTTCAAAACTCTAGCAAGATGTTGTAGAATAAGCAGAGATAGTCAGGGCTTCAGATTCTAGTTTGGGTTGGCTGCCAGCAGGCGGTGTGCTGGAGAAGACCACATAGCCTCTCTGGACCTTGGCCTGTTTTCCCCACGAAAGAGGTGCCTGGGTCAGATGATCCAGTAACACTTCCAGTCCTAACATTCCAAGTCTCTGTGATACTCTGAAGTAACCCAGCCTTCTCAAAATGAGATCTTTTGGTGCTTAGTGTTGTGCAATCACTCTGGATTTCTGGGGGAGAATTAGAACTGGGCCTGGACTCAAACGCCTAAGAATGAGTCCGTGAGAAGAAAACCTAGTCCATGGACAAAGGGGTACAGAATTATTTGGAGTTGTCGAGAGAATTAAGCCCTGCTGTGCACCAAAGACAGATGTAGGGGCCATGGGCCTGGATGCTTTTAAGGTCAATGAATTGGTGAAGTCCTCACAGGCTAGAGATTCTCAGGTTTCCTCCTGCCTGCAGTCAGCTGTTTCCTTCCTGGGGTCCTCTTGATTGAATTGTTTCTACTGCTGCTATGTCACAAAGGGGTGGCTTTGCTTTCTCCAGAGTCACCTAAGGCCTTCTTGGAAGACCAGGGCCATGCAACCAGAGGTGTTGAAATGTAGAATGGAGGAATCCAGTGCAGAGGTAACTATCTCAGAACTCTGTCCAGGGATGTGTGGGAGGAGGATTGACCACTAGTGGGCATTCCGTATGTATAATTGTAACCATCTAGGCAAGTATGTTCAGCAGAAGGCAAAAATATGGAAGAAGAAAACATTCTGGATGTTTGTTTTCATATTATCTTTATAACTTTGTAATGAATGGTAACTTTTCTATTCATTTTAGCTCATGAATCTTGGCCAAAATATAAGATAACTTCCTCCTGATAATTTGACAGGGTGACAACAAGCTGATAACAAGCTGTTAGGAATCTTTTTGGGCCCGATTCCACCTGAAATAGACAGGGAGCTGTGTTGGCCCCTACTCTCCCGAGAGTTGGTGTTACTGCTGTGATTCTTTCATAGCCCATATAAATCAATCTTTTCTTCCTGGGGCCTCTCCACTTTACGCGCTTTGAAAGTACGTCAGATGGCTGAATGTTCTCTGATAGTAGCCTCAGTAATGTTGGGAAACTTGCTGTTTAAGAAACTTGGTCAGACAGAGGGTGCCAACCTAGGGGTGGGTGTGAAGGAGGAGCGAGGATTTGAAAGAGTAGTGGTCATGTGATAGAGGGACTGGAATGATGTTTCCATCCACGCCCACCACGCTTTCCCTCCCCAGCTCCCAGAAAGAGCCCAGCAGTCGAGGAGGAGAGAAGGTGGTTGAAGACAGCTCCAGCTTGTCTTGAAGCTGCCTGCTTCCTGTGCTGGAGGACCTAGCGTTGCTGCTGGGTTCTTGGGGGGCAGAGTGGGTGGAGAATGAGAGGATGTCTCCTGTCTGGGAACGTGTACCTCACATGGGCAGATGCAGCCTTGTGCATACACCTGCCAGGCGGGCACAAGTCACGCACCAGGTTTTGGACACCTGTCAGGATGCTCAAGATTGGCTCTCTGGGGGAGGGGTGTGGGTGTCTACAGCTAGATAATCTGAACCAAAATACCACCAGGGCTGCGAGAGGGACCAGTGTGCTCACTCTGCCTCCCTAAACGAGATGGTGCATGGCTTAGGGGACAGGGTAGATCTGGGAAGCAAGGAGAGGAAGAAATATTGACTGAATGTTGGTGCGATCATGTGTCGGGCACGGGGCCAAGCTAGTGTGAGGTAAAGATCTTACAGGTACAGAAAATGGCACCCCCAGGAACATCACTAATAATGGCAGACCTGGAGGAAAGGGCCTGAACTCAAATCAGTGCCCACGTGCCCCGTTTACCTCAAGCAGGGCACATGCCACTTGCTGGGCCATGCTACATCTTTATCTCTGTGGTTCTTCTCTTGCTTTTTGGAGATGGAGTCTTCTCCCTGCATCTTAACTGCTCGTCTCTGGGCTTCTTATTTTATATTTGCCGGAAGCTGCTCTATTCTGGGGTGGAGTCCTTTTTCCATTTGTTTCAGAAAGGACTTGCGGCAGCAGCTCTGTCTCCCGAAAGTGCCTCTGGCTCCCAGCTCCCAGTCCTGCTGGGCATTTGGGTTTCTCAGTTACACTGCAAATACCTGTGATCTCTACTTGTTATCAGCCCTTTTCAGGACTTCTTGATTTCCCGTTTTTCTGCCTCACATTAAATATTTGTGTTTTCTGATCTATTTCCCTCCAGCACGTTAACTTGCAAGCTATCAATATCATTTCCTGCCCAAGCTAGCTGTTCTGGTTCCTTTGGTACATCATGATTCAGTCTCACAGACGTTCACCTTTCCCCAACGAGCGTGCTCTGTGAATTTCATTAGATATTGTTTACTCCTAGATCATCAGTGAAAGAGCTGCACCAGGTCAGACTGAGCTCCATTAGCAGCCTCCAGTGCCTCCTTCATCCCTCCTGATTGCCTTTTCTCCTTCCCCTTTGGGCTTTTTCCTGGAAGCAGTGAATTCCTGCTGACAGCACCCAGATCTCCGCCACTTTGAATAATGTTTCACAGGAAGATTTCAGGAGAGCCTGCTAAACAGTATGCAGACATACTATATATGACATCTTCTTTACCCTCTTTGCTGTTAATGTTGTAATTCTGTCAACATCCATCACATTTACCTTGTGAATTATCCTTTTACCTGTTAGTATTTATTAAAACCGCCATTGACTTTGCCGTGAATTAATTTAAAATAATGAGACACAGCCTTGTTATCTCATATGAAAATCAAGAGCATATTTGGCTTTTCCTTCCAGATTCCTGGGGCCTCTCAACTTCATGTGCTTTAAAAGTACCTCAGATGGCTGAATGTTCTCTGATAGTAACCCTCAGGAATGTTGGCAAAGTCGGTGTTTAAGAAACTTGGTCAGCAGGCTGGGACTGTTAGCAGTGCTTGGACATCTCTTCTGGGCCATGGTAGCCACATTTTTTCCAGGGGTGGAGAGACTTCAGTGCATGTCAGCTAAGCCTGGCTAGTTGCTGTTCAGCCTTATCCCCAGACTCTTTAGATGGGAGACCATAACCCCAGTAATTCTACCCTATAAGGTCCCACCCAGAGAGACCTGTTGCTATAAGTCCTGTAGCACCAGTGAGAGATTTCGGTCCTTTCACTTCCCCTTTGCCCTTTGCCCTTTGCCCTTTGCTTCCCTTCTTTTAGTTGTCCCCTTCCCCCATGTTCGTCACTTGCTGCCAGGTTGGTGATCTGACAGTCACAGTTGTTGGTAAATTTCAGGCATTTCCTTCCAGAACCACTTATATTGAAAAAGGAGATACCGGCCGGGGCATGGTGGCTCATGCCTGTAATCCCAGCACTTTGAGAGGCCAAGGCGGGCAGATAGCCTGAGGTCAGGAGTTTGAGACCAGCCTGGCCTGTCTCTACTAAATAAAAATTAAAAAAAAGCAAAAATTAGCTGGGTGTGGTGGTGAGCACCTGTAGTTCCAGCTACTCAGAAGGCTGAGGTAGGAGAATCACTTGAACCTGGGAGGTGGACGTTGCAGTGAGCCGCAATTGTGCCGTTGTACTCCAGCTGGGATAACAGAACAAGACTCCATCTAAAAAAAAGAAAAAAAAAAAGAAAAAAAGGAGATGCCAGGGAAGGGGGCCAGACCTAATGCTAAGGAAGAATTCCAATCCACAGGTGGGATTTCAGGCTTCTGTGAGGGTGACATTCATGCCCTGTGCCCTTCCTTGATCCCTGGTACTGAGGTATCATTGGGTTATAGCTATGAGCACATTTCCCATGAGGACAGAGTCTCCTGGAACTTTCTAACACCCGATGGGAAGGCATCATGAGCCCATGGCCAACTTATTCCCCTTCTGTATCAGCTTCATATCCCACTCATCCATGAAGAGGCCAACCTTTTTCCTTCCTACCTATGGATCTCTATGTGAGGGCATTTCCTAGAGACCAGGAAAGAGACAATCTTTACTTCATGATCATTCGGGCCATGCTACACAGGCTGTACCTCTCAGGCTTAGGAGAACATTACTGGGGTGTTCCAGGGTCTTTGTATTGGCATGGACCTCTTGTCAGGGCTAAAAGATAACAGGGCAGGTTAGCTTGACCCATGAGACCAACCAGTGATACCACTGGTTGAGGAGTCCTACTGAGAAGGAACTGGCTTCTAACATAGGCCAAGAAGATCTGGAATCCCAGAACTGCATGTGTTCGCTGAGCTCAGATGCTCAGTTTTTTGGGTAGCCCTTTTGTAAAGAAATACATTCCACATCGCATAGCGCTTCAGGCTGGGTATGTTTAAACCTTACCGGTAGAACTGACCATCTGTTTGGTCTTTATGACAGCTTGCCTCCCACTTTCTTCTCCTCTTGCAACCCCAGGAAGTAAGCAGAGCAGCTACTTTTAGGCTTATGTTAGAGGTGACATTCAGAGAGGCAAAGTGACTTTCTCAAGAGCAGTCAAAGGAGGGACTTTTGAGCCCAAAGTTCTTGGAAATTTAGGGCCTCTACCCTCATTGGATTATATATTCTAGATGCTGAAATGGACAACTAGCATGCTGTGTGCAGGAGGTGGTGGGGGTTCTTCTAAGGGAGTACATGGATGAACCGAGGGCTTTGTAAAATTCACACGAGGAAAACTCCATGTTTATGGATTTTACATCATACCATAACAGCTTTGACCTGGGACTATTTTAAAGTCTTAAAGTATGAATGGAAATGAGGACATAGCTTTATCAAATAAACTAAATGTATAAGGCAAAATAAATGGCCATTTTCATAGGCCAAAAAATTGTAAAATGTTAACAGTTTCTTATGGTTCAACCTAGTATTTCCTCCTAATCTTTCAATGTATTTTGGTTGATTCAATTATTGCCAAGGACTCATTAAGCCACCACTGCATGTGAAATTTGCTTTCTGATTCTCAAGACTTGGAATGTCAAAAAAAACAAGGGATAGATCACTGTGCGTAGATAATTGTATCTTACTCACGTGGGGAGAGGAGAGGTCTGGTTAAGAGAACCATTGCAAAGTAATGATATTAGCACATGCAAAATAAAATGTCTGGGCATTGTGAAGTGCTAGAATAAGCAAGGAGTTTAGAGTCAAATTTCCTGATTTTAAACCCGGGTTCTACTCCCTTACCAGCTTTGCAGTCTTAGGCAGAATCATGCCAGTTCTGTTGGGTAAGATATTATATATGAATACAGAAATCAATTAGCATATAACCTAACACAAAATAGTCACTCAATGTTATTTTCTTCTTCTTGTTCTATATAATCTTCCTCTAAGGAAATGCTAAGCAATGTCTCTTCTAAAAGCAGTAGCTCTTCTTACATGTCTGCTGCTCTTTTTTTTTTTTTTTTTTGAGATGAAGTCTCACTCTTGTTGCCCAGACTGGAGTGCAATGGCATGATCTCAGCTCAGGGCAACCTCCACCTCCTGGGTTCAAGTGATCCTCCTGCCTCAGCCTTGGACTAGCTGGGATTACAGGGGCCTACCACCATGCCTGGATTTTTTTTGTGTATGTTTTTAGTAGAGATGGGGTTTCACCATGTTGGTCAGGCTGCTCTCAAACTCCTGACCCCAAATGATCCTCCCGCCTCAGCCTCCCAAAGTGCTGAGATTACAGGCATGAGCCACTGCACCCGGCTGCAGCTCTTTATAAACAAAGAAAATGTTCCAAGTCTCTGATTATTTCTGAACAGCAAACCCTCTGAGAGAAGTAGGGCAGATGTTGGTGAGGTTGTTATAGACGGTTGTGCAGGTTGTGCACTGCAGTAACAGCGAATAGCACCTTCTAGAGTTGGGCATTTCAAAAATATATGGGTTGGCCCTAATTCATGTTAACATCCACATTTTCTAGAAACGAAGGCACAGAAATGAAATGACTTTGTAAAGGTTATGCACTCATATAGTGCAGAGGCAGAGGTCTCTTCAGATGTTGTCATTTCTAGTCCCCTGTTCCCTATACCTTGCTGTCTGCCTTAAGGCTTTCTGCATTTTGACTCCTCTCATTTGCACCAAGAAATAGCTGGTGCTATTCACTGTTTCTTCAAATCAACTGGAAATTCCCTGAGGGCAGGGTCTGTGAGCTTGGCACACAGTAGATGCCACCTTAATATTATTTGATTCACTGACATAAATGTAGGGGAAAAAACTGGTGCTGTAACATCCCGAGTGGGTATATGATTAGGGTGAATAATTTTCATAAGGCCAAGAAAGAGCTTTCCTTTGAGGATTAAATCTAGCCAGCTCTGATCAGAATCAGAGAAATATCAAAGGAAAAAAAAAGTTTGTTTTGGGTCAGTGTTTTCCTAAAGTTCAATCATGATCCTTGTCGTATCTAAAAATGCCTGTATGTTTAATGTAGGTATGTTTTCCCATTACTCATTAAAATAAATATATGACTACTGAAAAATTTTTAAATGTTTCCATGTTGTAGGAAACTAAGTCATGAGGCAGCACCGGACTTGACTACTTTCTTGGTCCTATCAGGGGATAGGAGGAAAGATAAGAGGACTCAGTCGGAGGAGGAGAATCTGGTTTCCTGCTGGGGAAGCAAAGGGGACTTATTAGTCCATCAGCATTTCCTGGATGAGGTGCTGTGGGCATGGAACAAGAGAAGGCACAAAGTCTGCTTGGGAAGGGTTGGCCGTTTAGGGGAGAGGACGAGATGCCAATGAGGTTGGTAAAAGAGGGCTGCTGGGGCCATAGTGGTGCCAATTTACAAATGCAAATCCACTGGACAAGAGACAGGCCAAGAGAGCACTTAGGGGTAATGACTCTGACCCTTCATTCTACGGAACTGGAAACTAAGGTCAGAAAGTGAGTGGATATGAGCAAGGTCATCTGAATGTGTGAATAACGACTAGGGCCCAAACACCCAGGTGGGCCGTGGCTAGGGAGCCACCACATCTTAAGGTTTTGTGTATTTCTGTTGAGGGGACTGTAGAATATTCCTTGGGTACCGAGTTTGGAATGTGGATATGGAGCACAGGCAGCGGAATGCCATGAGTTAAATGCCATCATGAATAAAACAGGGACAGGTAGAAAGCATCCAGGATTCCTCTTTGGACCCTTAGCTGAATCAAGAAGATTGTCCCTCTGGCTGAAAAACAATCATTAAAAAGAAATGAGAATTGGGGACATTTGAACATGAACTCAGTATTTGCTGATGGATATTGAGGGATAATTGTTAAATTTTAATGATAATGGTATTGCGGACCTGTTAAATAGATACATATTTATGTATTTGGGGATAAAATGACACGATGCCACTTTGCTTTAAGAGAACTTAGTGGTAGGGGAGTGGTCGTAGAATCAGGCTGAGGCCCGATGAGACAAGTGTGGCCTTGATTTGATACGTAGTGAAGCTGAGTGATGGGTGCATGGAAATTTATTAGACTATTCTCCTTTTGTGTATGTTTGAAATTTTCATAATAAAAAGTTAAGGAAAAGATATCATGATCCCCAAAGTACTACAAGTCATTTGATAAATCCTTGGTAGTTTCCCATCTGTGTACTTCACACATAGAAGGTCAGGGAGCCAGCAGTGGGTTTGTGTCTTAGTGAAGGAACTAGTGCTGGTTATTTAACTTCTCTGAGTTTCAGTTTCCATCTGTAAAATAAGAATAGTGATAACATCTTACATGTCAGGGTGGTGAGGATTAAATGAATTCAGCAGGTAGAATGCTCAGCTCAGGACCTAGCGTGAAATTGAGGCTCAATATTTGTTTCCTTCTTTCCCTTCCTTCTCAGGACTGGGATGTACATGTTGACTAAAAACACACTTTTCCATGTTGATAGCTTCTGGAGCCAAATCCTGCAGAGAGAAAGGATTGGTTCTAGTGCAAATATGGAGAGGACCCCTTAAGATTCACTCTTTATTGGTTTTGACTAATCTTCCCAGAAATCCTGGATCTCAGGACCTTAAACCTACCAAGAAATGGTCTGGGTTATCTACAGTGAGATTCATTTTGATCACAGACAGCTACAGGAGCCAGTGTGCTTTTCCAATTGAGAAATGTGAAAACCATGGAGGCTGAACTTCTTTAAATAAGATTCCGATTGCAGAATGCCTTCACACCCTTGCTATCTGGAAGACTGAGCATATCCTTACAAAGTTAATGACGTGTTTATTGCACAGTTAATGGCATAGAACTGCATCTTCTATTTATCTAGCTCTTTTAAGTTTTAAAGAATTCTAACCAACTTTATATACCATGCAAATTGTATCTCTCTCTCTCTCTACACACACACACACACACACACACACACACACACACACAATGTAGACAACCTGACTTGCTTTTTATCTTCTCTATCTGTACAGTTGTGAAAATAACCTAAAACATAGGAATTGATATTTAGAGAGCATTTTGATATACTTGGATGAAATGCTTGTGATGTCGCTATCATTATCGTGATCTTGATCTTTTTATTTAAATTAATTGCTGCAATCTTTGCCTCTTTTCCAGTATGTATTCCACTTGCTCACTTCTTTTTGAATACATCTTATAATTCTCGCATTAGTGAAGTCTACTTTTCTTTATAACAATACCTTATGATTCTTTGGCACTTGGTGGTTTTAAAAAGATTTTTGCAGGCATTATTTCATTTAATCCTCACAACAGTACTGTGAGCTAAATAGGGCACATATTATTTCCATTTTACAGGTACATTTCAATGTTGGAAGGTGCCTTTGAGATCATGAAGCCTGACTCCCTCTTTTTTACTAGTGAAAAGTCTGGGTCTCAAAGAGGGTAAGAGAGCTCTCTGGTTTCAATGTGCCCATCAGTGACAAAACCAAGATGAGAATTCTTGTGACTTTTCAGTCTTTAACGCTGGTGTCTTTAAGTCTTTAACCCTCAGCTAAGCAAATTGGATATTCTACTTGACTTACAGCTGTCCTAATTACCTGCACCCAGAATCACCTGAGGGGGCTGGTTAGAAATGCAGATACCTGGGCCATACCCCAATCTGAATGAGTCAGACTCACAATGGGAGACTCAGAAGTCTGCATGTAGAACTCACTGAGGTTATTCTTCTGTAACGGAATGTGTGAGAGCTACCAGCTCACTGGAGTTAAGCTCTGTGGATCTGAATCCCATTTTATGCAGTGGTCTTGAGGTCCATGGCCGCCATCATGAATTCTTCAGGGTCCTTTGCCGACTTTATCACCACATGTTGAATGCTCATTGCTCAGTGATGTGTCTAGGATGGTTTTTCTTTCTTTCCAAAATTATTACTCAGACTCTGCTTTGAGTCTAGCATTGCATTAGAAGCTGGGGTGAATATTTAAGGGGCTGCTAGCAGAAAAGGCTAAGAATGAGAGATATGCCGAGATGGGCAAGAGAGAAGGCTGGGCTGACCAGTGCCACCCCCACCATTTTGGACACAGCAATTTGGGTGGCTGTTTGGATGATTCAAGCTGCCTCTCTGCTCATGCCAAGTGTGAGTATACACCTGTAGGTGGTGTCACTCGAGAGAGGTGTTTGTTCCTCCTTTAGGGTGACAGAATGTACCAGAGGCCATGCTTAGTGCTCTTGTACATTACCTTTTTTAATCCTGAAAATATCTAGATGAGGCAAAAAGTAGAAGAAGTTATCCCAATTTGAAATTGTGGAAATTAAAGCTCAAAAAATTTGCCCAAATTCTTGTTAACTGGTAAGTAGTGAGGCCAAGACTCAAAATATTTGGTTGACTCTAAAATCAATGCCTTTGACCTCCATAATATATAACTGTTTCTCATTCTTCATGGATTCCGTATTTGTGAATTTGCCTACTTGCTAAAATGTGTAACCACCAAATCAATACTTGTAGCACTTTTATGGTAATTCTCAGACATGCCCAGAGAGGGGAAAATTTGAGTTGCGTGATGCTGAGTCCCCAGCCAAGGGGCCTTTAGTTTCAGCTCTCATGCTGGAAGATAGTGTCCACTGTGCCGTCTATCCAGCGCCATGTTTTTTGCCGCCTTCTGCATTATGTTGGTGATTTTGCTGTTAAAATGGCTTCTGAGCCATTTCAAGTCAAGTGCTGTCTAGTATTGCCAAACAGAAGAAGGCTATGCCATGTCGCATGGAGAAACCACATGTGTTAGAGAAGTTTTGTTCGGGCATGAGAGACAGTGCTGCTGACGCGAGTTCGATGTTAGTGAATCAACAATGCGCACTAAATTGGGTTACGTATTGCTTGGATAACAAAAAGGTGATCACAGGCTCAAAGGAACGTATTTCCGGTAGGAGCAATGGTTCTGTATTTGGTAATTCAGTGTTGGAGATGACTTCATAGAACAGAATTCTCTGGAATGACGAGGATCGGCTACATTTCCTTGTAAGGACTCCAAGAGGCAAAAGTGCCCACTGTGGCCAAGCCAGACGATCAGACGCAACTTATTCGGGGATGTCTGGTCCCCTTAGTTTGTCAGCCAGCCCTGAGGGTGTCAGTTTCATCATTAACGCTGGGCTTTCCCGTTCTCTCCCGCAGAGGGGCGCAGCGGAGCCCTTCCTGAGGCTCCACAACTCGCACAGCCCCGCTGGCTGCGCGCGGCAGGCCGCCCTGCCCCGGCTGAGCCGCAGGGTGGCGAGCCAGCACTCCTACCCGCTGAACCGCTTCTCCTCCGTGCCCTTAGACCCCATGGAGCGCCCCATGTCCCAGGCCGACCTGGAGCTGGACTACAACCCGCCGAGGGTGCAGCTCAGCGACGAGATGTTCGTGTTCCAGGACGGGCGCTGGGTGAACGAGAACTGCCGCCTGCAGTCTCCCTGCTTCTCCCCCTCGGCCTCCTTCCACCACAAGCTGCACCACAAGAGGCTGGCTAAGGAGTGCATGCTGCAGGAGGAGAACAAGTCTGTGCGGGAGGAGACCAAGACCCTGCGCGAGGAGACCCGGCTGCTCCGCGAGGAGACCAGGCTGCTCCGCGAGGAGACCAGGCTGCTCCTCAAGGAGAACAAATTCCTGCAGGTCTTCTGGGAGGAGCACAAGGCCTCGCGGGGCCGGGAGGAGAGCCGGGCCCCCTCGCCACTGCTGCAGAAGGACAGCGCGTCCCCGGAGGGGGTGAAGAAGGACCACGCCGCCCTGCAGGACAGCACCCTGCAGCTCCTCCGGGAGGAGAACCGCGCGCTGCAGCAGCTGCTGGAGCAGAGACAGACCTACTGGGCCCAGGCGGAGGACGCGGCCGTCCCCGCCGAGGAAAGCAAGCCCGCCCCCTCGCCCCACGAGGAGCCCCGCAGCCCCGGGCTGCTGCAGGACCAGGGCTCCTGCCTCTCCTCCCCCTTTGAGGAGCCCAAAGGGCCCCTGGCCGCGCAGGAGGACTCCAAGGCGATGCGCACCCTGCGGGAGATGGTCGGTAACATGTCCGGGCCCTCCGGGGAGGAGGACGCCAAGGCGGGCCCCGGCCTGCCCGACGACTGCCAGCCCCTGCAGCTGCTGAGAGAGATGAGCCAGGCGCTGCAGGCCCTGCGCGAGGAGAACCGACTCCTGCAGGAGGAGAACAGGGCCCTGCAAGTGCTGCGGGAGGAGCGCCGGGGCTTCCTGGAGGAGAACAAGGCCCTGTGGGAGAACAACAAGCTGAAACTGCAGCAGAAGCTGGTCATCGACACCGTGACCGAGGTCACCGCGCGCATGGAGATGCTCATCGAGGAACTCTACGCCTTCATGCCAGCCAGGAGCAAGGACCCCAAGAAGCCCAGCAGGGTCTGAGGCCTCCACCGTGCCCCGGGCCACCGAACTCTAGGCGAAAGAGAATCCCCTGCCTTTGTTTGTGGTCCTCGCCTTCCCCCACAAGCTCGTGCCTGTTGAAAAGCATCATCAGCGGCCTTCCGCGACTCAGAGTAGTAATAAAGATGTGAGGAGGCTGGGGCCCGTTGACACCAGCATGTTGCCTAGCGTCTTGCTCTTTATTTTTTTAGAAAAAGTAGACGATGTCTTAGAGCAGTTTTGGATTCACAGCTAAATTGAGCGGAAAGTACAGCGAGTTCCCAGACTCCCGCCCCACAAATGCATCATCTGTCGCATGATCGTCATCCTCTAGAGTGGTACATTAGTGACAGTCTTTGAACCTACGTTGACACATAATAATCATTCCAAAGTCTGTAAGTTTGCATTAGGGTTTGCTCCTGGTGTCTTGCATTCTGTGAGTTTACAAATGTATGCTGGCATGTAGGCACCACTGGGGTACCATGTAGAGTATTTTCACTGGGCTGAAAACGCTCTGTGCTTCGCCTATTCATCCCTCCCTCCCCCTTCAACCTCTGGCCACTATTAAACTTTTTTACGGTCTTCAAGTTTTGCTTTTTCCAGGATGTCATATAGTTGGAATTGTCAGATGTGGAGCCTTTTCAGGTTGGCTTCTTTCACTTGGATATGCATTTAAGTTTTCTCCATGTCTTTTCATAGATTCATAGACAGCTCATTTCTTTTTAGCACTGAATAAAATTCCATTGTTTGGGTGGATCACAGTTTATCCTTTCATCTGCTGAAAAACATCTTGGTTGCTCTCAAGTTTTGACAATTATGAATCTGGCGGCTTCTCTCCTTTTTTCCTCTGGTCTCCTCTTTACCTCTGCCTCTATTATTGTCTCTTTTTTTCTTTCAGCTCCTCCTCTTTTTTCCTTTGCTTTTTCTTCCTCCTTTTCTCTTTCTCCTTTCTTTCTTGCTGTCTCATCATCTCCAATATCTGAGGCTCTGGGGGTAGGGGTAGGTCAACTGGAGAAGAGGTCACCCTAAGCCAGGGCTTTTTAATTGTGCCAGTATTATTTGGGGCTGGATAAGCCTGGGGAGGGGACTGTCCTGTGCACTTCACAATGTTAACCAGCATCCCTGGCCTCTACTTACTAGATGCCAGTAACAGCCACCTGGCCCCCGCCCCCGAGCTGTGACAGCCAAGTATGTCTCCAGACATTGCTGAATGTCCCTGGGAGACAAAATTTCAACACTGCTGTAGGTTTCTCCAAGTACCATTGATTGAAACACAAGTCCTAGAAATACACTGAGAGAATTAAAGGGTTGCACAGGAAGAATGCTGCTAGACTCTCCTCCGGCAGATTCATAATCGTACTCTGACTTAAAGGTCCTAACAAGTCCTACAGTGAAGAAATCTGCTTATCCTTGGTGAACCCTTAATTACCCAATTTTATTTGATCTCGAAATCTTTTTCTGTGTGTTCTCTGTTATTCACCAAGTTTGGGAAGGAGTGCCTGTGCTCTTCCCAACCCCAGGCTCACTTCCCTACCCTTGGATTCCCTCTATTTACTTGTGGTTCACACTTACTAGTTGGCTGCAAGAGATGGGGGTGGTTGGCTGTCAGGCTTACTGGGGGTAGTTCAGAGGCTCAAGATTTGCTGTTTTAGGCTTCAATACCCATTTCAAAGTTGGACGTACTTTAGAACCAAGAAGTTGAAAGGTACGCTTAGGCGACTATACAAGGGAGCTGGGCAGTGGTTCCCAAACTTTGCTGTATAGTGGAATCATGGAATCACCTGGGGGTCTTTGACAAACACTGGCACCTAGACTCCACCTTAGAAATTATGATTTAATTGATACTGACGGTGACTGGGCAGTGGCGCATTTAAAATCTCCCCAAGGTGATTTCGATATGTAGCAACGTTTAGGAATCACGGTAGTAGGACCTATAAGCCTTCTGATTCTCAACATAATGCTTCATTCACTAGTAATGAAAATAAACGAGTATGTACAAGTTAAGGAAGTTTACCCATTTTGCTGATGGGGGAACTGATCCTTGCATGGAGACAGACATGAGTTCGAGACTAGCATATTCTCACTCCTCATCCATTATTCATGCTGGCTAAATTTCTGAGACTTGAACAAGCCAAAGGCAGTCACCCCCACACACATAGATCCCTTTGCACCCCGCTTTTCACTTGATATGACCTCCAGTAATCCTCAGAGCCCTGTGAGGAAGGCAGTATCATTTATTCCACAGCTATGGAAACGGGAACTCCAAGGGATTTTCAGAGGTTAGCCAGCTAGTAAAAGCCAAATGGGGACTTCTGTGTAGACCAAATGACTGCAGATCTCACATTCCTTCTATGAGATCAGATTGTCAAGTAACCCTGGTCTCTGAAAACTAAGTGTAAAAATGGTTTTGGGGACAGGAGCGGTGGCTCACACCTGTAATCCCAACACTCTGGGAGGCCGAGGTGGGAGGATTACTTGATTCCAGGAGTTTGAGGCCAGACTGGGCAACATGGCAAAACCCTGTCTCTACAAGAAAATACAAATATTAGCTGGGCACTGTGGCGTGTGCCTGTAGTCCTAGCTACTCAGGAGGCAGAGGCAGGAGGATCTCTTGAACCAACGAGGTTGTGGCTGTGATGAGATGAGATCACACCACTGCACTCCAGCCTAGGTGACAGAGTCTCGAAAAAAACAAAACAAAACAAAAAACAAAAAAAAAGGTTTTGGTGTCTATTTCTCAGATTAGGAACTTGTCAAGTCTTACTCAAAATAGCATCAGAAATTCCAAAGAAGGGAGAACAAAATGCCAGGGATATTTCCTCTCATTGGCTACACACCTAATCTTCTTACAGGGGCAGAAGGTGGCCGATGTGTACACAAAGGCTAAATCGTTTATTCCCCTGTTGTCACCAAAAAAGTTGTTGTTGATAGGCCTCTGGCCCTTGGCAGTTTTTTGCTCTCCTATATTTGGTAAATTCATCACTCAGGGCACCATGAAGTACCATACTTTGTTTAAGTCAGTATCAAAACCCTGGAGTGTAGGGTTCTTTTTGTTTTTTGATGAAACCAAATTGATTTCTGTGATTCTAGACAACAAGAAGACGAAAGGCACACTCCCCATGTTTGTGTTACAAATATTTAACTTGGATTAATGCATAGAACAGCAGTTGGCTGTTTTCTCACAAGCTGACAGAACTCAGAGAACATAATACTATTTAACAATGTCAACTTTGTCAGGCAGAATCTAAAATGGGTGAAAAATTAGCAAGATGAGCCATGAAATGTCATTTTTTATGGAGTAGGGGAGATATACTTCAAAACAATGTTTTGTTGTGTAATGTAATCTGTCATAGGTTAGCTAACAATCTAGCAGGATCGAGCCTCCTGTGGAACAGAAGGAATTTCCATTCTTCAAGGAGAGGATTTTTTAAACATCTATGTTCCTTTCTCAGCTTTTTCTTTGTCTGCTTCCTGGTCCAACCTTAAGCCCTTCTCTGGGGACCAAGGCTGTTTTCGCCTGCAGGGCAGGTCTTGGCTTCATTCTCAACACTCGACTTTTTCTATCTTCTTCCATTTGGCCCTTGACTTGGCTGGCTTTCTTGATTACTGGAATAAACCCTCCTGCTGAATTGGCTGAATGTTGTCTATAGGTCTATCTGGTGCCGTAAGTCGAGGGTCAGGTCAAATAAAGAAACATTCACAACCTAAAACAACTGGCTAGTGTGCAACAAAAATAAAATCCTAAGTCCCCCAGCCAACTGAATAGACCTCCCCTTCTTGGCCAAGGGGACTGAGAGGAACCTGAAAAACTGAATTTCCAGCCCCGATGGGAAGGGAGGTCAGATGTGCCTCGTGATACTGCCCCCATTGGGAGTTTAGGCACAGCTGACCAGCACCAACATTGAAATAGAGAGCATAAGATTGACAAAACAGACTCTCTGTGGCAAGAAGATACCAAATTCCAACCTGACTCTTGCAGAGCCTCACATGACAGCGGACCCTGAAAGAAATAACAAGATTTTTACCTGAAAATGTTTTTCTTTGACATATTTTGAATTCGCCCTGGAAAACTGTCTCCAGGATGGTGGGGAGGATTTGCACCCACAGAGAATCTTCATTAATGCAACTAGGCCTTCCCTTTCTAAGTCTTTCCCAGATCTAGGAGAGATTAAATGATAACCTGACACCTTTAAGTTCTGAAAAGAGACGTTTATCATCTATTCTTGCTGAAGTCTGCTAGTGGAAGCTTCATCTACATAATCAAAACCTTGGTCTTCACAACCCCTCCTTAACTCAAGCATTTATTTCTACTGATTTTGAGTCTTTAGACAAAGCATAGCTTTTTCAACCAGTTGCCAATCAGAAAATCTTCGAATCCGCTCATGACCTGTAAGCACGGCTCCCATACCACCTTTCATGCCACATCCCCCTGCCCAGGTGTATATGTGATGTATACCTTCTGTGTATTGATTTATGATATTACCTGTAATTTCTGTCTCCGTAAAATGCATAAAACCCAAATTAGCCCTGACTGCCTTGGGCACACTTTCTCAGACCTCTAGAGACTGTTCTCCTGGCCGTGGTCACTCATATTGGCTCAGAATCAACCTCTGAAAATATTTTACAGCGTGTGGTTTTTCTGTTAATACTAGTTAATGGAATCTCCAGAATTAGTGTGTGAGGGAATTCCAGTAGGGAATCATCTATGCAAGGATGGTCATTCTGAGCAGAGAGTGCCAACAATAGGAAACAGAATCAAAACGACTCTGAAGGAAATCCTTTTGGTTTCTGTATGCCTCGGATTCCATTCTTGAACCCTTCCCTTTCTGAGGAATTTCCACAAAATAGGGTGACCTTAATATGCATATTGTCAGTGCTTGCTGGAGTCCAGTGTTAAGCTGGGCAGAGCAGGAAGCAGCTGAAAGGAGGGTAAACTGACAAAATGTATCTGATGGAGGAAGTCCAGAGCCCTAAGTCCTCCTTAGTCTCTGTCAGCTTATTGTCCTCCATATTGAATTTCTGATTCATCATGGGAAACATCTTTTACTGGCAGTCATGTCATTTTTAGAATATTCTGGATATACCAAGAACAGCTGCTGGGAATCAGCTTTCTTTCCATACATAATACGGGGCCTGAGTTGCTCTCCCCGTCCTTTTGCAGCAGACAGAATGCTTGTGCTTGGAGTTGCCCACCCCCTTCCTCATTCACATGCTGGTCTTCTCCGGTCTGAGCTCTTATCAGTTTCTCTGGGTAAACAGTTCTTTCCAGATTCCTTACCCTCTTTGTTCACTCCAACAATGGTCTTTGTAATTGAGAACAAAGTTAGGAGCAGGTGACAGATTATTTTTGATGCTGTCAGGACAAGTGGCTGTTTAATTTGTGACATTTTCTTTCTAAGCTTGCCTTTATCCTTTGCAGATAGGGTGATTCCGAGCTCTTCATTGGAAATTCTCACTCAGTGGGAAAACTAAGTCCAAACCTTTTCCAGCAATTGGTCAGATGTCACTCAGGAGTGCTGTGGGATGGAGGAGAGTTTCTTGGTTGTTAGTTACTTTATGTGGGCCTGTGGTTTGACGGTTCTCACCTTTGTCCTCTTCTTCGATCAATTAATCACCAGATAACTGTTGATCCTCTCTCCTGTATAGACCTTGAACTCTTCTATTTCCAAAAGCTCAGTCCCAGTCTAGCCACTGTCGTCTAGGTGATTGCTGTAAATCTGAATTGATCCGTCTCCAGGGTTACTTCTAGCCCATTCTCTATGTTGCAATCACGCTGTTTTTCTTAAATGTGTGAATGTAATCGTGTTATTTCCTTACTTAAAATTTCCCACTTTCCATTATCTTTAGAATAAAACAAAAGTTTATCATGGGTTTCTGTCTTAAGTGTAGATGCTACTTAATATTCTTCTGACCTCCTGAATTGCTATCGTATCAGTGCTTCTCAGGACCCCCACTGGGCTCCTTTACAAGTCAACATAATTTAACCAACGTCATCCCTGTCTCATGGAAGTTACATCCAAAGAGGATAAAGATTCCTCCTCCTGGGAAGGGCAGGCAGGGCTTCGTGGGAGATGTACTTGGCGAAGTGAAGAAGGATGGTGCCATGAACTGAATTTTGACCTCCCCAAATTCATGTTAAGCCCTAACCCCCAATGTGATGGTATCTGGAGATGAGGCGTTTGGAAGATAATTCGATTTAGATGCGGTGATGAGAGAAGGGCCCTCACGATGGTATTAGTGTTTGCTCTCGATTTCTCCCGGCCATGTGGGGACACAGAAGGCAGTTGTCGGTGAACCGGAAAGGCCTTCAGAAACCAGCAATACTGTCACGCTAATCTCAGCCTTCCCAGCCTCCAAAACTGTGAGAAAATAAGCTTTTGTTTTTAAGCCACCCAGTCTGTGGTATGTATATTGTTACAGCAGCCATACCTAAGACAGATTGGGATACTTGACCTGCTAGATGGTTGTAATGAATCCACCCTGGACATGAGACGTGCTGCTGAGTGTCAAAAACTAATTACCTCTCACCCTGATCCTTACCTTTAGTAAAGATCATCCACTGAACAAGCTTGAACTGGCAGCAAGGACTTCAGGATCAGACTTCCAGAGATGGGTCTTAGCTCCACTGCTTACTACTTCACCTTGGGTAAGTCATTTAAGCTTTCTGTGTCTGTTCATCAATCAAATGAACAAAACAATAGTACCCTCTTGTATCAGGTACCTATTATTGCCTTATAAACCCATTCCAAACTTGGTGGTTTGAAATAACCATTGGTTTTGCTCACAGTTCTGCAGTTTGGCAAATGAGGCTGGGCTCAACGGTGCGGTTCAGGTCTTGGCTGGGCTCCCTTGTGCACCTGTGGTCAGCTGGCAGTTTGCTAGGTGGCTCTGCTTCTGGTGGTTGGCTGACAATTAGGACCTCTTGGTTCTGCTCCATGCAGTCGCTCATCCTCTTGCAAATTACCTCAGGCCAGGTCTCAGGGCATGGGCAAGGGTCTAAGAGAGAAAGCAGCTGTGTGCAAGGCCTCTTGCAGCCTAGGCTTGGAACTGATTCATCCATACTTCTGCTGACCACATTCTATAGGTGAAAGCAACTCACCATGCCACCCCAATTCAAGGGATGTGAAATACCTTCCACCTATTGATGGCAGGAGCTGCAAAGGGCATGGATACAGACAGGGAAACAATTCATTGGACCCATCAATGCACGTAATCTATCATACTACCATCTAGATAGTTGTGAGACTAGAATGAGACGTTATGGAAAATGCTTAGATCAGAGCCCAGTGCACTGTGGGTACCCAGTAAATGTTAGCTGTTGTTATCATCATAATCATGCTTTTCTGTATATCTTCAAGAATATAGACAAAAATTATAGGAACTCATGGAAAATTGCCTCAGAGACTTTTAAGGATCTTTCAGCTTGTTAAAATAGAGTGATTTTTTTTGTGGTTCCTGAAAGAACTGTCTGGAGTCAGCCTCTGGGCTCCTCTTTACATACTTAAACACAGATTCCTTGTGAGGGTTGAATGAAAATGTCTATAAAATTATTAGTTCAGTGCCTGGAATAATAAACACGAATAATGGTAGCTATGATTATGATTTTACTTCAACAGGGTCAATGATCTGAAAGAGAATCTCCCTTTTACCCAGCTCCGATCCATTCCTAAAATGCATATTGGCTTAACACAATGCCAAGAACGCAGATCTAACAGGTGAAGTCAGTGTACGAAGTAGAAGCAGAATAAAGCTTTGCAATGGAAATCTCTCATAAACACATAGGTGGATATAAGTTAGATAAGTAGTAAGATTGGTACAAAAATGATTGCAATTTTTGCCATTACTGTTTTAATGGCAAAACCCACAGTTATGTTTGCGTCAACCTAATAGTAAAATGAGCCTCTACGCCTTCATGATGCAGCTTCCACGGGTCAATCTTTATTTATTTAACTAATTTTATTTGGTCAAGTTTTTTTTTTTTTTACGTAAATTCTATACATCACCTATAAATGTTTCAGTATGTACCACGAATAGGCATTTTATTTTTTTATATAATCACCATGTTATTGTCACACCTGTCCAAATTAATTGAAGTTTCTGAATATTATCTAATACCTAGAGCACAGCAGAATAAAATCTCTCCCAGCATCTGTCTGATCCAAACAAGATCCATGCATTGCATTTGCTGTGATGCCTCTTAAGTTTATTTCTTAGAAGAAGAATTTTTGTGCAGTTCTTGGGGCATCCAGAATTGGCTAGTGTCGTTTGAGATCAGGCCCGATGGGAACAGAAGAGAGCCAGGCCCTGATGTGCTCATTGTAGATGTGCCAAGATGGTCTTTTGAACCCTTTCTGCATTTCTGAGGAAATACTGATGGTACCAGTTGGGGTATCTAAAGCTACATTGATTTAGAACTATTCAGAAAACTGCTCCCTAGAGTTATGGGGTGATGTGACCAATATTGCTCAAGTAGTGAGGCTTTGATTATTTTAAGGTCATTTGAAAGAATTAAGACTCACACCATTATCTTGGGATCTGATACCTTGGAAAGAAAAGGGGCAATGGAGCTCCTTATGCTGAGGAAGCCTCCTTGCAGTTCTCAGGCATCCTACAGATGATAAGGGGGCCCCAAATGAAGAAGACTTTAATATTAGGCTGTCACACAGCAAACCAGATTGACTGATTCTCCTCCTTCTCTCAGGTCCCTCTTTCTTTCACTGTTTCTCTTTAAGAATGTTGGCTCTAGCATTCAAATAGGTCTTCGGGAGAGAAGAGAATATACCAGAAGCCTTCAGTGTTTTCTTTGCTTGTCAGAAGCAGGAAGGCTTTAAAAACAAACAAAACAATAACAACAAAGAAACCACTCTCTGGTTCAATATGCGTGGTGTGATAAATGGAAAAACATCTTAGTCTTTTGGACAAAACGGCTTTCTAAATGTATACATTAATTTAACACCTAGTCCAGAAAGCAGAGAGCTGCCCCTGACTCCGTTTTCTTATTTCTTGCAGGTAGTAAATTACCAAGTTTGGCCAATTTTACCTGCTCATTGTTTCTTCAACTTGTCCCTTTCTGTTTCTGACTGCTGGCCCCATGCAGGCCTCTTCAGTGCCTAAACAATTGTGGATAAATCCTCAGTAAATCCATTTTCCACACTGCAGCCAGAGTGATGAGCAATTTGAAATACACTGTGACACGATGTCATAAGCCTCCTTTCAAGCTTTTAGTGGCTCTTTATTTCTTTTAGCAGACTTTGCCCACCAATGTGCTGGGCTGGATTATAGATGTGAAGGAATATTGATCCCTTTAGCTCCAAGGGTGGCCAAGCTGTTAGCAGCCTTATTGATTTACCCCCATATTCCACACAGATAAATTTACTACATGTACTATGATGTTTAAAAAAAGGCTTATAGAATAAAACCCGAGCTGCTCAGACTACTCTCCTCTGGCCAGCTCTAGCTTCCGCTCCTCCCTGCCATGTAGGTAGTAATGTCCTTTAACCCCTGGAAATCATTCTTTGCCCATACAGTTCTCTGTATCTGGAACACTTTTGGTATCTTGCAATTCTTTTTTTTTTTTTTTTTTTTTTTTTAATTGCATTTTAGGTTTTGGGGTACATGTGATGAACATGCAAGATTGTTGCATAGGTACACACATGGCAGTGTGCTTTGCTGCCTTCCGTCCCCTCACCTGTATCTGTCATTTCTCCCCATGCTATCTCTTCCCACCTCCCCACCCCCCGCCCCTCCCCCATTTCCCCCCAACAGACCCCAGTGTGTAGTGCTCCCCTCCCTGTGTCCATGTGTTCTCATTGTTCAACACCCGCCTATGAGCGAGAATATACGGTGTTTGATTTTCTGCTCTTGTGTCAGTTTGCTGGTATCTTGCAATTCTTATTCCTTCAAGGCTTTGTTCAACAATGATATGTCTCAGTAAGCTTTCCTGGAAATGCAAGGTTAGGCTAAGGGCTCCTTTTTTGTTCTTTGCCACCCCCCTCTTCTTCCCATACCAATCATAAGTATTCTTCTAACTCATCCTTCACCATATCATCAAGAAGTAGTTTGCTTATATATTTGTCCCTTTTTCTAACCCGAGAGTTCCTTGGGGACAAAGATAATCACCTAGAAATTCCTTTGTCCAGCACAGTACCCAGCACATAGTAGGTAGTCAGTAAATAAGAAACTCCAGGAAAAACATCGAGGACAGTTATGATGCAAAAAACCCAATGCTTCCACGCCCTTTGTTGATGGGGTCTGATTTAAATTGTGTACCAGTACGGATGATGAGGCTTTAAGTTCAAAATACTGGATTATTGAAGCCAATATCACCAAGAACAGATATAGTTGTTCTAACTGCAGCAGTCTTTGTTTTTAACAGCAGCAGATGAGAAGAAACATGTCATTTCAAGCAGAGAAAGACACAGAAGTAAAAGTTGCTGTATGAGAAAGGAAATGATCTGACACCGGGATGCACAGTGACTTCCTTTGCCACCTCAGTTGCTCTGAGAGTGTATTTTGGTTGTCAGAACTTGTAGATTATTGGTTAGTGGGAAATAACCATTTCCAAGATTACATATGTATAAAGAGATCAGTACAGAGTCAATATTAGAGAAAGATGCTGTCAGTTATAAAGACCAAATATTTGTAAAATACTAACATCTTGATAGTATGCATGTGTGTGCACGCGCACACGCACACACACACACTAGAAGTTGGAGGATGTGCCCCTTTTAGAAACCTCTTCTGTTGAAGCACAACAGCTGCAGAAGCTTTCACCCAGGACTCTGTGTTCCAAAGTCTTCAGAGAGGTCCTCCATAGGCATCTTGAGCCAGAAGGACAACGGGTTAGGTCACAGTGGTCTCTTTACTTCCCTGATTATCTTTGGTGGAACAATAGCCAGGGAGGAAAGCAGTGATGCTTTGAGTAAGAAGAAGAACAGAGAAGTTTCAATAGTGCATTTTTTTTTTTTGACAAAGTGGCTTTCTTGTTAGGGAGGAATTAGCTTTGACCTGATGTGTGTGATATACTAGGGGATGGTATGATCCGAAAGCATGCCTGTATACCATCTGCTAGGTACAGGAGATCCTTACGGTGTGTATTAGGGATATTCAGAGCTAGGAAGTTCCGTAATCTGCTGTCTGACAGCTGGAGACCCAGGAAAGCCAGTAACATAACTCAGTTTATTCCAAAGGCCTGAGAGCCAGCTGGGGAGAGGTGAGGGGCAGGAGAAAATGGATGTCCCAGCTCAAACAGAAGCAAATTCACCCTTCTTCTACTTTTCCATTTTTTGTTGTATTCAGGCCCTCAATGGATTGGATCAGGCGTCCCCAAACTTTTTACACAGGGGGCCAGTTCACCGTCCCTCAGACCGTTGGAGGGCCGCCACATACTGTGCTCCTCTCACTGACCACCAATGAAAGAGGTGCCCCTTTCTGAAGTGTGGTGGGGGGCCAGATAAATGGCCTCAGAGGGCCGCATGCGGCCCTCGGGCCATAGTTTGGGGACGACTGTATTGGATGATGCCAACTCCCATAGGTGAGAATGGTCTTTACTCAAATGCTAGTTTCTTATAGAAACACCTTTGTACCCAGACATAATTCTTACAGACACACCCAGAAATAATGCTTTACCAGCAATCTGGACATCCCATGGCCCAGTCAAGTGGACACATTAAAATTTAACCATTACACAGTGTTAGGAAAGATGTAATCATTGAAACCTCATTCAATTTGTCTAATTTCAGGGGCTCCAGGGACTTTCTGACATTTTAACTAGCTAGTGATTCTCCATCATTAACTAATGTCAGTATCCAAGAACTGATATACTACAATGTAGAGGCAAAAATCTATCTTACATCATGCAAGTTGAACATGGCACTATGACAAATAAAATGTTATTATGGCTATGTGGGAGAAAATTACCCACTATCTTGTTCCAACCCTAAATCTTAACCTAAGCCACCAAAGTTCCACTTTCTTCATTGGTGAGGCTGCCAGTGACCATGGCTGACATCTTTTAATATGGAAACAGTTCTGAATGATATATGTATGCATAGCTATACTAAGTTAACATTCATCATAAAGAGAGTACAGTTGGAATATAGGCATGTAATACATATTATATATATATACATATATATATACATACACACACACCCATAGTATTATATAGACATAATAGATAAAACATTGTAT
Organism: Saimiri boliviensis; assembly: GCF_048565385.1. Lineage (NCBI taxonomy): Eukaryota > Metazoa > Chordata > Mammalia > Primates > Cebidae > Saimiri > Saimiri boliviensis. Next base: position 64,103,341 of record NC_133464.1, on the reverse strand, counting down.
ATATACACATATGTGTGTATATATATATATATACACACATTGTATGTGTATATATACATATATACACACATTCACACACACATATCTATACAAGAAAGATGAAAAGTACTATCTTAAGATTCAAAACTAAGAAGAGCAACTGATCAAAATATATGTCATGAGAAAGACATGCTAATGAGGGATATGCTTTTGCATTTATTCATTCAGTAATTTCCCAAATATTGAATGGGCTTGCATTTATGTAGTTATTCAGTGATTTACCAAATATTTACTAAAAATTCAACTATGTTCCAGGGCTTTATTATGGATATTGGGATTCATCGAGGAACAAGACAGACATGGAGTTTACATTCTAAAAGGGGAGAGAAACAATAAACAATCCCATAAGCAAGGTGATCTTAGGTGGTGCTAAATGCTACGAAGAATGTAATAGGTAATGAACTACTAGAGTGTGTCAGAATTTTAGATAGGATTGTCAGAAAAGACCTCTTTGAGGCTTTTTCTTTTTCTTTTTTTGCTTTTCCTGCATTTTTAAATTTTTTATTTTATATAAAAAAATATATATATATAGTTGCATTTTAGGTTCTGGGGTACATGTAAAGAACATGCAGGATTGTTACATAGGTACATACATGGCAATGTGGTTTGCTGCCTCCATCCCCATCACCTATATCTGGTGACGCTTTTTCTTAATTAAGGTCTGAGCTGTTGTCTTAGTTTGTTCAGGCTGTTATAACAAAATAGTTTAGACTGGATAATTTATAAACAACAGAACTGTATTGCTCACAGTTCTGGAGGCTGGGAAGTCCAAGACCAAGACGTCAGCAGATTTGGTGTCTGGTGAGAGTTTGCTCGCTGCTTCATAGATGACACCTTCTTACTGCTTCCTCACATGGAGGACAGGGCAAGGCAGCTCCCTCCAATCTCTTTTATGAGCACTAACCCCTTAATCATAACTGGATCATTTCCCAAAAGGCCCTACCTCTTAATACTATCACATTGGTATTAGGTTCCAACATGAATTTGGGGAGACATCAACACTTAGACCACAGCAGACATGCAGTTCTGTAGCTGTATTCTCCTGTTGCTATACAGGATTCTACTGATGTAATGGGAGGAGGTGGGGGCTGGGAAGTGTTCTGTAGAACACTGTCCTCTAGTCTCAGTCCTTCAGTGAGCCTGTGCCCCTGGGCTGTGACCTTCACAAGTGCTTCTCTGTACTCCCGGCTACCCTCTAGATGGGACAGGAGGCTAGAGGGGTTAGAGGTAGATATTCCTTCTCCCAGGTACGTCAGGGTCCAGTAAAACCCCAGCAGTTTGGGGTCTGGTAAAATAGTTTCTCCTGAGAGCAGGCCTTGTTAAGAAGAATGCAATGCTCTGGTGTATTTCAAAATGATTTCTTTCCCCTCCTCCTGCCAAAAGCATAGGGGGATTTTTGTCTGATCTGTCTTGTGAGAACATGGTGGGACTCTTGGAGGCAAAACTCACAAAAGCCTGACTGGATGCCCCTGAAGTTTTTAACACTCAGAATTGTCTGCAATTTGTCAATTACAGTTCAGATTTTCCTACATAGGTATTGGTTCTCTCGGAGGTTTCTGTTCCTGTAAATGATGATTCTCTGTATCCACCTCTGTCTCTCCAATTTGGGGGCAGAGGTTTGTCCTGTGACTTCAATTCTCTGATGGATCTAAGAATGGTGGTTAATTTTCAGTTTTAACGTTTATTTTCTATGAGGATGAAAATGACAATGACCAATGTCCTATGTGAGCATCGGGAAACCAGGAGCTGAAAGGCCCCTGTGAGCATCTGAAATCTGAATGAAGAGAAGGAGCTGCCATGTGAGGAATGGAGGAGGCTTTTCCAGGCAGGAGGATGGCGCGTTCTGAGGTCCTGGGGTGGGTCCAGCCCAGTGTGGAGGCCACTGTGGCTGGAGCCAACTGGTCAGGCAGAAGTGAGGGGAGATGGCTTCAAGACGGAGACTGAGGCAGGGCCTGGAACATAGAGGAGCAGCAAGCTCATGGTGGGAAGACTAGAAGTTCTTACAGTTGAAATGAAAACAACTTACTCATGTTGGAAAGACAAGCAAAAAGATGAAATAGCAGGCTCCTGATTACTTCTCCACGTGTTATGGAGGTAGAAACATTACAGTAGACACATCCCACATGTAGGCCAGATGCGATGGCTCACACCTGTAATCCCAGCATTCTGGGAGGCTAAGGAGGGTGGATCACCTGAGGTCAGGAGTTTGAGACCAGCCTGGCCAACATGGTGAAACCCGTCTCTACTAAAAATTCAAAAATTAGGCATGGTAGTGGGTGCCTTTAGTCTCAGCTAAATGGGAGGCTGAGGCAGGATAATTGCTTCAACCTGGAAGGCAGAGGTTGAAGTGAGCTGAGATCACACCAATGTACTCCAGCCCAGGCAACAGAGACACTGTCTCAAAAAAAAGAAAAAAAAGAAAAAAAGTCTCACATGTAATTTCCTTTTTGCATGTCTCCTATCATGCTCCGAACACAAGTGACAGGAACAAGCAGAATGGAAGAGTGAGGGATCATTCATTCCAGTAAAAGAGCTTGTGCAAAACCTGGGTAAAATCTGATTCATGCAAAAGGTGAAGCATGTGCTCCACTAGTTTGCTGACTCCACAGGGATGGGTTCATTTGAGCAGCCATGTGGTGGCCCTCAGACTAGTCTGTCCCATGTTGTGGTCATGGGGGAGAAAGGGAAATGAAGCTCAGGGTTAGAGATTGGGGTGGCACAGGCACCAGGCGACCTCTAGGGGTACCTAGAGAAAAGAACTCTGCTCCAGAGATCAGACACTGGGATTTGGTGAAATAGTTTTATGATAACTTGCTTGTCCTGCTGGCAGAGGATATTTTTCTAACCCTGACTAGGTGCCCCCAGGAAAATTTCATGCATTTAAAAATGTATACAAAGGGCTAGGCATGGTGGCTCATGCTGTAATCCCAGCACTTTGGAAGGCCAAGGTGGGCAGATCACCTGAGGTCAGGAGTTCAAGGCCAGCCTGGCCAACATAGTGAAACCCTGTCTCTAATAAAGATACACAAATTAGCCAGGTGTGGTGGCACATGCCTATAATCCCAGCTTCTCAGGAGACTGAGGCAGGAGAATTGCTTGAGCCCAGGAGGTGGAGGTTGCAGTGAGCCGAGATGGTGCCACTGCACTCCAGCCTGGGTGACAGAGCGAGACTCCATTTAAAAAAAAAATTATATATATATTATATATATATATATATATATATATATATATATATATATATATATGTGTGTGTGTGTGTGTGTGTGTGTGTGTGTGTGTGTGTGTGTATGTGTGTATATATATGTGTGTGTGTGTATATATATATATGTATACACACACACACACACACACACACACACACACACACAGTAGACAGTTTAACAATTGCCAGATAAACTCATACAAAGATCAAATGTAGCTTTTTCAGATGAGAGAACTACTTTACTCCAAGAGTAGTTTTTTCCCTTCCTGAGTTATTCGTGTGATGGCCCTGATGTATTTCCCTTCTCCTGTGTGTATCCTGCAGACTGATTTAGCTTTAAATGTTCTGAGGAACAAGTCTTCTATCATTTTCCTGCAGAAATCATCTTGCTGACTGATTTTAGTTCTTGCAGCTGTGTATGTGTCTAATTATTTCTTTTCTCATTTTAATTTCATTATTTCTTTATTCCATTGTTCCCTTTGTTATGTTAAACCATTCTCCAATAATTTAGGAAGTTGTGACATTTTCTTTCAAGCATGTCCTGGCTCTATAGATCTTACTCCTTTGAGTGTTCCTCATGATCCAATCGGGGTCTCAAGAATGTTGCATTCAACCCCATCTTCTTCCCAGGGTAGATACATGGGGCTGGTGGGGACGTTTGCCACACAGAAAGACTGCAACATAGGAGACAGCAAGACCAGAGCCTCTCAGGCCCACAAAGTCTTTATTTTATTTTCTTAGAAAGGGGTCTCACTCTGTCGCCCAGGCTGGAGTGCACTGGCACCATCATGGCTTCCTGCAGCTTCAAATTCCTAGACCAAGCGGTCCTCCTGCCTTGCCTCGGTGTCTGGAATTTATAGGCATGAGCCACTTCTCCTGAAGCTAGTCCTTTTTCTGAGAAGCCACAGAAAGGTGAGGGAACTGCTTAGACTGCTTCTCCAAGTCAGTGCGGAACCTGGGAGGATGTAGAAAGGTCTCCTCCCCATGTGGCTGCATTAGTGTCCCATGGCAGGACTGTGTTCCCTCTGAAGTCCCAAGGACAGAATCCCTCCTTGCTTTTCCCAGTTTCTGGTGGCTTCTGCCACTCCTTAGTTTGTGGCTGCATGACTCCAGTCTCTCCTCCACCTTTACATTGACCTTGTCTCTGTGGCTGTATCTTCTCCTCTTTTGCTTAAGAACATTTGTCATTAGATTTAAGATAATTCGGAATGATTTTATCCTGAGATGCTACCTTAATTATATCCCCAAAGACCCATTTTCCAAATAAGGTCACCTTCACAGGTTCCAAGGGTTAGAACCTGGACTTTCGTTTTTGGAAGCCACCTTTCAACCCATGACTGTGGCCAGCTCTCTCCCCACTCTCTATCTTGTTACCATTTAGAAACATAACTGAAATTTAAGCACTATGTCTCTAGAGGGCCCTTATGAAAAAGTAAAGTACCTCTGAGAGAGATCATGTGAACATTCAGTGCCCGTTAGTCCAGGGCAGAGAGCAGGATCCCAGAGGAAGGGGACGATGAGGCCAATTTTAGTAAAGCAGTAATAGGCAGCAGAAGACCTTAGGCCTTGAAGACCTTGGGCCGCAGCAGACTGAACCCATGACAAGTCACCCCAAGCGAGAAGTTAGGAAGCCAAAAGCAGAGTTTGGCCATTCCTAATTTTGCCTTGTATCTATGCTGGACTTACCTTCTTGGACTCCAGAGGGAAAAGTGACCACTTTCCTGCCCTCTTCCATTTGTTTTTGGATTGTGCCAGAGCAAGTGTAGAGTTTGTGATAGAGAGGAGCTGGGCTGTTTAGCATCAACAGCCTGTCATGAAACACACGAGCTGAGGATCACATGCCTGATGCCATGGAGCCCTGCAGACCCCTCACTTCCAGTTGAATGTTTCCTCTACTACATTTGGTTGTCTCCAAAGATCTCAGTGGATTTCAGGAATATGTTTCAAGTATTCAATGCACCCTGCTAGGATTGGAGCTTATTTAGGCAACAGTTGGCATCCCCAAATCCCGAATTTGCTGAGATCCCAGTTACGTACATGGCTTGCACCCCAGGGTGTATGGATTTGATCTCTCTATTATACTTAAACATAGCTGACTGGAATAAGCCACTTTGTAAGGAATACATTAACGGAAGAATGAATGAATAAATAATTTAGATCAATTTTCCCTTTAAGGGTTTTATGTATTTGCCCAATGTTCAAGGTTAAGCAAATACAGCCCTGAGGAATGGACGTCTCATTTTGAGCACCCTTTGTTTCTGTTTGTAAATGGGAACACCAAGTCTCTGAATAGGACTGCCCTCCCTTGCTCTGTGAGGTTCCATGCGGCATAGCAGGTAAGTGCTTTGTGTTCTGGAGCCAGATAAACCAGATTCAAATCTTGGTTGTTCCATTTGAGTAGCTGGGGGACTTTGGGCTAATTACTTAACTTCTCTGGGACTCAGTTTTCTCACCCGTAAAAAGGGCAGGTGAGGGGAAACAATGATAGTTGCTCTCTCTTAAGGTTGGAGGGAGGATTAAACAAAGCAAGTCTAAAAAATTTTTAGGTAGTGTCTATTATTATTTCTCCAAGAAATACTATTCACTTGGGAGTTGGTCAGGATCAGACAGGTTGGAAGTACAAATGGTGTTTGATCAATGCGCTACCCTATAGGCTGAACTAGGGTTAAAATGTAAGTTTTTTTTTTTTTTTTTTTTTTTTTTTTTAAGAGATAGGATCTTGCTGTGGTGCCCAGGCCAGAGTACAGTGGCTGTTCACAGGCTGCATCCCACTACTGGTCATCACAGGAGTTTTGACCTGCTCAGTTCACCCCTCCTTAGGCAGCCTGGTAGTCTCCCACTCCTGGGAGGTCACTCCATTGATGCCGAACACCCAATTAGTGGTATCACCCAATAGGCGTAGCACACTGTGGACCACCTCAAGTGATCCTCCCACCTCAGCCTTTCGAGTATCTGGGATTACAGGTGTAGTGATACACCTGTAAGGTTACAGTTTTTTTTTAAATTAAGGGTCCAGTTTTGGTAACCCTACTCCCCTTACTCCCGACCCCAGGCTTTACTCCATCTACCCCTCCAGGCTCTAAACTCATCTTACCTATTTCTGCTCTATTTGCAGCCAGCTTTATGTGTTATATAGTTATAATGAGATTCATCATTAGAAAGTTTCCCCCTAGGCTCACCAAGCACACCGTGGGGCACATTGGTAATTATGTGTGTTGTTTGGAGTATGAGGTGTTACAAAAATAGAAATGTCATGCGTTTTATGAAGTGAGGGTGAGCGTGGAGATTATCCAAGACTGTGATGGTTTCCAAATGCAAATTGAACATCTTTCTTTTGATCCCAAACTGTGGCAAGAAACTAACATGAATCTTTGATCCTATGCCAATGTCTAGAGAAATTATGAGATCTCCAGAATGGGATAATAGATCCTCATCAAGACTTCCAGCTTTAGGAAATTGTTTAATCTCCATTCTTAGTGGCTGCTGCTTTGAGACAGCTGTGGCGGAAAGGTCCCAAGTGCTATTGAAAACAGCTCATCAGTTCAGAACAAAGCTGATTATGTAAATTGTGCATTAAGATGCAGCTCCAATTTAATTTTACTCGGTAAATAAATATCCCATTAACATCCATCTGTTGAAAGTCAGGTAAGGCATTCTCTAAGACTAGAGTACCAATGAATGTGCCATAAATACTGACAGGGGAAGGATTAGGGCACCCAAATTCACTATGTAGAACTTTATTTTTTTTTCTTTAAATGGCAAGTCAGCTATCAAATCAATTTAGAGCAAAAAGAAGCTATGATTGGCTGAGAAAGACACTGCATTTATTTCAGGCCCTGCTTGTTGGAGGGCACATGAAAGCTTTCTCTGATTGCTGTCACAAAGATCAATAATAATTATAGCTCACCAAATCCCTCCAAAAATAAAAACATTTCAGCTGATGAGCAGTGAACACTAAATTAGCACCAGCTCTTTTTGCTGCAGGGCAATTTACCCAGCCAGAAATGCCACTTGTGAGAGCAGTCTTTGCCTAATGGGCACAGCTTCCCTCTTCAGAGTTGAGAGTGGTGGAAAATCACACCTAGTCTCTGGACTGGCAGGGGCAGGAAGTGAGACAGGCTGCCTCCAGAGCTGCCCTCTCTCAGCTGGGGACAGGCTGAGGATTACCCATCCTGTACTATGGATTCTAACCTTTAAGGCACCGTTTTCCAAACTGTTGATCACTTTTAGTGATAAAAGTGACCATTACAGCTGGCTATGGACATCCCTGGGAGAGTATGAAACAGAGGCCATTCAGCCAAGGTTATTAGACCAGATGCCACTAGCATAAGCAGTGGTTTTGTGCATGTTGCAAAAGGGAGACCCCCTGGGCAGAAAAACCTCAAAAAATATGCCCCCTTTTCCCAACTGATGAAGCCCTGAGTCAAGGCCAATCAATTCAGGAGAAGGTATATCTCTCCTCTGCCCCATCCGCCTTTCTCCAAAGTAAGCCCTTCCCTAAGTGTAAGGCCAGAAGCTTGCTCCTCCTCTTCTCCTCTTCTTCCTGTCTTGAGGTTGAGTGTACTGCCTGGAGTTGAAGCAGCCATTTTACAATCATGAGACAACACACCAACCAGCTTAGGAGGGCAGAAGGAATGATGGGTGGGGCTTGGGTCTTTAACGACATTGCTGAATTGCTCCACTAGCCTTGGGCTGACTAGCTCTAAACCTCTTGTGTAAGAAAGAGAAACCTCTATTTTAAACCAATGTTAAGAATTCTTTTGCAGCCAAAAGACCTCTAATCAAAACAGAGAATAAAGGAAGTAGCAGAGCTGTGATAGGCAGCGGGTAGAGAAGGCTGGATTTCTGATTCTTGGCAAACTCACCTTCAGAGACACCACTCATACCTGTTTTACAGGGGGACTTTAGGATCTCTCTTCCTTGATATTTGTTGAAGACCAAATGACTAAGTCCATCCTGCATTGTGCCCCTTTACGGAATTTCCTTCAGCCGTTCGCTTCCAGGATTGCTTTTTTCTGCACTGTCACCGTGAGTCCTGAGTGAATCAAGGATATAGATTGAATGAGGCATCACTGTGACTGTCAGCCCTAAAAGTAAAATATCAGAAATGGCTCCGTGGGCAGGAATGAGATGAAAACATGGCAGCATGTGCAGGAACTACACAGCCAAGCAAAACCCGCCAGCATTAACTATCCCCGTAAGCCAAGTTCTCCATGAGACATGTGCAGCCTTATCTAACGCTGGTGGCCTGAGGTGTCACTGGAGTGAAAAAGAGCATTTTGGGTCCTAGCTCTTCCTCTTTAGGACAGAAATGGGGGTGTGTGTGTACACTTGTGTGCACGTGTGTGCAGGAATGATCATAGGCAGGGTCCTGATATAGGTAATGTCTACTCCTCTATGTCCCTTTCCCACTACATGTCTTACCTCCCCACAGACCGGCTCCTAGGTCTTCATTCTTATATCAGGTTAGCTTGGGTCATGCTGCTGTAATGAACCAACCCAACTTTCATTTGCTTAGATTAATCAAAGGTGTGTTTCTTGCTTGTGCTGCATGTCCTTTGAGGATAGCTGAGGGTCTCTCTCCACATCATTGTCATCTTCACCCCAGGACTCTGGCTGTCAGAAGTGACCTTACTTTGCACATTCCCAGTTGCTATAGCAGAAGGGGGGAAAAAAAAGCTGTAGGGCAGCTCTGTGCAATAGAAATACAAATGTGAGCCACATTATGTAAGTTCAAGTGTTCTTGAACATTAAAAAGGCAAATTTAATTTTAATATTTTATTTAACCTAATATAATTTTAACATCTAATCAATATAAAAATTTGAATTTGTCACCACACACACACACACACACATTCACGCATGTTTTTTGGTACTAAGTTTTTGTGATCCAGTCTGAGTATTTTATGCTTATAGTGCATCTTGGTTTGTACCAGCCATTTTGCAAATGCACAAGTGGCCACATGTGGACTGCCATATCGGATAGCGCATCTCTAGGGCTTCACTTCAATAATTACATAATCAATCTAGCAGTGACCAAGACATATGTCTTCTGCTTATAACTCATTGGATAAAATTGATCACATGGCTCCACCCAATCCCAGGGAGCCAGCAAGGGCAATTCCTCCTTGTGCCTTAACATGGACAGGTGGGAACAGTTGGTGTATAGCAGTCATGACCACTAAGCCCTCCTCAGCCGATACTGCCCCTCACTGGGACATCCCATTGGGGGGTCCCTTCTCTGGTATGAAAACCTCCCGGGCCAGCAGTCAGTATTGGCTTTGAGGAGGGAGACCTAGGCACTTGGGATTCCCTCCCCCTTGTGTCACATCCACTGTGCATCTCAATAGAAGAGAGAGCAGGCCAGCTGGCGCCTCCTGAATCTCCTTCCTGAAAACAACAGGCTAGACCTTGGGGAAACTTCAGAAGGCAACATTTTTACTTAAAACAAGATCAAACCGGAAACCTTTTCACTTGTGAGTCCTAAAACTGTAAACCAGAACCCTTTCATATGTAATTCATGAAACTGTAAGCAGAAACCTTTTCACATGTGAGTCCTAAAAACTATGAACCTAAGATTCTTCCACATGTAACATCTAAAGTATAAGCCTATATAAAGGCTGAACCTCCCTTTGTTAAAGGAGTTTGGCTGTTAGGCACCTATGCCACCAAAGCTCCCAGCTGTAATACATTCCTTCCTATTTGGTGTCTGAGAGATTGTTTCCCGCAGCCGCTCCTGCTACAGCTTGACTCCATTCTTGGTTGGCTATGAGGAGTGGAAGGCAAATATGCCAAATCTTGCAGTCAGTGACCCAGAAGATACTAGTGCCACATTCTTTTTTAAAAAGTAAGAAATCCCTGGAACTGTGAGGAAAGTACTAACAAATGGAGGTAACTGGGTGGCCCAAAGCCTGGAGATTCAGGAAGCAAGGGGAGGTATTCATGGAGCAGAAGGATTTTTCATTAATCATTTACATTTGCTGACATCTTTAGCTTCTTTTCTGGCTACCTTATTGCTGAGTCTTTTGAGCTCCCCTCCCCCACTTGTGACACCACCACTGGGAAGCAGTTAGCACAATGACCGTCCACCACTCTCTATAGATCATAAGGTGATGTACAGGTACTTTTTTTTTTTTTTTTTTTTTTTTTTTTTTTGTAGTAGTAGAAGCTCTTAGAGGCCTTGACCGTGACTTATTCTTCTTTGAGTACCTATGAACCAGATACATGGTTCACAGTACCTGGGACATGGTAGATGGCTCAGTAGCCGTCTAAAGGAATGAATTCACATTAATTTTCACAAAACTATTCCTACGTTGTTTATATTTTTAGTGGTGCTGTGACTGAGAGTCGGAATTGGCCCATGTGTCAGCTGTTAACTGAAGAGAATGAGGATAGTCATCGATGTGCCTCTTGGTGACAGCCCTCCGAGTAGACAGTTGGACTTGTGCTTTCTAAAACGTACATAACATTGTGAGCGTACATTGTTTTAGACTGTAGATTTTATTATTATTCAGGTATGGTGATGCCAACAGATGAGGAGATGGCTGCCATTGAGGAGACAGTTTATTGTTGATAGTTTCCAAGAGAAGGGGGCATGTCATACCACACCAGGCCACCTGGGGAGGCACCAGCATCTGTCAGGAGGCAGAGAAGAGGGAGGAAACCATGCCCATGAGCCTTTATTGTGGTTTCTGTGGGGAGGAGCAGGCAAGGCAGGGTAAACAGACTTGGGATTGGCTAGTTTGAATAATTTCAGAGCAGGCTCTGTGGTATAGGGGCTCTCTCCATTGTCTGGTACCTGGCCCTAGGGTCATTAGGGCAGAGAGATAGTGGCTCAGAGTGTGAAAGCCCGGTTAAAGCCCTACAGGAAGTGATGAAAATGTGGGCTTTGGATTGGTTGTTTGTATATGAAAGGCACATTTGTAGCTGTTCTTTGTAGTCTCTAGAAATTGCTATCTCTGTGGCTACTCTCCAGGGTCAGCAAGGCACCAGATGTCAAAGCATCAGAAAGACAGAAAATGAAAAGGCATGATTAATCCATATATAAATGACTCTGCTGAGTTGAAAGGTGCCATTTCAGTCTCTTGGGGCCAGTAGAAAACTGGGGCTTATGTGTCCTTTACTGGGAAGTGTTCAAAGTGTTTTTGTCACTTGTCATTGGGGTAATAAATGGTGAGAATTCAAGTCTGGAAGTCAGAGGCCTGAGCTGCATTTGTAGTCCTAAGTGGAGTCCCTGGTGTCCCCACATGGACTGCATGAGAAGTTATCTTTGTATTAAAAAACAACAGCCATAATAACTGTGTACTTTGTGAAAGTTTAGTATGCCTAAAAAGGATATTGCACTACAGAAATTTCAGCTCAATAAATTGAACTTAAAAAATAAGTAACAGAGCTGTCCCGAACTTTCTAAGGATGAAATAAAGGTTAATTTGTTTTCTTCCCTTTTCACTGGAGCAGACTCACATTCGAGTGAGAGACCAAAACTGGGGGAGTCGAGTGGGACCAGGCATGCAGGGATGACTGACTCTCACAGCTGCCTAACGTGGCTCGGACTGTCAGTGCTCCACGTTTTAAGTGCCAGGTCTCTAGCACTTTGGAGAGCAGCTGGAGGCCCAGCAAGAGATGCTTGATGTTCTTGATGCATGTTGGTGTCTGTGAATTCACTGAACTCTAGGAGTCCCTCCAAAGTGCATTACACACTTTAGCGACAGGCACTTGGAAAGTCAAGTGGGAGCAGTGTCACCTGAAAAATGTTGATGCACCATTTGGTTGCCCTCTGAGCTTCCCTACAACTCTTAAACTTATGGCTCATTCAACAAAATAGAGCAGAGTTCAACCAGGAGGTAAAAATTTAGTATCTAGGCCGGGCACCGTGGCTCACACCTGTAATCCCAGCACTTTGGGAGGCTGAGGTGGGCAGATCATGAGGTCGGGAGTTCGAGACCAGCCTGACCAACATGGTGAAACCCCATCTCTTTTAAAAATACAAAAATTAACTGGGCATGGTGGTGCACACCTGTAGTCCCAGCCACTCAGGAGACTGAGGCAGGAGAATCACTTGAACCTGGGAGGAGGAGGTTGTGGTGAGCCAAGATTGTGCCAGTGCACTCCAGCCTGGGCAACAGAGTGAGACTCCATCTCATATAAATAAATAAATAAATAAGTATCTGTCTCAAAAGGTCTGAATCTCTCAATACATCCTATAGACCTGGGGATCTGTGAGTATTGTGCAGCAGGGAGACCTCCTAAATGATGGCATCTAGAGCCAAGAACAATGGCCGTTTTATGGCTTCCTGAAGCATAGAGTACCGGGGCTCAATGCACGTGTGCCATTGGTATCCGCATGGTGCTTTACAGAGAGGTCTGTCAAGGGATTGGCATCTGAATGTTGGCAGCAGAATGGCTACCAAATTTCTCTGGACTGGAAAAATATATTCAAAATCCATATTTTTGCTTGAAAATGTTTTTTATGGTCAAGAAAAAAAAATTTTATATGCATAGTCAGATTTACCAGTCTAATAAAAAAAGATATTCACTGATGAAGGAAAAGTGAACTAAAGATAATGTTACCAAAAAGTAATGATAGGTGATACTTTCACATTGCTATGTGTCAGGCATTGATCCAAGCTCTTTATTTAACAACTTGTTTAATCCTTGCAACAATCAAATGAGGTAGGTAGTAGTGCTATTTCCTCTTCACTGATGGAAACAATTGAGACTAAGCAGTTTGGCTGTAGATCATGCAGCTAGTAAATGATGGAGCTGGGATTTGAACCTTATCAGTCTAGCTCCAGAATGCATGTTCATAATCCCAAACCATGTAGCACAGTTGGAAGGGCAGCATTATCTCTGTCCCAGTTTACTTTTCAGTCTGCATTGATGTATATTGAGTATCTCTGTAGGAAGTCGTGACATTTTTCAGGTCCCAAAAGTCATACCCTTCAGAACTGTGAGATGACCCTTAAAGTAAAAAAGGCTTTAGTAGGACTTTAGTATCTTCATATTGTAGTTCTCCAGAAATAGAGGTCCTCAGAAAACACACACAGTCTTAGGGTATCTGTAATTCCTTAAAGGTGATGGTTGGCAAAGGCTCCTTGCAATCTCAAATCTCCCACTTCCCTTACTGGCTCGAAAGCTTGTTTGCTGAATCAACTGGGCTAGGCTGGAGTATGCTGCAGTAACACCAACTGGCAAATCTTAGTGGCTTAAAACAACAAAGGTTTATTTTTCACACATGTTACATGCCCACAGGTCATGGGTGTGTAGACAAGCACTGACATATTACATGCCTATCCCAAGTTGCCAAAGGGTCTCGACTTATAGAAATCATTCAAAGGCCCAGGATGACGGAGCAGCTTCAAGCTATCATTTTGAAGTGGGCAGCTGCCATACCAGAGGAAATTCTTGCACCTGCAATTAAAGGCACATAATCCATGGATCCAAACTGGTTACAGATCCCACTCAACCACAGGAGAACAGGAAGTATGATTCTAACATGTGCCCAAAGACAGCAGGAGCAAACAATCGCTGGTAAACACTAAGCATCAATCTTTACCTTGCTCAGTCTGAACTACTGTGAGAAAGAGGATTTCAGGCAACACCCAAGGCCAGGAGTTCAAGACCAGCCTGGCCAACATGCTGAACCCATCTCTGCTAAAAACACAAAAATTAGCTGGACATAATGGCAGGCACCTGTAACCCCAGCTACTTGGGAGGCTAAGGCAGGAGAATCTCTTGAACCTGGGAGGTGGAGGTTACAGTGAGCCGAGATCATGCTAGTGCACTCCAGCCTGGGCGACAGAGTAAGACTCCATCTCGAAAGAGAGAAATCACTACTAATCTGAATCTGCTGAGATCCTGGTAGCACAGTGAACAGGGATCAGTGCCAAGCTTTGTTGAGTCTGATTTAAATGCATTAGATTAGAAAGTACTCAATTTAGCTGGTTACTTTCCTGATTTCAGTGACTGCTCCATCCATTTCTCTCTGCTTCCCTCCTTTGCTTATGCCCCCATCCACCTGTCAGGTCCTGGGACTGCAATGCTGGCATTAGGAAATTTTCATCTGTAGTAATTTAAAGTGTTGAACGAAGCCATGATTGCAAAAGGTGAAGAACAAGAATGTATTTGTAAACATTTAATGTACCATCTCCTGACTATGCTTTTACAGAAGGGAGCTCTGTGGGATTCCCTTTCTCCCCATCATGCGATAGAGTCATTTAGTTTTGTCTGTACTACTTTTGTTGTGTACAAGATGCAGTTGTTCACCAAGCAGGGACTTGCCATCAAATTAGATTCTGGATTGGCCTTGGAAAGAGGAGGGAAGAGACCTGTCACTACTTCTTGGTCTGACTGATTGTGGGGGAAAGGCTGAACTGAAAACATAGTTGATTGTGGTGTGCTCTCCACAAGGAGAAAGGGGAAAGGGAGTTGATTCTGGAGTCACACAGACACTGGGTTCCAGTTCTAGCGGCACCACCTATTAGTGTGTGATCTTGGGTAGATCCGTTCATCCTTTGTAAACTCGCTGTCAACAAGTGCTCAAGAGGTTGGTCTCTTTAAACAGACATGAAATAAGGAAGGCAGTAGTCTTTGATTCTGATGTGTCAGAGTTGAAAAGTTTTAATGGCAATGAACTCATAGGGCTGTGCTTATGTTCAGTCATGGAGTCCCTAGGCATGTATCAATTTGTCATCTCACTCTTCAAAGAACCAAAGTTAACATATTTCTATGTGTGGTTCGTATCTAGGGGGCCAATAAATAAATGGAGATCACCAGTAAAAAGGCCTTTCAAGGAAAATGATGTCAAAATAGTTCATGGTAGGGACAGACATTGTCCTCTTACTGTGTAGTAAGCTGCCTGGTTTAAAAAATGACAGCATCCAAAGGCATCAAAAACAGGAAGGGAAAGGAGTCCAGCCTAGGTGGTTGCATCTATTATTTCATTACTGAAGAGAAACACGCCTCAGTGCTGGACGAATACACTCCATTGCATTTTTCGGAAAATGGATGTAAGGCATATTTCTTGTTTTCTATTTCATTAGCGTGAAAGTATGATAATGATCCATGGTTGAAATAAAGACCCATGAGTTTTGAGAAAATCAACACCAAGAATAAGATTGTTACCAAAGCAAAGGCCTCTTAAATTCTGTTGACTGTCATCTCCCTAAATCTAATCCTCGGGGACCTGGCAGCCTCCTGCTTATTCCCATCTGCGGCTGCAGTGACTTATTATTAGGGTAACACCTCCCTGAGGTGTAGGATTCAGTCTCTGTTCTACACCTTCAACAGAGACTGGATTATAGTCTATCAGGCTTTTTGATTAACCACCATAGGAGTGATGACATAATGCTTAGAGAAAGGTTTCTCAAAAATCACTTAATGAATTGAGATTCCTGGAGATGTGGTTTGAGAGCCTGGATTTTTGCATGATTCTAAAACACTGATGCTTGAAAACCAGTGACTTACTGTTCCTGTATGAAATAATTCCTAAAATGTCAACAAAGAGGAGCATCACATCTTTTTTTTTTTTTTTTTTTTTTTTTTTTTTTTTTTTTTTGAGACAGAGCCTCACTTTGTCACCTAAGCTGGAGTACAGTGGTGGGATTTCAGCTCACTACCACCTCTGCCTCCCGGGTTCAAGTGATTTTCCTGCCTCAGCCTCCAGAGTAGCTGGGAATACAGATGCACGCCACCACGCCTGGCTAATTTTTGTATTTTTGGTAGAGATGGGGGTTTCACCATGTTGGCCAGGCTAGTCTCAAACTCCTGACCTCAGATGATCCGCTGGCCTCAGCCTCCCAAATTTCTGGGATTACAGGTGAGAGCCACCGCGCCTGCCCAGAGCATTACATCTTGGAAGCCTTATGAAAACCAGAGGTGGATGGTTCTAGAGCTGGACTGTGGAGAGGGAGCATCCTGAAATCTAAGCAGTGACTTGCTTTCCAGATTTTTTACTCACATCTCCAGTAAGCATCCTAAACAAGTCATTTGCTGGGGATTTTCTCACTTTTAGATTACCTTAGTTCTTTGCCTTTCTAGTGATTTTTCATGGATTTCTCCTTTCATTTTTATAAGTCTACGTCTTTCCCCTCTAACTATAGATGACTCTTGGCTGTCTTGGCTCACTCCGTGTTTCCTCTGGTGCCCAGCACATAGGTTGTGCTGTAAGGATATCTATGAATGTGTTAATATGGGTGCAGCTCAAATGTCAGTTCAGCCGGGAACTTCAAGA
Organism: Saimiri boliviensis; assembly: GCF_048565385.1. NCBI lineage: Eukaryota > Metazoa > Chordata > Mammalia > Primates > Cebidae > Saimiri > Saimiri boliviensis. The sequence continues at coordinate 64,086,869 of NC_133464.1, read as the reverse complement.
CATCCTGCAGGAGATGCGTCTGCCTGAGTCTCCTAAGTCTCCTGCTCCATCCCTCACATGCTTGGAACTGTGATGCCACGTACTGGTGTCCGGAAAACACATGCTCATTGATTGCTGACCTTTGACTCCTTATCTCATTTTGATGAATGCCCTCATGTCCTTAGGGAAAGCTGCTCCTGCTGGCAGTTACCAGACATTACTCCAGAATGGCTGCATTTCAGATGGCTTCTGCAATAGGTAATGGCCACTGCCTAACTGCCTCCTAGATGTCTAGTGGAAGTCTCTAACTCAACATGCTCCGAACAAAACTTCTCATCCTCCCCGTCCATTCTGATCTGCGCACCATCTTCTCCATCTTGGGCAGTGACACCCGCAGGCTTCCAGGTGCTTAGGTCCAAAACCTTGGAGCAGCCTTTTATGCCTCTCTTCCTCTTGCACCCCATATCTCTGCAGCAAATTCTCTTCCTCTGCACCCCAATCGATCTGCAATATAGATTCAGAATCTGACTGCATGTCAACCCTGTGCTGATACCACCTTGGTCTTGGCCATCATTATTCCACTTCTGCGTTTCTGAAATGGCCTCTTAAGTGGTCTCCTTGACTTCACCCTTGCCTTACTGTAGTCTATTCTTGGTACAGCAGTCCAGGAAATCCTTTGAATCAAGTCAGATGATGTCACTCTGCTGCTAAAAATGCTGAAGTGCCTTCTCCACCCCTTTGTCTCTCAATTTCTTCCAGAATAAAAGCTAAAATCCATAATGAGGCCCTTCTGTATCTCTGTGGCCTCTTCTATTCCTGGTGCTCAGTCTGCCCCAGTGACATTCACCTCCTGGTTATTCAATGGTCATAGCAGGCACTCCCTTCCCAGGATGTCTGTTCTATGCATTTTTCTTAAAGAGTCCAATGGATAACTCCCTTGCTTTGTCCCCGTCTTTGCTCAAATGCCGTCTTCATAGCAATTCCATCCCTCACCACTAAGTTTAAAACTTCACCATTTCCCCAGTGCTTGTAATCTTCTTACCCAGTCCTAATTTTCCCTCAGCTTTTTACCACACTTTAGCATAGCGTGTACACTTCTTATTTATTATGCTTATTTGTCTTGTTTATTCACAACCAGAATGAAAGTGGGGCTGGGATTTTTTTTTTTTTTTTGTCTGTTTTGTTCACTATTTCTCTACTGCCTAAACTATTAAGTCAATATTGAGAAGGAAGGCAGGCAGGAAGGAAAGAAGGAAGAAAGGGACTCCATTTGTAGAAGTCCTAAATATTGAAATAGAGGTTGTTAAGCTGAAATTAACATTAATTCATGCTGAGTAGAGGAAAGAGAACCAAATTTTTTGAGAACTGGTACAGGAAGCATTTCTCACACACTGATTGTTTCCGATTGAAATCTATATGAGTGGTCTGCAGCACCTGCACAGATTGATTAAATGGCTTCCTGCCTAATCAACTCTCCATCAGTTATTATCTGTGTTCTCACCCGTAAGCAATATTGAATGGGGGATGGCTTCCTCCGGCTCCTGTTCAGGCTCTCAGAGCTATAGGGTGTGTGATACTGAGGTGGGGTGGAAGGAGATTCTAATCTAAACACAAGTTGAGAGAACCTTCTTGTTGGAGACTATTCTTACTGAGGGTGTCCCTTAGAAACCAGGCCTTCTTGGGGGTACTGGCTTGTGTGAGTCTGATGTGGAAGCTTTCATTCTATTCTTGATCCTGTGGCCTGGAGATAGATCCAAGAAAGATGTGGATAGGTCAAAAGCTATTTCTGCTTGTCAGCAATATCTTCAACATTAGCATCGCCAGCAGGGCTGGGTGTTAATGGGGGAGAATGTGGGTCATTGCTGGTTCCGTGATTCACTGTAAACACAGTTCTCAGAGCACTCCCCAAGGGTGGATTAGAGAGGGGCTCACTCTGTTGATATCTTTCAGCCACTCGGTAACTCACTGTCTTGGATGGGGGTCCAAGTAGGCCCATGTTGGACTGTGGATGTCCTCTAATTGTTATTAAAAGGGCTGAGTTATTGGAAGTCTTCCATGTGGTTCTAAGAGACAAGAAGTTGGTTCTTGTGGTGAAAGTGACTGTGGTGGTTTTAAGAGGTGGTTACAAGTTCCTTGGCACATCCCTTATTAAGAGATGGGTGCTGTGTACTGCCCTTGCACTGGTAAGGTGTGGGACCAATGAATGGACCACGGAGAAAAGCACAGTAATGCTATGTGACTTCCAAGGGTGGAATGCATCTTCCATTTCTATTGGAAAACTCACTCTAGGAGCCCTGAGCCACCATGTGAAGAGCCTGACTGTCCTGAGACTGCCATGCTGGAGAGGCTACGTGGAAGTGTGACAAGTGACAATTCCAGATGAATACACATACCCTAAGCCTTCCCAACCCAGGCACCAGATGGTGAGGAAAGAAGCCCCCTTGGAAGTGAATCCTCCAGCCTCACCTGTCTCTACATTCTGCCCACCTTTGAGTCATAGCTGAGGCCCCAGATATCTTGAAGCAGAAAACCTTCCCAGCTGTGGCCTTTCTGAATACCTGACCTATAGAATCTTTGCACATAACGAAACAGATATTATATGCCACTTAGTTTGGGGATAGTTTTGCAGTAATAAATTGTTAGAACAGTAGTATATGTGGAAAATACCAGCTTTGGAGTCAGTTAGACAACAATTCAAATGCCAACTCCCACTTGGCTATCTCTGTGATCTTGGAGAGTGTTTGATACAGCTTTAAAGTGGGGATAATATAACCGGTATTTCAGGTTGATGTGGGGGTTAAATGAGGTAGTATGTCCAAAGCCTATTACGTAAGAGTTTAAAAAAAAATCTTAATTTCCCTTTTTTTCTGTTCCTTTCCACTTAAGGAAGAATTAAACAATAGCCTAGTTACATCCATGTTGGAAATGCAAGTGTATCTGATGCATTTCGTGCTCCCAGGTGGGTCCCCCTGCATTAGAGCTGTTAGTTTACTTCTCCCTCTGTCCTGCCTGCTTCCCTTGACCTGTGAGCTCCATTCAGCACAGGTGTCCTCTTTATACACTTAGAGCTTAGCCCAGGGCTGGTTCGAAGTAGTTGCACTATCAGTGTTGTCAAATAAATGTGTTGAAGAAATGCCTACAAGTAGAAAGCTCAACCTGCATGTATGACTTCACAGTGGGATACGAGAGTATGAGGAATTGCATCCGTAACAATTAAATCTGATTTTTAAAAAGTCAGCTATCAAAGAAACCCAGATGTTGGCACTGACTGCCTGGGGTCAAATCCTGGTTCTGTTCCTTATTGACTTGGTAACCTTAGGTAAGTTATATAACCTCTCCATGTCTACCTTTTTTTAATCTACAAAAGGGGAGAAAAATAATGGTACTTACCTAAAAAGTGTATTGTGATGAGTAAACCCTATACAAAAAGCACCCGTAACAGTGCCTGGTGTGCGGTAATGCGGTGTAACACTGCTCCTCCTCGTTCATGGACCAGGAGCATCTACATCACCCAAGGACTTGTGAGAAATGCAAGAATCTCAGGCTTCAACCCAGACTGACCAAACAGAATCAGCATTTTAATAGGATCCTCAGATGATTCACGTGCCTCTTAAGACTTGAGAAAGCCCAGCCTGCTTTCCTAGTAAGCCTTAACTAGTATTACCATGTGGAAGAGCATTGTCATACATCTGGAAGACATCTTCCTAAAAAACTGATGCAGTCCCAAGCTGCAGGGTTTTTAAAACGTCATGGACTTGGGAGTTAGGCCAAGTGAAGGACAGTGCCACGGGCCACACCACTGTACACTTGTCCAGCAACGTCGTCTTATCTTCCCTTTGTGTTATACTCTGTCCTTTAGCACCTCCTCCCTTGCGGCTTGCAGCGAAACACCTATATCTTACCACACGGCTCCTGGTTTATTCTTGGACCTGAATGCTCTCTGCGGTTCAAGGGTCGTCCATTGCCAGGGCTTAGTCCAGGTAAAGGGAAATGGTATTATCTGTAGTATTCTGGAAAGTTACTTTGCATTTGTCAGAGGCATTCTCCTTTGTTTTGTTTCGTTTTCTTTTGTTTTGAGATGGAGTCTTGCTTCGTCACCCAGGTCGGAGTACAGTGGTGCGATCTTGGCTCACTGCAACCTCCATCTCCCAGGTTCAAATAATTCTCCTGCCTCAGCCTCCTGTGTAGCTGGAATTACAGGTGCCTGCCACCATACCTGACTAATTTTTTTTTTTTTGGTAGTTTTAGTAGACATGGGGGTTTCACCATGTTGGCCAGGCTGGTCTTGAACTTCTGACCTCAAGTGATCTATCCGCCTCAGCCTTCCAGAGTGCTGGGGTTACAGGTATGGGCCACTGTGCTCCAGCACACTCTCCTTTGTTAACACCTGTAAAATGCACCTGCAATTTTATCCCACACTAGGAAACCATTTAAAAAACGAATCCCTTTGTGTAAAGCCTTAGACAGATTGACCAGTTAACACTTCTGCTACTCTTAAGCAGAAATAACCATTGCGGTCTATTTGTGGACTGGTTTTCTTAGTAATACATACTTTTGCTAGCTACATACATCACTGTGGTGACAGTTAATCAGACAGTTTTTGGAATTAAGATGATCATTACTTGTAAAACTACAGAAGCTGACATCTCACTAAAATGTCATTGATGTCTATTCTGAGTGTTTTAAATTTGATACTTTAAAAAGCACATCACTCTATTAAGCTTCCTTTGATGTTGTCCATTATTTTAATAGCTTCAGAATGTTTTAATATCTTTTTGCAAATAATGTGAGAAAAAGCAATGCGGAATGGTTGAACTAAAGTAATCATCCTGATGCAGTGTTTTGCACACCCTGTCCCATTCCCACACCACACTAACTCTCCAGAATCAGCAATACAAGCAAGAGAGCCTTAGAGAAACTTCTGGGAAAACTCAGGAAATCAGTGGCTCCTGCATTAGGGCTCCTTGGGTTCCTGAGCTCTCGTTCTACTGAGAAGGACCACCCAGAACTGGGAATCTATGGCACCTCTTTCCTTCCATGTAAGAATTGCCTGGATGGCAGTTTTCTCAGTGGCTTTGTGGTAGGGGGTGACTGGGTCTTCTCCAGGTGCAGTAGGCAGACTGAGGCCACAGAGCTCTCTGGACCTTGTGACCAGAGGGGCAGGGAGGCAGTGCCTGGGTGGTAGCAGAGTTGGGCTCTACATCATCTATTCTGCAGAAGCGCTCCAATCTCTCCACCCCCAGGGTCTCTGCCTGGCCTCCTCTGCCTCATGCAGAGACAGCCTCCTAAGACATTGCAGACTCCAGATGTGAAATGGTTTGGAACAAAAGGGAGGAAGAAGTGACAGCCTCACCAAGGCACCTGTATTCATGCTGCCTCCTTCTCCTGCTGTGGTTTAATAATTCAGTTGCAGGCAAAGAAAGCAGGATGGCTTTATGTCCCCAAAGGGAGTCATTCAAATTTGCAAAGCCTCCATCCCAACCCGGGGGAGTCCAAAGGTTTTCTGGACCAAATGATCGCCTTCAATTCAGAGGTTATTGTTTTAATATAATGAAAAATGCAGTGACATCAGTGGCTTACAATAGCCCCCCATAACTCATCCTTTCAAGCTATGCAAGTCTATTTAGTAATCAGGGAGCACAAGGCAGGCTACTCTTTATCCAGGTTATTACAGAATCGGCAATGTTTGCTTTCTTATTACAATTTTCCAATTAGCAGGAGAGCAATGGCAGTAGGCCAGCTTGGGATCTCCAGGGAGATGCCTGACATTTTACATGCAACTTAAAGAGATAGGAGTTATCAGGGCTGTGACTTGTGCTAATCTCCCCTTTTCACCAAGGATTAGGTGGAGAGACGTAGATTTGTGGTTTTAATCAGAGGAGCTGCTGGAACTTTCATCATGGCCTTAGAATTGTGCCTGTGGCTCCTTCCTTCCTCTGATGGAACAGGCCACCAGATCCTTCTCACAGGATTTGAGATTATTAGGGTTTTCTGGAATTGGCAGCTGTGTGGTCGGCTGTTTCCCGCTTTGAGCCCAGTGAAACTTTCCTCCCCTCCTGCGCCCCTCTGTCCCTCGGCTGCGGGCAGCCTGGCCACCCCACTCTGCCTGTGCTCACCACCTTCCCTGGAAAGCTCTCTTACCTCCCTCTTCAGCCACTACACTTGGCCAGGCCTTCTACTCCAAGGAGAGCATCCTACACGAATCTCCTTCCTCTTAGAACTCTAGAGCGTGAGCAGTCTGCAAATAGGACCTTGCTTCTTAAAAAAGAATTGTATGTTAAGATTTGATCAGAAGGGCAATTCATTTTAGAGAATGTTAATACAAAATAGATACTACTAGGTGATCATTTTTAGCCCTTTAGCGAGTTTTCACAGATACATATTATGTTACTTTCCTCACTTGACAGTGTGCCATGAGCTTTTTCTCACATCATTAACAAGTTTTCTGCAGCATAATTTTAAATGGCAGAATAGTGTTTTATTATGCTGATATCTTATTACTGTTTTTAAAACAATTCTTTAATTTTTGGACATTTAGGGGGCTTTAAATATCTCTCTCATATGAACTGTGCAATGATGAATGTCTTTTTACATATCTGTTATTATTTCCTTAAGATACATTTCTAGAAGTGGAATTGCTGAGTTAAAAAGCATTTGTGTAGTGTTAGGATGGTCCAGTGGTCTAAAATGCATTTGTGTTGTAGGGGAGAAAAAGTAATTATCTTTTCCTTATTCGTTGCAAGGTTCATGGCTGATACCTATGGGGCCAAAAGGTTTCACCCTCTGAAGGTTCACTGGAAATGAACTTACAATAGGCAGACTAATAAGAGAAAAAGGTATACGAAGTATATATATGTCCATGGCACAGGGGAATCACAGGAGAATGATTACCCAGTGAGGTCCTGATGTTTATATAATCTTCTCAGGGGAAGGGGAGTTGGAGGTGTAGGAACAAATAATTTTAGGGGAAAATGGATTCAGGAGGCAGGCATTTGCTTGTGAATGATTCTCTTTGGAAATTGAAGGGACCAAAGAACAAATAATCATTTGGGACAAAGTTCAAAGTTCATCCAAGCTCCAGTTGTGGTCTTTCATTTTTAGTTCCATTCTCTGTGGTTTGAGTTTTAATCTTCTCTGGTTAGTAGAATTTAAGGGAAAGAATCAAAAGCAGTTGCCTCTCTGGGGGTCTGGTTTCTAGGTAGACAAGGCACTTCAGAGAACAGCTCCATCCTGTGCTTGGGGAGAGACGGGATTGAGACACAGGAGGCAGTGGTGGGAGATTCTGAGAGTCCTTGAAGCTGCTTCTCTACTTTAGCTACCAAAGCACTGTGTATTGGGGGATCATTTTCTGAGCCCTAACACACCCTCATAATAAAAGGAAGATTAACAAGAGAAAAGCATAATATATTTATGTAACCAAAGTTTTATGTGACACAGGAAGTCTTCAGAAATAAAGACCCAAAGACTCAGGATAAACTGTATATTTTTATTTTAAGTCTGATGAAAGAAGTGGATAGTTGTGGAGATATATGTTGGTCTCTGCTGCTGCTGGAAAATGGGGCACTCAGCAGTGGGTGGATCCAAGTCAGCCTTGGTGAGTGGAAGTCCATGTTGCTGAGCCCATGCACAGCCTCCATCCTTGCCACCATGGCCACTTGGCTCATGGGCCCATTGGGCGATAACGGGTGGCTGGGGAAAGAGGTTGAGTGGTATCCACAGAACGGGTCATCCTATGCACTTGATATTAAAATTCTCCTCTGCTGAGGTCACCTGTTGGTGTGCACTCACATGGGATGCAAATGTCTTCAGTTTTTGACCACTCAGAGCGGGCCATCCACATACCTCTTCCCCAAATTTCTTTGTCACCAATTTTCCAATCATGCTTCTTCCAAGTCTCTGACCATCCAGCCAAATCATTGGCTACAGCCCATGAATCAATATATAATTGTGCGTCTGGCCATCTCTCCTTCCATGCAATGTGCACAACCAGGTGCACTGCTTAAAGTTCTGCTCATTGGGAAGATTTCCCCTCACCGCTGTCCTTCCAAAATGTCCTAGAAAGTGGCTATGGTGCTGCAGCTGTCCACTTTCAGGTGGTGCCTGCATATTATGCAGAACCACCTGTAAACCAGGCCTATTCTTCTCTTTCTCTGTCAACTGATCATAGGGAACTCTCCATGAGGCCATTTGCGCAGGCTGGGGGAGAGAAGGGAGTGTGGCAGGAGTGAAGACCATGGACATTTGAGCCACTTCCTCATGTAACTTACTTGTGCCTTCAGGACCTGCTTGTGCAAATTGTGCCTTCAAGCCCAATCACATATACACCACCTCTATTTGATGATGGAATCCTACTGTGCATGACCCACTTTATGGCTAGATGGGTCAGAAAGCACCCAGTTCATGATGGGCAGTTCAGGTCTCATGGTGACTTGATGACCCATAGTCGAACGTTCAGTTTCCACCAAAGTCCAGTAACAGACCAAGAGCTGTCTCTCAAAAGGTGAGTAGTTATCTACAGAAGATGGCAGGGCCTTGCTCCAAAATCCTAGAGGTTTCTGCTGTGACTCCTCTATGGGGGCCTGCAAAAGGCTCCAAACAGCATCCCTATCTGCCACTGATGCCTCAACCACCATTGGATGTGCTGGGTCATAGGGCTCAAGTGGCAGAGCAGTTTGCACAGCAGTCTGGACCTGTTGCAGAGCCTTCTCCTGTTTTGGACCCCACTCAAAACTGGCTGCTTTTCAGGTCACTTGATAAATGGGCCAGAGTAACACATCCAAATGAGGAATGTGTTGCCTCCAAAACCCAAATAGACCCACTAGGAATTGCGCCTCTTTCTTGGCTGTTGGAGGGGCCAAAGGAAGCAACTTATCCTTTGCCTTAGAAGGAATATCTCAACAGGGCCCACACCATGGTTCCCCTGAACACTTTACTGAGTTAGAAGGTCCCTGCATTTTAATGGGATTTATTTCCCATCCTCTGGCATACAGATGTCTCACCAATAAGTCCAGTGTGTTTGCTACTTCTTGCTCACTGCATCCAATCAGCATAATGTTGTCAATGTAAGGGACCAGTGTGATATCTTGCAGGAGCAAAAAGTGATCAAGATTTCTTTGAATAAGATTATGACGCAAAGCTGGAGAGTTGATATACCCCTGATGTAGGACAGAAAGGCTTTTTGCTGGCTTTGTCAGATGAAGGCAAATTACTTCTGGTGAGCCTTAGGGACAGGAATAGAGAAAAAGGCATTTGCCAAGTCAATGGCTACATATCAGGCACCAGGAGACGTGTTAATTTGCTCAAGCAATGAAACCACATCTGGTACAGCAGGTGCAATTGGAATAACCACTTGGTTAAGTTTATGATAATCCACTGTCAATCTCCAAGATCCATCTGTCTTCTGCACAGGCCAAATGGGAGAGTTGATTAGGATGTGGTGGGAATGACCACGCCTGAATCCTTCTAGTCCTTGATGGTGGCACTAACCTCTGCAGTCCTTTCAGGGATATAATATTGTTTTTTATTTACTATTTTTCTAGGTAGAGGCAACTCTAATGGCTTCCATTTGGCTTTTTCCACCATAATAGCCTTCACCCTTTCAGCCAGGAAGCCAATGTGGGGGTTCTACCAGGTGCTAAGTATCTATTATGCCAATTATGCATTCTGGCACTGGAGAAATGATCTCGGGATGAGTCTGGGGACCCACTGGATCCACTCTAAGTCAGACCTGAGCTAAAACTCCATTAATTACCTGACCTCCATAAGCCCCTACTTTAACTAGAGGATCACAGTGACATTTTGGGTCCCCTAGAATCAACATCGGCTCAGAGCCAGTATCGGTTAGTCCCCAAAACGTCTGATCATTTTCTTTTCCCCAATGCACAGTTACCCTGGAAAAAGGCCAGAGGTCTCCTTGGGGAAGGATGGGAGAAAGAATAGCTGCATAAGTTGTCAGTAACATGGTGGGATCCTTCCTCAAGGAGACCTGGCCTCCCTTCATTCAAGGGGTTCTGGGTCTGTAAACTGACTCAAGTCTGGAAATCAATTGAGGGGCCATGATTCTCTGTTTTTATCATTCAAATTAGTCTTTTGTCCATTCAGCATAGAAGTTTTCTGTTTGTTTAAAATTAAGTAGAAATGCAGTAGTCTTCCTATCAATTTCACTTCCAGGAACACCGTGATTCATTAGCCAATGCCAGAGCCCTACATGAGTCAGACTATTCTGATTGCCGTTTTGCCACTGCTCTCCATTACAGTACCTATGCCCACTCTGCCTTTGAAAGTCGAGTGCCACCACTTGGTCCCTGCCACCTGGGGATCCAATTATTCCCATTGTATTTAAATTTTATAGTTGAGTGACTGTGGTTCTCATTGTTAGATCTGACATACAGAGAAAAGCAATTACAGGGCTCTTCAAAGATGCAGGTGCTGCCCTCACAAATCTGTTTTGCAAGGTATTGGTCAAGAGGATATCTTCTGGACACTCCCAGCTGGGATGAGTAGGTCTGCTCCACCATCTCAATCTCTCTAAGCCTTTGGATCCCTTCCTCAGCTTTAAGGGAAATCAGGCATTTCCTTGCTCACAGTAGGCCATCTTTCAATCCATCTTTCAGCTAACCAAGCAAATAAACTATTAGAGCCTTTTTGAACTCCCCAAGCTGCAATGCTAAATCCAGAGTCTCTACTTAATCTTCCCAAATCAGTAAATTCAGCCTGATCCAACTATATGTTCTTTCCACCATTATCCCACACCCTTAATATCTGTTCCCATACCTGCTATCCAGATTTCTGTTTATTTAAATTAGAAAACTCAAGCAGTTCTTTTTTTAGTGTAGCACACCTCCTCATGGTTCACACTCTCAACTTCACCTCTAGGGACCTGCTGAGACTTTAGTCTAGTTATAGGTCTAGAAGCAAACAGGGGTGTTGGGAACAGCTCCTGAGGAGAAGTGAGATTATCTTGCCTGCCAACTGCTTCAGCGGAGGCAGCACAGGCTTTATCTCCTCAGACAGGTGGAAAGGCTGATGGCAGCATGGGTCAGGGAAGGTATGTTGCCACTACGGGGGATGGGGAAGCTGTTCCTCTGGCAAAAAAGGTTAATCAGAGTTTACAAACTCAGCATCCCCAGTTTCATCAGGGTCCTCCCACATGTCCGCATTCAAAGCTGCAGGATTCTATTCTTTTCCAATCCATGCCCTTAGTTTAACAGTAGACACCTGGTGATGCAAGTGCATGCACCTATCATTGCAGGTCAGCCACTCGCAAGATAAGAGCTTGTGTCTGTTTTCCCACAATTTCAGCTCTTTCTCTACAAGAGATAAGACTCTCACTCAGGGCAATCTTAACAGATTTGAGGCTCAGTATTTGCTTCTGAAGCTAGGAAATAGAAACCCTGAGTTCATCATTTTCTTTCATCACTTTGTCCACTGAACTTAGGAGCAACCAACCAGCTTCATTATGTTCCTGGGTTCTCCACATATAGTCCAAGGTATTATGTATAGAGTTACTCAACTCCTTGCCTCTCATGAGCGATGAATCAGGAATGTTGAATGCATTTATTTTGCATAACTCTCTAAACAGTTCAGGCCAAGAACTATCTACCAGTGTTCTCTGTACTATTAGAAGTAGGGTGCTTAAAACTGACACAAGAACAGAAAATTAAACACCGCATGTTCTCACTCATAGGTGGGTGTTGAACAATGAAAACACATGGACACAGGGAGGGGAGCATCACACACTGGGGTCTGTTGGGAGGAAATAGGGGAGGGACAGTGGGGGGTGGGGAGTTGGGGAGAGATAGCATGGGGAGAAATGCCAGATATAGGTGATGGGGAAGAAGGCAGCAAATCACGCTGCCACTTGTGTACCTATGCAACAATCTTGCATGTTCTTCACATGTACCCCAAAACCTAAAATGCAATAAAAAAATAAATATATAAACTTGAAAAAAAAGAGAAAGAAATAGGGTGCTTAGTTTTGGGTCTAATCATGTTAAGCAGCCAACTCCAGAAACCCCAAAACTAATGAAAGAACTCCATCCTTAATATTCTGTTCCTCTAGAACCAATCCTGTTACCAAAATCTGTATTAGTCAGGGTTCTCTAGAGGGACAGAATTAATGGAACACACACACACACACACACACACACACACACACACACACACACACAGGAGTTTATTAAGTATTAACTCACATGATCACAAGGTTCCACAGTAGGCTGTTTGCAAGCTGAGGAACAGGGAGAGCTAGTCTGAGTTCCAAAACTGAAGAAGTTGGAATCCGATATTTAAGGGCAGGAAGCATCCAGCATGGGAGAAAAGATGTAGGCTGGGAGGCTAGGCCAGTCTCTCTCTTTTTTCATTTTTCTTCCTGCTTATATTCTAGCCATGCTGGCAGCTGATTAGATTGTGCCCACCCAGATTAAGGGTGGGTCTGCCTTTCCCAGCCCACTGACTCAAATGTTAATTTCCTTTGACACACCTAGGATCAATACTTTGTATCCTTCAATCCAATCAAGTTGACACTCAGTATTAACCATCACAGGGTCTCACTCTGTTATCCACGTTGGAGTGCAGAATTATGATTATGACTCATAGCACCCTTGACTTCCTAGGCTTAGGAGATCATCCCACCTCAGTCTCCTGATATTAGCTGGGGCTATTGGTGCTTACCACCATGCCCTGCTAAATTCTTTGTATTTCTTATAGAGATGGAATTTTTCCCTATTGCCTAGGCTGGTCTCGAACTCCTGGGCTCAAGAAATCCTTGGCCTCTCAAAGTACTGGGATTATAGGCATGAGCCACCATGCCCAGACCTTAGCCTAGAGGAGTTTCATCATCTGTAAAATGTGAATAATGAGAGTATCCACCTTAAAGGTAGTGCTTTGCAGGTAAAATACAAACAGTGTTTACCACAAGATGAGTAGTGATTCAATGTTACTGTGTTGGAGGTGGTAGTTAGCCTCCAAAATCTGTTTTCCTTCTTATATAGTACTATTTTGTTCCACTTGATTTGGGCAAATGGCTGTATGGAATAAAGACTCTTTCCCCAGCACCCATAAGTCAGTGTGGTCACCCCAGTTTTAACCCTTCAGAGAGTCAGACTCAACCCCAGAGCAGAAAGGGCCTTAGAACTCATCTTGTTCTTTATTATACAATGTGTGATCTGAAGCCAAGCAGCCTGAATGTCACCTGGGAGCTTGTCAGAAATGCAGAATCTGAGACTCTATCCAGCCCTACAGACTCAGAATCTGCATTTTAACAAGATTCCAGCCAGTTGTAGTGGCTCATGCCTATAACCTAAGCACTTTGGGAGGCTGAGCAGGAGGATCACTTGAGGCCAGGAGTTCAAGACCAACCTGGGCAACATGGAGAGATTCTATCTCTATACACACACACACACACACACACACACACACACACACACACACACACACAAAGGTATAAAATTAGCTGAATCTAGTAGTGCACGCCTGTAGCCCTGCCTAGTTGGGAGGCTGAGGCAAGAGGTTTGCTTGAGACTAGCAGTTCAAACCACAGTGAGTTATGATTGCGCCACTGTACTCCAGCCTGGATGAGAGTGGGTGATCCTATCATTAAAAATAAATAAATAAAATAAAATAAAACAGAAACAAGATCTCCAGGTGGTTTGGGACACCCTAAAAGCATGAGAAGCACTGATCCGGCCTGATTCCATCCGTCTCCCCTCCCAAGTTCAACACTTCCCTTGCCTCTCTCATTGCACTGCCCCTTCCCTTGGGGTGCTGCCAGCTAGCAGTCGTCTTCCTTTTGCTTTTCCTCTGACACCCCCATGGGAGAGAGGAATGGGACAACTCGATGCCACCCTTTTGAAAAGTTGCTCACCCTCCAATCCAGGCTCTTGAGATCTGGATGTGCCCAGTCCGTTGGGCTTGGTTCGGACTTGGACTGGAACGGTGAGAACTGGTGTGGAACTATATTGGTGATGGGTGGTCTGGGGCCAGGCATGGAGAAGAAGCTGAGTGAACCAAACTGCTTGGATATCTGAGTGGCAACAGAACAGGGTCTTTGACCAGTGTCACACCAGCCAATCCCCAAATTTGCCAACAGGGATCCAGTGGATACTATCAGAAAGACCAAGAGGTGAATTGTGCAGAATGATTATTTCAGAGTTTATAAAACTCAAGTTGCTGTTCGCTCTATTTCTCTGTGCATAAGTTAAAAGTTCAGCTTTATCAAAAGTAGTGAATGTTTTTTGAGCTCCTACTGCATGCTGGGCTGTGTGCAGGGTTGGGGAAGTGATGGTCTTTGCCTTCCTGTTCACAAATGGAGAGGGAGACATTTGCCAATAACTGGAACTGAAGAGGGCCTGAGCTGGAGATGTGGTGTAGACACAGGGATGGTGGGAGAGATGGATCCCCCATGATGGAGGGTGGCAGACACCCCGGCTGTCAACCCAAAAGCCGTGGGTCTTGCTTCTTTCTCATTAACATTATTCTGATTTTGATCATGGGCTTCAAGGGAGTTGGAGCTTATATATTTTGTCAACCTTAACAGGTCAGTGTAGAAAGGGAGGATGTTAACTTTTTTCAAACACATCCCTGCTGGAAGTAATTATATTCATTTGTCATCTCTTTCTATCTTTTTAAAATCTGTCTCTTCCCGTTGGAACAGAAGACCCTTGACAGCAGGGATTCTGCCTGCCTTGTTCAGGGCTGTTCCCCTAACACTTTGGGAACAACGTCTGGCGTGTGGTCTGACATTCACATGAAATATGCAGCCCAACCCCGTCGGGACACTTATTTCAATTCTGCAAATAGTTATTGATTTCCTCTCATGTGCCAGACCCTGTGTTGGGCCATGGGGACCTGGTGAACAGACACAGATCTGGGAAGACAAATGTAAAACAAGTGAATAGAGGAGCTTCCCAGCTGATGAACACATGGAGGGCCTGGGAGGGTGAGTGCCCAGAGAGGGCATGGAAGCTCCAGAAGCTCTGAGTGATGCCCCCTCCCTCACCACCTTGCTCTGTGTATCTCTATTTTAGCTGTTCCTGAGTTCTGCAGAAGACAAATCATGCCATGTTTACTTATCCACAGGGTTATTTGGCTATCTTAGTTACACTTAAACAGTGATATTTTTTCAACCATTGGTTACTTTCCAAATTTTATATTATAAATGAAAAGTTTTTAAGCTATGTTTAAGATCAAGAATGTTAAAATGATCTTAAAACTTGTCGGGGATACCAGTAGCAATACCTACAGAATTTGTATGATGACCATTGTATTTGCTGCTAAGAGTAAAACTGATCTTTCAAAACTAACTTGTAAACATATTTAATCATTGTTTTTTCTAGATCATTTTTATCTGGACATCAACCAGAAACAATTTAAACTTTGTAAATGCATCCAGAATTCAATGCAGCAGCAGGTTTATGGCAAAAATGCAAAAGTAAACAGAAAGTAAAATTTCTGGCTTTTCTGCTATAAATGGAGTGAAGAAAATTGACTAAGATCAAGTAAAACCAACTCATATAATTTGACCAACAATAGAATGTTTACCATCACATGGAGCAGCTGTTTATTTTAGGAACATAATGTCATTCATTCACGTAGTAATCATGCTGTGGAAATGCGTAACCTATACCTAGTGGATCATAATTGCCTTTAATCTTTTTGTGATAGAAAAACCCAAACAAAACACAAGCTTCTATAAGTGTGACAGGTGTTACGGGGTGACAGGACTCAGGGAGCTCACAGCAGAAGGATTTAACCCAGTGCACACTTTAGACTTGGAGGTGTCAGCAAAGATTGGCTTGAGGCATGAAGAAATAGAAATTATCCAGAAAAACGAGGTGGGGTCAGCAGGAAGAGCGTTGCAAGCAGAGGAGACAACACAAAAACACTGAAGAAAGAGGACACCGAGCAAATCCCAGGGCCTGAGAGACGGTCAGAGTTGCAGGAGAACAGAGAGTGAGGGAAGGTGGGTGAAGTGAGAATGATGCAGAAGGTAGAGTCAAAGTGGGCCACGTGGGCGGAGCTGGCAGAGACAGAAGGGAAAGCAGGCTGGGGGCATGAACCCGGGAGGGTCCAGACAGGGTCAGATGGCTGCGGAGGCCCCAAAGAGGTAAAGGGCAGCGCTGAGTGCTAGGCACTGTAGTCCCTTGTGTGTGACTGTTGCCTGCAGGGATGATGGCCCCCATGGGCGTCCTGACCCCAGGCCCACCACTGAATGAGTGGTGTGAATCCACACTTATCGAAAGAACATTGGCAGTAGAGTCTCACTGACCCCAATAGTACCACTGGGAGGAGCCTCTGCTGCTGAACTGATGGTGGTGGGCGGAGAAGAGGTACTTTGAAGCAAAGCTCTGGGAGTTGAGTCAGTATCACTGTGTTTCTTTTTTTTTAAAAAAAGTGTTTCATTTATTTCTCGTTGTTTTATTGATGTGTGCTCTTAATTTTAATTAAAATACTAGGATGGAAATGTCTGGGGGAGCCCTGAATTTAGCTCTGTTGATAGGACTGTGGAGGCAGCAGCTCTGTCTTCCCTTTCCTCGGTCTCACCAAACCCATATTTTTCCAGAAGTACTTTGAGCTTGTCAACCTAAATAACAAACGGAGAGAGAATTTTTAAAAGAAAATGATATTTATTTCGTAATACAGCATTGCAATGGGAACACACATGCACAGCAAACTACGTGCATGTTCAGGGAGGTAAAGGAAGACAAGGGTTTTTAAAGGGAAAAATAAGGAGGATTCCATGATTGTTTTAAAATAATTAACCTTGGCTACAAAGATCAGTAACAAAGATGATGCCAGCTCAAGGTTGGACAGGCAGTTGCTGGGCAGATGTCCTTGCAGACATAATTTTTTGTGTAAGGTTGGGATGGCCTTTGTGCAAGGTTGTGGTTCTTGTAGAGTCTCTTTTGTTATCAGGCGTTCAAGCATGAGAACCTGCTCTAAAGGCCTTCCTGGACTCTATTTGTCAAAGTTTTCTTAACATTGGTGACTCCATTTTGATTCTGACAATTTTCACCAACTCTAACAGGATTTGCTGTTTTAATTCAACTTGATAAGCATTTCTTGAGGCCCCACTATGTCAAAATGCTAGGTACGGAGGGGTATACAAAGATGAATGAGACCGTCTTGGCTCAGGGCACTGACTGGCACCTTACTTAGGGAGAGGCCTGGAAATAGCAACTCTGGTACCAGGAGGAATAAGTGGATGCTTTCTCTAATGGGGTTCAAGTAAAGCGCCCAAAAGAAATGGCAGAAATGGAAGCTGGGGCAAGGAATGTTTCACTGAGGGGTGACCCTTGTTCTGAGTTTTGCAGGCTTATATTGTCATGATAGGAGGGAAAGAGAGTTCCAGCAGAGGGAACAGTTTAGACAAAGGTCTACAGGAGTAAATCCCAGTTACTGAAGTGCAAAGGATGAAAAATAACTTTTTCTTCAGCTCTCTCGAGTTATAGTTGGAATATAAACTGTAACAAAAGACAGGTCAGTAAGAGAAAAACAAGTCTATGAACATGTATGTCTTATAAATATATGGGAGACATCCAGAGATGAGCAGTTCTCAAAAAGGTCAGAACCCCAGCTTGCATGGCCTCTTCAACAAAGAACAGTACATTTTTAGAGAAGTGACAAGACGAAGGAAAAGGACTTTGAGTCTCTCGGGGCAGTAAATTGTGGGAAGGCAAATTCATGTAGGAAAAACTAGTTGGGAAAGCTTGTGGATGTGAATTCCTCTGGTACCATCTCTGGGCTGATAAGGGTCTGTGATATTGTGAAATATATATTTGGTCTTGCCTTGCCATACAGCTTCTAAAACCCTTGGGATCTCCAAAGAGATGTCTCTCCATATGCTAATGAGCTGACTGGTGGCAAAACCAAGGGAGGATGAGAGGGATGGAATCTTCAGCCTTACCCTCAACCTCTAAGGAGGGAACAAGGGCTGAAGGTAATATTAAGCTGACCACCAATGGTCAATGATGCAATCAATCATGCCTACATAATGAAGCTCCTGTCAAAACCCAAGGCTGGGCGCAGTGGCTCACACCTATAATCCCAACATTTTGGGAGGCCAAGACAGGCAGATCATGAGGTCGAGAGATCAAGACCATCCTGGCCAACAACATGGTGAAATCCCATCTCTGCTAAAAATACAAAAATTAGCTGGGTATGGTGGTAGAGGTTGCAGTGAGCCGAAATCCTGCCACTGTACTCCAGCCTGGTGATAGAACGAGACTCCATCTCAAACAACAACAGCAACAAACAAGCCCCAAAAAGACGGGGTTCAGTGAACTTCAAGAGGTTCCCAAAGGGTGGCATGCCTGGAGCTTCCCCCATACCTCATCCTACGCATTCAACTCTTCTTCTGAGTCCTTTGTAATATATTTTATGATCAACCAGTAAATGTAACTGTTTCCTTGATTTTTGTGAGCTACTCTAATGTAACTGTTTCCTTGATTTTTGTGAGCTACTCTAGCAAATTCATCAAACCCAAGGTGGGGGGTCTTGGGAACCCCAGTGTATATAGCTGGTTGATCAGAGGCATCAGCAAAACAACCTGGTGCTTGCAGTCAGCACTGGAAGTAGGGACAGTCTTGTGGAACTGAGTCCTCAGCCAGTGTGATGTGACGCCATCTCCAGGTAGATAGCATCAGAATTGAACTGAATTAGTGGACACCCAGCTGGAGCCTGCTGCAGAATTGATTGCTTGCTTGGTGTGTGGGTAGAAATCTCCATTCATGAAGTGTCAGAAGACACTCATCTAGTGAGAATCTAGTGGGAGAAACAGAGCCTGATTTTCTACTCAGGTTCCAAGGTTGTCTTTGGTGGTTAATGTTTATTCTCCCTTGTGGGGTTGGGGAAGTTATCTTTTGTCTTTGCAAACCTGTGTCCTGCTTTTAGGCAAATAGAGGCAGGGGCAGAGAGCTGTCCTACATTTTCTTCTTAATTCAGCTCAACAATCCTTCGTATTTTGGGGTGGTGTATTCCAGTCTCCCACAGAAGCATGGGAAGTGGGGTGGACCCCTGGGGGAATGCAGCTTGAAAAGTAGCAGAGGCCCCGTGGCAATGGCTTTACGTGCCAGGCTGGAGAGTTAAAATCCCTCCTGAGGCACTAGAGATCCATGGCGGACTTTGTAGGAGGGGAGTAACATGGACTTATGTGTGCTACATAACGATAATCTTTCCGGCAGTGCAAAGGGAGAATTGCAGAGGCAAGAATTTGGAAATAAAAGGATTCAGATGTGGGGGGTGTGGCAAATAATAATTCTGGAATCCAGACAAGACTTTGGGGAGGAGGAGTGGGTCTGGAAAAGAAAGATTAAGCACAAGGTATAAAAGAGAGCAATATTATCAACCCAGCTAAAATAAATTTAACAAATAATATAATAAACCTACTCTTAACAATTTCAGAAATTATAGTACAGCAAGTGTAAAATACAGGAGAAACAGAAAGAAAGCTGTTTACAATAATATAGTATGCATTTCAATGTGAAATAGATATTTTCACCCATACTAGAATCATCTACATACTGCATCATACTACAACATAATATCATGCAGGATATTTTATGTGGCATTTCAAATACCTGGAGAGACATTGCCATGTACAATGTGGTCTTTCTGAAAATGTGGCCATGTCTTGGAGAAGCAGAGATGGGGAGGAAGAATCCAGGGAGCGCCAGTGCCTTGGAGGTGAGGTGAGAAAGCGGGACAGGTCTAAGATGCCGTCCCCAAGTGATCCGCCATCTCCCACCTCTCAAAGTGCTGGGATTACAGGAGGGAGCCACCATGCCTGTCTCCTGTTAGGTCAGTTTATCAAGAATTCCCCTACCTTGCTGTCTCCTCTTAGTAATTTTCTGTCCACCAGCCCCCTCCCCACTCTGCTCCTTGGCTATAAATCCCCACTTGCCATGGCTGTATTCAGAATTGAGCCCCGTTCTATATTGAGGTTTTTGTCTCCTCCTGTAATTGTTCCTGAGTAAAGTCTATTTTTGCCACTTTAACTACTGTCAGGCTCTGGATTTCCTTAGCAGTTGTAAGGACTGGAGAGTAGAAAATGAGTGTGGGTACTGTGTGTGTGTGTGTGTGTGTGTGTGTGTGTGTGTGTGTGTGTGGAGACTGACGGGGAGATATAGAGTAAGGTAGATGAGGATAAATTACAATTCGTTTGATATGAGTTCTATTTACACAATCTGTTGAATTAATAGAAAACCATATCAAGTTTTCTTTTTTCCTTAAGAACTTTCAAAGGCACCTAGCGCAGTGCTCCTGGATCATGTCACAGGCACTTTATCACTTGTCAGTTGAATCCAGGCATTTGGTTGGCCTTCCGGTAAAACAAGAGGTAACTTAAAGAATGTGTTGGAAATAGTTGAGTTTCCTGTTGGGCTAAATCTCCTTGAGGAGGTGATGGACAGATCACAGGTTACCATTTCTCCATTTAGACATGGGAAGAGGACAAGGATGATGCCATTTTTTAAAAAACGATTCTTCATTTGGCACCAGGACAGCAACGCATGTAAGTTTTAGTTGTCAAATTAAAATATTTTAGAGCCTGATCTCCAGACCTCACTGAGGCAGCACAGCTCCTCTGCCCCTCTCTCCCAGCCTGCAGCAGCAGAATTCACCTAATTCCGTTTTATCTCCCTGACCTGCTGTGCTTATTATGTTACCTTTCTCCTATTCACCAAATTGTTTAGCACAACTGAATCAGGCTGACATTTTGATAATAAACTTCAGGACTAGTGGAGTTTTCAAATTTGGTGTCTCTTTCCCTAATACGGTTTTCATTGATTCCGAGAGTTGCTGTAACAGCCGAGGCTTTTTTTATAATTCCCAGGCAGAGACTCAGACATTCTTCTGAGTGGGTGTGCAAGATCACTCTCTCTCTTTGTACAAAGATGGCTTAGATTTCTTTGCAGCTTCCTCTCCTGCAATAGCTTAGGAAGCATAAATGGGTTGGGGGATGAGGCGTGTGTTGAATGAAAATGTTTTGTAATTTCAAAGCAACCAAACAAAATAGATCCTTGAGAATGGTTTTATTTTCTGTGGCGACATAGTTGTGGGCACAAAATCTTTTTCTCTTCCTTAACCCGCATCTGTAGCCTTTTGCATTACCTCGTCAGTAGCAGAAAATAGGATTTTTCACCTGCAGATAGTGAAAAGAGGCTAGCCTAAACATTAGGTAGAAATTACTTGTCAAGTTTGATCAATTCACAGAAAATCCAAATCCCCTTTGAAAAGGCACAGTTGATACTCAGAGATTAGCGGGGATGTCCTTTATAGATCCATTGTTTGGCTAAATTGTCTGCATATGCAGCATGTTTGCTAAATGAATGATACATTTGCATTTAAATGGTCCATAAATAATTTGATTCTGCACCAGACAGTGCAATAAACAAGCCCCCTCCTCCTGCTGGGCTTGTGAGATGTGTGAGTGTGGACTCTCTGCTATTGCTTTGACTGTGCTATTATTTGACAAGGCACTGGGGAAGGAGTACATGAATCTATTAACGAGTGCTAACTTCCATTATGAGCTGAGATTTGAGTGAGCAGGCAGAGAAATCTTCCATAATGTGCTGCTTTGGCCTCCAGCTCTCTGGGCAAAAAAAAAAAAAAAAAAAAAAATTTAAGATAATAAATAAGAGTGAAAGCTTGGACATGAAGCCCAACACCCCTCTCTGTGCTGCTGCCACTGTAGCAATTCTACTTTGCATGTTGAGGAAGGAAGGTGTGAGGTGTTAATTACCATCTGCCTGCTGCTTTTTATAAGAGCATTGATTACCCGTTCCTCGAATCCAGTGGCACCATGGTGAGTATTTATAGCACACATGTGAATGTGGGGCCCATGATCTACGTTTGAGTTGATCCTTTGAGGGCTTTAGCTACAGTGCAGACACGGCCAGGTATGAGTATCATGCAGCTCTCTCCCTCCATGTCCAAACTAATGAGTTCCAGCTCTTAATTTGGAAGGTTGGAAATTGAATGACGGCATTGACAGTTGTCAGTTTCCATGTGCAGTTATGTGATGCCTGTTATACCAAAACTGAGACTTTTTACAGCCTCCTTTTATGAGATGTGTGATGTTCTGTTCTTTTAAAAGGCTCCAATGGGACAATATACCTTGATGTAAGAAAGTTCAATATATTAAATCCAGTTATACAGGAAAGAAATATAGAAGGATGGTGATTCACTTTGCAAAAGAATTCACAATGGGATTCTTAAAGTGATAAATATTATATGTGGCACTTAGCATGTGATTTAGTGCATTGTTTTGGGAATGTGTCTTTGTGCAAAAGGCTGTCTACTCCAAGAGTTCTGGTGCTTCTTACTTCAGATTCTTCAGCCTTTGCTCCCCAGCTCATGCTGGCGTGAGGACAGCCAAGTACTGAGGTGAAAATCCCGGTGGTAGTTGCCTCTCATCCCCAGTTTTATTCCTGAAACTCCAAGTTTCTCATTTTTTACTGTGGCAGATAGCATGAACTGGCTCACTTAACCCAGGTTCCAGTGCCCTTTTAATCTGCCTTCCTGAGCTAGAATGCCCAAAGGCTGACCCACCCATATTCCCCAGTTTCCCTGGCATTTAGGAATCCTCATATGATTTAGCGACTTAATCTTCTTCTGGCAGGCATAGCTGGTTCTTCTGGGGCAGCTGGGGTAGAGTTTCTGCTCCTAGAGGTCAGTCTCTAGCATCAAGTTGCCAAGCAACAGAAAGCAGCAGCAGTGGCATTTCTGCTAGAAGAGCTCTGTACTGTAGCTGTGTGTTTTCTCCAGCTGCTTTGCCCCTGGATGTCACTCGCTAGCCTTCCAGTCGGCACAGCAGAGGGAACTTTCTCTCCACCCTCTGAAGGTTGGATACTTGAGTCTGCTGACATAAACTGTCCATAGGCAGATTAACAGGAGAAAAGGCATACAAATTCATTAATATGCAAACGCATGGGAGTCACACAAAATACAAAACTCAAAGAAGGGCCAGAATAAAGCTTCAAATACCTGCTTCCTAGGGGAGGGGAAAGTGGGGAATGGAGGCAATTTAAAAGGAAGAGTAAACAGTCTCCAGGGGATAAGATGGGCCTGAGAACAAATAATAGCCTGGGATGAGGTTCTTCTGGGCCTGGGGGGAGGGGGTGACACGTTGTGGGAAGGCGAGGAGCAATGGTTGTCTTACAAGAAAGATAAAGTCTCTCAGGTAATAGCCCTCAAATGAATAGATGAAAAGTCTGTCTGGGTGGGGGCATGGTGATAACTTTCGTTTTCATATTTGGTGATTAATCCTCGCTGGCTAATAAAATTTCAGACAGGGGATTAAAGACAATTGTATTTATTTTGGAAAAACTTTCCTCAGTCAAATAGGAAAACTTCAGAGAAAGACAGAGATAGAGAGAGACAGAGCGAGCGAGCGAGCGAGAGAGAGAGAGAGAGAGAGAGAGAGAGAGAGAGAGAGACAGCCCCTCCCTACCCTTGGGGTAAAAACAAGGTGAGAAAGACTTAATTTTGAAGCAGCTTCTAAGACCTTCCAATTTTCTTTGATTCAGAGTTCTTGGCATGCCAAAGCACCATATACTGAGATATGTTTTTCTGAGCCCCAGTGCTATAAATGACCTAATATTTTTTAACTGAACTAGCTAAAGTAGATTTTGTTGTTTGTAACTAAAAACCTTGACTGATATGCCCTCCCTTTCTTGTGTGTCCTGGGCACTCAAACACTGGACTACTGTATACAGTTGTGCAGATAGTGCATTGCACAATCCAGAGGCACCATTCACATACGCTTACCAACATTGCCTTATGAATTCTTATCCTCTTGAAAGGCTGCTTTCTTTCTTTAAGTTATTTTCTGCTCCTACTGCCTTAGTGTGGGCCTCTATTTCCACCTGAGTATGAAGGGAGGATTTTCCACAAAGATCATAACTCAGTCCACAAGACCTCCAAGAGATTAAGCTCCTTAGGCTATTGCTTCTTTTTTCTACACTCTTAGAACAAAAGTTTTGAGGGGTTGGGTATATTAATTATCCATTTTATTTTCTTTATTTTATGAGGCTTGGACATCTCGGAACTTTGCAGACCTAGAGGGCAGACTGCCCATCCCAGGGTTAGCTAATTGCTAGAGTGAGCAAACAGTTTACCTGAGAGCACGTATTTAGTATGCAAACCAACCAATCACGAGTTTACACCCTCACTGTCTTTATTTTATCTGCTCCTGCAGTCTGTCTCCCTGCCCTAAATCACCCCAGGGCCAGGAACCAGACAAATAGAGACCATCCCATAGCCTAGAGCCTGCCAAAGTGATCAAAACTGTCCAATCCTCGACCTGCTTGGCTGCTTACTCTGTTTCACCCATTTCTGTGAAAACAACAGTAAAGGTTTTGCCCATGCTTTTCCCTCATCCTTCTGCTTCCTGATTGACCTCATTCTTTCCTGTGTGGCCATGCATGGTGTGATGTGCCCCTTCCTCTTGGGAACTGTAAGTAATAGACTTTTCTTTTAAAAGAAGATGTCTCCATGTCTGTCATCTCACCACGTAGTATCATATTCCAAAATGTTATCTCTTATCACGAAGTAGATTTCTCAAGACAAAGTCCTGACCTTTTGACTGTCTTCTGCCTCAGGAAATACTTGCAGGATTCCCTGGGAATGCCTTCCTCCTTGCTATGATGAAGACTCCATCCAGATGTTAGGGACAGGTCCTGGGCCATCACACTCAAAGTCTCTTTTATCATTGATTTCAGGGAACCTAGGTGATACCATATGAGTAAGATTCTGTAGCTTGCTCTGCCCTTGTAAAACTTGGATACAAATATATAGATTAAGTTTACACAGTACTCTGACTTTATTCTTATATTTGGGAAAAAGTCCAGAATGCCTGTATACTTTGTAGTCATTCTACCCAATCCTTAAACATTTAGGGAATTTCAGAGTGATAAAGAACCCTAGAATAACCTCATCAAGGTATTTTCTCTATTACTTTTTTTTGTTATTCGGTGCTTTTCCATCCACTGTCTTCCTCTTGAATAAATTCCTTCTACCATTTCCCACAATTGATTATCTTGTTGCATCTGTCTGAATGTTAATTGTTGCATGTTCCATGCAGAGTTGACAAACCATAGCCCATGGGACAAATCCAGACTATGCCTGTTTTTGTAAGTTAAGTTTTATTGGAACACAGCCACATTCATTCATTTACATATTGTCTATGACTGCTTTCACACCATAATCGCAGACTTTCATAGTTGTGAGTGAGGCTACACAGTCTTCAAAACCTAAAATATTTATTATCTGACTCTTTAAAGAAAACATTTGCTGACCCCCGTTTTAGTGGATAAAATGGGCTGGTAATATTGGACATATTTACAAGGTCTTCAGGGACAATGTCAAGTTCTTCCTTGATGAAGCTTTCTTTAACCATAATAGCTGCCATCAAGCTCCTTCTCAAACCATACCAATTAAAATCTTATCGTTTCATTAACTCTTCATCATATAAGGCTGTGTATTGCTGTTGGGAGACAACTGTCCATGAATCTCATGTTTCTACATGTCTAGGCGTGAATAGTCAGTTGCTCCAGAGCTATCTTTTCAGGAACGTTTGTATAAGCACGGAGACAGTGACTCACTGTGGAGCAAATTTATTTATATTCTCAGATAGTAAAGATAGATGCATTCCCTCCTTTGAGAGATTTGCTTATATTTCAGGGTAATAAAATGAGGTTCTTTCTTCACAGAAGAAGATGGCAGGCATGCTCGCAGCCCCACGCAAGATCAGAGTTTCTTCCCTAGTCTCAGGGTTTTTGTGCCGTGATGCCCATCCACTGCATGTGCAGGCAGCACCCAGCCCTTGTTGTGTTGTCTGTTGGAACTGGGGCTCAGGGAACCTGCACCACAATGTCCCTGCTGCTGTATCAATAAGCTGTCTAAATACATGCAGGCTCATTGTCTCCTTATTGGCCTAGTCTATGGAATTGTGCAAACCCACCCAACCACTGCTGCTAAGGAACCGATGGACCACTTGATAGTTGCTCGATGCAGGTAGAAATGCATGTGCTCTGTCTCCTCAAGTGCACTGAGAAGGTCCTTTAGGGAAGGGACCAATCTGCTGTTTCCTTTGGATCCTCCAGCAAGCCCAACATCCAGCAGGCATTCAGTAATGTTTTGTTGCTCAAGCATACATCCTGTCCTGAAATTCTCTTCTTAGTGGTGCACAAAGACTTGGACCTGCTTTCTAAATTGTCATGGCTTCCCACTGCCCAAGTGCCCCTGTAGTCCGAGACTCTGGGATCTAAAGCCATTCTGGTTTTCTTAAGATTCAGAGTTAGGTTTCAGCTCACCAGTGTCCACACAGAAAACAGGCCTGTGGCATTTCAGCCTTGTGGCTAGAGGCATTTAGCCACACACTTAGCTCCCCAAGTTAGGGGCACGGTTGGCACGGCAGGGGGAACTCTCCCTTCTGCTTGCTTACTTCAGGTAGCCACCTGTGCCCACAATGAAACCAATGCATTTTGTGGACTCTTTTCTCCTAGGTTGGCCAGATTCCACAGATAAAAATATAGGATGCCCTGTTAAATTTGAATTTCAGATAAAATATTAAGTCCTTTTTAGCATAAATATGTCCCAAATATTTAATGGACTATATTTACCCTAAGTTTTGTTGTTATCGTTGTTTATATACAATTTACATTTAACTAGGTGTCCTTTATTTTACCAAGGAAGCTTATTCTCTGCCCTCTTTCCTCTAGAGAACTATGCCCTCAGAACTATGCCCATTCCCCAACTATGCCTCATTCTCAGATTTGGTCATTTCTCTAAATTATCTCCTGTGATCATGATTTGTTTGTTTGCTTGTTTTGAGATGGAGTCTCGCTCTGTCACCCAGGCTGGAGTGCAGTGGCATGATCTTGGTTCACTGCAACCTCTGCTTCCCAGGTTCAAGAGATTCTCCTGCCTCAGGCTCCACACCCAGCTTATTTTGGTATTTTTGATAAAGACGAGATTTTACTACGTTGGCCAGGCTGGTCTTGAACTCCTGACCTCAGGTCAGGCTTCCCAAAGTGCTGAGATTACAGGCATGAGCCACTGTGCCCGGCCATGATCATGGCTTTTTTTTTTTTTTTTTTTTTTTAACTTTTTTTCAGTAGAGCACCTTTCCTGGTTGGTGAAGGTGCAGAGCTAGGTGTTTAGGAAATACACATAGCCTTTCAGGAGAACTTCCTTGAGTTTTGCTGATTGGCCTAGATTTTGTCACTATTTGCAGGACCATGAGGTGGGTGGTGGGCTCACCTTGGAATGCCCTGGAAGCATTTCAGTGTTTTGGGGTGCTTGCTTTTCTGTTTGTGTTTTACTTTTAAAATCTGCAATTCCCAGAATTGTTTGTAAAGTCAGATCTAAAAATCAAGAAATGTCCACCTCCTGTGTACTAATGGAAGTTGATTTGGAATCAAGGAAGAGACAGAGAGAATGGAAGATTCAATTACTTCCTAAATGGGTGGTAATCAAAGCCCCTGACTTTGATACTTAATATATGCTTTTCCCATTGGCCCCCTTGCAGAGAGCGCACAGAGTGTATCTTGTCTACCTCTAGACTAATAAGGAACTAGTTCAGAGATTTTCTTCTCCCTCACCCCGAAGGCAAGGCTTACAAGGGCCTTAGCTCTGAGCTTCCAGAGAAAGAGGTCTGATAATTCACATTCCCTTTGGAAGGCCCTGAAATGGTGACCCCCTGCTCAGGCGGCCAGGGGAGATTTGCAGGATGAATAAATGCCTCCCCAGGGATTTGCTAGGTAGCTCCCTGTCAAAGCTGGGGGCAGAGATTTAAATATGAATTACTATCCCAACCAGGCAGGGATTTATAGAATTAGCCCCTTTTGTGCTCACAGGAAGATTTACACAGGCACCTAATCAGCACCAAGCTGTGGGGGTTGTGACTGTGTGACACTCAGCAGTGGGACCGTATCACATTGGCCTCACAGCCAGCCCCAGTCCATCTGTCATGCTGATGAGGTCCGGGGTCTAGATCTGCCAGGATGACCCTCTTGCTCTTCTGACCCCTCCGCCTTCCCCTCCTATGCCCAAATGACAGAACCCTAGTGTTCCCTCTAGTATTGGGCGATGGGGACCTCCTACCTAATGCCACTCTGCTCCCTTCTCTGGACTCCATTTACGATTTTCTTGCTTCTCCATCAGAATGTAACTGTGGCCATTCCCAGTCACTTTCCTGCCTTCCTCTCTCTTGCAGAAGCACCGGCTCTCTTCTTCAGGCGACTTTACCTGCTTCTTTGTTTCTTGTGGCCACTGTCTCACCAGACCCCTGGCTCTAAATTTAAGAATCTAGAGTTCAGCCAGATAACCCCAGCAGAATCTCTCGATGGAGACTATTAAAAATCAGATGCTGGCCTCCACTCTGGACCTCCTGAATCCGAATCTCTGGTTCTGGGTCTTAGAAATCAAGTTCTCCAGGTAATTCTGAAGCACACTGACATTTGGAAGCCAAAACCCTGGATCTCAGTGAGGGATTGTGTTAAGGAAAACCGTGTCCACAAGGGGTGCGGTTTTAAAGGCAGAAACTTCCCAGCGATCTGGGAACTTAGAATTCTTTGTCTAACTTTCCTGTGCCCGGTCTGGGTAGAAAGCCCAGGTGAGCTTCCTTTGTTTGGAAAGCCCGCCAAAAGCTCTGAGGGAGGAGGCTTTGATTGCAGGCCAGGCAACCAATCCAATATCAGAGTCGAAAATCAACCGCTCCCGAGGAAGTTTGGAAAAGCTCCTCTCACTGGATGGGAACTTGAATGGGGTGGGAGTAACTCTGGGGTTAAAATCCCCCCTACTCCCTTACCTATATGGACTCCATCTCTGGATCGCCTCTGATGGTAATGTGGGAGCTGTCTCTCCCTCTCCCTACAGGGATTTCACTCTCTGGGATCCCCTCCCACAACAGTGTGGGAGCTCTCTCTACCTCTCTCTCTCTCTTTTCCTAATAAATTGCTCTCTGCAGAACTCTTTGGGTCTGATATTTACTTGAACGAGCTTACTCCAGGGCCCTCGCCCCAGTCTTGGGTGAGTGAGAGCCCCAGAAGCTGGGGCACATCCAATCTGGGGAGGGAGCTGAGCCCGGTCCTGTCCTGGAACCTGGTTCCACCAGGATTGGGATTGAGTGGGGGCCTCTCTTCCCCTGCTTAGTTTTAGGAGGGCCACTTTCTCCCTTCTCTCAGGGAAGTCTCTCTCTCCAGTACTGAGCAACCATCGTGCAGGTCTTAGAAGGTATTTTGAGGGCAGAAGTGAATATCTGGGACACTGGGGGCGGGGGGGGGGGGGTGCAGAATAGTCCCAAGAAAGGACTTGGCCTGAATAGTATGCTGCCTCATGAATATTCATGCTGGCCATGCGGTCAGTTTTGATCACTCAGATCAATTCAAGGCATTTGCTATAAGCCTTTGTGAGAGCAGGAAACAGGTCTTGGGAAACAGGGAAGAAGATTGAGGTTTAAGTGAATTGACAGGCAATAGGATTAGAACTCCGCTCAATCCTGATCTTGCCAGTAACTAACAGTGGCTTGAAATTAAAGAATTAAACCATGGAGGCTGCCTTGACAACTGATCTGATAGGCTCAGAAGTAAATTTCAGGGGCAGTGTTGTCAGGCAGAGACAGGGGAGAGCAAAGATAAGGGGCACAGGGGTGCTTGGAGCAGGAGGGAAGCCCTGTCACTTTCATTACAATCCAGTGAGAGGCTTTGGTGTCTCCTCTCAGGGCACCAGCAGATGCTGGAATCGTTCTGGGAGCAAGTTAGTTGTCAGGGCTTCTATTTACTTCTGGTAGCACTTTCTCCCTTAATTCAATTATGACTTCAAAATGGGGGGAAAAAAGAACAGGGGAGGAAGATAATGAAGCATAAGTCAAATGTGGCAGCTGGCAACTTCCTGATAATTGCACTTTCTCTCGTAGCATTTGACTTCTGTTCCTTCATGCTGCACAGTAGCCTGTGGAAGGAACAGAAACCCACCACAGAAACAACTCCAGAGTGTCCAAGGAAACGATGTTAAATGCAATTTAATGACATTTTTTATGAGAGACAGGGCAGAGGTGAAGTAGCAGTCTAAGTTTGTTCAAGTTATTGTCTTTAACATTGTAAGAAAGCCTAGAAAATTATATATACGTTAATTCAGGGCAAGTAAAATGCTTCTCAGTTTCCTTTCTTTCTTATCTCAATACCCTAAAAAAAAGATTGAAAAAGGTTGAGGAGTATTTATAGTATAGTACTCAAGGTGAAATACTTTCAGAAAATATTGGAAAAGACAAATTCTAATCCAGGTGGGTAGTTCATGTGATGACCTGATTTGGGGGGAAATTAATGTTTATCTACATTAGATCTCTTGGATCTCTTTTCAGTGAAGTTTGTCTTCAGCTGGGTATTTTCCAGGTAAACACAATGGGGAGCTCATCAACTCTTAAAGAAAATCTTACGAACAAAACAATCTGAAATTTAACCATCTGACTAGGCGACTCCACGCATAATGCTATTTGCAGCAGAAACTTAAAGTCTAACTCTTTGGGGTCCCATCCGCGATCTCTTCCCCTTTCCCTTAGAAATGCATCCAAGGAGAAGCTTCAGCAACCCTCCCTTCTTTCATCCCTTCCATTGAAACCACTGGGACCGGAGTAACTGATGCACTGTTGACCTTGAAGATTCTGCCTGCTTCGAGGCACTTAGCTGGGAGTTTCCAGTGACTCATGTCCTAGTGGGAACTGTGGCCTGGATTTAGAAAGAGTATTGGTCTGGGTAGGCTACGGATTCTGAACAGGGTCCTTGTTGGGTTGCAATAAAGTGAAGTAGCCAAGTAGGAAAGTGAAGCCCTGGGCCCCGTTCTTCCTGTGACAGTCCTCGGCTCCTTCTGTTTCCTGTCTCTCAGCTTCGTGCCCTACGGGGGTCCCACTTTTGTGGTAATGCATCTTACATGATGTTTCACACCACCACTGGCTGTGTTTCTCGAATGGTGGATATTTACAATTTCTAATTTCAAAGTAAAACATTTTTTTAGATTAGATTTTGGCCAGGATGTAAGAAAGAGGTAGGGAGGGTGACCTGTAAGAACAAGTAACAGGAATTTGAGCTTTATAGAGCTGGCTTTGCTTTTTGGATTGGGATAGCCAATAGGCCGAGTTTCTGGAGCTGAATTTTTCCATGAAAGCCACCAAATAGAACTTTCCACACTAACGCAATAGGGAATTGTCCGGGGGAGAGCAGAGGGTGCCCTTTGGCAGAAAATGCTCTTGTTGCTGCTTAAGCCTTGGAGTCTTCTCCAGAAGAGTCCC
This sequence comes from Saimiri boliviensis, assembly GCF_048565385.1. Taxonomy (NCBI): domain Eukaryota; kingdom Metazoa; phylum Chordata; class Mammalia; order Primates; family Cebidae; genus Saimiri; species Saimiri boliviensis. Next base: position 64,055,605 of record NC_133464.1, on the reverse strand, counting down.
TGTTTTCCCAACAATATGCTGTTCTGCTGGCTTGGCTGTCATTTATGTCTTTGTCAGTATGGCCTTCGGGACCTTGCTTCTCCTTCCAAAGTCCCCTCTTCCGCCCTGCTGTGTGCATCAGCAGTGTCTAGGCGGTGGTGGTAAGTCAACCCTCTGTATCCACGGGTTCCACACCCATGGATTCCACAAACTGTGAATCAAAAATATTCAGGAAAAAAAAAATACAACAATAAGAAATAATACAGTATAACAACTATTGACATAGCATTTACATTGTATTAGGTATTATAAGTACTCTAGAGGTGATTTAAAGTATACTGGAGGGTTGTGTAGGTTATATGCAGATACTTTGCCATTTTACAAAAGGGACGAGCATCTTCAGCTTTTGGTGTCCACGAGATTCCTGGAGCCAATTCCCCAAGGATACTGAGGAATGACCATACTGGTAAATGCTTAACAACTGGCTTTTTAGGGAGAAAAATCCCCATCTAGTAGCATTTGCTAATTTCCGTGGTGTAAATACTTCCACCATGGCTAATTTCAAGCAATCAGCATGGTATCACTAAATGTGGAGCTGGAAGATGCAGTGTAGCACATCGTTGTATAACATGTTCATCATACAGATGTGATCAATGTAAATAACCCCAGAAACATAGAAAATAACAAGAGTAAACTAATGAGGAAGTGATGAGTTGTAAGTACGTATGACCTTTGCTTTAAATATAATTCATTTAATTGTAAATGTATATCATGTTTAATGCTGGCTGTACTTAATTAACAATCAGCTTGCAAAATTCCTGAAAGATTAACAACCAGAATGCAAGCCAGCTCTAATACTCCACTAGGTCTTGGGTTGAAGAAAGATGGAGAAAGAGGCGAACCAAAAGGCTATATTGAGTATGAAAGCAGCAAAAGGCCTCTGTACCATTCACACTTCATGACTTAGTCCTCGTGAGCCTTAGGTCCATATGTTCATAGAAATGACATGGCTGCTGTTGGTCAGAAGCCATACGTGCCGGGTCCCAGGCCCAGCTCTGCCATTTGCTGTCTGCATGACCTTAGGTAAGCTGGCTAACTTCTCTTCACTTACATTTCCCACCCGTAACATGAGTACATTAAAGAGCACCTGCTTGCTACGGTTGTTATGGGGATTACATGAGATACTTTATTCAAAGTACATAGCCTACTGGATCATGTGGAAAAGCCTCAACAAGTGGTAGCCGTGAGTACTACTGTGATTACTGTGCTGATCTCTTCCTACAATGTCCACAGTAGCCACAGCCAGTGATGGGGTAAACCAGGTACAGAGTCATGCAGATACCGATCGTGAAAGACAAGCTTCGTGTGGCCTGACCTCCATTTCAGCGTCAACCATGTATGTAGGCTCAGCCTCAAGGGGAGGAATGCTCCTGTCTCCACACCTCCTGAAAAAACCCTCTGGCAGATGCCTGAAGTTCAAATTCTGGTAACTCATTTTTCACTGTGAAGTGCTGCTGTCTCTCTAGGCCTTCTTTTAAAAAGCAATTACTCTTTAGAGAGTGAGTCTAACTCTAGCCCCTTGGTGTGCATGAGGCAACCTGATCCCAGGGTTCTACACAGGGACTTCTGGGACTCTGAGATGAGCCATGGGTGTGGGCAAAGGGATTCTGAAAGGCAATGGTGCACTGAAGCCCCCGCCTGCCCCCCACCCACTTCCTGGCCCCCTGCTTCCAGGTGGACTAGTGCTTTTTTTAAAAAAAAATCTAAAGAGGTAGGGTTTCACTGTGTCACCTAGACTGCAGTTACAGGTGGTGCAATCACAGCTTACCATGACCTCCACCTCCTGGGCTCGAGCCATCCTCCTGCCTTGGCCTCTGGAGTAGTTAGGACTACAGGCTTGTGTCACCATACCCAGCTGATTTTTAATTTTTTTGTAGAAATGAAGTCTCGCTATATTGCCCAGGCTGGTCTCAAACTCCTGAGCTCAAGCAATCCTCCTACCTCATCCTTCCCAAATGCTGGGATTATGGACATGAGCCACTGTGCCCAGCCTAGTTCTTAAAGCAGAGACGCTTCTAAAGGCAAATCCACTCTAGTCTTTCTCTCCCTGCTCCCTCAACTAACCCAGGACCGAGACTCAGTTGATTCTCAGGTCCTCAGTCCACTGGTGGGCTGCCAAGACTGCTGAGTATCTCGGGAGAGTCTTACTTCAAGCACACCAAGTGTGCAAGCGGGTGATCTGGGTTTTGGTTGTGGTCTAACCACTTGATGTGTGACCTTGAAAAGATTTAATGTCTCAGAACCTCTATTTTTTTAGTTTATTGAGGATACTAATGAGGATTAACCTGAGACTCACATGAAAGAGCCCTTCAGGAACGATGAGGTTCAAATACACACAGTTGTTGCCATTTTCTATTCCCAATTCTTGGTTGTTCGTTTGCTCCTTTTTCTCCAGTTCTTCACACATGGATACAGAAAGGCCTTTTGGGGGAGCACCATAGATGGAAGATAATACATTTCCCATGCTTTGTCCTAAAGGTTTCTAGGGACCAACATAAAAACTCCCACCTGGGATCACTTATTCATAATACAGTCTTGTGTGCAGTGAAAATAACCTGAAGTCAGTCCCAGTGTGGCTCAGGTAACTTGGCACAACCAGAAGGCAGGGGTGATGTCTGCAGGAGCCCTGAGGTCCTGTGAATGTTAGTTATGCTCTTTGTGAGGTTTTGTTTGTTGATCTGGAGCACCCGTGATGCTACACAAATGCTTTCAAAGTGGTTGAGTCCCCAAAACCAGGAGAGGACCTGTGGCTTCTAAAGGCATCAGACTTGGAGCCAAGTGTGTCTTAGGTTCTGGGAAGGGGGTTGGGGATACAGTGAGGAGCTAAGACAGCCAGTCTCTCCTAGCACAGACCCACCAACCTCAGGTGTTCTTGGGCATCTGCGTGATTGGAGTGTGGGTGGAGGCAGGTGGCTGGAACCCTGGCAGGGCGTCCGAGAGCTCAAAGAACAAGCAGGCCCCCACCCTTTCCTTGAGACTGCAGCGTCTGACAGTTGCCTCCATCTGTGGTGACATTTCTGCCCCTCTCAGGGCTCTGATGGAATGCAGTCTCCGCCCCAGTGGCCCAGCGATTACTGTGTGACCAGAGCGGCCTCTGTTATTTAACCTTCCATCAACTGGCACCTCCCTTCTGGCGTGTGGGCTGCAGGTTGGCCACAAAAGTGGCTGGAGAATGGACCCAGTTGTTGGGGGGAGGGTGTTGTGTTTCAGGATCAATTATTTTTGGTGAAGAAAAGATTGCGATGGCCAGCCAGGGCAATCTGCCTGAAACTAAATAAGTCATTTGGAGGCCCGCCAGGACCCAGCCGAGGAGGTGAAGTGCAGGAAAGGGCGCAGAGAGTGGGCTCTCATGAGGATGCGCTGGGGATGGGGTGCCTGGCTCCTGCAGTGTCTGGAGAGCAGCCAGAAGAAGGGATGAATGTGACAAAAAGGAGCTAGAAGAGGTCCTCCTGGGAAGGCTTAAAGGTGTCCACCTTAGAACACAAAAGACAAAGTTGACTAAACATGCTGACTTTCTTCAGAGACACGAGACACGTCTGCAGGAAGATGTTGGTGAATTAATTGGTCTAACAACCAGGTAAGTGAGAGCAAGCTGTGCGGAGGCCGTATGGATTTCTGTCACTGTTTCATTTACACTGCAACAGGGTGCCGAATACACACGGGAGCCGTGGTCACGGCTGTGTACTGAATGGGACCGTCGGAGCGTTTTAGAAAGTAAGGGAAGGAAGGAGAGCCTCCCACGTCTGTAAGCGACGGCCAGCCCGCCAGGTCAGACGTCCTGGGTGCCGCCCTCTGAGTTCTTTGCCTTTGATGCTGAGTCCTGGTTCTGCTTTTTGCATGATGTGAAAGAACAGCACCCTAGGGAGGGACTGATGGGTTTTATAACTTGATAATGAAAATAATGAAACTCTCTGAGGAGGGAGTGCCCTCCCAGAGACGGGAGATGAATTTTATATTCTCTTTTCCCTGTTGCTTTTCCTCCCCACGCCCCATCGTGCCTATTCTTTTCTGCTGCTTGCTCAACAGAAGGCAAAGGGGTTTTTAAGAAAGCACCAAAAATCTGAGGACTTTGATTCTAGAGCAGGAAAAGATGGCACAGCCTGGGAACAAGGCGACGAGAGCCCATCACAGGAAGGTGGGCCTCTGACCACTCTCCTGAGCCCCAGTGTCAACCTGAGCGCTCAGCACAGGATGATGCCTCTAGTCCAGCCTCCAGCCATGTGGAGGAGACACCATCTCCTCATGCCTGGGTAACCCAGCTTTGACCTTGAGGTTCCTGGGAAGGTGTCAGAGTCGTGTCTGGCTGGTCTGAAATGTGATCCATCTCTGAGCAGGGCCCCTTCCCCAACCTGCTGACTACACACGTTCAGATTTAGCTTGCTCTGAAATAGACTGAAAAGAGAAACGAGAAATGATTCTCAAGCTAAGCCTCTCAACCCCAGCAGTCTGCTTCATGGTGTTTTGATCCTTTAGAAAGCAGCAGAGAAAGGAATTGGAGGTGACAGGAAAAAAAAAACTATTCTGACTAAATCCTAGAAACCTTCTATGAAACAACACCAACAATACAGGACAAACGCCACACCAAGATCTTGAATTACAGGATGTTTACATAATACAATGCCCATGGCAGACAAAGACTAAATCCCATAAAGTACCTGAGACCCGCCCCCCCGCAAAAAAAATTAAATTTAAAAAAAGAAAGGAAGGAGAAGAATAAAAAGGAGTCTGGAGTCCCGGCACGGCACTGGGAGGTCCGAGGCTTTTCCTAGGGAGGCTCCGTGGGAACATCCAGGGCTCCCGGCCTCACATTTCAGCTTCTGAGGGGCGGACTTCCGTCGCGGTGATGGCAATCCCGATGGCAAGGCTGCCGTTGTCAGAGAAGAGCTGTGCCAGCGAGGTGTTGAGGACGAGGCAGTCCCCGTCAGTAATCACCGAGTCCACGCACTCGAGGACAGACCGGGGCGTGGCCTCCCACTTCAGACGCCGATGGTTTCTGTTGAGCTCCAGGCGATAGGTGAAGCAGTCGGCCTGGGTGGGGGTCCCAATCAGCATCATGGTGGCAAAGAACTGGGGGTGCCCTTCATGCCTCTCCTGTTTCCTCAGCACCAACAGAAAGTGGTGGCCGAGGCAGGAGTGCATGATGATCCAATCAGCCGGCGCGGGCAGGTGCATGTCCGTGGCCAGGAAGACGATCTCAGCTCCCTGGAGGATGTCAACGCTGTGGATCTGCCGCAGGTGGGGCACCACCACCTCCAGGCAGCCTTCCCACTGGCAGGAGAACAAGGGGCACAGGCACAGGCAGGGCGTCACCGGGGCAGTGTGCAGCCCCGCCTCCTGGTGGTGGAGGTGGTGGGGGTGGGCATGGTGGCGGAGGTGGTGGTGGTGGCGGTGGTGGCAGTGGTGGTGGGTGAGATGGTGAGGGTGGAAGCTGCCTTGCTCTGGAGCGCTCTGAGTGACGGCGCGCCGACTGGACACATACTGTAAGGAAAGAGAAGAACGTCAGTCGGAGAATGAGGTCTGTCTCTCCCTGGCTGCCACCACTCTGATGTTCAACGTGTTAAAAGCAGACTCTCCAGTGCAGGCTGAGAAAGGGTCATTTCTTAAAAAAAAAAAAAAAAACCCAAAACAAGGGACAGAGTGGGCACCTTGGGTTGTGGAGTGTTGAGATTCTGAAATCTCAGTCCAAGAAAATGCAGTATTTATGCCTTTCTGGTTCTTTAATAAGATCCACAAGCAAATAGGCAATTTCCCCCTGAAGTAACATGCAGTGGGATGGTCATCAATCATAAAGAACAAAGACAGCTGTGGGTTTTGTGTGTGTGTGTGTTGGGGGGGGGGGTTGTTTGTTTTGCTTTTTTGATATTGTTGATATTTTTTGTGCAGGCAATGGAGGTCGATAGATTTTTTTTTTCTATTTTGTCATAGTTATTAATTTTAGAACAAAGTTTACATGGTGCCCATTTTTCCTTCCAGTGTAGCCTGGGGCTATCCTGTCTTCAGTGCCCTCCTCCTGTGTCCTAAGGCGTCTGGTGGGATACGGAGCTGACAGTGTGCAGTGAGACCACAGTCCCTAAGGAGAGAGCCCCTACTGTGACTCCTGAGACTTCACCACACCAGGCAAATATCTACCCCATTTCTAGCTCTCTGCCCCAGAGCAGCTTCCCAGGGCCTCACCACCAGGCAGCCTCTACCTGGAGCATCTCCCTACCTTCTGTTCCTCATGGTGATATGCCCACAAGTGCCCCCCAAAACACCAAGAGCTGCGAGGACACCTTCTGATCACGTGTCTGTGGACGTTTATTGAGCATCTGCTGTGGCCTGGTCCTTGCAGGCAGCTGGGATACAGCTGTGAGTACAATAGACACCGTGTCTCTTGGTGTGGGTGGCACAGATATTAATACACTTATAATTAATTACAGTTTTGACAGAGGTCCTCCACGTGACATGAAGACTGTGATTCTTGTTTTTCAGCTTAAGAAACAGGCTTCTGTAATATGACAGAGGTTGCAAAACTGGTAAGTGAAAGACGGATTCATTTTCACCGCCCCCCCACACTGCCACCCCCGACTCTGAACACAGGAGCACAGCCCCATCCAGTGATGCCTGCCTTCAGCTCCCTTCTCCGTTTCCCGAGTCCTTCTTTTCCATAATTAGCCTGCATGAACTGGGTTGTGTACGGGAAGCTCACCCTGCAACCATTTTCTAGGCTGAACTCAGGTAGGGAGTGTCCCTTCTGCCCTAGCTCTCCAAATACTTTCTGAACTTGAGATGCCTTTGGGCACTTGCCTCCTCGCCCTGCTTCAGTTTATTCCCAAAGTACAGAGGGTAGTGGTGAAGGTCACTTGCCACTGTTGCTGCCAGAGTTTCTGTCTACCCTGGCTCCCTGGGGCTAATAGTGAGCCAGCTAGCTTCCTTTCTTTAGGGCATTCAGGACACACACATACAAATATGCACAATCATGCACGCAATACACATGCATGCACACACACATGCTCATGACACGTGCACACACACACCACACACAGTGCATGGGGATGGTCACCCTAGTGACAGAGGTGGCCTGGAGGAGGGAGGGGCCAGATTGGCTCTCCTCTGCCGTTGTTAGTTCCATTCTCTAGTTTCTGCATTCTCCCCCAAGAAGCGTGATCTACAGGGGCTCTTCCAGTAGCGCCCTTCCGGCCCCTGGATGGCAGCTGCTTGGCAGTCATGCTGTCCTCCATCCTGCAACCCCACCTGGTCCCCCTTTCCCAAGGGAGACAGTGGATCCTCAGCTATGCAGGAACAAGCTGTGTTCCAGAATCCCGCTGGTGATGAGTCTGACTTACCAAGTGATACGCACTATGGAAGGAGGTATGTTTTGAAGATTTAATTTAATTTTTCACAGAAAAGATCAATTTCCTTATTAAAAAGTGAAATTAAATCTGGCTCTGTCCTCACCTGCCTGCTGGTGGCATGGACCATTTAGTCATTGGGTTGGGGGGCTTCTCCCCTCTCCTGGGATGATGCAGGAAGCTGGGGGCCCACACCTTTCATCAGCCAGACTCAGGATCCTCCCATGGTCCTTCCACCATCTGCAGGCCTGGTAGGCAGGGAACCTTGTAGGAGATCGCTCAGGGTGGTGGGAAAAATTATAGGAAAGATGCAAACCTCTCAGCCTTCCAAGAAGGTTTACGTCTTTCCTATAATTTTCCCACCTCTCTGACCAATCTCCTACACAACTTCTTCTCCTATGCTCAAGGGGACCTCTTCCAGTCTCTGAGAAGGTCCCTCTCTCCCAGTCTTTACAAGAAACAAGAGAGAAACATTTTATGTTTGTCTTCTAGATGAAGATGGACATATTTGCATGAAGACTTGGATATATTTGCATGCAGGTGCAGATATCTCCATTCACTCATATTCACTCATCTGCCTGACCTAGTACCACTTTCAAAGGGAGCCAAACCTTGCTGAGTGCATCTGCTGGGCTCCCTTTGCTGGTAAATGAACACAGACACAGAGAGAGTGTGAGTCCCTTGCCCAAGTCACACAGCTCATAAGGGCTGCAGCTGGGAATGGAGTCCAGATTGGTTAATGGTGACAGATCGTACACCGGGAAGATCACAGGCTGGAGGTGGAACAACTCGTCTGTTGCACTGTTTACATGGACAGCAGCCTTAAGTCAGTTCTCTCATTGGCAAAATATTTATCTCAAGGGCATGTCAGGAGATCAAATGAGAGAATTCCTGTAAAACAGCATTACAAACTTTATCAAGTGTTTCCTCGAGAGGGCATTTCCATTTAGATGTGGTTTTGGGTGAAGACTTGGCAGCCTTCCACTTCAGTCTGTGTCTGCCTGTCTCCATTCTGATCAACTCACTTTCACACACGAGCAGCAATCTGGGCTGAGTGCAGGCCACCAGAAAATGGAGAAAACCCTAACCTCACACTTCGCCTGGGGCTGCCATTCCCAGTGCTGACCTGTGAGAACAGACAAAATGTCCTATCCCCATTTAGAAATGGCCTCTGGGATTTCCCATATTCTTTCCCATTTCTCCATATTCTTCCCTGGATCCATTTTCCATCTTCTCTGTCCTGAACTGTGCAGCTCATGTCAGAGATGGGAAGTGAAATTAGCAGGGAGTGGGAAGAAATACCTGGGTCTCCCTCTCTCCAGTCTCTGACAGTGCCTTGCATTGGTTAAACCCAAGCAGAAATTTAGCAGCAACGGGAGCCCAGCAAATGCACTCAGCAAGGTTTGGCTCCCTTTGAAAGTGGTACTGGGTCAGGCAGATGAGTGAATGGAGATATTTGCACCTGCATGCAAATATATACACTCCTCGTATGTCATGCTGCTGTTTTGATGGGGCTTATGGTAGGTGGAGAGAAAGAGAGATGCCCATAATTAAGCTGTTCAGCATATACGTACATACCACCTATCATGGGTGAGGGGCTGCAAATACTGAACAGAATTAGCTCCTTGTTCCTGCCTCACCAGCTCACTTTGATTGTGGGTGTTTTATAAAATAGTTCAAAAATGCAGGGTGCACCAGGGTCTCTGAGAGCACCAAGTCGGGGAGGTAGCTCTTCTAGCCAGTGTGAGGTGACATGTAAACTGATTGAAGCGTAAATGGTGAATTCTCGAGCAGAACAGGCAAAAGGCTTGCCGACAGGGAGAACAGCAGGTTTGAAGGAGCTGGGTATGAAAGAACATGGATGTTCAAGATTTGACAAGAAGTCCCAAGTGGCTGACAGGGAATCTGGTGGAGATGGAGAGATGTTGGACCATATTGCCCAGGCCTTGTAAGCCACGCTGGGGCTCTGAGGTGGCACCCAGTGCACAGTGCATATTAGCAGGAACATCCAAGAGACCCAGCTGTGTGCTTTAGGGACCCCCTGTGGGCAGCACGATGCCCTCCCTGCCCAGCAGCAGAACCTGCTGTAAGCTGGTGATCAGAATGGGGCCAGAGCAAGAATCAACCCTTGTCCAACCAGCGGACCGCAGCAACGGTCATTCCCCCTAGACTCTCCCGATGCTTCCTTGTGGCTTCATCGTCCCCTGGCTGTTTTGTTTTTTAATTGCTGCCGTGTTACAAAGCAGTCAAGGGTATAATCTGAAGAGCCTGAAGTGAATAACTATGCAAATAGAGCGGGACATGATATACTCACTGAGACCTGTGCACTTGCTGTCACCCCGGGAAGGTGCTGAGAATAAACGCAACCTTATTTTTTTTTTTTACTTCTTCCTGCTCCATCTTCTGATGCAAAATATGTTTCATTTAAACGATCCTTGGGTGAGTGAGGTCACAGGGCTGCTGGCAGGGAGAAGGGATTCTTTTAATTGGCAAAATGCTAATCGTTTCAGAAAATGAATTCCAATCTTCCCATCTAATACAGTGGATGTGTGAGTAATTACTTTCCTTCACTAAACTGTTAATGCAACATTAGTGATTACACTAATTAAAACTAATGAACTCTTACAGACTGATAAACCCCTCAGTCAGTCAGTGGATGCCTTCCTTCCAGTGGCTGTGTTTAACTCCCCATTTGGAAGAGAGATCTTGAATTAACCTTTAGAATAATGCACAAAATTGGGTTTAGCAATGTTAGACTTTATAGGTTGGGCATAATGCTTTCTCTAAGCATTAGTGAGGCCATTTCCACTGAGGGTATAATTGAATTTAAAAACACATTCCTTAATTTGATCAGCCACACTCCCATGGTTGGTAATGGCCCTCCAAATCCTGGCTTCTGAAGGGGAAACCTGGCTCTAGAAATACATGACTCTTTCTCTGGCCTCTGCTCCCTGTGGTCAGCAAGCCCACTGAGGATTAGAGGAACGCTTTTCCTTTCCACTTGCTTACAGGAACACCATCATGCATTTTAGCTGAAAGAGGATTTTGTGCCCAAGTTTGCATGAAAGGCGCTTGCTTTGAGTTTGCTCACGACCTTATTTGTGAATATTAATTAACCGAAGTCTTTAGTCCTGGGTGAAATGGGGAAGGCAGCAATGCTATCAGTGCATTTCACACAGAGGGAGAATGAGCAGGTTGGGGTGGAGGGTAGGGTAACATTCCTCTGCAGGCATCAGAGAACTAAGGTAAAGTCCAGGTCTGAGCCAAGTTGGGAGTCAGGTCTGCTAGGAACGGAGAGTAACTGACTACTCCAGAACTGTGCCCTGCACGCAAAACTCAGGAGTACTTCAGATGCTTCCAAACAGGTAAGAAATAAATTAAACCAAGAGAGAAAACAACAGTAAGCCTTTTACCACCTGGGATAGGAATATCTTAATTAGAAAGTGTATCCTCCTCCATAGCAGATTCAGCTCTTGCTACAAGATAGATGAGATCTTCACATGGACAGTATGAGCATGTCTGCAATTTCCTTTAAAATACTTTTGTATAGAGAATATGATATAAATCTATCATCTATCCATCCATCCTTTTTGAGAGAGTCTTGCTCTGTCACCCAGGCTGGAGTACGGTGACGTGATCTCGGCTCACTGCAACCTCCGCTTCCTGGGTTCAAGTGATTCTCCTGCCCCAGTTTTCCAAGTAGCTGGAATTACAGGTGCCTGCCACATCTGGCTAATTTTTGTATTTTTAGTAGAGACAGGTTTCACCATGTTGGCCAGCTGCTCTCAAACTCGTGACTTCAAGTGATCCGCCTGCCTCAACCTCACAAAGTGTTGAGATTACAGGCGTGAGCCACCACACCCGGCCTAAACGTATGTATTTTTAAACTATCTCTAGGGCCTGTCAGTTCCTGAATCAGGAATTCAAACATCAAGGTAATCACCTACCATTTTTTTGGAAAAGTTCATACCTGAGATAATAACTACATTACAATGGCCTTGATTAGTATCCATCGCTCAGATTCACATCAGATGCTACTAGTTAACACTTCAACAAATGTTTTTGTTGGTGAAGTTAGTAGTTTGTTAATTGGCATAACAGATGCTGGAAATGGACCTAGTAGATGAAATGAGTGGTTTTAGAGCTGTGAAAATTAGTTAAAGGTACAGAAAGATTTCTTACTTTATGAATGGGCCTTGAAAGCTGGTTCCCTAAATATCCTCATGTTCAGCTGCTCAGTCAGGACTTCTGGTGCTCTGATGCCATTTCTTAACTGTATTGGAATCTCACCTCTGAAATACCACTGCATACAAATTTTCTTTACTGGTGATAAAAATTATGTAACTTGAGTGTGGAGACACTGGTTAGTACACACAGAAGCCTTAAGTCTTGACCTATCTATGCCATTGATTAGCTAGAAAAGAGGCTAATATAGGCTGTGACTTTGAAAAGATAACTTTGTGAACAAAACTGTTTAAAACCAAGACTTATGGGTGCAAAATAATGAAAAAGGTCCATACAGATGTCTTTATAGACACTGGTCCTATGATCTCAAAAGGCTTCTGACCAAGCTGGTCCTCTTATAAATGCATTTGCCAGATACAGGGGAAGGAATAGATGGATGACACTGTAAAAAAAAATATGTCCCCGAGATTCCAGGGCTCTTTAGTTTCCAGATCCTTGCCCTTGGCTGACAAGCGTTAGTTGATTTATCCATGAATATTTTCCTGCTTGCTGAGTGCCTTTAGGACAGGGACTAATTTTTCATGCATCCTTACTGCTAGTACAGTGCCCGACATGCAATGTATGCTTGCCACATATACATAGCACACATCGATGCATCAGTAAGAGCTTCCGATATGAGGGTCACACTGGTTCTGTCCTTCATATCACTCACAGGTGCCAGCCACCGTCCCACCTGGCATTGTCTGAGACAATCAGCTGCTGTAAGACGAGAATGCTGCTTCCCTACCTGACTTGTGAAGTAGTCATGCAGCAGTTAAGATCTGCCCAGACAACTCACTGCTTACTTCAACATGCATTGAAAATCACTAGTTACGGCCAGGCACAGAGGCTCATGCCTATAGTCCCAGCACTTTGGGAGGCTGAGATGGGCAGATCACTTGAGCCCAGGAATTTGAGACCAGCCTGAGCAACACGGCAAGACCCTGCCTCTGCAAAGAATACAAAAATTAGCCAGGCAGCTGTGGTCCCAGCCACTTGGATACTGAGTGGGAGGATTAGGTTAGCCCAGAGGTTGAGGCTGCAGTGAGCTGAGATCATGCCACTGCACTTTAGCCTGGGCACAAGTGAGACCTTGTCTCAAGAAAAGAAAAAAGAGAGAGGGATCCAAGATGGCTGAGAAGGAGCAGCTCTGGATTGCAGCTCCCAGTGAGAGTGCGGGTGAGTGGACGCCACATTTCCAGATGGATTTTTACTACCCACAGACCAGGAGATTCCCAGGCAGAGGAGTGCCATGGGTCTCCAGCACAGCTGTTTCGGCTGGCACCTGGGTCTCCACATAAAAACTCACATGGGTCTGGGCGTCGTTGCAGGTGGTGACTGGAGCACCTGGGGGACAGTCACCCATTCAACTGGTAAAAAGGGGACTGAATTAGGGAGCCAGGCCAGGAGATTCCCAGGTGAAAAAGCACAGCCAGCACAGTGGGTCTGCACACAAAATCTCACACAAATCCCAGCGCCTTTTCAACAGGTGACTGGAACACCAGGGAGACAGAGTCGCCCATTCAATTGAAATAAAAAAAAAAAAAAAAAAAAGGGGGGGACTGAAACAGGGAGCCAGGCCAGGAGATTCCTGGGTGGAAAAGCACCACAAGCCTCCAGTGTGGCTATTTCAGCTGGTGCAGCAGGTCTCAGCACAAGAATTCACACAAATCTGGGCACCATTTCAATGGGTGACTGGAAGGCCTGGGAGACAGAGTTGCCCGTTCAACTGAAAAAAAAAAAAAAAAAAAAAGGGGGGGGGTCTGAGGGAGGGAGCCAGATGATCAGGCATGGACAGTCTCATTCCCACAAAGACCAGCAATCTGAAACGCTCTGGATTAAGAGTTTCACAGCAAGCACAGCTGAACCCGTGATGTTCCAGCTGTGGGGGAGGGGCATCCGCCATTACCAAGGCAGTCCACCACTACCAAGGTAGTCTGCAATTGCTGAGGCAGCCTGCCATTACAGAGAGAGTTCGCCATTACAGAGGTGGACCACCATTGCCGAGACCGTTCTAACTATACCCCTATAAACAGGACTGCAAGGAAGTTCACAGAGCAGCTGGGCGGAGCCCACAACAGCTCAGCAATGCCTCTGCTGGCAGACTGTGACTAGGCTGCCTCCTCGCTGGGAAGGGCATCCCTGACAAAAGGAAGCAGCTCCACAGAAACTTATGAATAAAGCACTAAATTCAGGGACAGAGCACCTGGGGGGAAAAAAAGGCTGTTATGAGTTCTACTGCAACAGACTTTAAAGTATCTGCCCAGCAACTGTGAATGGAACAATGAAGCTCACAGCTCAGCACTTGAGCTCCTATAAAGGACAGACTGTCTGCTCAAACAGCTGCTGACCCCCGTATATCTAGAGTCACCTCATAAATGAGAGCTCAGACTGATATCTGGCAGGTATCCTTCTGGGACAAAGATGGCAGAAGAAGAAACTGGCAGCAACCCTTACTGTCCTATAGCCACTGCAGGTGATCCCCAGGCAAGGAGGGCCTGGAGTGGACCTCAGCAGTCCTACAGCAGAGGGGCCAGACTGTTAGAAGGAAAACTAAGAAACAGAAAGAAACAACTTCATCACCGACAAACTGGATGTCCACTCAGAGACCCCATCTGAAAGTCACCAACTACAAAGACCACAAATAAATAAATCCACAAAGATGAGAAGAAACCATAACTGAATTGAGGAGCTGAAAAACCCAACACGAGAACTTTGTGAAGCATACACAAGTTTCAGTAGCCAAATTGACCAAGCAGAAGAAAGGATATCAGATGTCGAAAATCAACTCAATGAAATAAAATGAGAAAGCAAGATTAGAGTAAAAAGGGTAAAAAGTAACGAACAAAGACTCGAAGAAATATGGGACTATGTGAAAAGACCTAATCTACATTTGATAGGTGTATCTGAATGTGATGGAGAGAATGAATCCAAGCTGGAAAACACTTTTCAGGATATAATCCAGGAAAACTTCCCCAACCTAGCAAGGTAGGCTAATATTGAAATCCAGAAAATACAGAGAATACCACAAAGATATTTCTCAAGAAGAGCAACCCCAAGGCACATAATCATCAGATTCACCAGGGTTGAAATGAAGGAGAAAATGCTAAGGGCAGCCAGAGAGAAAGGTCAGGTCACCCACAAAGGGAAGCCCATCAGACTCACAGCAGATCTCTCAGCAGAAACCCTACAAGCCAGAAGACAGTGGGGGCCGATATTCAACATCCTTAAAGAAAAGAACTTTCAACCCAGAATTTCATATCCAGCCAAACTAAGCATCATAAGCAAAGGAGAAATAAAATCCTTTACAAACAAGAAATTACTCAGAGATTTCATCACCCCTAGACCTGCTTTACAAGAGCTCCTGAAAGAAGCACTAAACACAGAAAGGAACAACCAGGACCAGCCACTCCAAAATCGTACCAAATGGTAAAGAGCATCAACACAATTAAGAAACTGCATCAACTAATGGGCAAAACAGCCAGCTAGCATCAAAATGGCAGGATCAAGTTCACACATAGCAATATTAACCCTAAATGTAAATGGGCTAAATGCCCCAATCAAAAGACACAGACTGGCAAATTGGATAAAAAGCCAAAACCCATTGGAGTGCTGTATCCAGGAAACCCATCTCACATGCAAGGATACACAAAGTCTCAAAATAAAGGGATGGAGGAAGATTTACCAAGCAAATGGAGAGGAAAAAAAAAAGCAGGAGTTGCAATCCTAGTCTCTGATAAAATAGACTTTAAACCAACAAAAATCAAAAGAGACAAAGAAGGACATTACATAATGGTAAAAGGATGAATGCAACAAGAAGAGCTAACTATCCTAAATATATATGCACCCAATACAGGAGCATCCAGATACATAAAGCAAGTTCTTAAGGACTTACAAAGAGACTTAGACTCCTGCACAATAATAGTGGGAGACTTAAACACTCCACTGTCAATATTAGATCAAGGAGACAGAAAATTAACAAGGATATCCAGGACTTGAACTCAGACCTGGACCAAGCAAACCTAATAGACATTTACAGAACTCTCCCCACCAAATCCACAGAATATATATTCTTCTCAGTACCACATCACACCTACTCTAAAACTGACCACATAATTGGAGGTAACTCACTCCTCAGCAAATGTAAAAGAATGGAAATCATAACAGTCTCTCAGACAGTGCAATGAAGTTAGAACTCAGAATTCAGAAACTAACTCAGAACTGCACAGCTTCATGGAAACTGAACAACTGGCTCTTGAATGTTGACTGGATAAAGATGAATGAAAGTGGAAATAAAGATGTTCTTTGAAACCAATGAGAATGAAGACACAACATACCAGAATCTTCGGGACACATTTAAAGCAGTGTCTAGAGGAAAATATATAGCAAAAAATGTCCACATGAGAAGCAAGAAAAGATCTAAAACTGATACTCTATTATCAAAATTGAAAGAGCTAGAGGAGCAAGATAAAAAAAAAAAAGACTCAAAAGCTAGCAGAAGACAAGAAATAACTAAGATCAGAGCAGAACTGAAGGAGATAGAGACACAAAAAACCCTTTAAAAAAAATCAATAAATCCAGGAGCTGCTTCTTTGAAAAGATCGACAAAATAGACCACTAGCCAGAGTAATAAAAAAGCAAAGGGAGAATAATCAAATCAATGTAATAAAAAACCATAGAGTGGATATCACCACAGATTCCACAGAAATACAAACCACCATCAGAGATTATTACAAACAACTCTATACACATAAACTAGTAAACCTGGAAGAAATTGATAAATTCCTGGACACTTGCATCCTTTTGAGCCTTAACCAGGAAGAAGCCGAAACCCTGAATAGACCAATAACAAGGGCTGAAGTTGAGGCCGCAATTAATAGCCTGCCCACCAAAAAAGCCCAGGTTCAGATGAGTTCACAGCTGAATTCTACCAGACATACAAAGAGGAGCTGGTACCACTCCTTCTGAAACGATTCCAAACAATCCAAAAAGAGGGAATCCTTCCCAAATCATTATATAAGACCAACATCATCCAGATTCCAAAACCTGGCAGAGACTCAACAAGAAAAGAAAACTTCAGGCCAATATCCCTGATGAACATAGATGCAAAAATCTCCAATAAAATACTGGCAAACTGATTGCAACAGCACATCAAAAAGCTTATCCACCATGATCAAGTAGGCTTCATCCTGGGGATGCAAGGCTGGTTCAACATACACAGGTCTATAAATGTAATTCACCACATAAACAGAATCAAAGAGAAAAACCAAATTATTATCTCAATAGATGCAGAGAATGCCTTTGACAAAATTCGACAGCCCTTTATGCTAAAACCCCTCAATAAACTAGGTATTGACAGAACGTATCTCAAAATAATAAAAAGCTATTTATGACAAACCCACAGCCAATATCATACTGCATGGGCAAAAACTGGAAGCATTCCCTTTGAAATCTGGCACTAGACAAGGATGCCCTCTCTCACCACTCCTATTCAATATGGTATTGCAAGTTCTAGTCAGAGCAATCAGGCAAGAAAAAGAAATAAAGGGTATCCAATTAGGAAAGGAGGAAGTCAAATTGTCTCTATTTGCAGACAAGACAATTGTATCTTGAGAAGACCCCATTGTCTCAGCCCAAAATCTCTGAAACTGATAAGCAACTTCAGCAAAGTCTCAGGATACAAAATCAATGTACAAAAATCACGAGGATTCCTATACACCAATAACAGACTCTAAGAGAGCCAAATCAAGAATGAACTGCCATTCACAATTGCTACAAAGAGAATAAAATATCAAGGAATACAACTAACAAAGAATGTAAAGGATCTCTTCAAGGAGAACTACAAACCACTGCTCAAGAAAATGAGAGAGGACACAAACAGATGGAGAAACATTCCATGCTCATGGTTAGGAAGAATCAATATCATGAAAATGCCCATACTGCCCAAAGTAATCTACAGATTCAACACTATCCCCATCAAGCTACCAATGATCTTCTTCACAGAACTGGAAAATCCACGTTAAACTTCATATGGAACCAAAAGAGAGCTGGCATAGCCAAGTCAATTCTAAGCAAAAAGAACAAAGCTGGAGGCATCACTCTACCAGACTTCAAACTATACTACAAGGCTACAGTAATCAAAACAGCATGGTACTGGTACCAAAATAGAGATAATAGACCAACGGACTAGAACAGAGGCCTTGGAGGCAATGCCACATGTCTACAACCATCTGATCTTTGACAAACCTCACAAAAGCAAGCAATGGGGGAAAGGATTCCCTGTTTAATAAATGGTGTTGGCAAAACTGGCTAGCCATGTGCAGAAAGCAGAAACTGACCCCTTCCTCACAGCTTACACTAAAATTAACTCTAGATGGATTAAAGATTTAAACATAAGACCTAACACCATAAAACCCCTAGAATAAAATTTAGGCAAAACCATCCAGGACATAGGCATAAGCAAGGACTTCATGACTAAAACACCAAAAACATTGGCAACAAAAGCCAAAATAGACAAATGGGACCTAATCAAACTCCACAGCTTCCGTACCACAAAAGAAACAGTCATTAGAGTGAATCAGCAACCAACAGAATGGGAAACTATTTTTGCAATCTACCCATCTGACCAAGGGCTGATATCCAGAATCTATAAAAAACTAAAACAGATTTACAAGAAAAAATTAAGCCCATTCAAAAGTGGGCAAAGGATATAAACACTTTACAAAAGAAGACATATATGAGACCAACAAACATATGAACAAATGCTCATCATCACTGGTTATTAGAGAACTGCAAATCAAAACTACATTGAGATACCATCTCATACCAGTTAGAATGGCGATCATTAAAACATATGGAGACAGCATTTGCTGGAGAGGATGTGGAGAAATAGGAACACTTTTACCCGTGGATGGGAGTATAAATTGGTTCAACCATTGTGGAAGACAGTGTGGCGATTCCTCAAGGACCTAGAAATAGGAATTCCATTTGACCCAGCAACCCCATTACTGGGTATATATCCAAAGGATTATAAATTGTTCTACTACAAGGACACATGCACACGAATGTTCATTGCAGCACTGTTTACAATAGCAAAGACCTGGAACCAACCCAAATGCCCATCGATGATAGACTGGACAGGGAAAATGCGGCACATATACACCATGGAATATTATGCAGCCATCAAAAACGATGAGTTAGTGTCCTTTGTAGGGACATGGACGAACCTGGAAACCATCACTCTCAGCTAACTGACACAAGAGCAGAAAATCAAACACCGCATGTCATCACTCATAGGCAGGTGTTGAACAATGAGAACACATGGACATAGGGAGGGGAGCATCACACACTGGGTATGTGGGGGAGGAAGGGAGGGACAGTGGTGGGTGGTGAGTTGCAGAGGGATGACATGAGGAGAAATGCCAGATATAGGTGAAGGAGAGGAAGGCAGCAAACCACACTGCTGTGTGTGTACCTATGCAACAATCTTGCATGTTCTTCACATGTACCCCAAAATATAAAACACAATAAAATATATATTTAAAAAAAGAATGAATGATTCATGAACAGATTCCTGTTTTGGACCAAATCCAGGGAAAAGCTGCTTGTCTTCCGTCAGAGGCTCTGTCCTCTACCCTTCTGTCTCAGTTGTTATAGAAATACAGTGTGTGTGTGTGTGTGTGTGTGTGTGTGTGTGTGTGTGTGTGTGTATGTGTGTGTGTCTAAGTGTCCACATCTGTGAGCTCCTCAGTAAGGTGCCCTGGCAGCTTCTCACCCAGAACCCAACAGTGAGGGACACCGAAGCTGCATTTGACTCTGACCAAGAGGAGAGTACTGACACAGGCCCAGCTGCCAGTGTGAGAAGTATGACAAGAGCTTTGAAGAAGAAATTTCTCCTGCCAGAGAGGTACTTGCTTTGCTTTTACTTTTTACCGAGATTACTTGATGCTTCAGGCATTCTCTTTTTCAGTAATGAATTGCTTCTTCCAATTTGGGAAGGACAGTCTGCCGCGTTCACTCACCAGATCAATCTGGCCACCTCCTGGATTGCTCTAGGCCCACGTTCCCCTCTTGCACCTCGGCAGGACCCCTGAGCCACAAAGGTTGGATGCCTCCTTACTTCCTTATCCATTCTCTATTAACAATCACCAAGAGGTAACTTTAACCCAAGCAAAGATTACCGTAGTTCCTCCAGCTGTCCCTACCCATGCATGAGATGAAGAGCTAATGGGCTGTACCCACACAGAATCCCCAAGCCCACCTGCTAGACCACACGCCCCATAAGTGGGAAGCTGGAGTTCCCTACCTAGTGTCTCTAAGTCAAATTCCTGCAGCCCATGTTCTTTCTGGGATCCATCTTCTGGAATGCAGACCATTAGATGTGAGGTATGGCCAATGGATGACTATTTCAGGGGATTATAAGCAGAGCTTGAATGTGGGCGGGGTTGTCTACTTGCCTTTGTAAGAGACCCATCAAAGCCCAGGAGGAAGCTGGGTTAGGAAGAAAGTGAGACAGGCTGCTGCCTGGCAGCTACCACCATGCAGCTCATTATGAAGGTATAATTTTTTTTTGGAGACAGAGTTTTGCTCTTGTCCCCCAGGCTGGAGTGCAATGGCATGATCTTGACTCCCTGCAACTTTTGCCTCCTGGGTTCCTGCAATTCTCCTGCCTCAGCCTCCAAAGTAATTGGGATTATAGACAGGTGCCACCATGCCTGGTTAATTTTTATATTTTTAGTAGAAACAGGGTTTCACCATGTTGGCCAGTCTGGTCTCAAACTCCTGATCTCAAGTGATCTGTCTGCCTCAGCCTCCCAAAGTGCTAGGATGACAGGCATGAGCCACTGTGTCCACCCATGAAGGGATAATTATTAAGGTAGGAGGACAATATGTATTTTGAGAATCTCATACCTTGTTTTATTCTTTTTGAGTGTTTATATAGACAGTATGTGGACTGCCATGTATACTTTTGCCTCCAGTCTTGCAAATCTTAGGGGCAGGCTTACAGTCAAACCAGGTAGAGGAGCATTCCCCCCATCTCTATTCTTTGGTTCTGCTTTTCATCTGCAGGGTTTTGAGTATGCTAATGAGTCTAATCAATCTTGCAGATGAAAGGCTTTCTCCTCTAGGCAACTTTTTGTGTAGTTATATATCCATAATTGGCAAGTGAAACCTGGGACCTGTGTGAGCAGTTGAAAGGTTAACCTTTTTAATTACTCAAAGCCACAGAAACTATGAGCCTTTTTTTATGATGACTTTAGAATCACAGCAGTGACTGGACACCATGTCCAGAGATTGTCCAACAATCTGGACAACCTCAGATTGTGGACAACAGTATTGCTCACACTGTTGTGGCTGGAGTCAGTGCCATGACCTTTGAGAGGAGACAGGTTACTGGAAATGGTTAACATGCAAATACAAACTACAGAAGCAGACTATAAAAAGAGAATGAGCTACTGCTATACCCAACATGTCAGCAGGTCACAAGTGGACAGAGGTGTGCCCTGGGTGGCCTGAGACAATCTGATGCCTCCAGGCCACATGCTATCCTTGTTCTCTGAGTACTTCAAAAACATCATGACCAGGAACTCTACAGCTTCAGCTCTCTCTGCTAGAACTCTCTGCCTCCCCTATTCCCTATCCCCAGATTAAGTTGTATTCATCCTTCAGGGGTTCCTTAATCTGACTAGGACAGGTCTGTATGTTGCCTGCTCCCTTATAACATGCAACAAACTTATTCAACATCTAGACTTCCTGCTGGACCACAAGAGCCCCAGGTGGGTGAGCACTGTGTTCTTCCCCACTGTATCTGAAGTGTCAGCACTGTGATTGGAACGTGGTGGGTACCCAGGAATTACGTGGGGAGAGGATGAATGAATAACTCCTCCTCACTGACCTGTTATCCTAACGCATTTCAACCACTTCTCACCCTCTGACAGCACTCACCCTCATCATCTCTCTGGGCTACATGATAGCCTTCTAACTAGTTATGGTAGGTTAGAAGACTGCCCTCAAAAGATGTGTTCACATTTGAATCCCCAGAACCCGTGAATGTAATCTTATTTGCAAAAATTGTCTTTGTAGATGTAACTAAGTTAAAGACCTTGAAATGGATCATTCTGGATTGTCCAGCTGGGCCCTAAATCCAAGGACAGTATTCTTAGAAAAGACAGAAGAGGAGAAGACACAGATGCAGAGGAAGTCATGTGAAGATGGTGGTAGAGATTGGTGTGATGTGGCTGCAAGCCAAGGAACACCTGGACCCACCAGAACTGCAAGAAGCAAGGAGGAATTCTTCCCTAGTGCCTTTTTTTTTTTTTTTTGAGATGGTGTCTTACTCTTTCACCTAGGCTGGAGTGCAGTGGTATGACCTCAGCTCACTGCAACTTCCATCTCCTGGGTTCAAGCAATTCTCCTGCACCAGCCTCCCATGTAGCTGGGACTATAGGTACTGTAGACTGGGAATGGCTTTAATATCTGGAAACACAGAGTCTACACACACATGGATGTAGCCTATAGTCCTTCCCATGATGATTATCAACTCCATACTCATGTGCTAATACCAGAGATACAGAGGACATTGTATAGTGCTTAGTCCAGAGCAAGAAGGCATAAGTGGTAGATGTTATTACCATCATTATTGCACAGTGATATGTCCCAACTAAAATCTCATCTTAAATTGTAGCTCCTATAATCCCCACAGGTTATGGGAGGGACCCAGTGGGAGGTAATGTAATCATAGGGCTGGGTTTTTCCCATGCTGTTATCCCGATAGCGAATAAGTCTCATGAGCTCTGATGGTTTATAAAGGGCAGTTCCCTTGCACACACTCTCTTGCCTGCCACCATGTAAGATGTGCCTTTGCTCCTCCTTCACCTTCTGCTGTGATCCTAAGGCCTCCCCAACCATGTAGATCTGTAAGTCCATTAAACCTCTTTTTATCTGTAAATTACCCAGTCTCAGGTGTGTCTTTATTGATGGCAAGAGAATGAACTAATACACACAGCTAGCTGATTGAGGTGTAACCTAAGGAAATGAAATCTCCATAATTTCTAGGATTATGTATGAGTAACATTAAATCATAGAAAGACTAATGTCCTTTTATGTTGCCCTTAAGGCCTTCTGAGAATTCTCACTAGGACCAACTTTTAAAAAAAGTCTTGCCAAGCAAGTTTCCAAAATTAGTTATTACATTTCATTGTGTCTCTACTTTTAAAAAATTTCTATTTTGATCTTTCCATAGACAACCAGTAGTTGTTTAGGATGAGAGCTCACCTTTAAAGATCTTTCTTTTAAATATAGCTAATGTAGGGGGATCCAAGATGGCCTAGTAGGAGCTGCTCTGGATTGCAGCTTCCAGCAAGGGCACATAGGGTGAGTGATCACCGCATTTCCAGATGGATTTTTATTGCCCACAGACCAGGACATTCCTGGGCAGAGGAGTGCCATGGGTCTCCAGCCCAGGTGTTTTGGCCAGTGCAGCAGCTCTCCACTCAAAAAACTCACATGGGTCCAGATGCCGTCTCAGCTGGCAACTGGGGTGCCTGGGAGATGGAGTCACCTGTTCAAATGATAAAAAGGGGATTGAAACAGGGAGCCAGGCCAGGAGATTCCTGGGCAGAAAAGTGCCTCCCGCACAGCCAGGGCAGCAGGTCACCACAAAAAAATCTCACACAAATCCGGGAGACTTTTCAACTGGCGACTGGAATGCCTGGGAGACAGAGTCACCCATTCAACTGAGAAAAAGGGACTGAAACAGAGAGGCAGGCCAGGAGATTCCTTGGCAAAAAAGCACCATGAGGCCGGGCGCAGTGGCTCAAGCCTGTAATCCCAGCACTTTGGGAGGCCGAAGTGGGTGGATTGCGAGGTCAAGAGATCGAGACCATCCTGGTCAACATGGTGAAACCCCGTCTCTACTAAAAATACAAAAAATTAACTGGGCATGGTGGCGCGTGCCTGTAATCCCAGCTACTCAGGAGGCTGAGGCAGGAGAATTGCCTGAACCCAGGAGGCAGAGGTTGCGGTGAGCCGAGATCGCGCCATTGCACTCCAGCCTGGGTAACAAGAGTGAAACTCTGTCTCAAAAAAAAAGAAGAACCATGAGCCCCCAGTGTGGCTGTTTCAGCTGGCAAAGCGGGTTTTAGCACAAGAACCCACACAAATCTGGGCGCCTTTTCAACTAGTGACTGGAAAGCATGGGAGACAGAGTCACCTGTTCAACTGGGGAAAAAAAGGGGGGTCTGAGGCAGGGAGCCAGGTGATCAGGCACTGCTGGTCCCAGCGCCACAAAGACCAGCAATCTGAAACGCTCTGGATTGAGAGTTTCACAGCAAGCACTGATGAACCTGGGATGGTCCAGCTTTGTGGGGAAGGGGGATCCGCCATTACCAAGGCAGTCCACCACTACTGAGGTAGTCCACCATTACAGAGGTGGGCTGCCATTGACGAGGCAGTTCTAACTATACCCTATAAACAGGACTGCAGGGAAGTTCACATGGTAGCTGGGTGGAGCCACAAAAGTTCAGCAATGCTTCTGCTGGCAGACTGTGACTAGGCTGCCTCCTCACTGGGCAGGGTATCCCTAAAAAAAAAAGGCAGCAGCACAACAGAAACTTATAAATAAAGCCCTACCTTCCCGGGACAAAGCACCTGGGGAGGAAAAAAGGCTGTTGAGTTCTGCTGCAGCAGACTTAAATGTACATACCCAGCAACTCTGAATGGAAAAACAGAGCTCACAGCTCGGCATTTGATCTCCTATAAAGGACAGACTGTCCCCTCAAGCAACTCCCCAACCCGCATATATCCTAAGAGTCACCTCATAAAGGAGAGGTCAGACTGACATCCGGCCGGTATCCTTCTGGGACAAAGATGGCAGAAGAAGAAACTGGTAGCAACCCTCACAGTTCTGCAGCCACTGCAGGTGAGCCCCAGGCAAGCAGGGTCTGCAGTGGACCTCCAGGAGTCCTACAGCAGAGGGTCCTAACTGCTAGAAGGAAAACTAAGAAACAGAAAGAAATAACTTCTCATCAACAAACAGGATGTCCACTCAGAGACCGCATCTGAAAGTCACCAACTACAAATACCACAGGTAAATAAATCCACAAAGATGGGAAGAAACCAGTGCAAAAAGAATAAAAACACCCAAAACCGGAATGCCTCTCCTCCTCCAAGGGATCACAACTCCTCACCAGCAAGGGATCAAGGCTGGTTGGAGAATGAGTCTGATGAATTGACAGAAACATGCTTCAGAAGGTGGGTAATAAGAAACTTCTCTGAGCTAAAAGAACATGCTCTAATCCAATGAAAAGAAACTAAGAACCTTGAAAAAAAGGTTTGAAGAAATGCTAATGAGAATAAACAGCTTAGAGAGGAACACAAATGAATTGATGGAGCTGAAAAACACAAGAACTTCACGAAGCATACACAAGTTTCAATAGCCGAACTGGCCAAGCAGAAGAAAGGATATCAGAGGTTGAAGATCAACTCAATGAAATAAAACAAAAAGGCAAGATTAGAGAAAAAAGAGTAAAAAGAAACAAACAAAGCCTCCAAGAAATATCGGATTATGTAAAAAGACCTAATCTACGTTTGATAGGTATATCTGAATGTGATGGTGAGAATAAATCCAAGCTGGAAAACACTTTTCAGGATATAATCCAGGAAAACTTCCCCAACCTAGCAAGGTAGGCTAATATTCAAGTCCAGGAAATACAGAGAATACCACAAAGATATTCCTCAAAAAGAGCAACCCCAAGGCACATAATCATCAGATTCAACAGAGTTGAAATGAAGGAGAAAATGCTAAGGGCAGCCAGAGAGAAAGGTCAGGTCACCCACAAAGGGAAGCCCATCAGACTCACAGCAGATCTCTCAGCAGAAACCCTACAAGCCAGAAGACAGTGGGGGCCGATATTCAACATCCTTAAAGAAAAGAACTTTCAACCCAGAATTTCATATCCAGCCAAACTAAGCATCATAAGCAAAGGAGAAATAAAATCCTTTACAAACAAGAAATTACTCAGAGATTTCATCACCCCCAGACCTGCTTTACAAGAGCTCCTGAAAGAAGCACTAAACACAGAAAGGAACAACCAGGACCAGCCACTCCAAAATCGTACCAAATGGTAAAGAGCATCAACACAATAAAGAAACTGCAACTAATGGGCAAAACAGCCAGCTAGCATCAAAATGGCAGGATCAAGTTCACACATAGCAATATTAACCCTAAATGTAAATGGGCTAAATGCCCCAATCAAAAGACACAGACTGGCAAATTGGATAAAAAGCCAAAACCCATGTCTCATGCAAGGATACATAAAGGCTCATAATAAAGGGATGGAGGAAGATTTACCAAGCAAATGGAGAGGAAAAAAAAGCAGAATTTGCAATCCTAGTCTCTGATAAAATAGACTTTAAACCAGCAAAAATCAAAAGAGACAAAGAAGGACATTACATAATGATAAAAATATCAATGCAACAAGAAGATCTAATGATTCCAAATATATACGCACCCAATGCAGGAGCACCCAGATATATAAGGCAAGTTCTTAATGACTTATAAAGATACTTAGACTCCCACACAATAATAGTGGGAGACTTTAACACTCCACTGTCAATATTAGACAGATCAAGGAGACAGAAAATTAACAAGGATATCCAGGACTTGAACTCAGACCTGGACCAAGCAAACCTAATAGACATTTACAGAACTCTCCCCACCAAATCCACAGAATATACATTCTTCTCAGCACTACATCACACGTACTCTAAAATTGACCACATAATTGGAGGTAAATCACTCCTCAGCAAATGTAAAAGAATGGAAATCATAACAAACAGTCTCTCAGACCACAGTGCAATGAAGTTAGAACTCAGAATTCAGAAACTAACTCAGAACTGCACAGCTTCATGGAAACTGAACAACTAGCTCTTGAATTTTGACTGGATAAACAATGAATGAAGGCAGAAATAAAGATGTTCTTTGAAACCAACGGGAATGAAGACACAACACACCAGAATCTCTGGGACATATTTAAAAAAGTGTCCAGAGGAAAATATATAGCAAAAAATGCCCAAATGAGAAGCAATGAAAGATCTAAAATTGATAATCTATCATCAAAATTGAAAGAGCTAGAGGAGCAAGATAAAAAAAGACTCAAAAGCTAGCAGAAGACAAGAAATAACTAAGATCAGAGCAGAACTGAAGGAGATAGAGAGACAAAAAACCCTTAAAAAAAATCAATAAATCCAGGAGATGGTTTTTTGAACAGATTGACAAAATAGACCACTAGCCAGATTAATAAAAAGGAAAAGAGAGAATAATCAAAAAGATGCATTAAAAAATGATAAAGGGGATATCACCACAGATTCCACAGAAATACAAACCACTATCAGAGATTACTACAAATAACTCTATGCACATAAACCAGTAAATATGGAAGAAATGAATAAATTCCTGGACACTTGCATCCTCCCAAGCCTAAAGCAGGAAGAAGTTGAAATTCTGAATAGACTAATAACAAGGGCTGAAGTTGAGGCAGCAATTAATAGCCTACCCACCAAAAAAAGCCCAGGTCCAGATGGGTTCACAGCCGAATTCTACCAGACATACAAAGAGGAGCTGGTACCACTCCTTCTTAAACTATTCCAAACAATCCAAAAAGAGGGAATCCTTCTCAAGTCATTTTATGAGACCAAAATCATCCTGATACCAAAGCCCGGTAGAGACTCAACAAGAAAAGAAAACTTCGAGCCAATATCCATGATGAACATAGAGGCAAAAATCTTCAGTAAAATACTGGCAAACCTATTGCAACAGCACATCAAAAAGCTTATCCACTGTGATCAAGTAGGCTTCATCCTGGGGATGCAAGGCTGGTTCAACATACACAAGTCTATAAACGTAATTCACCACGTAATTCACCACATAAACAGAACCAAAGACAAAAACCACACGATTATCTCAATTGATGCAGAGAAGGCCTTTGGCAAGATTCAACAGCCCTTTATGCTAAAAACTCTTGATAAACTAGGTATTGATGGAACGTATGTCAAAATAGTAAAAGCTGTTTGTGACAAACCCACAGCCAGTATCATACTGCATGGGCAAAAACTGGAAGCATTCCCTTTGAAATCTGGCACTAGACAAGGATGCCCTCTCTCACCACTCCTATTCAATATAGTATTGGAAATTCTAGCCAGAGCAATCAGGCAAGAAGAAGAAATAAAGAGTATCCAATTAGGAAAGGAGGAAGTCAAATTGTCTCTATTTGCAGACAGCATGATGGTATATTTAGAAGACCCCATCATCTCAGCCCAAAATCTCCTGAAACTGATAAGCAACTTCAGCAAAGTCTCAGGATACACAATCAATGTGCAAAAATCACAAGCATTCCTATATACCAATAACAGACTCTAAGAGAGCCAAATCAAAAATGAACTGCCATTCACAATTGCTACAAAGAGAATAAAATATCAAGGAATACAACTAACAAAGAATGTAAAGGATCTCTTCAAGGAGAACTACAAACCACTGCTCAAGAAAATGAGAGAGGACACAAACAGATGGAGAAACATTCCATGCTCATGGTTAGGAAGAATCAATATCATGAAAATGCCCATACTGCCCAAAGTAGTCTATAGATTCAACACTATCAGCATCAAGCTACCAATGACCTTCTTCATAGAACTGGAAAAAACCATCTTAAACTTCATATGGAACCAAAAGAGAGCTGGTATAGCCAAGTCTATTCTAAGCAAAAAGAACAAAGCTGGAGGCATCACATTACCTGACTTCAAACTATACTACAAGCCTACAGTAATCAAAACAGCATGGTACTGGTACCAAAATAGAGATATAGACCAACGGAATAGGACAGAGGCCTCAGAGGCAATGCCACACATCTACAACCATCTGATCTTTGACAAACCTCACAAAAACAAGCAATGGGGAAAGGATTCCCTGTTTAATAAATGGTGTTGGCAAAACTGGCTAGCCATGTGCAGAAAGCAGAAACTGGACCACTTCCTGACACCTTACACTAAAATTAACTCCACATGGATTAAAGACTTAAACATAAGACCTAACACCATAAAAACCCTAGAATAAAATTTAAGGAAAACCATCCAGGACATAGGCATAGGCAAGGACTTCATGACTAAAACACCAAAAGCATTGGCAACAAAAGCCAAAATAGACAAATGGGACCTAATCAAACTCCAGAGCTTCTGCAGAGCAAAAGAAATTGTCATTAGAGTGAATCGGCAACCAACAGAATGGGAAACAATTTTTGCAATCTACCCATCTGACAAAGGACTAATATCCAGAATCTATAAAGAACTAAAACAAATTTAGAAGAAAACAACAATCCCATTCAAAAGTGGGCAAAGGATATGAACAGACACTTTACAAAAGAAGACATATATGAAGCCAATAAACATGAAAAAATGCTCATCATCACTGGTCATAGAGAAATGCAAATCAAAACCACATTGCGATACCATCTCATGCCAGTTAGAATGGCAATTGTTAAAAAATCTGGAGACAACTGATGCTGGAGAGGATGTGGAGAAATAGGAACGCTTTTACACTGTTGGCGGGAGTGTAAATTAGTTCAACCATTGTGGAAGACAGTGTGGTGATTCCTCAAGGACCTAGAAATAGAAATTCTATTTGATCCAGCAATCCCATTACAGGGTATATATCCAAAAGATTAGAAATCATTCTCTTATAAGGACACATGCACAAGAATGTTCATTGCAGCACTGTTTACAATAGCAAAGAGTTGGAATCAACCCAAATGCCCATCGATGATAGACTGGACAGGGAAAATGTGGCAGATATACACCATGGAATACTATGCAGCCATAAAAAATGATGAGTTTATGTCCTTTGTATGGACATGGATGAACCTAGAAACCATCATTCTCAGCAAACTGACATGAGAACAGAAAACCAAATACCGAATGTTCTCACTCACAGGCGGGTGTTGAACAATGAGAACACAGGGACACAGGGAGGGGAGCATCACACACTGGGGTCTGTCGGGGGGAACTAGGGGAGGGACAGCAGGGGGTTGGAGGTTGGGGAGGGATAATGTGGAGAGAAATGTCAGATATAGGTGATGGGGAGGAAGGCAGCAAACCACATTGCCATGTGTGTACCTATGCAATAATCTTGCATGTTCTTCACATGTACCCCAATAGCTAAAACACAATAAAATATATATTTTAAAATATGTATATATATATGGCTAATGTATTTATTCCAAACAGGACTCAAATCAATAAGCCTTTCATGGAGAGAACCAGAGGTAATTTTGCAGTTGAAAACACTATGGCATTCCCAGAGTGAGGACAGAGGATGTGAGCCCCATGATCCAAGAAGCTCACTTCCAGAGATACACAAAGAAACCAAGAGACCTTGTTGCCAGAAGCATTTAAGGATGTTTATGTGAACGGCATCTTAGTCACCCACATTCCTCATGGCACCACGTGGGATGCCTCCAGTCACAGACCTGCTAATCTGTGACACCACGTAGGTGATACTGTCTGAGAGTTTCCCAGCACTAAGCAGGCAACAGAGGCTGAGGTCACAAATGCCCCTTATAGACTGGGGCCTCTTTATTAAGACAGACTCTCCTAACAGCTTGGCATGGTTAGATAAAGAGTGTACTGCTTGTAATTTTATGCCTTGAGTTCCTGCCCTGTCTGCATTAGTTTCCTGGCACAAGCTGACACTTTGCACCCGTTCATCTCTGACCCAGGAATCTCGTGTCTTCTAACAGCATCCATGAAACTGTGGCAGGTCACCTTGTGAGCTTGCAAGTAGGGGGTAAGATCTGAGCCCCTTTACAGTTATAATCAATACTTGACAGATATGAGCATGGTGTGATCAGAAAACATGCACACAAAATGTCTACAGCAGCACTAAATCATAAGAGCCAAAATCCAAAAATCACCTAAATGTTCTAATGGGTAAATTGTGATATATCTACACAATGGAATAATATGCAACTATAATAAAAGAATGACCTACTGCTATACCCAACAACATGGATAGATCTCAAAAACATGCTGAATTTTTTAAAAAGCTAGACACAGAAGAATACACATTGAAGAATTCTGTTTGAAGTTCTAAAACATGCAAAACTGATCAGTAACGAAGACTTGAACAGTGGTTACATTTGTGTGTGAACATATCGACTTGGTAGGACCTGAGGGAGCCCCAGAGGGCTGGAAATATTTTAACTCTTGGTCTGGGTGGGTGGTGGCTCTATGGATATGTGTATATATACATATTTATGTGTAAAATACCCTTAAGATCTGTGTACTTCACTGCATGCTATACATCAAAAAACAAAATAGAATGAAAGAAAGAGACAGAGACAGAGAATGAATGCATGTGGCTGTTGTCTTCAGGTCCCTGTTAAATGGATATATTTCATGGGGCTCAAGAAACCTAGGGGGTCTTTTATTTTTTCACTTGTTCATTTGGCCTGTCTGTAGGTCTGGTAGCATCAGGTTGCCTGAGATGCCAGTAGCCAGGGGGACTGGAGGATGGGGATGAGAGTCAGATCAGTGAGGGGCCCAGGGAGTGTGAGTCTCGTGGCTTAGAGAGGTGGGGTCATGGCTGACACTCCGAGAAAGACGCAGGATCTGGAGACCCAGAAGATAAGGTGCTGAAGCTGTTCACACTGCGCCTGGAGTGGCCCTGGACTTGCCCTTTGGTCCTAGAGGCAGAAAGCTCCTCCCCAAGATTAGACTTGGGGGCTAAGGCCTGACACTAGTGCCATGGCCTGGTGGTTGTGTCATAGGAGGCGCACCTCGACTTTGTGTGAATGGCTCCTCCTCTCTGCAATGTAGCTCTCTTCACCCCAAGCTGGGGGACAGAGCAACGATAAAAAGCTGCTGACAGTTCCAAGTAAATCCCCTTAAGCAAGGTAGGGCAGATGTTTTATTGACTCTAAATCTTTGCTAGTAGCTGGGTACATATTTAATAAAAATCTTAGGCTTGAGGGGCTGGGATGGGAAGGTAGAAGGGAGGATTCCTGCCCCCAGGGCTTGGGAGGCTGGCAGGCTGGCCGGTCCCTAATAACTCATTCATTCAATATTCATCTTTGGGTTATTATAGTCACTGAGTATCTCTAAGGAACAAGTTTATTACTGTCTGCTAAGATAATTAGCCTAATCTACTTCAAGGCAATTTAAATAGTCTCTATGTAGGATTTTTTTTTTTTTTTTTACACAATTCACCATGACTACATTTCAACGTTGCTTCTATTTCTTTCCTATTTCCCCCATTGGAGGGTGCTAACTTTTTTTTTTTTTTTTTTTGAGACGGAGTTTTGCTCTTGTTACCCAGGCTGGAGTGCAATGGCGCGATCTCGGCTCACTGCAACCTCCGCCTCCTGGGTTCAGGCAATTCTCCTGCCTCAGCCTCCTGAGTAGCTGGGATTACAGGCTCGCGCCACCACGCCCAGCTAATTTTTTGTATTTTTAGTAGAGACGGGGTTTCACCATGTTGACCAGGATGATCTCGATCTCTCGACCTCGTGATCCACCCGCCTCGGCCTCCCAAAGTGCTGGGATTACAGGCTTGAGCCACCGCGCCCGGCCAGAGGGTGCTAACTTTTGACAACAGTGCCATGCTCTCCAGTAGCCCAAGGGGAAGGAGATGAAGTCCCCAGGCTACAGCTCAGCCCTCTCTCAGGCCAGGAGTGGTCCAGTCTGCATAACGCCTGAAGCTTGGGTGACCTCTAGGATCATCCTGAAGGCTAGACATTCTTCTTCTCTGTCTGCATTTCCTCATCCTCTAAGGGGCACTGTAGAAGGGAAGGTACATACACAGCTTCAATGGATCTGAGGCACTTGATTTTCTGCTCTGCACTTGCAAAAATCTCTCATAACTTCCCTTGCAGCTACATGAGCCACAAAACTCTCCATTCATGAGTCTGCAGAGAGAGGGGTAGACCAGCAATCCTCAAACACCATGCAGGGTGCACGCAAATCACCTGGGCATCTTGTTAAAATGCACACTCTGATGCAGCAGGTCTGGGATAGGGCTGAGATTCTGCATTTCTAACCAGCTCCCATGGTTGTCAGAGCTGCTGGGTCACAGACCACACTGTGAAGGGCAAGGAGCTACAGCCACTCATCCTTGCCCACTGACATCATGCCGGGAATCCCTCTTCCTTCACAAAAGCCCTAACATCCCTTTAGGAATCAAATAGCAGATTCTTAATAACCTCTGACATCTCTTTCTAGCTCTCTGATTCCCTAACAAGTCCCTGCAGGGTCCTTGGTGACTTTCATGATGGCGGTAATAGGGTTGCCCTGTTCCAGGGAGGGAGCACCTTGATTTGTTAATCAAGCAGTGTCCCCTTGCAGACAGCATGGTAACACGGGACTTCATGGGGGGCAGAGAAGCAGCAGAGCTGTGAGGAAATTCTTAAGCAGAAAATGGGAAGTTTATCTTCTTTAACAGTATTTAAATTCATTTGTTAAGAGAGAGCTTTGCTTTAATAAATTCTCCATTTTTATGGCTACTCGTAATTCTTTACTATTTAGTTTAATCTGGTTTTCATGTTCGGAATTTAGAAGCAGCTTCCTCTCTTCAGTTTTAAATAGTAATACATAAATAAATATCATGCTTTTCAGCAGGGCCCATTGATTTCCATACCATTCTGCTGTTACACAGTGAACCCATTCATTCAATCAGTCAATCAATCATTCATGCAACAAATATAAATTCAGCACTCACTATGGGCTATGGGAGATGATAGGTATAAAATGGTGAACAGAGCAAATGTGATCCCTATCCTCAGAGAGCTTACTTTTCTACTGGAGTGGAAGGAATTGCTTCTGGGAGTCACGCCAGGATTTGTAGGGGAACATTCAGGATAGTATCCTGTCTTTTAATATAATCAAATGGGAGGTAATTTAGACTACCAATCACAAGCAACTAATTGGTATTTAGTTAAATTGTCTTAAAATTTGCCCTGGAACTGTCTAGATGAGGCAGTGCTCTAACTATAACCAGACCAGTCGTGGCTTTGCTCACTTCAGCACTGGCCTTATAGAAGCTCTCCCTGCAATCACCTCCAGCAGAGCCCTGAACAACTTCTGGTTTGGAGCTTCCTGATTCAGGAACTGCTGTTTGTGCAAATACATTTTTAAAAAATTATGGTGTACCAAAGTTTATCTTTCAAAGGGTCCAAGTGCAAATTGTCCTATCTCGTTCCATGATTCTAATATGGTGACTAATTCTTCTGGAAGACAAGTTGGTGATGGCACTCAAGCCTTCCTCTGTAAAACACAGAAGTGGCAAGTCCTCAATCCCAGATTTGCTAACGTACCCACCTCACGACCAGTAGTCAGAGTGAGCCAGGACCTCTTCACTTCCTCCCCGCTGCCAGAACTCGGCCTTTCCACAGCACTAGATCCCGGCCAAGCACTTAACAGCAATTCCCTGGGTAATCTTCACAGGTCATTATAGACAGACCTCAGGATGAAACTTCAATGTCCCTGCATTGGCTGACATAGGGAATTGAGGCATAAATGGACGGATGGGGCTGACACAGGAGCACGTGGCATGAAGGGGCATGGAGAACAAAGGTGCGGGTTCGGGTCTTCCCCTCCTTACGTGACCAAGGATAGTTCCTTTCACTTTTTTCAGACCTTAATTTCCATGACGATAGAACAAGAATGATGATGTCTGTCTCCCTCCCGGATAATAGGAACGCATTAAAATGTGCTTTAAATGGTGAGATCCATTTGGAAGAAAGTATCATATGGATGTAAATCATGGAAGGGCATGCATGAAATATGGAATGATCCTGGCTAACACCTGCTGAGTGTCAGTTCTAAGCACATCACATGCCTCGTCTCCCTTAACCTTCACGTGGCCTCCAGGAGGTAGGCATCCTTATCACAGGAGTTCATACCCAGGGACACTAGAACACAGGATGGAAGAGGGTCTTTCCTAAGACCTGGGGGTTGGTGGTAGTGGAGCTGGGTTTTAATTCTCCAGATTCTGGCTGCAGAGTGTGGGGCTGTGCCCCAGGCTTCCCGCTCTTCTCCCTGCAATCAGCCAGCGGCACTCAATTATCCCTGTGTGAATTACCTGCAGCTCATATTTCATTTCATTCCAAGCTGACTTTTCCCTGCCAACCAACTTAGCTCATTTAGTTGGCAGGGGAGCTAAGGGAGTTAGAACTAATCCTAATATTAAGAGCAAAGCATAATTAGGAAGATGCATCTTCTGGGGGGAAAATGTATGTAACATATTCCAAAGTCAAGCACGGGCGATTTTTCCCAACTTAGATAATCCACATCAATGTTTTCCCTTTCTCTTTCTAGCACAGATAACTATGGGTTAATGACATTTTTTTTTAAACCTAATTTCTTCTGATTAGTAGACCATATATTCTCATCAAGAAATATTTAAAAGAGTCTGGGAGTATAAATTAGTTCAACCATTGTGGAAGACAGTGTGGCGATTCCTCAAGGACCTAGTAATAGAAATTCCATTTGACCCAGCAATCCCATTACTGGGTATATATCCAAAGGATTATAAATTGTTCTACAAGGACACATGCACATGAATGTTCATTGCAGTGCTGTTTACAATAGCAAAGACCTGGAACCAACCCAAATGTCCATCGATGATAGACTGGACAGGGAAAATGTGGCACATATACACCATGGAATATTATGCAGCCATCAAAAATGATGAGTTTGTGTCCTTTGTAGGGACGTGGATGAACCTGGAAACCATCATTCTCAGCCAGCTGACACAAGAACAGAAAATCAAACACTGCATATTCTCACTCATAGGCGGGTGTTGAACAGTGAAAACACATGGACACAGAAGGGAGCATCACACACTGGGGTCTGTTGGGGGGAAATAGGGGAGGGATAGTGGGGTGTGGAGAGTTGGGGAGAGATAGCATGGGGAGAAATGCCAGATATAGGTGAAGGGGAGGAAGGCAGCAAATCATACTGCCATGTGTGTACCTATGCAACAGTCTTGCATGTTCTTCACATGTACCCCAAAACCTAAAATGCAATAAAAAATAAAAAAGGACAAACTGGCTAAGCAAAAAAAAACAACAAAAAAAAAGTCTGCACAATATAAAGAAGAGAATAGAAAACTCTCAGTATGCCACCATCCTGATAGTACCACTGTTAACATTTTGGCGTATACTTTTCTCAGTGCCATTTTCGACATAAATGTCTAAATATTGCACATGTAGTCTTGTAAACTTTTTTTTTCTACTTGATACATCTTGTGGAACAATACGCATCAAGAGATGTAGATGAACACCATTATTTTTAGTGGCTCCATTGGTCTTGGAGAACGCATATGAATGTAGCATAATTGGTTTTATTCAAACCTAGCTAAGAGAGACACAATTGCCTCATGCATCCAATTATTTATTTGTTCATTGATTCGGCAAACCTGCCAGATATTGCAGATGAAAAGAAAAATAAAGTGTAGTTCAGAGCCTCAAAGAATTTTCTGTCTTGTCTCAGAGTCACTGCGTCAATTTCTTTTTGGCCCAATCTCTTGAACTCTGCTGCCCGCCTTCCGCCCTCCTTGTTAACATGACCCAGGAAGCAGCTTGCTTTGTTGTTGGAAACAGCCAGGCCTTATTCGCTGACCCTCCCCCACTTCCAATCCCTTCTGTTTTTGCCTCTGGGTTTAACAGTGGCATAAAACTAATTTATAGCTCTTGCTAGGAAGAGGACAAATTTTCATCTCAGCCCGTCATGCGAAAAGCACTAGTACAAATGAATAATTGTTGACCCATGCTACCTATTAGAGATTGTGCTTGGGTCACCTCTTTCGTTGTTTTAACACAAAAAATTAAGGGCCCTGACAAGGGCTTCCATGGGAACTGAATTGGTAATGAGATAGAACATCGTCTTTGTGGGCGACCTCTCCTGGCGCCATGTTCACAAGGGAGAGGGGGATGAAGCCTCACTTCCACAATGATACCATGAGAAGGGTAGACTCTGCCTGTGTCTGCCTTTGATTTTAAGCTCAGGGTCATGTTCTACCAGGATCCTTATCCATCAGCATATGCCTGTGAAGCAACTAGAAGATGCTGGACACTGTGCGAAGTGATGAGGTGGCCACGGCTATAGACATTGCTATTTTGGCCTCCGGGAGCTCACCAGCACCTGACATGTGTGAAGCCATATGCTTCTGCAATATACGCATGCATGGAGTGATGCAGGGTACGCTCTCCCTCAGTACCAAATGGCTTGAGTTGCAGGAAAAGGTTTGTGTTGGGGGTGACTCTTGAAATGGTTTAGAAACAACAGAGGAACTCTGGATAGTGGAGGGATGAGAGACGAGCAGTCCTGGAAGACAGAGGACATCTCTGAATGCAGGGAGGAGCTGTGCCTTCCACGGACTGGTGAGGCCTTGGCAGAACAAGGAGAAATGAGGCTAAGCAAGGAAGGTGCAATGAGATGACAGAAAGCTTTGAAAGCAAGACAAGAGGAGAAAGGGCAGAAGGAGTTTCACAACACTCGATTGGTTCCGTGTCCTGGATATGTGACCATGACTTGCAGGCTGTATTGAATATAATATGTTTTATAATATTAGGGACTAAAAATTACAATGAAAATGTGTTTGTATACAGCCTTTCACCCAGCTGGGGCTCAGCGTTTACTTAATAACTTGTTGCATTATTCTTATGCCATCTCTCTGGTCAAGAACTATTACCTTGAACCATCATTTCAACATTTTACAAAGTGTTTTCATACCTAGTATCTCATGCAATATTGAATATAGGTAAGGTCAAGTGCTTTGGTCACCTGGGGAATAGCTTCTGCTGGCTGACATTCTGCATGCTTCAGGCACTGGTCTAGGCAAGCAGATGAAGATCTTGAGGGTCTGCAGGGCTGGGTTTGATGGAAATCCTGCCTGTCCATGCTGATTCACTGGAGGACATAGGTAGCAGGAAGGGAAAATGCCCTTCCTGGAAACTGTGATATTACACAAGAGAATCAACTGAAAGATTGTTACAGAGTAAGAAAGTTTGGGGCCAGGCGTGGTGGCTCATGCCTGTAGTCCCAGCACTTTGGGAGGCTGAGGTGGGTGGATCACTTGAGGCCAGGAGTCTGAGACCAGCCTGGCCAACATGTGAAACCCTGTCTCTACTAAAAATACAAAAATTAGCTGGGCATGGTGGCATGCGCCTATAGTCCCAGCTACTCAGGAGGCTGAGGCAGGAGAATTGCTTAAACATGGGAGGTGGAAGTTGCAGTGATCCGAGATCACGCCACTGCATTCCAGCCTGGTACCTGATGACAGAGCAAGACTCTGTCTCAAAAAGAATAGCGGGAAAAGCTTCTGGATATTTAGGATGATTCTCAGCAGAGGTATTCACTCCCAGACACTGGGGAGCTGCATTTGCTGTCACTAGGAGCCCCAACTTATATCTTGGGATAGGCCATGGGGACACTCTGGGATAATGCAATATTCTAAAACAGAGATCAGAGGCCTTGGTGAGACTTAGGATGTCCCCAGCCAGCTCCAGATCTACATTCAGCATGTTGCCATCCCAAATTAATATGTGTTAGCCTAGATAAAGAAGGCAGAGCAAGGAGGCTGGATCAAAGCAGCTGCAGACTAGAAAACCTGCTTGGCAGGGTGTGGGCAGGAGTGCCTTCATCTTTCAAGTCGTTTGAAAGTGAGAGCTGCATTCTGTGTAACTCTGTCTTGCTCAGGTCACAGGCGCATATACAGCAAGTGATCAGGTAGTCCCTATTGATATGCCTAAAGCTGGAGTATATGGATTTAGTTTTATTCATTCATTCATTCATCAAACTTTATCAGCTCTCTTTTATGTGCCAGATCCTGGTGATAAAATAATAAATAATACCCAATGTCTGATCCCGAAAGAATGTACAGTCTAATGGGGGTTGGCTGGAAAATAGACAACTACAAGAGAATGTGTGAGAAGTGCTATGATAGAAATAAGCCCAGGGAGCTGTGGGACCACAGAGGAAAGACAATTCCATTACGGAGTATATATGCAAAAGAAAACTCTGGCCAATGAAGGTCTCATGGAGGAGGTGGTAGCTGAGCTGGGTCTTGAAGGGTGAATGGGAATTATCTTGGGAAAGGATAGTTTCCAGGGAGAAGGAAAGAACATTCAGCTAGACAAAAAGCAAGGACGTGTAGAAATCGGCAGCCCTGAAAGCTACAAATTGTTCTGCAGTCCTGGAACATCAAGGTTGTTGAGGTCCAAGTGAGTGGAAATGATGAGAAATTACACAGATGAGGCCTCTGAGCTATATATGAGTTTGAGTCCTATTACCAGGATTTTAAGGGGGATATGGACAAAGATGACATAAGAAAACTCCTAATAAAAAATTCCAGGTAGGTGGGGTCAGATGTAAAGAAGGATATAAGGCTAGTAGCAGCTAAGAAAATCCATATTTTTACCCAGTTACCTACAACCAATTGTAGAGATACATACAATTGTACACTGAAAACACACTGATTCCTAAAAAGTAAACTGTGGTTGGAACTTTTACAAAAATAATTATTTTACCCATTAAATTTTAAAAAATAAAAGCTATATGTTATTTAGGTAAGTTCGTTATTACTATTAATTCTATTAAAATCTTTAATATTAATATACTGTTATTACTGCATGCTACAACATAACCTTGAAAACATTATTTTAAGTCAAAGAAGCCAGTGGCGAACAACCACATATTCTATAATTCTATTTATATGAAATTTCCAAAATAGGCAAATCCATAGATACAGAAAGATGAGTTGCTAAGGGTCGGAGGGAGGGGAGGGTGGGTGTGTTTGCTAACAAATATGGGATTTTTGTGGGGTGATGAAAATGCTCTAAAACTAGAAAATGGTAATGATTGTGCAACTCTGTGAATATACTAAAATCAATTGAATTATACACTTAAAAATATGTGATACCTCAAAATATTAAAAGCCATCTATGACAAACCCACAGCCAACTTTGTACTGAAGGGGCAAAATCTGGAAGCATTCCCCTTAAGAACTGAAACGTGACAAAGAGGGCTGCTCTCACTATTCCTATTCAACATAGCATTGGAAGTCCTAGCCAGAGCAATCAGGTAAGAGAAGGAAATAAAAAGTATCCAGATAGGAAATTCTATACCTAGAAAACCCTAAAGACTCCACCAAAAGGGTCCTAGAGGTGATAAACAACTTCAGTAAAGTTCTAGGATACAAAATCAATGTACAAAAATTGGCAGCATTTTATACACCAATAATGTTCAAGCTGAGTCAAATCAAGAACGCAATCCCATTTATAATACACACACACACACACACACAGTACTTTGGAATACATCTAACCAAGTAAGTCAAATATCTATAAGGAGAACTACAAAACACTGCTGAAAGAAATCATAGATGATACAATCAAATAAAAAAAGCTTCCTATGCTCAATATTGTTAAAATGACCATACTACCCAAAGCCACCTACAGATTCAATGCTATTCCTATTAAACTATCAAAATCATCTTTCACAGAATTGGAAAAAAAAAAAAAACAACTATTCTAAAATTTGTATTGAATGAAAAAAGAACATGAATGGCAAAATCAATATTAAGCAAAAAGAAGAAAGTTGGAGGCATCACACTACCCTACTTCAAACTATACTACAAGGCCACAGTAACCAAAACAGCATGATATTAGTATAAAAAGAGACCACAGACCAATGAAACAGGATAGAAAACCCAAAAATAAAGCTGCATGATTACAATCATCTGATCTTTGATAAAGTCGACAATAAAAAGCAATGGGAAAAGGACTTCCTATTCAATAAGTTGTGCCCAGATAATTAGCCAGCTATATGCAGAAGAATAAAACTGGACCTCTACCTTTGACCATATGTCAAAATTAACTCAAGATGGGTAAGAAACTTAAATGTAAGACCTCAAACTATAAAAATCTTAGAAGAAAACTAGAAGATACCATTCTGGACATTGGCCTTGGCAAAGAATTTATGACTAAGTTCCTAAAAGCAATTGCAACAAAAACAGAAATTGACAAGTGGGATCTAATTAAACTAAAGAGCTTCTGTTCAACAAAAGAAACTATCAACAGGCCAAACAGACAATCTACAGAATAGAAGAAAATATTTCCAAACTATGCATCTGACAAAGGTCTAATGTTCAGAATCTATAAGAAATCCAATTCAACAAGCAAAAACAAATACCTACATTAAAAAATGGGCAAAGGGCATGACAGACACTTCTCAAAAAAAGACATACATGTGGCCTACAAATATATGAAAAAATGCTCAACATCATTAATTATCAGAAAAATGTAGATCAAAACCACAATGAGATGCCATTTTGGCTCCATCAGAATGGCTATTAAAAAGACAAAAAATAACATGTTGATGAGGTTATGAAGAAACGGGAACACTTATATACTGTTGGTGGAAATGTAAATTAGTTCAGCCACTATGGAAAGCAGTTTGGATATTTCTCAAAGAATTTAAAACGAAACTACCATTCGTCCCAGCAATTCCATTATGGAGCATATATGCAAAGGAAAAGAAATTGTTCTACCAAAAAGACACACACACTCATACTTTCATCACAGCACTCCTTACAATAGCAAAGACATGGAATCAACCCAAGTGACCATCAATGGTAGACTGGATAAAGAAAATATGGTACATATACACCACGGAATACTACACAGCCATAAAGAAGAATGAAATCATGTCCTTTGCAGCAATATGGATGGAGCTGGAGGCCATGATACTAAGAAAACTAATGCAGGAACAGAAAACCAAATACCACATGTTCTCACTTATAACTGGGAGCTAAACATTGAGTACACATGGACATAAAGATGGGATGAATAGACACTGGGGACTATGAGAGCGGGGAAGGTAGAAGGGGGACAAGGGTTGAGAAAGTGCCTATTGGCTACTACACTCACTATTCATATACCAAACCCTAATGACATGCAATTTACCTATGTAACAAACCTGCACATATACCCCCTAAACTTAAAAGTTGAAGAAAATAAAAATTTAGAGGTATGTGAATTTTATTTCAATAAAACTGTTATAAGAATAGTAAAAGACAGAAACTTCCTTAACAAGTAGACTGACATTTTTAATGGGTACACTCTGGAAGCATCACTGAAATCAAAAACAAGCCATGAATGTTCACTATATTACTATTATTTAACATTCCACAGGAAGTAGCCAATGCAATTTGACAGGAGAAAAGAAATAAAAGGTAGAAAAATTTGGAAATGAAAGAACGAACTGGAAAAAATCATAAAATGTGAAGAATTCAGTAAAGCACAAATTTAGTAAATATAAATAAATAATTTACATACATTCAAATAAGTAGCTGTTCATATTAAAAAGAATACCTTGGAATAAATTTTATAAGAAACAGTCATAGGCTATTTAAAAAAACTCATAAAATGCTGCTGAAGAACACAGAAAAAATTGAGTAAATAAAAGTATCATCTATTCAGTAAGATGGTCCACTGTTATAAATATGTTGATATTCCCTAAAATTAACAAGATCATAACAAATACACCAAAATAGTAAAAAACCAAGTAATTTTAAAAGTTTATACAAAAAAAGATGTGTAATTATAGTCAGTCTATTGCTGAAAAATAGTTATGAAGGAGACTATCCAATCAAATTGTAAAACATGGAATAAAGCTACAGTATTAAAACATGGTGATTCACATGCATGAGAAAACAAAGCAGATTGATAGAACAGCACAGAGATCCAAATACACATGGTTCTATTTATTAGATTTAGTAGAGCAAAAAGTTTAGCATTGTATATTATTAGAGAAAAAAAATCCCCCCACCCTCCTACTGAGTTTTAAAATCTGCATCCCATTTGCCTAGAGGGGCACAGAAGCAGGAGAGAACTTATAGACCTAGAGAAGACTCAGTGTGTGAAAAAGTTAGGACACAGCAGCAATTTGCTGTGACCAATGACTGGACACCAGATGGCAGCAAGGACTCTCAGTGGGTGTCAGTATGGACAGATGACAACAGCTAGGAAGAATGCTCACCAAATCCAGTCACTGACATTACATATGCCCAGTAATGTATTAGCTCACAAGATCTAATTGTTTAAGTTTTAGGAATTTTGTGAATTGATTGCTAAACACAGCCATTGTTAAAATTAAACAGTCATAATTAAATAATTTATATTAACAACCCAGGTAGTAAATACTCAAAGCTCATTACTAAATATTTGATTACATTTTGCTATTAAATATGTTCTTAAGTTTGTTTACATATCTGCAAATCTGTATTTGTATGTGTCTCTATATGGTAGAAATACTAAAAACCTCTCCCCAACTTCATGTACAATGATGTGTTGGCAGCTTACAATTAGTCATGATAGGAATATTTACACCATGGCAATTGGCGAATGATATAAATCAGGGCTTCATTTTCTATTGTGCGGATTGTCTAGAGTAGACTGAAGAAAGCGATAAAGAAAATGTTAATAAGGGCAAACTAAACCTAAAAGTGTGCTGGTATATAGCTGTTAGTTTGTGTTAAATAACACAAAAAATTATGGAAATAGTCTTTTAATATCCTAACACTATTATCCAACTCAGCAAAGAAATATTCACATCACTGAACAGTGAGTGATAATCTGATATTTATCTTTGTTGTTTCACTTTTATCTTGTTAACATAAAAGAAAACATACACCAACATTTGTATTTAAGTCACACACATTCATCAATGACATGGTGACTTTTTCCAACAACTGGATAGCCAACATAGTCTGATTTTGTCAAATGATGGCTGAATTGTAACTGTAGGTTGGCTACAGATACAAGAATTCAACAAAACCAATACATTCTGTGTGGTTATATGAAATTTAAAATATAGAATATTGCATATTTTATTTATAAATTGTATTACACATAACTTCATATCAGAAAAACTTATAATAAACTTATGTCCATATGTACATGCTTGCAATCAGCTCTAGGCAGAGTGGGAATCTCTATCCTGGTTAAGATTAAGTTTCCATTCTTGATGGAATGGGAACTCAGAATATATATTAAGTTCAGTTACAGAGAAAAGAATGTTACACTGATTGCACATCTCAAATTATGAAAATGATTAAGATCTGTACCCATTTCCCATCTGATAAGGCAAAGTAAACCTAAAAGCTGAACAAGGAGGCCCTGAGGCCTCCGTTTTCGCCTCCAGCAGGGCATCCCATACAGAGAATGAGTGGGCTTCCAACCCTATTGTAACAATATTGATGATCCCTGCCTGGTCCTGACTCATAAAAGAAGTTGATGTGGGTCAATGACTCCTGAAGTGGGCATAAATCCTGAGGCTGGCCTGTATAACCTCTGACCTTTCAGTGGCTGCTGCCTTAAGGTAATTGGCTCAGCCTCTAGGACTTAAGGTGGGAAGAATGCATGCGTTGGGGGCTATGCAGAACTGAGACCTTTCAATGGACTCCATAATTTTTGTTCCACCCTTAAGGCTACACTAGAAATTTATAGACTGTGGTCTGAAAATCATTACAGACGCTAGACATGTTTTTTGTGTTCACATATCTGCAGAATCCGAATCTCTGGACGTTCTAACAGATGCCCCAGATAAATCGCAGATGCCCAGCAGAGATGGAGAGGCTGTGCCTCATGGAGAAATTGCCAGGGCAGAATTGTCTGCTTTGCTACCATCAGGAAAGTTGCAGTCAAGAATATCAATATTTGGGCCCTCTTTCTCTAGCCTGGCCAAGATTGAAATCAGAAATTACTGGGCTGGAAAGTCCCCAAACTGCTTACCCAAGAAGCCCCTATCTTCATTCAGACACTGTAAAATGTTTACAGTATATGGCTTTTTACAAAAGCAAGGGAAAACCATGTATGCATAATAAGATTTAATGCTCTTATAAAAAAATTGAACGTATTGTATTTAAA
Source organism: Saimiri boliviensis (assembly GCF_048565385.1). Classification (NCBI taxonomy): domain Eukaryota; kingdom Metazoa; phylum Chordata; class Mammalia; order Primates; family Cebidae; genus Saimiri; species Saimiri boliviensis. The sequence goes on along the minus strand of NC_133464.1, from coordinate 64,011,039 downwards.
AAATTACTGAAAGCAAAAGTGCCAGATAATGGTGGTTATCTCTGGGTAGAATTACAGGCAGTTTTTTTCTTCGTTGTTTTCCATATTTTACAAATGTCTGGACAGAAGAAATACAACTTTTTATAATTTAAAAAACAAATCTTATTTTAAGAATAATGTAGTTGGCAGGGCACAGTGGATCATGCCTGTAATCCCAGCACTTTGGGAGGCTGAGGCACGTGAACCATCTGAGGTCAGGAGTTCGAGAGCAGCCTGGCCAACATGGTGAAACCCTGTCTCCACTAAAAATACAAAAATTAGCCTGGCATGGTGATGGGCGCCTGTAATCCCAGCTACTCGGGAACCTGAGGCAGGACAATTGCTTGAACTGAGGAGGCAGAGGTTGCAGTGAGCAGAGATCGCACCATTGCACTCCAGCCTGGGCTATGAGAGCAAAACTCCGTCTCAAAAAAAACAAACAAACAAAAAGAATAATTTAGTCAAGGGGGAGACATAAAACAAACAAAGCAAAAGCAAAACCAAACCAAAAAATCCTCTTCTGTTTAGTGTTTCAGCAGCCCAGACAGAAGGTTGTCCTGTTGCCATGGGCCCCCTGGTGGAGCTAGTTCTGAGCCACAGCCCCCAAAGTTCCTAAAGCAGCCCAGAGTCCTGGGACAGTGACCTGAAGGCACAATCCAACAAAGGTTGCCTGAAAGACAGGGCCCATAGCCAACATTCTGGGCCCTGAATGCTCCATCCTCTCGCCAGAGACACCGGCCTCCTCAGGATGCTCAGTCCCACCTTGACTACCCAAAGGAGGTCAGAGACGAGTAGCTCAGTCCCATCCGTCATGCACTGGGATGCTCCATCATGGCTAGTCAGCTGAATGGATAGATGAAGTCCCATTCAGCACCAGCGCCTGGGTGAGGAATAGTCTGCACCAGAAGCTCACATATATCTTGACTCTTGCGTGTGTGGCTGTCAGACTGCTATAGTGCTGCTGCAAACCACTCTGGATACTTAAAATCCAGGAGGTATTTTCCAAGCTCTGCTACCAGCAGCTGGTGTTTGGTGCCTTATATATGGGAGTATTGATGTATGCTGGAATTGGAACAAATCACCCTCTGCAAACAGAAAAATGCAGTGACAGGGACCCATGCAGACTGGAATTGGGGCCCAGTGCATTTGCCTGGGGCTGGTTGGTTTCTCCTCTCCTGGGCTTAGAGTCAGAGGCAAAGCCTTTGAGAAACGATGTGCCGCAGTATGAGTGTGACTGATTCGAGCCTAGAATTGATACTCGCCAAGAATGATTAATTTGAACAAATTCTACTGCTAAAATTTGGCTCTGCATTGTCGCCGCTGGTCAGTTATAGATGGCTCTAGAGACAGGAAGAGGCAAATATCTCCTAGCTCTCTGGCTCACTGTCTCCATAGACCTTTTAGTGAGAAGGAAGGTCTGTATTCACAGGGCCTGGAAATGCCTGGGATGAACTTTGCAGAAAGCAGAAACAGAGCGAGAAGGAAAGAGGATGGACTGCTCGAATATCAGTATCTGTTGGTTGGCGTCCATGGACATTTGGTTGTAGGATTGTTCTGGTATGACAGAGAGGCAAAATAGGGAAGAGATTAAGAGAATGAGCTTTGGAACCCTAAGGTTGAGTCCTGGCTCAGCTGTTCATTTGCTGTGCAACCTGGGCAAAGTTACTTAACCTCTCAGAGTGTCATTTGTAAAATCAAAACAATTACAGGGTGATTTCAAGAATTAAAAAGAATTTCAAGGTCGGCGTGGTGGCTCATGCCTGTAATCCAAGCACTTTGGGAGGCCAAGGCGGGTGGATCACCTGAGGTAAGGAGTTCGAGACCAGCCTGGCCAACATTGTAATACCTTGTCTCTACTAAAAATACAAAAATTAGCCAGGCATGGTGGTTCATGCCTATAATCCCAGCCACTCGGGAGGCTGAGATGAAAATCGCTTGAGTGAGCTGAGACTGTGCCATTGCCCTCCAGCCTGGGCGACGAAGTGAGACTCCATCTCAAAAAAAAAAAAAAAAAAAAAAAAATCTGATTTTGTTTTAATCTGAAGGCTTATATACAAATTAAAATCTAGAAAATTAAAAAAAAAAGCAACAACAACAAAATAATGAAAAAGAATTTTAGTTAAAACTTTGGCACATTGCCTGGAACACAGTACAGTAGTTGGTAATCAGTGTTGGTGGTAGTGGTGATGGTAATGGTGGTGATGATTCTTCTCCTTTGAGCTTAGTGAGTCAGGATTGGTTGGAGTGGGCGAGAGGTGGTGATATTGGTACTCTGGCCATGGTGAGGGCAATGAACATCTCCTAACAGAAATTAGCGTTTTTGGGCTAACTAGATTTTGAAAACTCTGTGATTAAGCTTTGTTGATATGTAATAGAACATTTTAAAGGGCACTTTTTTCGGAGACAGGTCTTGCTCTGTTGCCCAGGCTGCAGTGCAGTGGTACGATCAAGGCTCACTGCAGCCTTGACCTCCTGGGCTCAAGCAATCCTCCATCCTCAGCCTTCCGAGTAGCTGGGACTACAGTGGGATGCCACCATACCCAGCTTATTTTTGTATTTGTAAAAGCACTTCTCATGAAACTCATGGGTGATATTTTCTTTGCATCTCAGGAAGCCACTTCAGGCTCCTAGTGTTCTGAAGTCAGAGTACAGGGCAGGAGATAGCCACCCTCACTGTGACTCACTTTATCTTTCCAAGTATGCCCCAGCCAGGCTTCTTTATTTTTGCCTCCTAGGTGCATTCACCTCTGCTGACCTAGGGACTGGAGGTCATTTTAGAAAAAGAGCCTTCCAAAGGGAAAGCACGTCTCTGAAGCACCAGACAACTATCAGCCTGGTTCAGCTATGAGAAGTGTTCTGACCCGAGCATGCCCTGCACTGGAATCCCATGGGAAACCTGGACTTTCAGAGACTCCAGCCACACTCTCCCCAATGCACATCTGTTAGTCCCATGCCAGTCACCAAAAGGACACCGCCCAGCACCGGTGGAGATGGAGCAGAAACAAGTGAGCCATGTTTGGAGCAGACCCGGGGAATTCTGTAGAAGAACTTCCAGGGGATGCTCGTGCTGCCTGACGTAGACACGGCCTGAGGGCTGATGGTGTAGGTCCAAGTGTGGTCCTGTGTCCCACGCTTCCCAGTTTTCAAGGGCATGCACTGATACTATCTAGGTTCATCCTCACCCAAACCCCAGGAGAGGGGACAGACAAGACCTGTGAGCCCATTTTATAAATAAGGAAACAGAATCGGAAGGGTTACATGACTAGCTCAAGATCCCTGGCTCGGACACAGCCAGCAGAGGCCAAGATGTGGTCTAATTGCCAGTTCATCCTTTTTTTCTTTTCATTTGAAAGAGGTTAAAAAATAGTGCCTGCTAAAGAGCTTTCCCTAAGGACTCAAGGCACATTATTAATAGTATCCCATTAATCCTCACATTCATTCTGGAGCAGCAGGTGGCTAAGATTATAATGATTATAATGATCGTTATCATGACATAGAATTACTAGAACCCTGGGGTACAGTTTTCTTAATGCCATGCTTTCCTGTGATGCATATGGGTGCATAATGTACTCACACACTCACACTCACACTCACACACACTCACACATTCACACACACTCACACTCTCACACACACTCACACACACTCACACACACTCACACACACTCACACACACTCACACACACTCACACACTCACACACTCACACTCCAAATAGCAACCAGGTAAGAAAGCTTTCCTTAGGTGTTGAGAATGAGGCCTGAGATCCCAGCATGACTAAACAGGAATTTCCTAGGATTTTCTGTTGCACAGGTGGTATAAAAGGCTTGCAGATAAAACACACAAGGGAAGTTAAGACAATTGGAGAACGTTTTGCATATCTTCACATGCTCAAATGTAGGCAGCAAATAAAGGTGCTAGTCTCCTCCTGGGCTGGAAATGTGAGGCTCTGTCTTCCCAGGAGAAGGAAGCCAATATGTTGAAGCCCATTCAGGCCTTCTGGGCTCCCATGTGGATGTTAGGGAAGTGAGTGGGTATCCTGCCCTGGCTGTCTGCACTGTTCTCACTCAGAAGGTGATTGCCCAGACCCAGTGGGAACACGGTGAGCCCGTGTCAGTATTGCGTCCTGGCACCAGGCTGCACTTAGCTCTTTCAGTCTGTGATGCTGTCATGCAGCTGAAATAAGGAAAGGGTGATGATGGAAAAGAGCTTTTTGGCTTCCCCAGAGCAAAGATCATAAAAGGAAAAGCCCAAGAGTTGGTGCCAGGGAGCCTGGAGAATGGTGTTCCTGGGGCTCTGCCCCCTTGGCCAGTTTGGTGACCACAAGCCCTTTTGCCCAGCGTTACAGAGCCATTCATTCTTTCGTTCATCATCCGTCTTAGTTTGGGCTGCTATAACACAATATAGATTCAGGGGCTTAAAGAGACGTTTATTCGGTTGTTGCAAAAGTAACTGCAGTTTCTGTCATTTAAAAGTCATGTTAAAATACTCCATTACTTTTGTACCAACCTAATATTTCACAGTTCTGGAGGTAGGAAGTCCAACATCAAGGCACTGGGAGATCTGGTGTCTAGTGAGGGCCTGCTTCCCAGTTTGCAGACAGCTGCCTTTTTGTTGTATCCTCAAATGGCAGAGAAAGGGAGGAAGAGAACGCTCTAGATTCTTTCTCTTCTTATAAGGACACTAATATCATCATAAGGGCTCTACCCTCATGATCTCATCTAAACTCACCTACCTTCCAAAGCCCCGCCTCTTAAAAACATTCCATTGGGGGTTAGGATTTCAATATATGAATTTTGGGGTGATCCAAAAATACAGTCCATAACACTCAGGCATCTATTTAAGAAGTGTTTTTGGAGTATAGTTCCCAAGGAGCTGACAGTTCAATGGGAGAAACTGACAAGCAAGTTGGCGATTACATTACTCAGGAAAAGTACCACAGCGTGGGGTAGGCATTGGGTGTCAGGAGATATTTAGCAGGAAAACCAGTGCCATCTCGGGGAATCAGGGAAGGCTTTTCAGAAGTGACCTCTGGGAGGATGAGCAAGAGCTGGGCAGGCAAAGATGAATAAGGGAGCAGGCTTGCAGCCAAAGAGACAGCACATGTGAGGTGCTGCTACCTTAAGTAAGCTTCATTCTCTCTCCAGCCTAGGTTCCCAGCCCCTCCCCACAACCCCACACTGCTCAGATCTTTCTGTGCTGCGGGGGAAGTCCCGAGTTTATTTGCTTCCAAAGTTCTAGTATTAGGTTGGTGCAAAAGTAATTGCGGGTTTTGCCATTAATTTTTTTTTTTTTTTTTTTTTTTTTTTTTTTTCTGAGACAGAGTCTCACTCTGTCACCCAGGCTGGAGTGCAGTGGTAAGATCTCAGCTCACTGCAACCTCCACCTTCCGGATTCAAGTGATTCTCCAGCCTCAACCTCCTGAGTAGCTGGGATTATAGATGTGTGCCACCATGCCCACCTAATTTTTATATTTGTAGTAGAGACAGGATTTCACCATGTTGGCCAGGCTGCTCTTGAACTCCTGACCTCAAGTGATCTGCCTGCCTTGGCCTCCCAAACTGCTAGGATTATAGGTGTGGGTCACCTCGCCCAGCTTGCCATTACTTTTAAATGACAGAAACTGCAATTACTTTTGTACCAACGTAATAGAGCTGCTGCTGCTGCTTCTTATTCCTAATTAATCATTTCAAACAATTCTAGCTTTTGCTAGAGAGGGACATTTCCTCTTTCTGGAAGTAAAGGTTAATTTTATGTGTCAACTTGGCTAGGCCATGGTTCCCAGACATTTGGTCAAATCCTAGGCTAAACGTTGCTATGAAGGCGTTTTTTTAGATCAGGTGAACATTTAAGTCAGTAGACTTTGAGTGAGGTAGGTGGCCCTCCATAATGTGGGTGGGCCTCACCCAAGCAGTTGAAGGCTTTAAGAGAAAACAGACTGAGGTCTCCCAAGGAAGGAGGAATTCTGCTACAGACTGTCTTCAGGCTTGGGTGGTAGCATCAGCTCTTCCCTGGGTCTCCAGGCTGCCTACCTGCCTGTCCTGGGAACTTTGAACTTGCCAGCCTCTCATGAGCCAATGTCTTAAAATAAATCTTTCTCTTTATATATATACACACACGTGTGTGTGTGCATATGTATGTATGTGTATATATAGGCATCCTATTCATTCTGGTCTCTGGAGAACCATGACAAATACACTGCATAAACCCAGGTCTCTTTAGGTTGCTGGACTCATTTGAAAGCATTATATCTTATCCACTAGGAAAGACCATGCTTCCTGGGTTTTCCTGATGATTAGTTATTCACTCCATGATGTGAAAGGGCTGGGGAGGAAAAACCCAAACAAAACAAATTTCATTCCTGCCCCAGCCTGAAATGAGCCTCAAGTCCAGATAAGTCAATTAACTTCCTAGAATTCTGTTTCTTTATCTGCCACACAGCCGACAGAGGCTGGTAAGGTGACATGGCAGTACGGGGCATCCCCACAACAAAAATCACAGCAAATTGCATTAGTGTGTTGTATTTCAGGAGCCAAGGCCCACATGAAGCACATGGCATGCCATCTCATTTAATGCTCACAGCTAAGCCATGAGTTAGGAACCATCATCACCCCATTCTAGAGGTGGGGAAACTGAGGCACAGAGAAATGTAGCTGCCATGCTCAGGCACACATGGGCAGATGGAGGCAGGATTGGAGCCTAGGCAGCTGGCCTGAGCCCCTCTGCTTCATTGCTCTGTGAGGCCTGATTAGAACCTGAAGGAGGTGACGTCAAAGCTACATCCTTGCTGATTGTCTGTTTGTGCCACTGCATTGTGCAACTCCAGGAGCCCTTGCCTCTATTCACAAGGACTGCAGAGAACACTGCCCTGCAGAGAGTGGTACCCTAGAGACCCTGTTTCTGCTGGCCTTTTCATCTTAGGATTCTACTGACTGAACTGGAATAAACACACGAAGTGAGGTTAATCCAGAAAAACACAGCAATATCCAAGCCAGAGAAGACAGGGTGTGTATAGCCACTTATTTCCACTAACATATGGACTGGAAAATAATGTGCATCTATTTTTAAAAGCCTTGTTATAAATTACAACAGCTGAGTTATAAACCCTGAGGAATGGCATTCATTCAAATGTAAATGTCAACATAGCGCTCACAACCTCAGCTCTCCCCACTGCCTGGCACGCCCCGTAATCATGCTTCCCCCCACGGAGGCTCACTGCACTGCACTGCGCACCTTGGCGGCCTTGCGGCTGTGCTCGGGCTGCCCTCTGACATCATCCACATTAGGCAAGGGCCTTTCTTCTCTCTGAGGGGCATTTAACTGCCCCTCACCTGCTCCAGGACAGCCAATCCAATGTGACAGCCGTGAGTATGACAGCCGTGGGGAGAGAGGGTCCACGGTAACTACATATGCCTATAGGTAGTAGCAATGAGCAGTAATAACAATAACATATGGAGTGATTATTGCCAACCAGGCTATTATTTCACTGAACCGGGTACTATTATTTCATCGACAAAAGGCTGTACTACATAATGATTAGAAATTTGCACTAGGCAATGAGATGCATCCCGCATCCCATTTCCTCTCCTTACTAGCTAATGCCTTAATTTCCTCATGGGTAAAATAGCAATAATAATTTCGCTGGCCTTTTGGTATTACTGTGAGGATTAAATGAATTTGTTAAAAGCACTTAAAATAGTGTCTAGACAATTGTAAACATACACACACACACAGTCATGCACTGCATAACCATGTTTAGGTCATATACAATGGCGGTCCCACGAGATTATAATACTGCATTTTTACTGTATCTTTTCTATGTTTAGATATTTTTAGGTACGCAAATACCATTGCTACAACTGCCTACAGTATTCACTATAGCCACATGCTGTGCATGTTTGTAACCCAGGAGCAACAGGCTATGCCATATGGCCTAGGTGTGGAGTAAGCTAGACCATCTAGGTCTGTGCGAGTGCACTGTGATGTTCACACAATGACAAAATTGTCGACGGATGCATTTCTCAGAATGTATTCCTGTAGTTAAACAACACACAATTTTAGACAGGCCAAGTCTTTGCAGGTGTGATAAAGTTAAGGATTTTGAGATATGGAGATATGCTGGATTCTATCCAGGTGGGCCCTACATGCCATCATGTAAATGTCCTTATATGAGGGAGGCAGAAGGACCTTTGACACAGACCTGCAGAAGAAAGCGATGTGAAGACAGAGCAGAGAAAGATATGAGGATTCTGGCCTTGAAGATTGGAGTGATGTAACCACAAGCCAAGGAATGCCAGCAGCCACCCAAAACTGGAAGACGCAAAGGATGAATCTCTCTTAGCGCTTTTATGTACAGAGAATATATATATGTATTTTACTCTTCCCAACAATCCCATGAGGCAGGCAACATTGCTATTCCCATTTTAGAGATGAAAATCTGATCTGAGGTCTGTTGGCATCCCGAACCTATGCTCTTACCCACTGTGCCCCTTTTGCTGTCTATTGCATGTGTGAGGAGAGGCCACCAGCTTGTTATCCACATTGCGGAAGGTGCGGTAGGGACCCAGCCTGCATCCCTTTGGTATTCACTGATGCTCAACATGTGATGCCTCCCTACTGCCAGTTCCTGCAACTCTGTGCCCTAGGGGCAGCTACTGATAAATGATGAACAGAAATGGGAGGAAACGATGCCTCCTCTTGAGCAGAATGACTCTGAGCTATCTTACATCACCTCCCAGGGTCCCCAGGGAGACTGTGCCCCAGCTGCCCACAGTGGTAACTTGCTTGTGCATGCACCTTGCATGGCTTCCCTTCTATCTGTGTCTCATGTTCTCATTCCCCTACTGGTGTTTCCGCAGGCCACCTTCCAAATAAACTACTTGTGTTCATGTCCTTGTTTCAGGGTCTGCTCCTGGAAGAACTCAAGCCAAGACCATACATATTCATTGACAAAAGGCTGTGCTAATGATTAGAAATTTGTACTATATACATATGTATATTTGCTATTTTCATGCATGTAGTTAGGTTATATAATGACTTCTAAAAAGATAATTGTTTTTTCCCTGTGGCTGCTGTAGTAAATTGCCACAGACTTGGGGACTTAAAACAACAGAAATTTATGCTTTCAGAGTTTTGAACGCCAGAAGTCTGAAATCATTATCACTGGGCCAAAATCAAGGCAAGAGCAGAACTGTGCTACCTCTGTAGGCTCTAGGGGAGAATCCGTTTGTCTTCCAGCTTCTGGTGGCAGCTGGCACTCCTCAGCTTGTGGCTGTATCCTTGCAATTTCAAGGCCAGAATCTTCAAACCTTTCTGTTTTCCGTCTTCTCTTCTGTGTGCCTGTGTCAAATCTCCCTCTTATAAGAGCAGCTGTGATGGCATTTAGGGCCCACCCAGAGACTCCAAGATATTCTCACCCTATCTAGATGGTTAACTTAGTCATAGCCACAAACACTTTGCCACATAAGGTCACATTCACAAGTTCCTGGGATTAGGAGGTGGACAGAGGTGGGGATCATCAACAGTTTACCATAAGATAGTAATTCATGCAAAAACATTTTACTCTTAATCCTTTTCATGTGCGAGGGTGTTAGGGATATGGAGATGAATGAAAGGCAGTCTTTGTCCCTTAGATTCTCATTCTAATGGAGAGATGGACAAGGAAACCCACCTTTACAGGGGGCTGGCTAAATGCTGACTCAGAGCCATGAAGAGGGCTCCGGCTGCAGTGTGCATGTGATGGCTTGGAGCACCAGGACCAGCTTCTGACCACGCATGACGCTGAGAAGGGAAGAGAGGCCAGTGCAGAAAGTCAAAAGAGCCTGGTCCCAGACGGCCCTGTGCTGTCACCAAACCATCAGGGACTGGTTGCCTCCAGATTGCTTTAACACAGCAACACAGTAAATTTCACGTGAGCCATTGTCTTTGATTGTTTTGTTGGGTCGTTATTTGCTGCTGGACTTGACTTGTAACAGATACAGGATGGGAAGAGCATTGAAGGAAGAAAGGAGAAAGAGTGTGCGCTCCTTCACAGAGTCAAGAGGCAGCCATGACCTCGGGCCGCACAGCGCCGGACACGGCTGGGTGGACGGCACAGGAAGGAGTGGGGGTCGTTGAGGAAGAGTCAGGTCACCATGGCCTCTACAAGAAACCAATAACTGCAAACTAAGAAAACAATAGCAAGGAGGAAATCAGACTTTGGAAAACGAGAAAAAGGACGTTGTGGTGGAAGTTGGTATTCAGGAGGAACATAATTATTGCATGGCCACACAATGTGGCTTTAGAAATAGCTTTCTAGTTGCTCTGTGCTCACAGGGAAAACGGGCCCTGCATGTCGGAGGGCTGGTTCTGGCTGCCTTGGCAGTGGCCACCCTGGGGGCAGGGTCTCCAGGACTGTGACCTACACAGACCTCACTCCGGGGATCTGGTCTCTTCCCTCAAAGCCCCAAACCCACTTCCAGGACCTGCAGAGCTTCGGCCCTCCTGTCTTGGTCTATTTGTGCTTCTATAACAGAATGCCAGAGGCTGCGTAATTTATAAAGAACAGAAATGTGTTTCCTCACAGTTTCGGAGTCTGGGAAGGCCAAGATCAAAACGCCAGCAGGTTCAGTCGTGTGGCGAGGGCTGCGGTCTGCTTCCGAGATGGTGCCTCGCTGCGTCATCCCAGCGGGAAAGGCAGGCTGCGTCTTCTCACAGCAGGAGGAAGACGGGCACGAGGGCCTGACGCTGCACGAAGCCTCTTTTATAAGGGCCTAAATCCCGTTCAGGTGGAGAAGAGTCTGCATGGCGTGTGTGCCTCTTAAAGGCCCCGCCTCTTAATACCATCACATTAGCCACTAAGTTTCAACCCCGGAATTTAGGAGGGGCACATTCACACCACAGCACCTCCCCAGATGGCTCACAACGCCACAAGCAAACCCCTAAGCCAAGAGGTGGTCAAGAAGCCCTGTTGGCTTGATAAATGAAGATAAATGAAGCTTTGATGAGTGGGCCAGGGTGCCATGCAGGTGAACACCCTGTGGTGGGGATGGAGCCAGAGACGGGACGGGAAGGGACAGGGCTGCGGGCCAGGGGCTGCGTCTGCTCACACCACGACATTCTAGTGAGGAGCTCCTCGGAATCCAGGGATTATGATTGGAACCTGGTCTTCCCGATTGTTTAAGGCCTGTGCTTGTAAAGGTAGAAGGAGAGAACATATTTTGTTTAAGATTTTGTTCACTTGATTTGCTAACTCTGAAGTGCGCAGACATATGGTACAGTGTGGGTGGTACAGCCAGGCAGTTTTGGAGGACTACTGAGCAGCAGCACTCCCTCCCCTCCTCCCACCACCCCGGCCTCCTCTTCCGCCAGCCTCCAAAATCCCCTCCAGGAGCAGACTCTGCCTGGCTGCTGCTTCTGTAAGTCTCTGGGTTACCTGGGGCTTCTCTTTCCCCTCCTCCCCCAGATTCTCTGGCCCTTAGAACTAAGGGAACCAGGCAGCTCCTGGGGCGTGCTTCCTGCTGTGTTACTGCCTTTCCAGTTTCTAGGAGGCTGATGTCTGCCCTCTGGGTCTCTGCACTTAATAGTCTCTCTTCCAGGTATGTCTCCTTCTCCCTCCTCCCCCAGACTCTCCCACCAGGGTCTGTTGTTTCCTTCTCTGTGTTCCCCTCTGTTCTTTCTGCATATCAATGCGTATCATTATGGGTTGAATTGTCTCCCAAAAAGATGTTCAGTCCCTAAACCCCAGTTCCTGTGAACCTGTGAAGGTGACCTGATTTGAAGACAGGGTCTTTACAGATGATCAGATTCAGATGAGGTCATTAGGGTGGGCCCTAATCTAATACGGCTGGTGTCTTTGTAAAAAGGGGAATTTGGAGGCAGAGACAGATGTAGACACTTGGGAAAGATGATGTGAGGACACAGGAAGAACATGCCCTGGAATGCCCGAGGCTGTCAGAAGGCAGGAGAAAGGCCTGGGACAGATTCTCCCTCACGGCCTAGAAGGAAACAGCTGGGCCGACACCGGGACTGTGAGACAATCAATTCCTGTTATTCAAGCCATCTAATTCACAGTACTGTGTTGTGGCAGCTCTAGAACTCTAATACAGGTACTGGTAACCCAATCACAGTGTCACATCTATTTGAGTTCTTGCCTCCCCAAAAAAGATGAAAACACCCAAAACCAGAACGCCGCTCCTCCTCCAAGGGATCACAACTCCTCACCAGCAAGGGAACAAAACTGGATGGAGAACGAGCCTGGTGAATTGACAGAAACAGGCTTCAGGGGGTGGGTAATAAGAAACGTCTCTGAGCTAAAAGAAAGTGTTCTAACCCAATGCAAAGAAACTAAGAACTCTGATAAAAGGTTTGACGAAATGCTAATGAGAACAAACAGTTTAGAGAGGAATATAAATGAATTGATGGAGCTGAAAAACACAACACGAGAACTTGGCGAAGCATACACAAGTTTAAATAGCCGAATTGACCAAGCAGAAGAAAGGATATCGGAGGTCGAAGATCAACTCAATGAAATACAGCCATCAGTTCTTAAGGGCCTGAACCTATTGCCCCACGGCCCAGTAGAGTGCCTGACACAGGCACTCTAATCATAGGCCATCAGAAAAATCTGGTGTCATAAGACTAGTTAGATTTCAAGGTGGAAAATCACCACAGAGAATTTTAACCATTGTCCTAATTAACTATAACAAAGATGCTAATTATGAGCAAGTGTTATGCAAATGACTCGTGGCCCTCTTAATTATATAATTACCTAGATATGGCCCCCAGGAACTAACTGTGCTCAATTCTTGGGTTGAAAATCAATAAGAGTGGGGCCAAAAGGCAGTCAAGAGACAGTCTGTTGCTCAGCAAGTTGGGTAGGAAGAGAGAACAAGAACAAATGTTCACTGTGACATATCTCGAGATTCTTTTTCATTTGCCGAATTGATTTCTGCTGCTTCTCTTTCAGCACCACCCTCCGCAGGGCAGGGGGAGGGGCCTGAGTACCAGCCAGGTGTGATTTATGAGGGTTATCAGCTGCCATTACAGGGAATGCTTCACACCTGTGTGTCCCCAGCGGGACTACACACCTTTGCCCTTGTGGCATGAGTCCCCTGCTGCAAGTGACACATGGACATCGAGTCTCAGAGAAATCCGGCTCCTTGGCGCTCCCAGTCCAAGCTCGCCAGCACCATCCCTGAGACTTGCTTAGCTGGTGTAACAGGGATCTTTTCTGAAGACACTGGGGTCTCAATGCAGACCTATATGGTGTCCCACTGCCGTGACTCGGGAACAGAGAACAGAAAAATTGCCATCTTTCTGGAATGTGAGCTGGGAACTTGTTCTTCTCTCCAATATCATTTTCTTAGAGGTGAACATATCTTCTCAGCAATCGTTCATTATCTTTTCCAAGTATAGTAAGACAGTATATAGGATCGTTTGAAAACAGACTGAGCCGAAAGGACTTTTAAAATAATTAAATGCATTTGAATGAGTCTTTTCTGATCTAAGCTTCAGTTATGAATTCACTAACTAGAGTGATCAATGCTGTGAAAATGGGAGCTAACATTTTCATTATCAAATATATATACGGAAAAGGCAAAACATTGTATTAATAATGATTGCCTCTGGACAGCAGGATTATGGGTGATTTTATTTTCTTACATTTTTGACTTCCTAATTTTGAAAATGAACACTTATTTTTCATATAATCAGAAAAAAAATGTGACTGTTAAAGGAGTTGAAATCCTCAGCCAAGATGACAAATGTCTGCTGTCTGGAGCGGGGTGTGCCGCAGGCCTGGTACAGAAACTCTTCATCGTCCTGGAACCGAGCTGCTTTGGAAATGCTGCGTCCTTGCCCTTCACTGCCTGCCCCGTGGCCTCCATCCCCAGCCTCAAAACTGAGCTCCACGAGGTTCTTTTGATTTCCTTTCTTAATGAGGAAATGAAGAGCGGAGACTATGAAGTCGCCCCAAGGTCTATCCTCGCGTCACCCTGGAGAGGGGCTCTTTGTATCCTTCCCTCTCCAGACAGAAACCTTCTCCTTAGATTTAACCCGTCCCTTCTCCAGATTGAAGCTGTTAGCTCCTATTTGAACCTCAGTAGTAGGTGGGCATCCTATTCCATGATAGTCCTGGGTCTACTTGAATAATAAAATAATTACAACTCGTATCCTCCTGATGCTTTAGAGTGGTGGTTTCTTAATTGTACCGGCGCAATCGAACTGCCTGGGGAGCATTTATGGAAGACCACTGGCTGGCCCCGCCCTAGAGTGCTGACTTTGTCGGTCTGGGGTGGGTCTTACAGCTGGAGTTCTGTAAAAGCTCCCCTGGTGATTCTAATATGCAGCCGGAGCTGAGAACTGCTGCTTCTGAGTTGCTAAAGCCCTTGTGCTCTATTTCAGCTGATCCGCAGAACCACTATAGGCAAGGCGAGTCTGCCCTATTTTCCCAGGCAGGTCTTTTTATAGCATTACTTTAGAAACCTTAAATCTCAGTCTACTTCTGGAGTTTTTCCAATTTTCTTTCCCTTCTTGAAATTTACCGTTGATATGCCTTTCAGCTTTTAAAACTCTCCAGTTGTCTGAATGTAAACTCTCAGCCCTAGAGGGTGGGTCTATTCTGTGATTCTCCAAGCACTTAAAAGACTTTGGTCTCAAAACTACTATCTAAAGACGCCAGGAAGCCTGTTCCGCTTCTCATCTCCCAGCACTACCCTACCCTCTCTTTAAGACAGGTCAAAAGATGCAAAGGCCTTCAGGCCCGGCAGGCACTGCTCAAGTGTTAATCTGTGGGTTGCTCCTACAGGCCTGACAGTATAGGGAGTGGTACTGACAGTGTCTGCCAAAGACCTGGGCTGTGACCTGGGTGTGACCTTGGGCAAATGACTGGCTCTGAGCCTCAGCTCTCTCCTCTCCAGTAACATTGGGACCACTTTTAAAAAATATATTATTTGAGATTCAAGGGTACATGTGCAGGTTTGTTACATGGGTATCTTGAGTGATGGTGGAGTCTGGGTTTCTCGTAAACCCATCACCCAAGCAGTGAACATAGTACCCAACAGTCTACATTACAAAGTGCACTGGCCTTATAAAGGTCAAATATCCATTCTTATATGCCTAATCTTCACCACTCCATAATTAAGGCAATTTTTACATCCCATTTGTCAGGAATAAAATGCTTGTTCCTCAATGTTGCAAAGAAATAGCACTAGAACATACATTTAATTTTTCTCAGCAAGGCAAATTTACTTCTGCTTGGAAGGGTGTCCCCTGTATGGCTAGTTTTTATTCCTGGCATGAGTCCTGCCCCCTTGTCCTTTCCCCATTGGCTGGGGTCGGACCACACAATCTAATCTAGACCCGATTGGCTAAGCATTTAAATGATCTTATACAAGGTGGGCATGTAAGGGAGAGAAGGGAGAGGGGGAAGGGGTCATCTGTGGCAAGTTAGAGAGCCAGTCTTTCCCCAAATAAAGGAAGGAATGTGAGCTGGTCCTGATAATGCCGCTGGTGCTGTGGCATGCCTGGGCATGGAGTACAGTCAGAAAGAAGGAAAGGAGAAGAGAAGGTGGGGGGAGGGGTACTGGGAATTAAAGAACAAAAGATTAGCCAGGCTGTTTGAAGATAAATCTTACCCTATCTCACACCATTTTACACATTAGGCAAATCTGACAGGTTTAAATGAACTTCAGTTTAAGTTAAAAAAATCTACACAGGTAAAAAGTGGCAGAACTTGGTTTTAAAGTCAATTCCGTTTAGTGCCAAACCCTTTATTTGTTCACAATGCCATACTGAATTCCCTAAGCGTGTCAGTAATGTTAGCTGCCTCAAAGGGTTCTAAGTCAGATTGAATGTGGTCAGGCCCACGGCCCGTTTCTGCTGTCAGTAAAGCACTGCTGCCATTAACAAAAACAGCAACGATACCCAGCGTGGTCTGGGGTAGCCTCCATACCCCTCCCCTGTCACTGGCCATTTTCTTCCCTCTTTGTAAGCTGGAAGGCTCTGGGCCTGACCTCATCTAATGAAAGCAGAGTCTCTGGGGTTGAGACCCAGGTTTGAGCCCTTCGCCTTGGTTTAAAGCTCCCTAGATGATTCTAATGTGCAGGTGGAGTTGAAAACCACTGTTGGAAAAGAGACCCATGTTAAATGTCTTCGGACCTCCAGCACATAGAGCCTGGCACGTAAAGAACGTGTCGAGGTATAATTTGTTAAGGCAGTGCACCAGAATTGGAAAATCCAGGTTTAAATCTCTATCACTTATCAGAGAAGGGGACTTCTTTGCTCTGAGCCCGAGTCCTCATTTATTAAAAAACAAAAACCAAAAAAGAGCCCATCCTCGACTCTGCAGGGCTGTGCTGAGAGGTGACAGAGTCCCCACGTGTGCGCTGATGTGTTTGCTGCGGTGAGTGCAAAGCGGTATGCAAACTTACAGCAGCATGACAGTAGCGTAGGCGCTTAATAAATATTTATCGATTTCCACGAGATCTTACTTACCCATCTTTTGTTCACCCTTAAACATGAAGCTGGGGGAAATAAATAAGAAATATAATTGCACCTCACACTTCAGGACTCCCTAGGCATCTCGCATTAATAGGTCTCTTCAGCTTTCCTCTAAGTGCTAATAATTCCTGGGCGTTTTGATGGTAGTACTTTCTCCCAAAGATAAATTGACCCCGGCTAAGAGCCAATCTCCTGCCCAAATCTCATTACAATCAGCCTTGATGGCAGACAGGATTCAGAATGTAATAAAATTAGAGCTTTTAAATCATTATCTCGACTCTGGGAGCACTGCGTTAACAGATGGACATGTGGGTGATGGAGAAAAGGCCTCACACCACATTCCTCTCTAGAAAATGGATTTTACCCGAGCCAGGAGCACAGCCCCCGACCTCACCTGGGACGGGACGTGTGCTCAGTGTCGCCTTGGAGGGAGCGACATCTGAACTGACCTTTTCGCATCTTTGTGAAGTAGTCCTCCTGAGGGTCCACTTTGCCCAGCTCACTTTTCTGCGGAAGATAACCATGGGGAAATGTAAAAAGCTGTGTCTCTCAGGAAACATCTTGGTGAGCGAGGAGTTATTAGGGCAGTACTTTCTGTTGCTGCTTTCCCGAGCTCTGAGCAGCTTCCTCATCTGTTCATTCATTCAACAGCATCAGTGCACACCTGCAGGAGGTTATGTACCTGCAGTTGAAGGCCCAGTGACACTTCTACTTCCTACACATCTCCCACATCAGCTCTGTGTTTCCCATCTGCTAGCCTTTTCTGTGGTATGAGTCCTCCTTCTTTCTTTTCCGGATTTTGTCACGGCCTTTAACAGGTCTCCAGCCACCCCTTCCCTACGTGGTCCTTGAAGCTAACACCCTGATGATGCCCTTCCTGATCACTCCCTGGCCAGAGAGTTTCTGAGGATCTAGGGCAGGGTCCCTTCTCAAAGACCCCCTGTGTCTGGGTGCTCACATCACACCTGCTCTGACCACATCCTCTGTGCCTGCAACGTTTCTTCGTTTTGTACGATGGCCCTTCCCCAGCTCCCCTGCTTCCTAGGCTTTGTTCTTTGAGTTACAGCTTTCCTCCAAAGGCTCCCTCCCCTGACCATGAAGACCAAAACCCAAGTCTCTCAGCATTCAAAGATCTCTGCCTTCCTCCCCCTGGCTCTCGACGCTCCAGCCCTGTCTGTGTTTCCTGGTTTCTCCTTAGCCTTTATCTGGAAAGCGTTTTCCCTTGAGTCTTGTAGGGCTGGTTCCGTTCGTGTTCTTTTCATTCAGCTGTGAGCTCATGTGACGCTTTTCTAAAGAAAGCTTTCCTGGATGAGTCAGTCCATAGAGGCTTGTTTTAGTTCTCTGTAAAGCATTTAATATTACCTGATATATTTATACTATTATATTCTTCTTCTCCTCTGGACTGGACTGTAAACCCCATGAGATCAGACCTGTTTATGTCATTCACTAATACATCTTCGAAGCCTAGGATGGTGTTTGGCATAGAGTAGATGCTAAATAAACAATCGCGCGGATGGATGGATGGATGGATGAGTGGGTGGGTGGGTGGCTGAGTGGATGGATGGACGGATGAGTGGGTGGATGGATGGATGGATGAGTGGGTGGGTGGGTGGATGGATGGATGGGTGGGTGGATGGATGGTTGAGTGGGTGGATGGATGGATGGAGCACTCCCATGGGTCAGGCCCGGAGGAATGCTTTGCTTGTGTTATCTCATTTAGTCCTCCCAGCAGCCCAGCAAAACAGTTATTATTATTCTCATTTTGCAGATGAGAAAACTGAAGTGAACTAGCTAGACTCTTTGAGGGCCGTGGTGATCTTTATTCTGATGATCTTCACCTCAGTGGTGTCTGGGATGGTTCCTTGTCCTTAGCAGGCACCAAAGGAAGACCTGACGAAGGAACAAACACTGCTCTGGAAGCTGCTAGGAGTCTGTTGTCGCCCACTTTTCCTTTTGAAGTCACATTTCGGTAACACCAACATGTAACCACAGTATAATAAGGAAGGCATATTCACTATTTTGTGAGACTCAAAAACTGCTATCCCAGCTTATCTAATCAAAGACAGTCCAAATTTTCTCTCAATCCAGGCTGAGCTTCTCATGGCATTAGGTTAGAGCCAGGACATTTCCATAGGGAATCAAATGCAGCCAGGACCAACGCTCTTTCAGGGGGCCCGAGGTGAAGTCCGTGACAATAAAGGTCTCTTTCAATAAGTCATTTTCAACAGTGTGCTCTGGTTTCCTGTAGGATTGAATTCCGGTCTCATTGTCATGCGTGATGGTGAAGGAGAAACCTGCTAACCGTGCAGAAAAGCCAGCATCTAGACCCACGTGCGGTTTAAAAGGAATCAGTCAGTGAAAACAAGTGGTATTGACAGAATAGTTAGAAAGGAAGGGAGTTTTGAACAGAATTAACTCTTCTTTTTTTTTTTTTTTTTTGCAGAAAAATGGCATTTAAAAAAATCCACCCTTTTCAAAGTTTCAAAGCATTCTAATAAGCAATAGCTTACATAACTAATTTAAGAATAGTTCATCTAGAATTACCTCAGATTGAGCACCAAGACCTTTCACTAGCAGCACAGTGCTGTGAGGTAGATGTGTTGATTTCACCCACTTTGCAACAGAGTGAATTGAGGTTTCAAAGGATCAGTAACTTGGCTCAAGGGCATAGAGCTAGCAAAAGTCAGCAAGCTGACAGACTCCAAAAATCGCTGGTGTGTAAAATGCATTCATCTCAAGTGTGCAGCTTGGTGAATTTTAACATACGCATGACCCAGTAACTACCACCCAGATCAAGATATAAAACATGGCTTGGTGCAGTGGCTCATGCCTGTAATCCCAGCACTTTGGGAGGCTGAGGTGGGAGGATTGCTTGAGCCCGGGAGCTCGAGACCAGCCTGGGCAACATAGGAAGACCTTGTCTCTGTAAAAAAATAAAAATAATTTAAAAAATTAGCTGGGCATGGTGGTGTCAATTTTTAGTCCCACCTCCTTGGGAGGCTAAAGTTGGAGGATTGCTTGAGGCCAAAATGCAAAGCTGCAGTGAGCCATGATCATGCCACTGCACTCCAGCCTGGGAGACAGAGCAAGACCCTATCACAAACAAACAAACAAAAAAAACATTTGCTACATCCTAGAACGTTTTCTCACGGTGCTTCCCAGGCAGACCCTCGCTCCCACCTCCAGAGATAACCCCTGACATCTATCACCATCAATTAGTTTGAGGCAAACCAGTCTTGCCTGTTTCCCTTTCAGTATTTTTTTTCCCTCTGAGAAGACCACACATTGCCTCTCTCTCAGGATTTCTAATAAATCTCGCCCCTATTTAGGGCAGCAATTATCTTGTGTTTTTAAAGGCGCTTGGGTTCAAGGCCATGATAAACCACACCCCAGGAGCCTTCTGTCCCAGGGTGCGGCTTTCCTGCCTGGCTGCGATGCAGGCCTGCCTCTAACATTTGCGAGACTTCGGGCACGAGTCACAGAAAGCAGCATGAACCATTTATCTAAATGTTTCAGAGTCACACACTAAGCCAATAGGCTGTTAAATAAACTCCATTTTTCTTCCTCTCTTGATAAATGAACATCTTCATAACACATGAGAAAGCCAGGTTTGAAATAAGGGCTCAGACTCCATGGAGTTCTGGAATATGTCCCTTGGACAGAGTCAGCTGTGGTTCCAGGGGCAGCCACCCCCTTTTCTTCCCATCCCCGACTCCACCCGACACCTGATGTACGTGGCCACCTCAGCCTGTATCTCTAAGTTCTATCTACAGTCTCTATAAAAAGTGAGCCTGGATAACTGTCAGGGGAGTGCCCGCTGGTGGCCCTGTGCACTCTTGGGAGGACGGCCTGCAGAAGACAAGCCCCGAGCACCCAGAGAGAGAACAAGAAAGGGAAGTGTGAGCTCCCAGTGGGGAGATTCAGCTGGGGCTGCACATTCCTCAAGGTGTGGGGTGGGGGCACAGCCCGAGGCAGGCCAGGTGGGTCCTGTAGAGCTTAGGGGGCACACCTGCCTGGCCTAAGGGTGGTTTTATAACACAGGTCATTTATCTCAATCAAGAGGCAACTTGCTTCATTCTCAAATTCCCTCTGAAGAGCCGGGGTTGGCTACAGCCCTCTTCACTAGTGCTTGCGGTCCGCCAGGCATTAAGCCAGGGAGATGAACTGAACTTGCTCCCAGCTCTTCAGGGCCTCAAGGCTAGTGGGAGAACCCAGCTGGGTAGCAGGTTATGCCATGCTAGAGACAGACATAGGAGGTTTGAGGAAGGGCTCCCAGCAGGAGAGGACCTCTGAGTGGCCCTGGAGGAAGAGAAAGTACTAACCAAAGAGGCAGAGGAAGGTATTTCGGGAAGAGAGCACAGAATGGGTTAAGAATGGTCTATGTTGGCCAGGTGTGATAGTTCATCCCTGTAATCCCAGCACTTTGGGAGGCCAAGGTGGGCGGATCACCTGAGGTCAGGAGTTCAAGACCAGCCTGGCCAACATGGTGAAACCTGGCCTTTACTAAAATATAAAAATTAGCTGGGCATGGTGGCCTGTAGTCCCAGCTACTTGGGAGGCTGAGACAAGAGAATCACTTGAACCTGGGAGGCAGAGGTTGCAGTGAGCCGAGATCATGCCACTGCACTCCAGCCTGGGCAACAGAGCGAGACTCTGTCTCAAAAAAAAAAAAAAAAAAAAAAAAAAAAATGGTCTATGTAATGAGCTCAGAGCCTTCCAGCAGTGAAAGGATATGATCAGTGACGAGGGGGTGCCAGGAGAGGCCAGTGTTTGCTCCAACAGGAACACAGATTTTATTACCTCCAGGAATGGGGGGAGGCACTGAGGCTTTCAGTAGAAGCGGGTCACGTGCAAGTTGACATTTGTAGACACACAATGCTGGCCCTGATACGGAGCAGAAGATAATCCAGGAAGGAGCTAATGAAGGTCTGCTATGCATTCACTCAGTAAATATTGACTGAGGCCCTCCAATGTGCCAGGCACTGTTCTAGACTGGGGAAGCTATGGTAGGCAAAGCAGAAATAATCTGTCCCGTCAAGGAGTTTATACTCTAATGAGAAGGCAGGGGCACCGTGGAAACATAAAGCAATAAAGACATCGCATTGTTTCAGACAGCGGTGAGTGCTGTGAATGATGGATAATGGGGTAAAGAGGAAGGGGGGATGTGAGAAAAAAGACCGCACAGCTCATTCCTTCATGTGTCTCTTCACCCAACATGTATGTATTTGTTGAGGGCCTACTATGGGCAGTGTCTCTATGGTGGAGAGAAGAAACCAGAACGCTGTTTTCACGGCATTCATGGCTCATGGGGGAGTCAGACACCATTCAGATTTCCTACCACTAAGCTGCATGTTCTGGGGAGAAAGAGCATAGGTCCTGGAGAACGTACAGCCAAGGAACCCCACCTGAGAAGACGGACTTGTTGAGGGTGGGAGAGCATTTCCAGGCCGGCGGTGGGAGGGCCAGTTAGAAGTGCCTAGAAAGGAGGGAAGAGAGGTTCGGGGTGCCACCACCCAGGCAGTTAAGGGCCCTGCCATGCTCAACTCTGCTGGGGACTTGGCCTTTTGTTTGTTTGTTTTGATTTGAGCAAAGTATATATATATTTTATTGTGGTAAACATATCTAAAATAAAATCTTCCATTTTCGCCACGTGTTTAAGTGTACAATTCAGTGGCATTAATTACATTTACAATGTGTGTGACCATCGCCACTACCTATTTTCAGAACCTTTCCTCACCGCAGAGAGACGCTGTGGCCGTGAAGCGGGAACTCCTTCTTTCCCCGTCCCTCATCCCCGGTAACCTCTAATCTACTTTCTGTCTCTATGGACTTGCGTATTTGAGATATCTCATGTAAATGCAATCATCTAATATTTGTCCTTCTGAGTCTGGCTTATTTCATTGAACACAAGGTTTTCAAGGTTTACTCCTGTAGGATGTCAGAATTTCATTCCTTTTTGTGGCTGAATAACATCTCATTGTATGTATCTGCCACATTTGTTTATTGATTCCTCTGTTGACGGACACCAGGGTTGTTTCTACCTCTTGGCTATTGTGAATTATGCTGCAATAAACATCCATTTGACTTTTTATTTTCAACTCTTTTGGGCATATGCCCCAAAGTATAATTCTAGGTCATATGGTAATTCTATGTTAATTTTTTTTTGAGGATGCTTCATACTTTTTTATAGCAGCTGCACCATTTTACATTCTTCCCAGCAATGCACAAAGGTTCCAATTCCTCTACATCCTCATCAACACTTGCTATTTTCTGTTGACATTGATTTATCCTAAGAGCATCGGGTCTAAATCCTCTCTCAGAATGTACTCTGATCATCCACGTCCTGCTGGCAATCTGAGGAGTCTTTATTTTGCGGTGGGACTTTGATGCATGTGCCTTCTGGGTAGCTGAAAGAATTCAGGGAAATTCTATTCAGCCAGGAAGCAGAGACAGAGGTGGGAGGAAACTGGATAGAAACTAGGAAACTGGTGACACATTTGGGACCTCTCCCATGAGGTACCCATTATAGTGGGCATCTTCCGAGGATTCTTTTCTTCCCTCCATGTTAGCACTTCTCTCCACAGCAGGTGTCAATAAATACATGCTCATAGCATGTGCTCAATAAATAACCACTTGAAGGAAGGAGCTACTCCCTCTTCTTTTCCTCATTTCTCCTCCATCATTCAAGCTCCAGGTCTGACAAAGGCATCACTGAAGGTCAGACATCCTAGACTCCCATAGAGTGAATCAACTCCCTCCCAGGGCCCTCAGGCTGTCGTGTAGCTGGATCTGGTCAACTACACTGGGTCTTTTTTGGTACTGACCAACTGCTTGCTATGACAGTTATTCTACATGGCGCTCATAGCTTTGCAAGAAATACACACACACACACACACACACACACGGCAGTCCTTTTTAGAACAAGGCAGAGCTAAGCACACAAATACAAGGACCAGAAAGAGGGTGATTCATCTGAATGATGCTCTCTACCCACACTGTGATTTAAAGATTGCAGAGCACCTTGTCAGATATCTTCTCATTTGATCCTCACGAGAAACCATTACGGTTGGCAGAGTAAGTGCTGCTATCCATGCTGGTTTTGCAAGAGGGGGACAGAAACAGAAAGGGGACATGACCTGCTGAAGGTCAGAGCTGGTAAGTGGCAGGGACAGGTCTGATTCCATGCCCAGAGCTGGCTCCCTCTCCCTAGCGTGGTGATGACTCACCCTGGCCTTCTTGTCCCCAACCTGCTCAGGGCCTCCAGGAAGAGCTCAGCCAGGCTTTTCACAATCAATCACGTTTTCCTGAGGTGTCTGCACAGACTTTGGCTAATCTTCTGAGAAGCTGTTCTTGCAAAGTGCTTTCTCATTTTTTGCCCAACCAATACTGAGGTCAAAAAGAAAAAAAAAAAAAAAAGAAGAAGAAACGGGGGAATAAAAGCCCTTCCATTCTGTACCATTCAGCCTGGCAAAGCCTATTTCATTCCCAGAATTCTAATTGGAAACTGCCTTCTGTTCTCATTAGTTTGGGCTGTAGCAGTCATTACATTCCGAACGATTAATCCCTGAATGCCAATTTCTTACTAGAATTATCCCGGACTCAACAACTGGTTTTCTTAGCAGCAAAGCTGAAGCAATTATTCCTAGCTTTTGTAACTAAACATGCTGTGCTTGACACTTTACAACGTTTTTATCATCATTGAGTTATCAACATTTATCTCTACCTGGGGAAAGAAAAGGCTGTCCAATTGTGAAGGCCCAGCAATCACACAGCCCTGTTTACTGACATCGATGGGCTTCCTAGAGCTGCTTCTTGCTTGGGAAACGGGGAGAACATACCCTGGGCCTCAAATCTCACTGAAACTCAGAAGTTAGCACCTTCTGAGACTGGGGACTAGGAAACCGACAGGAAGATGCAGCAGAGAGGTTTTGGGTTCCAGGGCAGTTCTCCCTGGGAGCTCAGGGCCTGTGGCTGGTGGGCAGCGCCCCTGTCCTCCTGGAGGCTGACCCATTGGGCTTCCAGCTGATTGTCTGTGGGTTATGGGACCTCCCTTCCAAAGCCGGGCCACCCAAGCTGACCTACCCTGAGCCAGAAGAGGTGCACTGACCGTCTTGTGCAAGTACCTAAACTTAGGCTGTCTGGAGGTGACACTGGACAAACTCCTGAGTTCACAATCCTGACTCCACCACTTGCGGCTGTGTGGCCTTGGACTCACTGCTAAACCTCTCTGGGCCTCAGATTCCTCATCTATACAATCATAGCTCTATTTCACAGGGTTATTTGAGAATCAAATAAGTTAATGTTTGTAATTAGAACAGGGTGTGCCTAACACATAGTAAGTGCTTTATAAGTGTGTATTTAAAGACAAGTAAATAGAAACTTTCCTTCAATGATAAAAGGGTCCTTTTAATGTTCTTGTGTTTCCTTCAGCAGCTGTGAAAGCCCACAAGATAGACTAGAAAGGCAAAAAGAGAAAGATTGATTCCTTCCCATCACCTCCCAAACCACAAAGCTCCCTGATTTATTTAAATATACTCACAAACAAATCTACAACCTATTTTTTTAAAAAGCCAACCTTTGGTATCATTGTGTTAGTGACTATTTCCCAGGCTCTCCAAAAATGGAACTTGAAGCATTTCTCAATAGCATGTAGAGAACCAGTCTTTGGATTATCAACAACTAATCCATCAAGATTAGAGGAGCTATAATCTAGTAAATGGAAGCTGGACACACTAGATTCTCCTCTCTCCTTTCTCTGCATCAGCACCAGGATCAATGAACTAAGGGTGCCCTCCTCACACCTAGTAATGACAATAACAACAACAATAGCAATCATAGCAGCTAACATCCGTATAGCATGTATTCTGTGCCAAGCACTTTATTACATTAACTCATTTAGTCCTCAGAACAACCAGAGGAAACAGGCAGTTATTACTACCCCATTTTACAGATGAGGAAACTGAGGTCCCCAAAAAGCTAAACTTCAAGTCCAAAGTCGCATGACTGGCATCTGTAGAGGAAGTAGCTGAACCCAGGTAGCGTGACTGCAGAGACCAGCGCTTAGCATTATGCTAAACTTTATGTATCATTGACCCCATCTGTGAGCTCAGACCCAGTCTGGCTCAGAAACAACACTCTTAACACTGCTCCTCGGGCTCTGGCCTTGTACATCATAGTCCTCTGAATATCACGTTTTTGCCTTACAGCCTGCTTTGAGAGACACCTGACTCTTTCCTGTTTTTCAGCCTCTGTGTTGATAACATGGTTAGTTTTCCCACTTTCTTGCATTTTTCTTGCAGTCTTCAGCCTTTGATTTATTAATTAGACCTACATCTACTATGCACCTACTATACAAGCCAATTTATACCAGGCCTGGGGATACAGAGCCCGTGGGGAACTCACCGTTGATAGTGACACTGATATGCAAGTGAATGCATAGAGTGGAGAGTCTGAGCTTTGTGCTTAAAATTGCTGAGGACCAGTGAGGTAAATGAGGGGGTCAAGTATTATCAGGAAAGAATTCACAGAGGAGGAGGCAAGGACTACATCTTGAAAAGACCTGCCAAGTTATTTTATTATCGAGACACATGCATGCATATGTTCATTGCAGCACTATTTACAATAGCAAAGACATGGAATCAACCTAAATGCCCATCGATGATAGACTGGATATAGAAAATGTGCTGCATATACACCATGGAATACTATGCGGCCATAAAAAGGAAACAGAGCATGTCCTTTGCAGGGACATAGATGGAGTTAGAAGCCGTTATCCTTAGCAAACTAACACAGGAACAGAAAACCAAATACAGCATGTTTTCACTTATAAGTGGGAGCTGATGATTGATGAGAACACACGGACACATGCTGGGGGAGCAGCACACACTGGGCACCTGTGAGGGGGCAGGGGGAGGGAGAGCATCAGGAAGAACAGCTAATGGATGCTGTGCTTAATCCCTGGGTGACAGGATAATCCGTGCAGTAAACCACCATGGTACACGTTTACCTATGAAACAAAACTGCACATCATGCTCATGTATCCTAAACTTAAAATAGAAGTTGAAAAAAAGAAATCCTGCCTCAGTCAGTCACCTTGTGGCCATGACCCTGCTTCCTGCTGCTGGACATTCCTGGATGTCCCCAGTTGCCTGTAATATTTGCCAGTGGTCACTTTGCAGACCCCGCATTCTGCCTGCATGGACATACCCCCGTGAGCTCAGAGAGTAAAAGAGAATTGCATTTGCCATCTTTATTTTATAATTGGCTAGCGGTCAATGTGTGGCCATCTGCGGCCCTAGTCCCAGCCCATGTCTCGCAGTGCAGCTTCACATCTGTCTGGATTTGTGTCCCCCTGGGACACCACAACAGTGGCCCTGGTCTTCTTAGTTTCACGGGAGAAAACATCTTCCCAGCTCTGCCTTCTCCACTCCCAAATCTTTTGGGGAGATGTAGCTAGGGGGCAAGGGAGGAAACTAATCATACTAATTCTACACTCCAGTAACAAAGAAAAGACTCAGAGATTTGAAGAGACTCATCTGGTGGCTTTGGATTCGTTCATAGAGTCATTCCCCATTTTGAAAATTTCTCCCTTTCCTGCCTGTCGAGGCGCACTTCGTTTCCTAATTTCAAACTCGTTCTCATTCCCAGAGGTTCTTCTCTAACTCACTCATCAAACACTGTGAGGAGCTTTTGGGGGACTTCCTTATTTAAATTTGAAACAGAATGAAAAAGAAAAAGGAAGGAAGGAGAGAGGAGAGGGAAAGAAGAAGAAAGAAAAGAAATAGAGCCGGGCGCGGTGGCTCAACCCTGTAATCCCAGCACTTTGGGAGGCCGAGGCGGGTGGATCACGAGGTCAAGAGATCGAGACCATCCTGGTCAACATGGTGAAACCCCGTCTCTACTAAAAATACTAAAAATTAGCTGGGCATGGTGGCACGTGCCTGTAATCCCAGCTACTCAGGAGGCGGAGGCAGGAGAATTGCCTGAACCCAGGAGGCGGGGGTTGCGGTGAGCCGAGATCGCGCCATTGTACTCCAGCCTGGGCAACAAGAGCGAAACTCCGTCTCAAAAAAAAAAAAAAGAAAGAAAAGAAATAAAGAGAGAAAGGAAGAAAGAGAGAGAAAGACAAGAAGGAAAGAAGGAAGGGAGGGGAGAGGGAGGGAAGAAGAACGGAATGCATGCAGGCCGAAAGAAAGCCACGTGGATGGGAGCGCCACTGTGTGCCAGGCGCCGGCCTGGGTGCTTCTGCTTCCGTTTACCACATTCATTCTTCATTAGCCTCGCATTGTATGCATGATTACAGGCAAGGTAAATGAAGCTCAAGGGGATTAAGTAACTTGCCAAGGATCTCACAGATCGGAATATTAGAACTAAATTTAAAGCCACATCCTAGCCCAAAGTCCCTGATGTTTCCAATACACTGAGGAATGTTTAAAATACATCTGTGGACTTTTCTACGCAATTTCTGTCTCCCGCTATAAATGAGTTAAGCCCATAAAACTAACCTGTTTGCATTCTCCATTTTATTCCCATTGTATTCACCGTGTCACCCCACCATTTGGTGTAAATCGCCTCAAACTTTTTTTGAAAAGCGGCAGCCTGTAAATCAGTTCAACTGTCAAGACCCATCTCTGCACATCAAGGTCACCTTGGAGGGAGGTAAAGGGCAAGTGTCATGTTCTCATCTGACGGAAGAACCAGCCAAGTATAAACGACTAGCTGGAGACCCCACACGGAAGCCAGCCAGAACTGCACATGAGAGCTTAGCCTCTTGATTCTCAGGAAAACTTCCTAGGCCAAGATTTTCAAGGAGTGGGTGGTAAGTGTCTGGGAGCTCGCCTTTCTGTTTCTAATTTCTCTCCGATTCTTGGAGAGCGGCGCGTTTCTGGCACTTGCTTCAGTAAGCACACTGAGAAGGGTCCAACTGGCATTTATTTAATTACCATAAACAGATGTAGCACTTTGGCTTCAATGAGGCAGCTTCTTGATGTGCTCATCAGCCCTCCTGCTTACGGGGAGGCTCGAGCAGGGCACGAGGTTGGCAGAGAACGGTTAGGTTCCTGCAGTGCCAGCGCCGGCCCCAGGGTACCCAGGCTACCACCCTGAGGGGCACTGTGACAAGCTGACATCATGGAGAGCAGGGAGTGGTGGAGACTGCACATCACCCATGTCTGAGGCCTCTCCTCACGTTTCCTTTTCATTCCTTCTGCTCCAGGCTCTCCTATGAGCCTTCTGCACCCCTTGGTGACTTTTCCCAGATGTCAGGGCTGTTTAATGAGGTGGCTCTGGGGCCTCCTTTGGTGACTTTCCCTCCTTGGCTCCTGGCCTGAGGGTGTCCCTCCCGCTTTCTAGGGTCAATGTGGACGCAGTCCCTTCTTTCTCTGGCTTTCACCTGGACACACAGCTTGGAGGCGTCATCCCGTCTCCCTTCCAGAAGCCCGCCTCTCACCCTGACGCCTCCTTCCCCCAGTTCTTCTCACAGCAGCGTTTGAAAAAGAAAATGTTCGAAGGGCATAAGGGGAAGGGTTTACCAGAAACCAGCGTAGACGCTGAGTTAAATGAGGTAGAAAATAGTCATTAAAATTTTGTTCCTCTTTGATTTTAGAAAAAATAAAAAATAGTTATAGAGTATGGCTGCTAATGAGAAAGGAAGTTTCAGAAGCCTGTAGATCTCTTAGAGAACAGGTGTTACACGGTGAGAGCCGCATTCTCTTAAAGGCCATTTGCTTTGTATAAAAAGACTTCTTTCCTTTACTTTTTCCTTCTTTCTGTCTTTTTTGAGAAAAAGCAGCTGTTTCATACTATTTTGATGCTTACAGACCATGTGCATTTCCAAGGTGGTCAACTAGCTTCCACTGTTGGATAATGCCAAGACCATCACAGGACCCACATTAGGAGATCAGGCCAAATTTCAGACGTTTTGTCCACCCGTGAAACCAGGTAACTCATTTCTCAAAAGACACGGTCAGAGAGCACACACTTCCTTTCCTACAGGATAATTTCGAATTGGGCATTTAGGTAAAGTTGTGGCAAAGATTTTCCAGAAATATTGTATACAAAGCATAATTTTTACCAAGCTTGAATGGGAAGGGCTTAGCTTTTTGTAGAAGCTTCTAGACAACCAATTCTATAATCAGGAGAAAGAGCTAGCTCAACAGCAAGGTAAAAGCATGAGCTAGACCAGGCGTTGTGGCTCACATCTACAATCCCAGCACTTTGGGAGGCTGAGACCGGTGGATCACCCGAGATAAGGAGTTCAAGATCAGCCTGGACAACATGGTGAAACCCCGTCTCTGCCAAAAATACAAAAATTAGCTGGGCATGGTGGCATGCATCAGCAATCTTAGCTACTTGGGAGGATGAGGCATGAGAATCACTTGAACCCAAAAGAAGGTGGAGGTTGCAGTGAGCCAAGATCACACCGCTGCATTCCAGCCTGGGTGACAGAGCAAGACTCTGACTCAAAAAAAGGAAAAGAAAAAGCATGAGCTAAACTCTGCTGCTCATGGAATGGGTTCTGGACAGGTTACTTCATCTCTCTGTGCCTCAGCTTCCTCATGTGTAAAATAGAAATACGCTAATGGATTATCCTGAGGATTTTTAAAAAGGCAATTCAGGTAAATCACTTAGTACAGTGCTTGGCACTTAGTAAGTGCTCAGTAAATGCTAAGTGGTTAAAAAATATACATACACATAGTCTTAATTGGGTTCCCCCCAAACAGAGTCTGAGATAAGGATTTGGATGCAGTAGTAAATTTGGGAGGTGATTCCAGCAAGCAGGAAGAAGGGAACAAGTCACTGCTGCAGGCCACAGGGACTTGATGCCACCAGGCAGCACAGAGCAGCACACAGAACGCTGCCAGGGTGCCCACCCGGAGCCGGAGCGTCTGTGTGTTTATACACATGAGATGAATAAGACAGGGTCCCAGCTCAGCATTTTAAAATGAAATACGCTCAGTATGAATCCTAAGGCCGAGCATGTCGGCTCAGTTGTTTGTCGCGAAAAGTGAACTCTGAAGGATGACGTATCAAGGCATGCTTTAAAGCACAGAATTTTAATTTTTAAAAAAGGTTCTGCCACCAAGAGTCAGGTGACACTGGGTCAGCTCTTTAACCTCTTTCTGTTTTGCTATTTTGTATAACGGAGAATGATAACATACTATTTCCCAGTGACGACTAAATGCCTTAGCCTTTAACACAGTTCCTGGACGTAGCACTTTGCGGTTGCTACTATCGTTATTGTTTTTATTGCATGCGTAACTAATGCAGTAGAAAACTATTGTCAGAGTTTCAGGATGGGTAGCCGCCTTGGCCTAGCATAGGTCATCATACATCCCGGAAGTACACAACGGGAACCCAAGGGTCCACGTGGCTACTTGCCCCGGACTCCCTGGCACATCTTGGCAGAGTCGGAGCAGTTAGATCCGAGGGGCCATGAAGTCTGGTTATGAAGCTGGCAAGTGGCTAGGCTTGCTGGCCAGTCTCTTGTGAAATCTGGGTTACTGATCTGTATTTGATTTCAGCTCTATAGGGCCTTCCTAATACCAGCCCTGCCCTTTCTCTCCAAACATGGGCTGCAGTGACCCATCTCTTCTGCAGAGGATCCTGTCCTTCTGTCCTGGGGAGCGAGGGCCTGCTGTTTCCTCAGGCTACCCTCTCCTTGCGGGAGTTCTGGTGCCACCGCTGGAAACAGCCTGCCATGAGCAGTTCACTCCTTATCATGGATTCTTGATTAAAAATACATTAAAGAACCAAGAAGTGATTACAAGCTCTAGCATCTTGCAAGTAAAACTGACATTTCCAGTTAGACCACAACTCTAAATTATCCACAAAGACCCTGTTCTTCTGCTAAAAATGTTAGGTTTGTTT
This sequence comes from Saimiri boliviensis, assembly GCF_048565385.1. Taxonomy (NCBI): domain Eukaryota; kingdom Metazoa; phylum Chordata; class Mammalia; order Primates; family Cebidae; genus Saimiri; species Saimiri boliviensis. The sequence continues at coordinate 63,979,675 of NC_133464.1, read as the reverse complement.
CTGATCTGCTTTCTGATGCTGCCATAGTGAAGCTGAATATGTAGCCTTTGGCTCCCCTCTGCTGTTTGAAAGTCTGGGATGATAGCTGCAAGGGTTTGGTAACTTCGTCTGGAGCCTCATCCCTGTCCCTCACTATGTATTTGTGCCAGCACTAGAGACACAAGGAATGTTTGTCTTTTTAATGCCCCACTGTGGTCCAGCTGGTTTATTCCTTGGCAAGGTCCTGAGAACAAGGCCCCTCTGGGAAGAGGTCCAACGCTGCCTGGGGACATGTTAGAGAGGCAGTGTCCTTAACCAAAGTGCCATCCCCAGCCCTGCGGGAGCCTCATCACTGGAAACCTCAGACAAGTCACCTCATCCCCTTGAGTGACATTGGTTAGACCAGGTCCTTGAACTAGAACATCATTCTGGCTCTCAGCTTGAACACTGTGTGCTTCAAAAGCATGGTCCTCAACGGGTATGTCCTTTTACTGCTGTACCTTCCCCCTTCCCTCCAACATCCAGTTGGAGTAAAACTTTGGTCACCCAAACTTTGGCAAAGGAACTTGGGTCACATCTTGTGCATCAGGTAACAACTAGCGGGACTCAACCTACTAGTAATGATGGTAACTACTGTTGATGGAGTAATTATAATATGCCAGGTGCTGTGCTGAACACTTGAGTACATCCTATGCATACTTTCTGAGACAGGGTCTTGCTCTGCTACCCAGGCTGGAGCGCAGTGGTGCGATCATGGCTCACTAAAGCCTTGACCTCCTGGGCTCAAGCGATCATCCCACCTCAGCCCCTCCACCTTGAATAGCTGAGACTACAGGTGTGTGTCAGCATGCTTGGCTAATATTTACATTTTTGGAGAGATGAGGTCTCACTGTGTTGCCCAGGCTGCTCTCAAACCCCTGGGCTCAAGAATCCTTCCACTTCAGCCTTCCAAAGTGCTGGGATTATAGGCATGAACCACCATGCATGCCTGACCTGTACATCATATTACTTAATCTTTACAACAGCCATTTTATAGGGGAGGACATGCAGGCTCTGGGAGGCCAAAGGTATTATCCAAGGTATACAACATTAGATTCAAACCCAGATCTGACTCTAAAACTCATACGCTAGGTCCTCAACTAAAACACTTCTCTTCTTTCCCAACACCGCTTTCCCCACTTACTTCTTTCCTGAGGCTGCTTGGTTACAGACTGGATGGGGAAGAAGGGTCTTGTTTATCTCCATTCATTCTTCTGCTGTGCTGGGACCAGGTTTCCTCACCCACTGGGCTTTGTATCCTGTGATCTTACACTGCTTTTCAGAGACCACTCAGGGCCCACACAGGGGAGCATCTCGGAATTGCCAATATTTTTTTCTCTCTCTCTCTCTTTCTCTCTCTCTCTCTCTCTCTCTCTCTCTGTGTGTGTGTGTGTGTGTGTGTGTGTGTAGAAACTCACACACAAACAGGTTGAAGTGCGGGGAACACAGGCCTAGGGCTTAGCTAATTAATGCTTAATTTTCTGATAACAGTGGGATAGGAGTTTTGTCTTGCCCTTCCTCGATTCCAGGGACTACAGCCTAGACTGGGCATCATCCCCCTTTTCATCCAGGCCCCGCTCAGAGGGAAGCTTCAGAGGGAAGCTGTGTCCTCAGAAAGAAAATGTACAACCTCACGGGGACATGCAGTTTTTGCCTCCATATCTCTCTCTGCCCTGCTGAATCTCGGAGAGGTGTCACTGAGCCTGCAGATATACACCCTTTGAATTGGGTACCCCTCCCACAGCCACCTACCCATGTGCTTACTCAGGCCTCTGCTAATGAGAAGAAGTCATACATAAGTCATGAGGGGCAAGTTTTCAGGGTGTGCAGAGAGGGGGATTTATCTGCTTGGCTCCCGGCTCTGTGAATGACAGGGCCCAGCTCGTTGAGCTCTTGTCCCACTGCAGGCATGCATGTCTTCCCAAGACCCAGCCTGTCTCTCATTGGGCTTCCAAGCTCAGAGCCCAACAAGGTTCCATGCTTTCTTTGAAGCTAAACATTAAGGACAAATCTGACTTCACATAAGGCAAAAAATTGTTCTATTTACAGTTCTCTTCAAGGCCAAAGATAACTCACAAAACCCCAAGAAACAGCAAGCACCGAGGCTCACAGAGAGGAAGAGAAGGTGAAGGACAGCCAGGTGGGGAGTCAAAGCCAGCTTTGAGTAGCTGCTTTCATCATAATGACCATGCTCACAATTGGTGCCAAGCATAATCCCAAAAGATGCAATCTCAAACGTCATAAACCGGAAAGCTGAAATCCCCACAGATCAAAATCCCTAAAGACTAAAATCCTGAAAATCCCATTCCCAAAAGATTAAAATCCCAAATGTTAAGATTCTGAAAGTCAAAATCTAGAGAAAGGATGAGTACATTTAGGCTGTGCGCAGGATAATGGCACCATGTCGGTTGCATCATGTTAGGCAGAACAATTCCCTTGTTACCGTCTCATTGGGAAACTAAGTGTGATTTAAAGATATGCATGTGGGTATCGGGGACTTGTGGACTAAATGTTAGGTGTCAAGTTGACTGAATTTTAAAATACTGAGACATCTGGTAAATTATACTGGGTGTTTCTGTGAGGGTGTTTCCAGGGGAGGTTAGTGTGTGGTTCTGAGTGGGTCGGCTGGGGAAGAGGTGTTCTCAGTGTCGGTGGCCATTGACCGATGGCTGGGAGAAACACAGAAGGTAAATTGATGTCTCTCTGACAGCCAGGACAGACTTTTCTTCTGCTGCCTTGGACATCTGAACTTCAAGCTCACCAGCCTTCGGACTCCAAGATTTACACCAGCACCCCCATTTAAATGAGAGTTAGCCATTGGCTTCCCTGGTTCTAAGGCCTTTGGACTTGGAGTGAGCCATGCCACCAGCATCACGGGGTCTCCAGCTTGCGGATGGGCATGTCGTGGGACTACTAAGCCATCATAATTGTGTGAGCCCATTTTCCTAATAAATCCCCTCTCATATATCCACATACATACATACATACATATCTTTTTGGTTCTGGCTCTCTGGAGAACTCTAACTAATACAGATTTGGTATTGGGGAAGCTGAATATCGTTCATTCATTCTTACGCATACCTTACAACGCGACGGAAGAGATCCGTGAAACCGACCCCTCGCAAAAATGCTGTGATAAATTAAGTGTATGAAGCTACTTAATGGTGAAAGATAAAAGTTGAAAAGCTAATTACGTTGGTGCTGTGATAGCAGAAAATCACTTAATTGCAATGGCCCAGCAAAAACCAAACTTTCAAATGGACAGCATACACTTAAATGTATAGACCACAACCACTCTCCAAATACAAGTGCAGTGACCATTTCAAAGATCACAGAAATAAAAATGCAGGTGAAAGATACAAAAAAAACTCCGCTACCAAATTATTTAATCATGTACTGCTTCTGTAGTATTCACACATAGTGCCAATATGCTAAACTTTGTATTTCATCTTGGTATTATCTCTGATAATAGATGTGTACATTGTGTATACCTTGTGTAAGGACTTTTAGAAAGTTCTCATTTGTTTTATGTTTTTTTTTTCTGCAAATTTGACTCCAGGAAAGTGTATTATCACGTCGATTTTGTGTGTAGGCATTGTGCGTGTGTGTACAAATGCTGAAACTTCCTCAGTAAATAAAGAGATGTCCTTTCTGTACATCTGCATTCATGAAAGATACGACTACTTGAGATCTTGGCAGTTTGAGTGACTGTATGTGCAGTGGTGACTCACTGGTTTTTAAGCCATCCATCAAAAGATTTCAGTTGTCCGTCACAGTGTTTCAGACGGCCACGGTTATAAAGCTGGTGCACGCAATTACCAACCATAGTAATACATGTTTATACATTTCCCCTTTTGACCTATTTATGAATATAGTTTGTCTACTTACAACTTATGCCCATGCTACAGTTGTTAGTATATATGAGTGTTTATGCCTGCAAAAATATGTATGTTACTGTTGCCTCTTTTACTGTGTCAAGTGGCCATAACATACTGTGTTGTGCTTTTGTATGTTTCTCAAATAAATTCTCTTTAAAAATGTAAATAAAGGTGTTAAAATTTTTTTAGTTTTTTTCCATACTTATATTTTCGGGATTTTCATCTTTCCCGACTTCAACATTGAGGATTGTCTCTTTCAAAATTATGGCCCAAAACTCATAGAGGGGGTGAGGCAATAAGGATGACGACGTAGAAGCTCTAATTTGCGAAGAAAACAAGGCCCTGGTAAAGGGGAGATGGCGGCGTGTGTGGCGCAGCCGAGGGGGCCATGCTGTTGGCCTCGGAGGGGACAGAGCGTATAGGACAGGGACCCTTGCAAGTTTTTGCTCCCACACCACACATCTGGAGCAAGGGCCATTTAGCTTAGCATAATTTGAAGGCAACCTGGGGCAGTGTAGGAATATAGATCTGGTGTTAGAAGACCTAACTACCTTTTGTGGGGGGGGATGGAGTTTCCCTCTTGTTGCCAGGCTGGAGTACAATGGCATGCTCTCAGCTCACTGCAACCTCTGCCTCTGGGTTCAGGTGATTCTCCTACCTCAGCCTCTCGAGTAGCTGGGACTACAGGTACCTGCCACCACACTCAGCCAATTTTTGTATTTTTAGTAGAGACCAGGTTTCACCATGTCGGCCAGGCTGATCTCAAACTCCTGACCTCAGGTGATCTGCCTGCCTCGTCCTCCCAAAGTGCTGGGATTACAGGCATGAGCCACCGCACCCGGCCTAGAAGACCTAACTTCTAGTCTCAATTTTGTCACTAAGGTCTCCATTCTTCGGGTTAATCCCTTCCATAGGACATTTCATGTCTAACCAGGTCACTGTTTCCCTTTGGGGGAACAGAGCTAGTTGGGTCAAGATGACTTTGCTAAGGGTAAAATACCTCCACAGACAGTTAATTTTTTTTCTGCTTGTTAATTGCTGGGAAAATAATCCATCTTACCCCAGGGAAGCCATTCAAATAACTCAGACCTCTCTGCAGATTTCAAAGAAAGCTTTCAGTATCTATTTTCTAATTTTCCCAAACAGTCCCTGCAGGTTGAGGGATCACGGTGAAGGGAATTCCACCAAATTTGCTTTGGCGCTGCTGGATAAATGCAGTACAGAGGTAATCGGCTCACCTCATCACAGCCGCCGGCTTCAGCCTCCCCAGCAACTCAATCACCGGCACACGGCTAACCAAATTACTGCTTGGTGCTCTGGGCCTCCCCGTTATGTGACTCAGGAGCCTCATTTGCAATCACCATTAACCAGAAAAGCCGCACGACTGCTCTGAGCCCACAGAGTGTCATACAATCATCATAGAAACCCATGGGCCGGAAGAGGCTGCAAAGCCTTTAGAATGACGCTCGCACAGTGACCATCAGCAGCTTGGGGTCGCCTTCCTTACCCTTTCTCCAGCCCCTCTGGCGAAGTGGCTACAGCCTGGACAGAGAAAGCAGACAGTGAAATACCCAGAGGAGTGGGAATGGAACTGTCAGAGGTGGAACTGAGTAACCTACACACCACCTATTAAACAATCTCGCTGGAAGCCTTTAGCTGCTTTAAAGTAGGTATTCACACAGAACACTCCAAAGGCCACCTCTAAATCTTTAAAGACAATGCTCAAGTCTTTAGCTCTCATTCAGCAGCCTGCTGTGCTGTGTGAAACAGAGTTAGCAAAGCCCGGGGCAGCACGGGATTTCCAAAGATTACCCCATAAATGGCAAAGGCAGCCACACATCTCACCTGTCTCCTTTCTTGGTCCCAGCTGCCTCCTCCTCTTCCTTGCAGCCCCCACCCTCCCCACTGCCACTCAGTACACATTCATCCACACAGGTTGGTCTGAGAATGAAAGGCACATGAATGCATCAACAAATGGTACTGAAATGTCCCAGTTTCAGATTTCATATCTGTCAGGCACTTAAATTAAAGCCACGATTGTCCCGTACGCCCCTCCCATTTCGTGTGCACGCAAAGGTTAATTGGGTTGTCTGGGGTGGTACAGACACCGGGTGGAGGTATCAGAGGGGGCCCTCATGGAAGTTCGCCAGAAAGCATTTTGCTCTTCTTTTTTTTTTTTTTTTTTTTTTTTTTTTTTTTTTTTTTTTTGAGACGGAGTTTCGCTCTTGTTACCCAGGCTGGAGTGCAATGGCGCGATCTCGGCTCACTGCAACCTCCGCCTCCCGGGTTCAGGCAATTCTCCTGCCTCAGCCTCCTGAGTAGCTGGGATTACAGGCACGTGCCACCATGCCCAGCTAGTTTTTTGTATTTTTAGTAGAGACGGGGTTTCACCATGTTGACCAGGATGGTCTCGATCTCTCAACCTCATGATCCACCCGCCTCGGCCTCCCAAAGTGCTGGGATTACAGGCTTGAGCCACCGCGCCCGGCCTGCTCTTCTTCTTTCAGAAACTTGCTCATCAAAAGCTGCGGTTAAGAAGAGGAAGTCGCTCAGCCAGCCTCAGCCTAGCTACTGCCTGCTTGGGAAGTGCTGATGACCCGACCCCAGGGGGGTCTGGCTAGCACTACAGAGCCTTCTCTGGAAAAACCTGGGCACAGGAACGGACTACTCCTCCCTTCAAAGGATACCTCTGCAGATTGGGCAAAAGAAGGTAGGGCTGCCCAGGGCAGGGCACTATAGAAGCTACTAGTGCCAATGGGAGCGCAGCCAGGAGAGAAAGGCTTTCTTGGTTTAGAAACAAAGCAAAGGACAGGAGGGAGAGAGGAGTGCTGAATCAGGACCAGGGACAGGCGCCCTCAAGAGCGCCAGCCTGAAGTCTGCTCACCACATTTCAATAACCTCTGTGAATGAGGAAGCAGAGGGCAGGCAGCCAAGAAAGCCGGCTCCTTGACGGTCACTTTTTATGGGGTGGAAAGAAGTGGGGGCACCATTTGGAACCCTAATCTGTGCAAGGAGTCCTCAGAGACAGAGACAGAGAGGCAGAGGGAAACGGTCTTGTTTGCCCTCCACTGACTGGCACTCACTGCAAGCTGAGGTCTCTTATGCTCAAGGCTGGCTACTCTAAATGTCCCTTTTAATTAGGGTGAGCTTCAGGGGTCTGATGGCTTTAGCCAGAGGATCTGCTGTTCCCGGGAAGGCTCTGCCTTCCATTTAGAAGGAAAGGCATCAGCTTGCTTGAAGGAATCCCAGGTTACTGAGTAATCACCATAATAAGACTGAGAATGAAGGTCACCTATACAGGCATGGTAAATACACCATTTTCTTTGCTTTGTAAGTGAATTTTGATTATAACTCAGCACTTGCCTCCGGTTCTAAAATGCTGTTGGTTCAAATTCTCAGGAAAGCCCAAGAAAGGATAAAACACATAAACACTTCCACAAAGAAAAACACAAGCTTCCCAGCCCTCTTTGTAGTTACATGCAACCCAGAGAATTGAAAGCCAGGTTGCAGTCTCTCTCTCCTTGGTCACCATCTCATGTACTGGCCTGTCATAAAAAGTGTGGGAAAGCACAGCAGATCAATAGCTATTCTGGGTTAATATTGCCACACGTTTTCTTTTTCCTTAAAAAAAAAAAAAAAAAAAAAAAAAAAAAAGGACTTTCGTCCCCACTACATAGATCACAGCTTATTACTTCCAAGGGACATTCTCATGGTCGGTTTATGGAAATCAATGTTTAGAAAGAGAATTTTTTTTTGAGGTTACATGTGCTTTTTAATACAAGCAGCAGGGCAGTGATGTTCCTATAGAGTTAGTCTTTTTAAAGCTCTCCAAATGGCTATTAGCCCTTAGGTTTGAGAAGGGGGTAAAAATTCTCTGATGGGCCACCTGGACCCTTAGGGTCTCTCCCTACCTGGCACCCTCTTCAGATCCTGTGTGCCCTATCCTACATCCTGGGGACAGTAGCAGCACCCAACTTTCTTTGTGTACCTGCGGTGATGTTCCTCTGAGCAAAATCCCTAAGAGTTTTTTTTATGGGAAATGAAAAGCCAAATGAAAGTGTAAGTGAAAAAGTGAGCCATGGCCTCTCAAAGCATATGTCATCCACTTTTATGTTATTGCATATATGATTTCTAAATTGCCTGAAGGTGTTAAGTGACAACTTTTGAATTTGCTTTTGGAACTCTACAAATTATATATACAATAGCATACATTATTTTTAGAGGAGAGTAATAAAGCACTTCTAATACCTCTCTTCAATCTCAAAAGCTGAGGCGGAGAAAGAGCAGACCATAAGCCCATTTAAAAGGTGAGGAAGGGAAGGCTCAAACAGGTGGAGGAGGGATTCAAGTTCACACAGCTGGCCAGAGCTGACTCAAGGCCTCCAACCCTGACTCTGGACTCCTGAGTTAGGGCAGCAAGACGACTCGTTAATATCCAGGGAGACATCATTGAGAAATACACACAAATGGAGTGAGGACTCCTCTCGGAGACCTTAACACCCTTCTATTCTCCATCATCGACTGCAGTCCATGAACCACATAAATTCAAACTTCGGAAATGCTAAAGTCTCATAAGCAATTTTTAAAGGTATTAAAATACAAAACAGAAGTAAACAAAATTTCTTGCTCCAGGGAACTAACAAACGCAAAGTGACAAAATAATGGGAGTTTGAATGTGGTCTCAAAAGTGGCCATAAAATGGAATTCAGAATTATATTTTAATGTCTATACTGTATACTTGCTTTGCCAAGGATGACTGGTAGTGAATTCTCATTTATAAAACTAAGCCATAAAAGAAAAAAAAAATAGTGAAATGAGAGGAAAGAGCGCGCAAGCAAGAGCAGGTGTGAACAGTGGCATGCGATGGCATTCGTCAGAGCTGGGGTACCAGACAGAGTCAGATCCTAGGTCAGGTGCACCACTGGGGTCCCAGGACGGTCCATCACCCCTCCGCCAGGATTGGCCTTGGCATGTAGCCCCAGCAGCTCCAAGCCAGCTGTCTTTCCTAGGGACTTCCAGGAATTGGGAGTGAGGGTACCCATCAGTGCTGACCTGCGGGTTTCCAGCTGAGGACAGTCTGGCCGTGGGAGTTTATAAAGTGACGGACAACAGGCAGTGCTACAGCAGTGGTCAAAGTGACAGATCTATCCTCACAGACTGTCTGGCACTGGCGCTGCAGACACGGCCCCTCCCCCCTGCACCCAGTTCTGCCTTACAGAGGAGGACAGGAAAGGAACTTTCAGTGAGTCCACCTCTTATGTTAGGATAGAGGCAAGGTGCTGAGTTTCCCATCTGGGGAGTTCAGTTATGGCCTCTCTCCAGCCCCCAGCCCCCAGCCCCCTGACTTCCTCTCTTCCCCTCCCCCATTCACCCCTACCCAGTGGCCCATCCTTCCTTTCCCAGTCGGTTTTGGCTGTGATGTGTAGCGGCTGTGCTGGATCCCACATTTTGTCTGATCCCTAAAAGGGCACTGACTTGAGGATACAAATGCAGAGTCCGCAGGGCAGCAAGGCAGCCGCAAGCAACCCAGCACCCAGCTGCCTAGGGAGCTCCAGGCAGTAGCTGCAGCAGCTTGGAGCTGGTTTCATTATTACACAATCCAGGCAAATCCTGCTCCTCTTGTCTTCAGTGCAAAGAGCGCATCTAACCAGCAGGAAGGAGAAAAGCCAAAATCCTCCCGACACCACACACACACACACACACACACACACACACACGAGTCTGAGGACAAGGACAAATACTTTGCAGAAAGAACCGAACCCCCCCCCCCCCAAAACTCCCAGGTCCGTGTTTCAGGATTCCTCACCCCCTAGTAGCTTCCAAAATCCTCGTGTTTGACCACCTCTCGGAACACATGGGACAGAAGAGAGCAATTTGGCTAACTTCATATCCTGTCTCCTGAACACTCGCCCACAAATACTGGGGGGAGTGATCGGGACGCCCCCCTGTTCCCTCCACCACCCTCGCTTCTGCCCCCCAGGCCCCTCTCAGGCTGACAGCGTCGGGGAAAGACACCAGACCAACAATCCAGTTTTTCTTGCCGGTAGGGAGACCACGCTCGGTCACTACCAGCACCCAGCCACCTAGACCGCGAGCCAGGCAGACGCCGGGTTCCAGACACAGTCCCAGCCCCCCGCGAAGCGGGGTGCAAAGGGCTGCACGCGCTCGCTGGAGGGTCGCTGCCGCCTCCGAGAAAGGACTTGAACCCGAGCCGGGGGAAGAGAAAATGACACAGAGAGAGACTCACCTTTAGGTTGTGCGTGGGGTTGACGACACAGACAAGTTGCCCAGCCGCGGAGAAAACGCGTTTAGCCTTGTAGTGCTGAAACCGGAGATGAATGAGATCTAACACAGCCCCAAAGCACTGGGTAAAGAAAAGCATCACAACTTTTGGGGGGCTGTCGGCCCGGGAAGGGAGCGGAGGAAGCGGTGAGTCCTTGGGCTCTGGCAGGAGCGCAGCCTCGGAGACACTCCGCTCCAGCCCGGCTTAGCGCGCCTTCATATTCATCATCAAAATAAGACGGTTAGAATCTTGCAGCAGTGAGGCGGCCAATCAAAAGGACAGAAATGTTATCCTTGAGGTGCAGAGACAGCCAATAACAAATGCCTTCCCTACCGAAACTCCCTGATGAATTGAGCCTGGCGGAGAATGTATTATTGAACATTACCATAGATCAGCACATTGCATTTATCTTGTGATTACAGCCAACCATACATAATGGTGGGGAGATAGGCTGACAAAATTGATTGCTTAATGTGTCTCCATTTATTAATTGACTTAATTTAACATGAGAGCCTTTCTTAATGCCCTGGCAAGAACCTAAAGCGTTTAAGCCGCCAAATAGTACAACATCCCGCTCCAAAGTAGGCAGATGGATAACGCAGATCGTGGCTCGACTCACCAGAGCTGCTTGGGAGAAAATAAAATATTACAAGACTCTGATTCCAGATAAGGACTTGGCAGCAGCCAAAATGTGTATCTTTCAATCTTGCGTTCTGACTTTCTGTAATTTGGATTACAGCCCCTTGATAAATCTTACTCTCCACTCTTTATCAAAGAAAAGAACCCCTGACAAATCCATTTGGAGTTGAGGGGTGGGGGGAAGCACATATTACTATATATAGTTTTTTCTTTTTACCCAAAATACTGTGATTACTGAAGTCTGAAAGTATCAAAGGATAAAAATGCACAGAGTATGCTTCAAAAAATAATGAAATCCCTGATGCATGAATGCTCACACACACACAAAAACCTACACTGAGAGGAAAGAGGCTTGTAAATCAGCAAAATAATTACAGATGCAGAGAACCTTTGCTTTTCACTCATTTGCATATTGGTGGGCAGCAAATTGCTAATTAACCACTAGATTGTTGGAGACATTAAAATAGAGATTAAGGATGCACGTACCACATCACTTACTTGTTTCTGCAAATGCTGGCAGCACCTTTCTGTGCTGGTACAGGCAGAGGGCATTCTAGTCCTCAGACTGCAAACCTATCCTTACTCCCCAGAACAGGGCTGGTGGGGAGCGGGGAGTGGGAGGCCGCTGGTTCTTGAAGAAAAGATTCCTAAGCAGTACTTGAAGGGCTTTGGGTTTCGGGGGACTAGCTCTGATGTTTTAGTCTTTGCAGCTAAAGCAGGGGAGTTGAGTGTATTGTGTTTTTCCTCTTCACTGGCTGTTTCTCTGTTGAGAAGTCAGCCCAGATCCAGTGCTGCCTGGAGCAGGATCAGCCCCCACTGTGAATTGTACTCTGTGAGTGTGAGCCCATCGGCCCCTCCCACATGCCTCTTGTTCTGGCTACAATGCTTAAATTGTAATGTATGCAAATCACATGCATCCAGGTGGGACACCTAAGTCTGTGACCTAGTCAGGCAATTAAACTAACAACAAAATAACATACAGGAGAAAAATAATGCACAAGTTTATTGATGCCAGGACAGAGTCCAGGCTGTTCATTTTAACTTGAATTTAAAACCAAATCAATGTTTTAAGGGACAAGCTGACCACCAACTAAAAAGGAAACTTTGTGCTTTCTAAAATTACTACACTGGCACCAAACTAGAAGATGCCAACATTTGAACTGATTAGAACCTCATCCATGTGATATTTGTATAGGACATGAGTCCCTGGACCCACTTGTTACATGGCACATAATAAGGGTTGCTGGCCCACAAAACCAGAATCTGCTTTCGACAGTTTGCATTGTCAAGAAAATAAGCTTTCAGCAGTTCATTGGGAAAACATTCAATGTCCTCTCATTGGCTTATTTCTTTTAAAAAATAAAAGTATGCATATACTCTTAAAGATTCCTTAAAGATACATTAACAATTCAGAAAGGTTCAAATTTATTTTTACATTTTTGGCTCTAGTGGAACAATTGTGTTGGTTTTTTGTTTTGTTTCGTTTTTCTTTACTTTTTAAAAATTTATTGTTTCTGTCACCCTGCTAGAAGTCAGTTCCATGAGAGTGGGGATTTCTGCATTTTTTTTGAAAAAGTATTTTTTAAAATAAAATGATTGTACACGAAACGAGGATTCCATCAAATAGGTCAAAGATCTATAACATTGTGTTGATAATTTCATGTTTGTGCTTAAGATGTAAAAATCAACTCTCCTTTAATTTTAACTTAAGGACCTAATGTTTTTAAAGTAGCCTTAGGTTCACAGCAAAATTGAGAGAAAAGCACAGAGATATCCCATTTTCCCCCTGCCCCAGACCTGCACAGCCTCCCCTGTTATTAACACCCCCCACTACAGGGGTGCATTTGTTACAATTAATGAACCCACACTGACACATCACCATCATCCAGAGTCCATAGTTTATACTAAGGCTCACTCTTGGTGTTGTACATCCAGTGGGTTTGAACAAATGTGTAATGACCCAAATCCATTGTTAGAGTATCATACAAAGAATTTTCACTGCTCTAAAGATCCTCTGTGTTCTGCTTATTCAGCCCATCCCACCAACTTCCCCCAGCTCTTGGCAATCACTAATCTTAACGCTGTCTACGACATTGTTTTGCCTTTTTTAAAATGTCGTGTAATTGGAACCATATAGTGTGTAGTCTTTTTGAACTGGCTTCTTTTACTTTATAGCATGCATTTAATATCCATATCCAGGATGTAATGGCTCATGTTTTTAACACTGAATAATATCCCATTGGGTGACCACAGTTTATTTATCTGTTCATCTACTGAAGGACATCTTGGTTACTTTCAAGTTTTAAGTTAATTTTTGTGAAGTGTGCAAGATCTGTGTCCAGATTCTTTTTTTTAAAATCTGCATACAGATGCTCAGTTTCAGTACCATTTGTTGAAAAATTGTTAGATTTACAACTAAGTATTTCTTCTTGGGTGCTAATGTAAACAGTATTGTGTTTTTAACTTCAAAGTCTACTTTGGTCATTGTTTACATATAGGAAATCAATTGACTTTTATGTATTAACCTTGTATTCTACACCTTTGCTATGATCATTTATTAGTTTGAAGAAGTTTTCTGTTGACTCTTGAATTTTCTATATGAACAATTATGTCATCTGTAAACAAAGGTAGTTTTATTTCTTTTTCTCTCAATCTGTATACATTTTACTTCGTTTCCTTGTCTTATTGCGTTAGCTAGAACTTCCAGTACAATGTTGAAAAGAAATGGTAAGAGAAGACATCCTTGTCTTTTTCCTGATCTTAGTGGGAAACATTTTATTTTCTCACCATTAAGTATGATGTTGGCTATAGGTTTATTGTAGTTATTATTTATCAAGTTAAAGAAGTTTCCTTCTACTCCTAGTTTACTGAGAATTTTTATTATGAATGGGTGCTGGATTTTGTCAAATGCTTTTCCTACATCTATTAATTGATCATGTGATTTTATTCCTTTAGCCTGTTGATATAATTAATTACATTAATTTTTTGTTTGTTTGTCTGTTTGTTTTTGAGATGGAGACTTGCTCTGTTGCCAGGCTGGAGCACAGTGGCGCAATCTCGGCTCACTGCAACCTCCACCTCCTGGGTTCAAGCGATTCTTCCACCTCAGCCTCCTGAGTAGCTGGGACCACAGGCACATGCCACCACGCCCAGCTAATTTTTGTACTTTTAGTAGAGACGGGGTTTCACCATGTTGGCCAGGATAGTCTCCATCTCTTGACCTCGTGATCCACCTACCTCAGCCTCCCAAAGTGCTGAGATTACAGGCGTGAGCCACTGCATCTGGCCACATTAGTTGACTTTTAAATGTTGAACTAGCCTTGTATGCCCAGAGCAAACCCATTATTATATTGTTTTTTTTCCCCTTATTATAACCTCAGCCAGTTTTCTTAACCTCACCAAAGCTCAATTCCCACACTATAACATGGGAATAATAGACATTTATTTCTTTTTCATGGACATGGTGAAGACTAAGATGATATATTTGAAGACACCAGCATACTGCCTGATTTGAAGTCGCTTCCCAATACTTGCTTCTACTGAGTATCTTTGGCAGAAGGGTGATTATTTGGTAATATGTTTTTTTTTTTCCTGTGCCCTGAAGTATTTTTCCCCACTGATATCCACTCTACCATCCAGGGTCAAGCAAGTAGAGGGCATGATAAAAGTAGAGCTGGCTCCTGGCTATATACTTAGAAGGGTAAATGTTCCTGATATTGCCCAGAGATCAGGACTGAGAAGGTGAAGCCTGAAAGGCTACAGAGTGCTGATCCATATCAGCCATGAGACTAGCAGCATGCACCTACTACTACAGATTCTTTCCCTGGGTTTAGACTTAAGCCATAGCTTTAACTCTACACCCAAAAACTGGCTTTGTCACTCTATTTTAAGATATGAAGTACATCAATCTGTTCCTAGAGACAGTCTTAAAAATAATGAGCAATGTTTGGAACTTGCCCTAATAATCAATGTTTATGATTAATGTCCCAAAATAGGGTGGCACAAACAAGACTCGAGGTGGAGATCTGGAGCTATGTCCACTTTTTACCACCAAGTTGGCTCTTTTGCAAGAGACACACCAATCCCCTCATGCTATCCATGAGGCCTAGAACATCTCCTTCTTTTTGATGGCAACCAAATTTACATTTTATCTGTACTAGGAAGTGTCTGGGATTAACAATCAGACAAATCTAGATTCAAACCCTGCATTGTTAGTTACTGTAATTTTGGGCAAATTACTCAACCTCATTTATGCTTAGTTTTGTTGTCTGTAAAATAAAGCTATTAGTTTCATTAAAGCATAGTTTAAAAGATTAAATGGGTTAATAGAGATAATAACAGCCCAATGCCTAGTTTTTATGATACATGTAGCAATGAGAAGCTATCATCATCATCATCATCATTAGCTTCTTCTTATCAAAAACGTATTTGTGTAAATAACACAAAGTACCAGTGAGGTTGCAGAACACCAAAACTCTCATATATTGCTAGAAACCACTTAGGAAAGCCATTAGGTATCCTCTACTAGCACTAAACATATATATATTCTCTGACCCAGAAACTCTACTCCCCATACATGAGTAATAGAGATGTGAACATGTCCTCACCAAAAGATATGCACTAGGATTTTCATAGCAACATACTCATACTAGCTAAAAACTAGAAATAACTTGAATGTCTATCAGCAATAACATGAATTCATTACATTATTTTTCCTCTATTAAATACTACATACAAATGAAAAAGAACGAACTATTGCTGCATGCAACAATGCAATAAGACAAATGGATCTCACAGATACAAATTTGAGGTAGAAAAGCCAGATGCAAAAGAATATGTACATGTGATTCCATCTATGGGAAGTAAATGGACAAGGTGACTTAGGGTGTGAGAAATCAGGAGAGGGTAACCTTGGCAAGGAGGGACAGTTGAAGGGCATGTGAAGTGGGCTTGTAGAAAGCTGATACTATTCTGTGTCCTGATCTATGTCCTAGTTTCATGAATGTTATGAATTGAATTGTTTTCCCCAAAAAATTCATGCTGAAGCCCTAACTTCCAGTACCGTAGAATGTGACTTAATTCGGAAATAGGGTATTTACAGAGATCATCAAATTAAGATGAGGTCATTAGGGTGGGACATAATTCAATATGACTAGTGTCTTTGTAAAAAGGGAAAATGCAGGCAGAGGCTTGCATGTAAGAGAGCCCGACCTGTGAACACGAAGGCACAGATTGGGGCAACACAACCACAAGCCAAAGAGGACCAGTGACGACCAGCAAACTACTAGCAGCAGGGAGAGAGGCATGAAAGGGACCATTGCAACCTTCAGAAGAAGCTAACGCTCCTGACACCTTGGACTTCTGGCCTCTAGAACTGTGAAACAATAAATTTCTGTTATCCAAGCCACACAGTTTATGGCAGACTTAGCAAACTCATATAATGACTACACCCATTTCATGGAAATTCATCAGGCTGTGAATGTATGAGCAGCGCACTTTTCTATACATAAGATCTATGCCCTCAATAACACTAAAATAACCCGTGGATGAGCAAATAATTGAATTTTAAAACAGTGAAGTACTTTACAAAGGCTTTCAAAAATCTATTGAAGTGATCACAGAGGGAAATCCTTGATTAAATAAAATACTAAACTCTGTATGTCCAAATAACGTCTAACAAATAAAATGGAAAAACAAAATATGGAGGATATAGCTGCAGCTAGTATGAGAAAAGGTTTTGATTTCTAATGAAGAACTCTAGTACATGCATTGTAAGGAACTAAAATTATATAGAAAAAAATAGACAAGGAATATCAACAGAGTACCCAGAAGAAGTAATGAAAAGATGAGTCAGTAGGGAGTAATGTGCTCCACAAGATGGTAAAATAGAAGGTCCCTGCCCTCCACCCCCCTCTGAGTGAACCACCGTCCACAGATAAAAATAGCTTTAGGAGAGTTCCAGAATCCAGTTGTACACGTTAAAAATGTACAGATTTTTGTATCTCAATCATACCTCAATAAAGTGGTCTTAAAAATAAAAATTAACATGAAAATAAAAAATGTTCACTAGAACAAGAAATCAAAGAAATGCAAATTAAAACAAGAAAACATTCTTTTACTCTTCACCACGTTGGACAGGCTGGTTTTAAACTTCTTTATATTTTTACTATTATTAAATATATTAAAATATTATATTTTAATAATATTTAAATTATTAAAATATAACAATTATTTAAAATATTGTATTATACATAATATATATTATATTGTGTACCCCAGGGTGGGTCTATAGTGGTCATCCTATGATTATGCTACTATCGTATTAAGTGTATACTGGAGGGCCGGGCGCGGTGGCTCAAGCCTGTAATCCCAGCACTTTGGGAGGCCGAGGCGGGTGGATCACAAGGTCGAGAGATCGAGACCATCCTGGTCAACATGGTGAAACCCCGTCTCTACTAAAAATACAAAAAATTAGCTGGGCATGGTGGCACGTGCCTGTAATCCCAGCTACTCAGGAGGCTGAGGCAGGAGAATTGCCTGAACCCAGGAGGTGGAGGTTGCAGTGAGCCGAGATCGCGCCATTGCACTCCAGCCTGGGTAACAAGAGCGAAACTCCGTCTCAAAAAAAAAAAAAAAAAAGTGTATACTGGAGGATTTTATATATATATATATATATATACACACACATATATCCAGTGATGATGAATCTGCTATAAGGCTGACATTCTCTTCTGCTAGTGGTAAGAATGATAAAAACAAACATTTAAATACTTGCCATATGTCAAGAACTAATCTAAATACTCGGCCTATGTACTCAAGTACATATGTAGTCAAACATCTTATTTATTTCTTTGCCACAAAACCATGAGTAATATTGGTCTCATTTGTGGATGAAGAATCTATGACTCAGGAAAATTAAGTAACTTGCCCAAGGTCACTCAACTAATAAATTGTAAAGGTAGGATTTGAGCCCAGACCTCTCTGATGACAGATACTGAGATTTACTACCTCTGAGAATATAAACTTACTACACATTTTTCTTGAAAACAATTTGACAACATGCACCAACAGCCTAAAATGGTTCATTTTTTTTTTTTTTTGAGACAGAGTCTCACTCTGGCACCCAAGCTGGGGTGCAGGGGTGTGATCTTGGCTCACTGCAGTCTCTGCCTCCTGGGTTCAAGTGATTCTCCTGCCTCAGCATCCCGAGTAGCTGGGACTATAGGTGTGTGCCACCACAGCCCACTAAATTTTGAATTTTTATGAGAGATGGGATTTCACCATGTTGGTCAGGCTGGTTTTAAACTTTTGACCTCAAGTGATCCATCCACCTTGGCCTCCCAAAGTGCTGGGATTACAGATGTGAGCCACTGTGCCTAGCTGGTCCATAAACTTTGACCTACTAAAGAAATTTCTAGGGCCAGGCGCGGTGGCTCAAGCCTGTAATCCCAGCACTTTGGGAGACCCAGGTGGATGGATCACGAGGTCAAGAGATCAAGACCATCCTGGTCAACATGGTGAAACCCCGTCTCTACTAAAAATATAAAAAATTAGCTGGGCATGGTGGTGCGTGCCTGTAATCCCAGCTACTCAGGAGGCTGAGGCAGGAGAATTGCCTGAACCCAGGAGGCAGAGGTTGCGGTGAGCGAGATCACACCATTGCACTCCAGCCTGGGTAACAAGAGTGAAACTCCGTCTCAAAAAAAAAAAAAAAGAAATTTCTAGAAATCTGTTCTTATGAGATAATCAGAAATTTCAACAAAGATTTAAGTACAAGGATGTTCACTGTTGTATCATTTATACTACGGGGGGGGGGGGGAACAGAAAGAGACTATATGTCCACAATACAAGTAGACAAAGTATTTAAGGTATACCTATCTATCCACAATATGGAAAAATTATAGCTATTGAAATATGCTTCAGTAAAACATGTAGAAGCTATATGCATAACACTATTCACTGAAACACTGTTTGTAATGATAAAACACTAGGAACCTCCAGATGATCCCTCTATAGGGGACTGGTTGAATAACTATATACATCTCCACAATGGTGACCATTAGCTGTAGACATAACAATTATCTCCAAATACTACTATGGCTTGAATTCAGACTCTTATATTGGTAGAAGAAGAAAGAAATATGAAGAAATGTGAGCATAACATGCAAATGTTTGTCTTCAAATGGGGAATACATATTTATTTGAATAGCTATTTGTATTTTTTAAAAAGAAGAATAACTAACAAACTGAAAATAAAATTAATAAACAGGAAGGGAAGAAAGAGGGTAGAGGGTGCAGAAATTAAGCCAGACTTCTCTGATATACCTTGTTCTACAGTTTGTCTTTTAAACATTGAAATTGTTTTATAAAATTACAAAACAAGAAATCCTTGACAAAAACTTTTGACAAGCTTTTGTCAAAAGCAAAATAAATCAACTATTTTTGAAGTTGGTGGCATATGCACATAGAGAGAACAATTTTAATTGAATTTAGATATAGTAATTAGACTAGAAGTCCTTAGTAAGATACCCTCTAAGGACAAAAACAAATGTGAAAATTTTAACTACTTTTAGTAATTATATTGTTGGTAGTAGTGTTTGGGTAGTTTAAAAATATATCTCCACCTTCAAAAGGTAAAACCGAATTCCCCTTCCCTTGAACCTGAGCCAGACGTAGGGACTTCCTTCTAATAAGAAGTATGAAAATGATGTCTCACTTCTGAGGTTAGATTGTCAAAGGAATTGGAGTTTCTCCATTGTTCTTCTGGATGGCTTGATCTGGGACCAGCCCTCATGCCATGAGGAGATTCCATTAGCCTCCTGGAGAGGCCTATTTGGAAAGGAACTAATATCTCCCTACCAACCATGGGTACCAACTTGCCAGCCATGTAATGAGACACCTTGGAAACCGACCCCAAAGTCTTGGTCAAACCTTTAGATAACTGTAGTCCTGGCTAATTAATACCTTTAGCACAACTTTATGAGAGCTGTCCAGCTGAGCTGCTTTCAAATTTCTAACCTGCAGAAACTGTGACAGAATAAATGTTTAGTGTTGCTCTAAACCAGGCGTCCCCCAACTTTTTACACAGGGGACCAGTTCACTGTCCCTCAGACCGTTGGAGGGCCGCCACATACTGTGCTCCTCTCACTGACCACCAATGAAAGAGGTGCCCCTTCCTGAAGTGTGGCGGGGGGCCGGATAAATGGCCTCAGGGGGCTACATGCGGCCCGCGGGCTGTAGTTTGGGGACGCCTGCTCTAAACCACTAAGTTTTAGGGTAACTTGTCTCCAAGGGTAATTTGTCATGCAGCAATAGATAACTAATATAGAGTTTGCACCAGGAATAGGGTGTTTCCAAAACTAAACCCTAAGATTTAGGAGCAGCTTTGGAATCAGTAGTGGATAGGAGTTGAGAGTATTAATGAAAACCTAAAGGATCTTGAAAAGGCTTTTAAAGGAAGTCCAAGATTGAGAAGGGTTTATTTTGGAGGAGTCTGTGGATGTGTTTAATCTAAGGAGGCTACAGAAAGAATCACAGGAGATCTGCAGCCATAAAAAAGAGTGAGTTCATGTCCTTGCAGGGACATGGATGAAACTGGAAACCATCATTCTCAGCAAACTAACACAGGAACAAAAAACCAAATACTGCATGTTCTCACTCATAAATGGGAATTCAACAATGAGAACACATGGACACAGGGCAGGGAACATCACACACCAGGGCCTGTTGAGGGGTGAGGGTCAAGGGGAGGGATAGCATTAGGACAAATACCTAATGCATGTGGGGCTTAAAACCTAGATGATGGGGTGATGGGCGCAGCAAACCACCATAGCACATGTGTACCTATGTAAAAAACCTGCACATTCTGCACATGTATCCCAGAACTTAAAGTAAATTTAAAAAAAAAACTTTTTAAGAAAAATAAAGACCTCAAAAAAAAAAAAAGAATCACAGGAGATCCAGGAAGTTTTTAAGAGAAGTAAATTGGCAGAACTATCAGGAGCTTGGATTGAAAGCTTGCAGAATCCATGTAAAATGAGAAGAGGCCTTTGAACCCTCAAGCTTCTACAAGCAAAAAGCAAGATGAGAAACCTATTCAGCAGAGAACGTGGGCTACCTTTTATGAAAAAGAATGAATGACCTAATGGGTAGAACCAAGGGCTCAGATATGGGAGCTGGGAGCTATGGAGACTCATTCTCAGGTCTTGCGTTCTAATCA
This sequence comes from Saimiri boliviensis, assembly GCF_048565385.1. Classification (NCBI taxonomy): domain Eukaryota; kingdom Metazoa; phylum Chordata; class Mammalia; order Primates; family Cebidae; genus Saimiri; species Saimiri boliviensis. Next base: position 63,958,638 of record NC_133464.1, on the reverse strand, counting down.
AGGAACTTTCAACACTTGCTCTGATGAATTTTAGAATTGCTATGGGTCAGGGACTCTTTTGTGTTTCCTGTTTTCTCCTGTTTTGAAAGGGGTGGGTGGCAGTTATCCTCTGCTTCTGCTACCATTGTATTAAGTGTATAATGGAAGAGCAGGTGGCAGATACCTGTTTTCTTCAGATCACAGTTCCTCAGATTGTGAGAAACTGTACTTAAAGAGCTGAACTCAAGGAACCACAGCTGAGGAGTCTCTGTCATGCCTGGACCTGACTTAGATAACAAGATCCTGGATTGCGAGCTGACGCTGTAAAGGAATAAGACTTTTGGGGTCTTTGGAAAAAGGGTGTGTATATTGCATATGGGAGAAATGTAAGTAAGCTGCAGCCAGACGGTAGGAAGAAATAGGTCTGCAAATTCTTTAACATTTCCCTTTCAACAGGAGAAACGAATTCCTTTCCCTTGACTGTAAGCCAGACATAATGACTCACTTATAACAATAAAATGTGATATACACAAAAATGTGGGATTTCTGAAGCAACATCATCAAAGGCATTGCCACTTACATATTGCTACCTAGAATCACTCTCTCTGGGGGAAGCCAGACATCATGCTGTAAGGGCCTTTTCCCAGCTGTGTGAGAGGCCACGTGAAGGGCAGCTAAAGTCTTCTCAAAGCCAGCATCAACTCACCAGCCATGGGAATATGCCCTCATGGGAGCAGATCATGCAGCACCAGTCAAGCTTTCAGATGACTGCGGCTCTGGCCAATATTTTATCTGCAATCTTATGAGAGACCTTGTTCCAGAGCCATGCAGCTATGCTGCTTATGACCTGCTGATCTATAGAAACTGTAATATAATAAGTGTTAGTCCTTGTGGCAAACCACCAAGTTTTGGAGTAATTTGATGTGTGTGTGTTGTTGATGAAGCAAATGAGTAATTATGTTGGTGTCATTGGTGTGAAAGAAAGAAGTTACAGGTATAAAATGAATGAAGTTAAAAATACATCTATTGTAGTCCTGAATTTGAATTGCAATGATTGCAGTGGTGTATTTTATGTTAAGGAGGCAGAGGAGGTAGAGCAGAGGTAAAGGAGATGGAGGAGAAGGAGAAGGGAAAGAGGGAGGGAAAGGGGAAGAAAAAGGGAAAGGAGAGAAGGAGGAGAAGGAGAAGAAGGTATGGTAGTTAGTTCTGTCTACTGAAAAGACCTTTAAAAATGAGTACTGTAGGGCCAGGCATGGTGGCTGACACCTCTAATCCCAGCACTCTGGGAGGCTCAGGTGGGGTGGATCCTTGAGCTCAGGAGTTTGAGACCAGGCTGGACAGCATGACGAAACCCCATCTCTACCAAAATTAAAGAAAATTAGTCAGACATGGTGGTGTAGGCCTGTAAGTCCCAGGTACTGGGGAGGCTGAGGTGGGAGGATTCCTTGAGCCTGGGAGGTGGAGGTTGCAGTGAGTGGGGATCATGCCATTGCACACTACATTCATACCTGGGTGACAGAGTGAGACGCTGTATCAAAAAAAAAAAAAAAAAAAAAAAGTACCATAGAACACAGATTGTGGTTTCCACATAAATGTTCCCAACAGCAAACAAACTAGGTATCTTTGAAGAAGTGGCTAGTTCTAGGTCTGGAACAGAAAATGTATTAGACCAGCTTGGAGCATCTCATCACCACAGAAAGTAAGGAAGCAATTAAAAAAAGACAAGGAAGAAAATACTAAGGTCTTGTTAAAGACTCAGAAGCGATCATGAAGAGGCTCTTACTTGCTGAAGATGGGACAATTGAAGCATCATTAAAATGATGGCTGCAATGGATTAAAACACATCAAATATGTTTAAGCCCCTGCATTCATAACGATACTAAAAAACTAGCTTGCTTTGGATTATGTGTGACACTTAATTCATTGTTTTAATAACTGGCAAACAAAGGGAATAAATTGAGCATTTATCCTGCCTTTCTTGTGTCAACTGTACCTCAGTATAATCAAATTGTCAGCGAGGAGAAGTTTTATCTTGCAGAAGTATTCCAGTTAATAAATGAAGAAATACTGGTCAGATGAGAATATTACCTTTTTGAGATTCCCAATGAAATAATGGCTCTGGGCAGTGACCCTCAGTGGCTGCCGACCACACAGAGACAGATAACCAGGCGCCATGTCTCTCCCGTGAAGCGTGCCACTCTGCTTATGAAATATGCTTGCCAAAGTATCAAACGTGAATCTGACCAAACCTCTAGATGTAGCCACCATTTTTGAGGAAGTACAGGGGACAGAGGAACATTAGCAATGACAGCATGAAAATCCAAGCAGCAAAATCCAGATTGTAGGGAACCCTATGAGAAAAGTGATCCACTTCTTTAACAAATAAGGTACACATTGCAAAGAGAGAAAGATGGGGAAGGGAGAGAAAGAGAAAGAAATCATGTTTAAATGATCTTTATAATATGCAAAAAAGTCCAACATATATTAAGTTAGGAAAATTCGAATATAAAATTGTATTTATAAAATAAATTCACCTTTTTAAAAAAGAAGTATACTGTACAGTATGAAAGAAAAAATACAAAAATAGTAACAGTGATTGTCTTCGGGTAGCAGGATTGTTGGTAATTTTAAAAATTTATTTTTTAAACCTGTTTTAAGAAGCAAATATTATTTTTATGATCACTGTATTATATCCCTTTTAGAATAGGGAGAAATAGATAACTCAGTTTTAAAAGTCAGTTTAAAAAATCAGTAAAAATCATACAATTTTAAAACACTCAATTTTTCACATGATGTCCCTATGCTTTCATCCATCGAGATTCTATTTTCTACAAGAAAATTGACTAATCCCATTGGATTGTAATGTGTTGATGGGTCCCGTCTCCCTGGTAACAGACATGTATGTTACCAGGGGTCTTGTGGAAAAGACCTGAATCCAAAGGAATGAACCAGGGCTCAGCTTCCGCGTCTGAGATGGAAATGAGCAGTTCAGTTAGCCCCCGCAGAACTGTTCAGGACGGTCAGCAGCTGAACTACGAATTCTGATTTTTGGTAGGTAACAAGCAAAGGAGGCAAACAGCCTCCACACAGCCTGGTTGGGTACAGATGGTCCACGAGCAACAAGTTTATTGTGTAACGTTGCCAAGGCAACAGCAGCTGCTTCTGGCAACAAAAAGAGTTGGGGGTGGGGGGGGGGACTGTGGGAATAAAGAGGCAGATGATTCTGTGATTTTTCCTGGGGAAATGGGAAAGAATATTGTAAAACAGCGAACACTTTCCGGGTGAGCCTACTCCCCTAGCACTTGATGTGTCAACAATGAAAGGCAAATGGTGTTTTACATATTATAATCCTCCTTGAACACAGTGGAAGCCCAGTGGCTCTTGTGTTGTCATGTTCCCTTCTATGTCTCCAAACAGAGGTGGACAGGCCTTCTTACAGCTTCCTCCCCAAGTGCTCAAACACATTGACGTTTCTCTGTGACAGTTGCTGCGGCATCTATTCAGGTGGTTGAAAGATGCTTATTATGCTTTTACTTTGCCTCGACTTGAGAGGCAAGAAGAGAGGAAGAAAATAGCATTGGTCTTCCTCCTCCTCCTCATTCTCTTCCTCCCCTTGGCTCTTGCCTACAAATCTTTGTACCTGCCAAGGAAGAGGAGGAAGGCAGAGGCACGTGGAGGCGAGGAGGGAGCGAGAGATGAAGAGAGGGTGCTAGAGATATTTCATCCAAAGTGGAGAGTGTCCAACAGGATCCCCTCCAGAAGGCAGCCCTGAGATGGCCACTGGGAACCTGTGAAGAGCTGGGCCAGGGGCTCTCTAGGCGGGGCAGAGGTCAGTTCTACCTGTAACAGGCCCTAGAGAAGGATCAGAGCTGGGCATGAAGAGACAGACATGGAAACAATCCGTGTGGAGCGGCTGAGCATCTAAATCATTCTTACATTGGAGAAACAGAGTCCTAACATAGACATTGAGGTTGCCTGCAGCTTTTCACAACTAAAAGAATACCCTAATTAGTACCCTTGTATATACATTTGCTTTCTTGTCTGTAAATTTTTTTTTTTTTTTTTGAGGCGGAGTTTTGCTCTTGTTGCCCAGGCTGGAGTGCAATGGCGCGATCTCGGCTCACCGCAACCTCCGCCTCCTGGGTTCAGGCAATTCTCCTGCCTCAACCTCCTGAGTGGCTGGGATTACAGGCACGCACCACCACGCCCAGCTAATTTTTTATATTTTTAGTAGAGACGGGGTTTCACCATGTTGACCAGGATGGTCTCGATCTCTTGACCTTGTGATCCACCCACCTCGGCCTCCCAAAGTGCTGGGATTATAGGCGTGAGCCACCGCCCCCAGCTCTTGCTTGTAATTTTTTTAAGGATAAATTTCTTAGAGTAGAATTGCTATGTACATACACATTTTTAAAGAACTTGCTATATCTTTTCAAAGTGCATTCCAGGAATATTGCTCTGAGTCTCCCTCAGATCCTCATTTACTGTCTTCAGAACCTGAAAGAGTCTTTGGGTGGCTTTTACTCACTCACAAGAGCATTTAGAGCCCTGCTGCTGCTCAGTTGGGACCGAATATGTTTTCAAATGCCAAACCACTTTACAACAAGGCAGGAGAGCACAGAGAACAAAAGCCTGGACTTGGGAATCAGGCAAGTCATGGGAACCTGGATCTGAACCCTGGGCTCAGAGTGGCTCACAGTCACACATATGAGGCTAGAGGCAGGGAGCCCACCTTCTGGGGCCTTTGCTGCCTCTTCTGTACACAGGGAACCTGAGGCCAGCCTCCTGGTGTTGGGCAGTGCCTTCAGTGCGGTACCTGGGACATTGCTTGAATTTTCATTCTCACTGGAGCCTGGGAAGGAACGGAGCTCACCTGTGCTTGCTTCCTGGACTTAAAAGTGAGTCTAAATGTAGTAGAAACCCTGGCCAGGAAGCTCTGTTACAAATTGTCACTGGGTCTGTGTTAGGGATCTCCAGAGAAACAGAATCAACATACAGATAGATGAAGACAGAGAAAGAGAGAGAGTGAGTTAAGGAATGGCTTATGTGATTGCGGAGGCTGGTGAGTACAAAATCTGCAGGGGGTCCGGCAGCCTGGAGACCTCTGGAACAGCCAATTCTGCAGTTCAAGACTGAAAGCTGTCTACAGACAGAATTCCCTCTTCTTCAAGGGAGATGAGTCCTTTTCTACTAAGGCCTTCAACTGACTGGATGAGGCCCGTCAGCATTAAAGAGAGTAATCTGCTTTACTCAGCCTACTGATGTTAATCTCGTAAAGAAAAATACTTTCACAGAAACATCTAGACTTAGTACTGTGAACTGGCCAGGTTGACACTTAAAATTAACCTCACAGGGCCCCACAGAGCACTGTCTAAACATCAGTAATTCTAATCCCATAAACCCTCTGTGAAGTCAGTAACCATGGTCCTAGTAAGTCACTCATACAATGAATAGGGTCCTATTGATGTAGTTAATGGTGTGGGATCCATAGGACCAGATCTTAGATTTCCTTTTTTGGTGCTTCCTTAGGAGAAAATAAAACAAAAGACAACAAAAGTTGACACCAGGATGGGTGCAGTGGCTCACACCTGTAGTCCCAGCACTTTGGGAGGCTGAGAGTGGGAGGATCACAAGGTCAGGAGATCAAGACCATCCTGAGCAACATGGTGAAACCCTGTCTCTACTAAAAATACAAAAATTAGCTGGGTGTGGTTGTGAGTGCCTGTAATCCCAGCTACTTGGGAGATTAAGGCAGGACAATCGCTTGAACCAGGGAGTCAGAGGTTGCAGTGAGCAGAGGTCACATCATTGCACTCCAGCCTGGCAACAGATTCTTGGTACCGAAAAAAATAGTTGATACCAAGAATAATGTCAAAAAGGCAATTTCATCCATAGATTTGAGGGTTAATATATATTTATGACAATATCTTACATATTAAATGAAAAAGGAAAATATCTAAAGGGAGCACTGGATTCGGACGAGAGTCTTCCCTCTACCCTGCCATTAGGCCAGCCATAGTGAAGCAGATTATCAGACCTACACTGAACACAGTAGCAGGAAGATTTGCTTCAGTCATCTACATAAAAGTGCATGAGTTTTTATTGTACTTGAATCTGGAAAAGGATTGAAAGCTGAGACCTTGCTGGGGGGATGCTCTATAAACTCAAGGTATGGTTTCCTTTCAAAACAAAAAAAAGTCAAGAGAACGGAGCCGTGTATCTCAGAGGATGACATCTTGCTGTTTTCTCTCTTTTTTTCTCTGGAGCAAAATTTCACCAGGTCCTGACAGCCCATCTCAGGTATCCCCCAGTTTATGGCTGCCTGCCCATCTTTCTTTGTTTGGTGTACATGAGAGGTGCAGAACACTTTTTGCAAACTGCTGTCACAAAAGTAGCGTTTCCTGGTTGGAAGTCCAAGGGCAAAGATAACATCCAGGACTTTAAAAGGTGCCTCTCGTGGGTCTAGGGAAAGAGGTTCTCTTGGATTCTGTTGCTAAAAGTATAAATGAGAACAATATTCCTGAATACACTTTGAAAATATATAGCAAGTGCTTCAAAAATATGTATATACCTAGTAATTCTACTCTAAGACATTTATCCTAAGAAAATTATGGACAAGAAAGCAAAATGTATATATAAGGATACTCATCAGGGTAGTCTTTTAATAGTGAAAAGCTACAAGCAACTTAAATGTCCAACAATATGCAGGATTGAATAAATGAATTACAATTCATTTGAGAATAGAATATTATATAACCATTAAAAATGATAAAATGATGATATACAAGTGTGTGTCTGTTTGCAGGCAGAATTCCTGCAGACAGGAATATAATGAATATATGTGTATATACATTAAATCAAATTTAGCCTAAGCTGCCTCCTTACATTTAAATTCCACCTAAAGTTTTCTCTATACTTATTTTTGTTTTTCTGCAACTTATTTTTGTGTCAATCACCAAGTTTTGGCCAATCCAAAAAGGGGGCCAGCCATTCAGACCATATTCAAATAAGGCAAACACCAAGCTGTAACCAATCCAGCTGTTTTTGCACCTCACTTCAATTTTCTGTTGCCACTTTTCTTTTTCTGTCCATAAATCTTCCACCACAGGGCTGCACTGGAGTCTCTCTGAGCTCGCTCTGGTTCAGGAGGCTGCCCAATTCATGAATTGTTCTGTACTCAATTAAACTGTGTTAAATTTAATTTGGCTAAGGTTTTTCTGTTAACATTTATATGCAAAGATATTTATGACATATTAAAAAGGAAGTTAGGTCATAAAATATTATAGATAAAAATAATTTCATCAAATTTGGATTGATATGCACAAAAATATTTACAGTGACTTTCTCTGAGTAGTAGAATTTTGGTTGGTTGTTTTATCTTTTTAACTTATCTATATTTTTAATTTTTCTCCATTAAATCTCTGCTTACTTGTATGTTTAAAGAAATAAGGGAATGTGCTTTCTTAGGTATTAAGTGCTTGCTGTCCTATGACTGCCTTTCTCTGGTCAGAAGGGCAGATGCTAGGTTTCCTTGAGGCCCATGAGGACATCAAGGGAGGAATATTATTCTCAGCATTATCTGTTAGTTTTCACTCTCTCCTGGCATTTTACTATCAGTTTTGATGGTAACCTCTCAGATTGGGTTTCCCTCTCTTTTGGAAAAAAGAAAATGCTCACAGACACAATACCAGACAGCTCTTTGTAAAGAGTCTGGATCATGTACTGTAGTGAGTGAAGACAGTCAGTCAATTCTAGGAGAGGCACTGCCATCACGCTGTCATAAAAACAGCATCTCTTTGAGGTTTGTTAACCTAAATTCATCAAGAAGTTTCTGAGGCTAATGACAAAAAAAAAAAAAAAAAAAAAAAGAGTCAATAATAAAAACAAAGGTAGTACTGAGAAACTGTGTGTGTGTGTGTGTGTGTGTGTGTGTGTGTGTGTGTGTGTATGTTTCAGTGAGGATGGTTGATTTCTTTTCCTCCTCTTAGCAGACCCTGAGACCTGAAATTTTTAGTGTATGTAATGGCAGGGCTCGAAATGATGCTATTTCTTGATAACACTGGGACATTTCACCTTGAGAGCTCATAGAATAGATAACCTAGAAAACAGCCAGCACTTTTCAGATTGGACACTGCAGTAATGTCAGCATATAATCACGTTACCCTGTTCTTTCTTGGACTGCTGATTTGTAATGAGAGATTTAGTCTCCTGACTGCACAAATGTTAAGAACACTTGAAGTAGTCTCAGACTTTTAGACCCTGAAATGCAAAGCAGAGGGCCAAAGTCACTGTCTCTTAAAGAGGCAGCAAAGAGTGAGTTCAGGTGGGAGCAGGAGGGGGTTGAGGCGGGGAGGCAACATGTTGGCAGTACACCTGCAGTGTCAGATCAGTTTCAGGACCTGGTGGTAAGCATTCCGATGGGCCCCTTCCTTCTCCCCATTCTCACACAACAATGGAGATGGCAGGTTTCTTCTCTCACCATCTCTCTACCACCTCAGAGCACCTGCTAGCTTTTACATGCATTTGCCTTATCCTGCCTTGTGCTGTAGTGATATATAAATACTTTTAAGACTCTTACTAGATTGAAAGCTCCCCGAGGGCACCAATTTTTCTAAATTGGCTTGGCATGAATGATGTACAGCACCTAGAAGATATCTAGTTAAACCAAGAATCATTGCATGAATGAATGAACAGCAGGTGCTCAAAATTCACTCACTTCTGTGACAGAGAGAACAAGAATTGAACCTCTCCAAGAAAAAGAAAAGCTAATTATCAAGCCCCTAACGTTCGGTGGTAGTGTGTGATTTTCCCTTGTCAGGGAAGGAGTTGCCGCTGACATTACAGCTTTGACGCTTTCTTTACTCTTCCCCTCACAACAGAAAAGGTGGACTTAGCAATGGAATGAAAAAAGCTTGGGCCGGGCACAATGGCTCATGCCTGTAATCCCAGCACTTTGGGAGGCCAAGGCAGGTGGATCACAAGGTCAGGAATTCAAGACCAGCGTGGCTAGCATGGTGAAACCCTGTCCCTACTAAAGATACAAAAAATTAGCCAGGTATAGTGGTGCGTACCTGTAATCACAGCTGCTCGGGAGGCCAAGGCAGGAGAATCACTTGAACCTGGGAGGTGGAGGTTGCAGTGAGCTGAGAACACACCATTGCACTCCAACCTGGGTGACAGGGTGAGACTCTGTCTCAAAAAAAAAAAAAAAAAAAAAAGCTCAATATTCAAGGACTGTTCACCCCTGGGATCCTGCCTAATCAATTTCTCTTTGCACTCCACTGCTAACAGGCTGCCTGATGGTGGAGCAGATTTAGTTTCTCCACTTACGGTCCATTAAATAGATTCATAAAATCACTTAATAGATATTTATTATTCAATGATAATAGGCTCAACACCGAGAGGTGAAATATTCATATTAATACAGTTTTGGACGAAACATGAAAGTAAAGTCGTTTTTCATAGGCTACAAGGAATAGTACAGATCATCTGATTTACCCCTTTCTGCAGAAAGGACTCCCCCAGCCATTCCCAGGCATTATCACCAACCTCTCCTCCTCCCTCTGCTTCTCCTCCTTCTCCTCCTCCTCCTCTACCTCCTTCTCTCCCTCAGTTCCTCTTGTTCTTTTTCTCCTTTTTTTCTTCTTCTCCTTCTCCTCCTCCCCCTTTCCCCACTCGCTTTCTCCTTCAATCATCAGCCATAACCTTTACCGAAGGTCCTGTGTACAGGGTACTGTGCTAAGCGTGTAAAATGAATACAGAGAACTGTTAGATTAATTTATGTGTGACCTTGGAACTGTTTTACACTGTGGACTGAAATAGAGACTGTGTCTTCCATTTCTAGACGACATTCTAGTACCTCGTTGCTACTCTGAAGGTCATGCTAACAACAGTAATAGAACGCACCCCAATTTACGGGCCCCATGCCCCTTTTCCTCTCCCAGGCCCCAAAGGCACATGGCCGAAGGCCAGCTCTGGGTGTTTCTAGTAACAGTGGCCATGGCATCCCTGGTAGAAGCTCCTGGGAGAGGGGCTCCTCCTCTAACTAGACAGTGCCTCCTCCTTGCATTCCCTCGAGAAGCGGGAGCTGCGCAAGTCCTCATTGGGCCCCTGCCGTTCCTCGCTACTCACCCTTGCCTCATGCTTCTTTCTGCAGCAACGGAGCTCCACCCTCCCTGCTTCAGATTTCAATGCAGCCTCACACATTGCCCAAATCACTGGGCCGAACCCTCCAGGCATCATAAAGAGGAAAAAAAAAACCAAGCTTCAAGGAATGAGTTATATATGGCAATGGATTCATATACTTTACGTAGCTCCTAGTTCCCTTCCATTATGTTAATTCTTCCAACTCAATAACCTAATTCCCTTCCCCACCCACCACATACATTTTCTTTTTTTTCCTGGTGAAGAAGCTGATTGATGCTGAAGTCAGAATCCATCCAATTTTGCCATGATCTTACTCGAGGCAATTGGCCTGCAGCTGCCAGGGACTATCTTAAGCCCACAAAACAACCACTACAGTTTCAGTGGCTCTTTTAGGGCTCCAGGGAGGCTGGTGGTGTTGTGCTAGCTGTGTCTTTAGGAGTTTTCTTGTGGCTGCATGTCCTGGACAAATACCAAGGTCAGGAAATCTAGAGAAGGTTATCCTAATATTTCCTTTTTGATCTGTCTCAACCTGCCTTTGCCTGCCCCAGGGAGGTGCTGCCTCAGCCCGCTGGCATTACTCTCTCACAGTCTGTCCTGATTGCATGCTTATTTATTATTCAATTATTAGAGTTATTGGATGTGCTCATGGCTTATCACCCTCTGGTGCGTTTACAAGTGGCACAGGAGCAAGGTACAGCAGCTTGATTTCCATTTTCATCAAGACATATTCACCTATTGTGGATCGCTGTCTTTCTTTAACAAAGCTTTGATGGTGTACTTCTCAAACTTGGGGTTTCCTTTTAGGGGCTACCTAAAATGTGTATTTGAGCCCTCTCTATCCGGTAGGTTAGAAACAGGCATTGCTATTCAGGAGACTGGGCTAAGAGCCAAGAGCCACGGCTGACGGGAAGAAGGCTCTGTGAGCTTAAACCCCCACCCTGAAGAGTAATATCTGGTTTCTCATGATGCCAGCATTTGAGCTTCCTTTAGTTTCTGGTCTTTTTCTCTGAAGCTTGTTCTTTTGCTAATTTATGAATAAACACACCCACACACAAACACACAGAGCTGCAATATTGCAGTCCTTAAAGCATTAAACAGTTTTCCGGGGTGAAGGGAATGCATCTCGCGTCATCTCAGCGGATCCTCCTTCGTGGACACTTTCGGAGGCCAGAATGCTCCTATTTTCTGCACTACTTGTACACTGATGCAAAACGACGGCCCTCAGTATATTCTGCCCCTGGGGACTGTCTTCTCCTCTACATAAAAGATGACAACAGATTTGGAGTTTTTACTTGGTTACCTCTGTAAAAAAAACTTTGTTTAATTTAAAAAGATTTGTAGAGAGCCAATCACATTGCGGAATGTCTCCTTCCTGCTTAGGAAGAGGAATACTGCAGTGAAAGGAATTGGAGAATCCAGATTTTATGACTCTGGCTAGAAATTTTCAGTGACCATGGAGAAAACAGAGGACCGTGAGAGTGCTGTTATTTCTTCTTCCTCATTTTATCTCATTGCTGCCCTTGTCCTGCCAAAACCCACCCATACATGAATTAGGCTGGACTTCTCTGGCAGCCCCACCATTGCTGCAGAGACCGTCTGGAGCCCACATGAGCTCCTCACCTCCTGGCAGCTCGCACCAAAGGTTCTGACCCTCTCCACCAGCTGGCATTTGTCAGAATGACACTTGATTCTCTACCTCCTTCTGGTTGGGTGCGGGAAATGGGTGGCAGTTAACTGTGACCCTTCCCGGAGGGTAACACCTGGTTGCTCCGTTGGCTTACCTTCTCAAAGCTTGAATATAGAGTGTCCCAAATACTCAGAAGCAGCCAGAGCCTCCCGTCCTCCAGTCACGCCCTGAAGAAGAGTCTGAGACCAACCCAGGCAGAGGCCGTCTGATATAGCCCTTATGGGGCTTTGCTGGATGGGCAGGGGGGCCTGGAAACAGTACCCCATGGGCTCCCGCCCTGGCCTAGCCGGGTTCTGGAGGCTGTGTGGAAGTTGTCATTTGCCAAGCTTGCCCCTTCACCCCAGGAAACTGGTAATGCCTCTTGACTTGTATTGTCCTACTGAATAGGATGTATATTCAATCCTGAACCCAGGAGTGTCCAGGAAAGCCAGAGGGCAGCAAGGCTTTTATTCCAGGGATCCTGAAAGGCGGGAAATTATCCAAGCAAGTACCTAGTCTTTCTGTTGTGGCTGGCTTATTCTAACTGGGGTCATCCTCAACCTTAAAAGCAATACTAGGCCAGGCTCAGTGGCTCATGCCTGTAATCCCAACAATTTGGGAGGCCAAGGAAGGAGAATATCTTGAGTACCCTGAGGCCAGGAGTTTGAGACCAGCCTGGGCAACAAATTGAGACCACATTACTGCCAAAAAAAAAAAAAAAAAAACCACCAATAAGCAAGCATGAAGGCACATACCTATAGTCTTAACTACTCGGAAGGTTGGGGCAGAAAGATTTTTGAGGCCAGGAGGTTGATGCTGGAGTGAGCCAAGATCATCATGCCACTGCACTCCAGCCTGGGCAACAGAGCGAGACCTCATCACTTAAAAAACAAATGCTAAAGTGGAATCACTGGAGAGGAATGTTCTGAATCATCTAGGCACTGAAGGGTTGTCTATTGCCTGTTGTCCATTGATCGTTCCTATCGCCACCCTGTTATGTGGCCGGCGAGCAGCTCTTCCATCCACAAGCCGTTCCCTGGACATATTTGGCCAACCACAGCAGGACAGCACTGAACGAACCATTCTTCACGGGATGCGTTATCCCAGCTCCATTTTCATCGCAGCATTCTTTGTCTTTCAGGTGGGACTGCTACAATTCTCACTCCTGCTGCCTCTGCAGATAGTTTTCATTGCTTATTTCCTGATGATACACTTTGTCTCTTGGCAATACCGTTATTCTACCAGAAACGCAGCCCCTTAACTGTTGCGTAGGGTCTTTCTTTTTCTTCTTCTTCTTCTTCACTGTTTGAATCAGATGATAAGGGCATGTGAATCCGCAATACAACAACCAGCAGTCACTTATTGGACGAGCTTCCCAGGGGAAAAGCTCTGCTGTTGAAATGCAAATGTCGGATCAAAAGAGGTGAATCCCTTCTGAGAATAAGGGCTGCCCTTGCTACATTGGGCCTTACCAAGTATTTCAAATAGCCTTTCTAAGCTAAGCAAGGAGGAATATTGGGATTTATCATTAGTCTAAAGCAGTGTTTGTAATCCAGTAGTGGGTTCTGAAATCAGCTTAATAGTTTACAACTAGCATTTAAAAAGGGGAACAGATAGAACAGAATTAAAATATGAGTATGTTTCTTGTAATAAAGACAGGTTTCTTTGTGAAATTTTCTTTTTAGTGTATGAATATACACACAGATATATGAATGTGTGTATTAGAGTGAGACATACTATGGATTTCTATTTGTTTTTTAACCTTCTTTTTTTTTTTTGAGACAGAGTCTACTCTGTCACCCAGGCTGGAGTGCAGTGGTGCAATCTCTGCTCACTGCAACCTCCCCCTCCCAGGTTCAAGTGATTATCGCACCTTAGCCTCCTGAGTAGCTGGGATTACAGGTGCACACCACCACGCCTAACTAACTTTTGTATTTTTAGTAGAGATGGGGTTTCACCATGTTGACTAGGCTGGTCTCGAACTGTCAACCTTAAGTGATCCTCTTGCCTCAGCCTCCCAAAGTGCTGGGATTACAGGCATGAGCCACCACACCCAGCCTAACCTTCATGTTTATTGCGAAATAAACATCCAGCAGCATATATACGACTGCTCTATTTTAGAGTCTAAGAAAGCAGGAACCTGAATTGCCACTGCTATGATTGAGAACTGGAACAGAGCTGGCGCCTTAGGAGTCATCTCTGGACCCCACTTCCCTCCCTTCCCTCCATCCCTTCGGAGGCAGCCATCATCCTGACTTTTATGATCATTCCCTGCTTTTATGATTTTACCACCTATGTCTACATCAGGAAAAAGAGAGTTTAGTTTGGCCTGTCTTTGAGGTCTCTGTAACTTGCTCTTCCGAGATTTGCTTCTTCCGCTCATGGTAGTTTGTGAGCTCTATCTCTGTTGATGTGTGCAGGTGGAGTCATTCATTTTCACTGCAGCACAGCGCTCCTTCCCATAATTGCACCACGATGTATGTGTCACTCCATGGGTGATGGACATGGAGTGTGCTCCAGGTTGGGGTTTACAAACAGCGCTGCTATGAACCTTCTCCCTCATTTCTTCGGCATGCTTCGAAGGAATGTCTCTGGTTATACATGAGGCAGATGTTGGGTTTGTGGACATATACCATCCACAATTGTAATTCTCTGATTTGTCTCTGGGTTGCTTTGAGGAAGGAGACCTAAGCATCTAAGACCACCTCCCCTTTGACTTCCACATTGCATTTCAATAGGAGAAGTAAAGCCTGGTAGACCAGGCGCCACCTTAATCGCCCTCCTATAGATCACAGTCATGGTGTGGAGGAATCTTTCTGGAAGTCATTGTGTTTACTTAAGCAAGATCAAACCCCCACCTAAGCCACATACCCCATGCCTACTCCATGGACCAAGACCCTTTTCACATGTAATTTCCAGAGTTGTGAGCCCAAGACCCTTTCACATGTAATTCCTAGAGTTGTGAGCCTTTAAAAGGGCAGGGACTTTTTTGTGAACTGGAGCTTGGCTGTTAGGCAACCATGCCACATTGCTCCCAGACGAATAAATCACCCCTTCCTTCCCAGTTCAGTGTCCGAGAGGTTTGTTTCTTACGGCCATTCCTACTGCAGCTTAATTTCCATGTATTTATACAAATACAAAAGTCCTCCTGTTATTGATTTCTGGAAAAACCTCCTCTCCCAAGAGCTGCTGCGGCTTCTCCTCTGAGGTTGCTGAATGAAGCTTGTGGTGTGGCTTCAGAGGGTTCAGAGTCTTACTTTTTATTTTATTTTATTTTATTTTTTGAGACAGAGTCTTGCTCTGTCGCCTGGGCTGGAGTGCAATGGTGCAATCTTGGCTCACTGCAACCTCTGCCTCCCAGGTTCAAGTGATTCTCCTGCCTCAGCCTCCTGAGAAGCTGAGACTACAGGCATGCACCACCACGCCCAGCTAATTTTTGTATTTTTAGTAGAGGCGGGGTTTCACCCTATTGGCTAGGCTGGTCCGGATCTCTTGACTTTGTGATCTGCCTGCCTCGGCCTCCCAAAGTGCTGGGATTACAGGTGTGAGCCACTGCTCCTGGCCCCAGAGTCTTAACACAGAAGATATCCGTGTTATTTCAGTGAGTTATTTTCTCATTCTGAGACATTTTCCACTTGGAGGAGATGGGCAGAGTTGTACCTACTGGACAGGGTTGATGCAAGGACTCAGAAGGATTTGAATAAAAAAGCATTTGTCCTGTATTAATAGGAGAAGGTTGAGAAATACTATTCTTTCTCCCTTACAGGAAGCCTGTGAGCCAGGCGGGAACAGGCTCATCCATGTCACGCAGGGTCAGTGTTTAGTGCCCCTGTTTTTGGCCAATGAGTGGCCTCGCACCTCCGGCACACGGCTTCATTCACTCCCAGAATAGCAGAGGCTACCCGGTAATCGCTGGCACTGGTCCTCACGCCTTGAATCAGAGCTCCCCTGGAAAGGTCTTCCTTCTTTCAGCTCCCTTCAGTTCCATGATTGACATGCTTTTTTTTTTTCTGGTGGTAAAGCTGGGACTGAATCTCCACAGGATGGAAAAACATGGAACGGTGTTTTGCTGAAATTGTTTTTTTTTTTTTTTTTTTTTTCACTTTTAATTTGAAGAAAACAAAAGCACAAACCCTGCAGTGGAAGAGTCCTTAAATAATTTACTGCACTTGCCATTTTAAGTGGTGATTTAATACAACCATTCTCAAAGTCTCCTTTACAACAAAGATTTTCAGATGGAGACCAAAAAGGGCAGAGTAGCTATACTCACATCAGATAAAGTAGACGTTAAGCCAAAATCTGTAAAAACAGTCAAAGAAGGCCATGCTAAAATAACAAAGAGGTCAATACAGCAAGAGGGTATAAGAACTGAAGATATATATAGAGAGAGAGATATATGCATATATTTAATGTTGAAGCACCTAAGTATGTAAAGCAAATATTTAACAGATCTGAAGGGAGAGACAGGCTGAAAAACACTTGTAGTAGGATACTTTAACCCCCCCATTTTTAGCAATGGACAGATCATCCAAACAGAAAGTCAAAAAAGAAACATCAGAATTAAACTGGACTCAAGGCAAAATGGCCCTAACAGGTATTTATAGAAAATTTCATCCAAGAGTTTTCAGAATACACATTCTTCTCAACAGTACATAGAACATTCTCCAGGATAGATGATAAGTTAGGTCACAAAACAAATCTTAACAAATTTTTAAAAGTCAAAATCAAAATTATATCCAGTATCTTTTCTGACCGCACTGGAATAAAATGAGAAATTAACAACAGAAGGAACTTTGGAGAATATATAATCACATGGAAATTAAACAACATGCTCCTAAACAATCAATGGGTCAACAAAGAAATTTAAAAGGAAATTTTAAAATCTATTGAGACAAATGAACATGGAAACACAACATACCGAAACCTAACCAACAAAAGCAGCTCGGAGAGGGGAGGTCACAGTGACAAACGCCTACATCAAAGAAGGAGAAAGACCTCAGTTAAACAACCTAATGTTGCTCCTCAAGGAACTAGAAAAACAAGAACAAATTAAATGCAAGATTAGCCTAAGGAAAGAAATAATAAAGATCAGAGCAGAAACGACCAAAGTAGAGACTAAATAAACATTATAAAAGATCAACAAAATGAAGAATTGGTGTTTTTAAAAGATAAACAAAATAGACAAACTGTAAGCTAGACTAACAAGAGAAAAGAAACGACTCAAATAAAATCAGAGATGAAAAAGGAGACATTACAACTGATGCCACAGAAATACAAAGGATCATAAAAGACTGGTATGAACAACTATATGCCAATGAATTGGAAAGCCTGGAAGAAATTAATAAATTTCTGGACACATACAACCTACCAAGATTGAATCATGAAGAAATAGAAAACCTGAGCAGACCGATAATGAGTAATGAGGTTGAATCAATAATATTTTAAAAGTTTCCTATCAAAGAGAAGCCCAATACCTAGTGCCTCACTAGGGCCCATCCCACAAACGAGAAGCAGCCTCCCTCGAGAAGGAAGCCATTTTTTCTGGAATTGGGAATCTGCATAGTACGAGAAGCCAGAAGCCCTCACATATTTTTCTGGCAAAACACAGTTGTCTAATGACTTAGCAATTCCATGGAGACAATTTACCTTCAGTGGTAAAATATGGAGACATTTAGAGAGAAAACCAAATGCTGATGTTTTAAAGGTAGCCTGAAGCTTTACTGCTGTTGTGTGTGCATAAGATCCTCATTCAAGTAGATTTGAAAAGACATTTGTGATCTGTGGGATTTGATGATTTTTCATTCTCTCACCGGCTTTTCAAAATGTACAGCACCCTTTTTCTTTGCAGAGCTCCAGTGAAGGATGTCACTGTTGTTACTAATGAAAAACCTAAATGGATTTACGTATTTCTTAGTTTAATGCATTAATTTCATTCTACATTATTATCATCTGGTATAAAATCCTCAAGAAACTACTTGTGATCTATTTTTTTTTTTTTGTTAACTATAACATGAAATGTCCCACCTTAACCATTTTTAAGTATACAGTTGACTGTCATTAAATTCATTCATATTGTGCTATTTGTTACAATTTTACCCTTCCTCCTACTTTTACCCTCATCGGTCTGGACTCACATAGTGGTCACAGGAAGATTTTGTTGGCTAATTGAGATTTCTGCTCAACCCATTCGAAGTCACATCTTTGTCCTGTGAGGGTCTCTCCTCCATTTGAACAGTAATACTACCAAACCCTTTAATTTCAGCCAGCTTCCCACAGAACCATAGTGAATAACATGTTTATCTCTAATTTATAGTCATTCTTCTTTACACAAAAACTACAAAGGAAAAGTTAGGAGGGAAAGGGGCCAGTGTTTATTAGACAGCACTGTGCTCCTTTTGTGCTAAGCAATTTACAGATCTCATCTATTTACCGTTTTAAGTATCCTTTACCATAAGTGGTATTATCTCCTTTTAACAGATGAGAAAATCATGGCCCAGAGATTTTAGGTAAGAAGGTCACACAACTGGGATTGAACTCCATGTTCAAATGAATCAAAAATTCAACATGGTACATGGGCTAAGAAAAAAAGAACTCAGAAAGACAGGGAGATTCTAGGAAGCAGATGGGAGCAGTGAATGAGTGAGGGAGTGAGTAAAAGAGAATGCTGGTCTCCCTTTCTAAAATCAATATCATTATCTCTGCTCTTAACAGCACTGACAGGGTGTTTAGCTGACTGGGCTGCTTTCTCTTTTTTGAGATGGAGCTTCCCTCTTGGTGTCCAGGATGGAGTGCAATGATGTGACCTTGGCTCATTGCAACCTCTGTCTCCCAGGTTCAGGTGATTCTCCTGCCTCAGCCTCCTGAGTAGCTGGGATTACAGGTGCACTGGGCTAATTTTTGTACTTTTAGTAGAGATGGGGTTTCACCACATTGGCCAGGCTGGTCTTGAATTCCTGACCTCAGGTGATCTGCCCCCCTTGGCCTCCCAAAGTGCTGGGATTATAGGCGTGAGCCACTGCACCCAGCCTGGGTTGCTTTCTTAAGAAGAGTCCTCCCACAGAGGGCTTTGGCCCCTGCTCTCCAGCAATGGGAATCTGATTACAGACAGGTTACTTTGATCACTGGTATTCTTCTGCTCAGTGGATCACTCAGAGCTACAGGTGGAGTTCCTGACTCTACCTTGAATTAAAACACCAACTATTTGTCAAGATAGACTTTTCTTAACCAACCATCTCCAAGCATTGGAATGTCTCTGTCTAGTTGAAAATATCCCCCTAGGGAGTTACCATGGCAACCCCTGTCTGCAGAATGGCAGGATCAAATCCTTAAAAGAGACTTCCAAATTGGTGTGGCCACTTGCAGCCAGAGGCCCACACTGAGTTTTGCTGTGGGTATCTATCTGATGACCCTAACCTAAGGCATGAAAACCCAGGAGTCAAACTCAAAGTTACTGAAGACAAATGAAGCATCTCCCTCAGCCTCAGGAGTGGGTTTGCAGGGTCTTTATCAGGCTGTGCTTATTTCCCTCTGTCTTTGCTCCATCTTCCAAATTCAAGATCAAACATTTAAAAGATTTATCTGCTATAGAGATGGGCTGCCATGCCAGCTAGTGAAGAGGTAGCTGGCTCAGCGGAGGCAGATAAAAGAAGATAAAAGCATTTGAAGATTTGAAAACTGGAATTTGTTTTTGATAAAGGATTAAGATAATTTTCAAGAGAGCTCAATAATTGTGCCTGTGGGGTTTTGGTTTTTGTTTTTAAAAATTGAATAGAAATGTAAAAAGCAAAGAGGTTCGGAATACAAGGTTTGACACAAGCAATTTTCAAAATTACACACCCTCTGGCACGTCAGTCTGTGCCCTCCAGCACGTCTTGTGTCAGTTTTTGGTAAGTGCTGTGATACGCCTAAAGAGGATGAACAACATACTTTAGCATTGAAAAGACGTATACGGTAGGTTACATGTGACAGCCGGGTTTGTAGATGTGTGTAGAAAGATCCGTAAATGTTACAGAAGCATTAGGCTTTCCAGTTCTCTCTTTGTAGTATCTTGCTGCCCTGTTATTCTCCTTGACTCTAACCACCCAGGAAGATTCCAGAAAAGTCCATTCATCTCTCTCTGCCCATCATAGTCTGACCCCCCAGCAGGAACAACATAGACCCCTGCCACAAGGGACTCAGGAGCCCCAGACTCTTGGAAAATTCAGAAGAATGAAATACTTTTGTAATAGGATGGTGTATTAGATTCCCAGGGTGGCTTAAAAAAAAAAACAAGAATATATTCTTTCATAATTTTTGAAGCCTAAAGCCCAAAATCCAGATGTCAGTAGGATCAGCTCCTTCTGGAGGTTTGAGGGAGATTCCTTCCTGTACATCTCTCCTCGATTCTGGGGGCATCTGTCACTCGATGGTGTTCTTTGTCTTGCAGATGGGTCACTCCAATCTCTGTCTCCATCTTCACCTAGTATTCTCCCTGTGTGTCTGTGTCTCTTCTCTTCTTCTTACATGGACTCCAGTCATGTTGGATTAGGGTCTCCTGTAATTCCAGGATGACCTCATCTTAACTTGATTGGTTAAATTTGCAAAGATTTTACTTCCAAATAAAGTTACATGCACAAGTAGGGGGTGAGGTTACGATTCCCACATATCTTTATGTGAAACACAATTCAAAGCACAGGAGTTGGATTCCTCCTAAAGATTTGAATGCAAATAGCTTATTGGTGAGGAGGTCTCAGGAAGCACTGGGAAGTAAGTGGGGAAAGAGTTGGCTTTCTTGGATTAGAATTCAACAAAAATTCTAACATTGGAAAAGAACTTCACATCAGCCCCACTCCGGTATAAGGGAGCATTAAAACTGCAACCCACAGAGCAGGACTCTTGATCCAAACAAGATTAGAGTCAGAGAGAGAAGAGGAGAAAGCCAACAAGTATGGAGTGCAATAACTAGCAAGATACCCAGCACCTGAGCACACCCCGAGGCAGTCACGGGAGTCCCATCGACAATAAACAATCATCACGTGTGGGCTACCTAGAACATCCACTCCAACTTCAGGTGCTCAGAAGAGAATTCTTCCTTGTTGAGAATAAGGAATTTTTTACTGTAAAGCACCTCAATTCCTTTTTAAATTTTGGCAGGTAGCCATTGTTTAATAAATTACAAGTAAGATCTTTTACGCCAAAATCATTTTCTTTAAATATTGCCCAGCTATAGAGCATCACAAATCATTTAAAATTAATAACTGCATTTTAAAATAACCTTGTCTCTATGTCATATCTTTCCATCTTCCTTGAGTTTGATTTTCAGTCCTATTCCTTCTTCTCCCCAGTCCATGCCCATCAGGTAAATTTCTATTCTGTCTTCAAGACCAAATCGTATCTCACCATTGACCATGAGCGCCACTCAGTCATCCATACAGAGCATGGTGCCTTGCACATACTAATCACTCTATAAGTGTTTGATGAATGAATGAATAAGTGAATCAATGTGAGATCCCTGATTATTTCAAGCTCTTCATCTCACACAACTTTAGAGTGGCACTCTAACGACATAACTGTACAATTCATTATACTTCAAATGTGTCATAAACCGGGACATACTTTATATTCACATGAATACCTTGAAAATACTTACTAACAATTTGTTCAGGTGTCACTGAAAAGGCCAACGCATGACCAATTTTTCCTCCTGCAATGTGATTTGCTTTGATATGCCACTGCGTGGCTCTTGCCTTGGGGTCTGTCAGTATTCTATTCACAGCTTCTTCTCTTTGACTCTGGTTCTGCTTGCTGCCTTTCCTCCAAAGAGCCAGCCTGTCACCCATCATTCCTCAGTGGGGTGGAATCTTGGTGGTTCCAGAGCCTGAGTGTGCAGCAGCCCTGCTCTGTGGACTGCAGTTCTTTTTTTTTTTTTTTTTTGAGACGGAGTTTCGCTCTTGTTACCCAGGCTGGAGTGCAATGGTGCGATCTCGGCTCACCGCAACCTTTGCCTCCTGGGTTCAGGCAATTCTCCTGCCTCAGCCTCCTGAGCAGCTGGGATTACAGGCACGTGCCACCATGCCCAGCTAATTTTTGTATTTTTAGTAGAGACGGGGTTTCACCATGTTGACCAGGATGGTCTCGATCTCTCGACCTCGTGATCCACCGGCCTCGGCCTCCCAAAGTGTTGGGATTACAGGCTTGAGCCACCGCGCCCGGCCGGACTGCAGTTCTAATGCTCCCTTATGTAGGAGTGGGAATGACAGGAAGTTTTTTTTCCAATATTAGAATTCTTGTTTGGATTCTAGTCCAAACAAGATTAGCTTTTTCTAAATTTCTGCAGGAGCTGAGGAACATCTAAAACACAGGCTGTCTTTAAATTATCCAATTCTGTGATCGTAAATTCATCTACAATTTTATGAAATGCAGTGCTACTACCAGAGCCAGTTCTAGAATAAACATCATTCTTGGTTTCCCCTTCATTATTATTGCCCACATTATCGACACTGTCAGCACCAAGTACACCTGTCAAGCAGCAAAACAGTGTGAGCTGTTTTCCTTGGAGCGACAGGAAAAGAGGTAACATCACCTTGTAAACTCAGAGCTTAAATCTATGGCATTTTTCACAGGCATGGTTTGAGCAGCCACACAACTATTTAATAAATGCCGATTGCAGGCCTGCTGCCCTGAGAATACAATGGTGAACAAGCCCCAGCTCCCCTGAACATCCATCGTGATGGTATTCATCCTAGGCAAAAGCTGGAGACAAGCCAAGTGTCCATCAGCAAATGAATCAAGAGACAAAATGCTGCGTGTACACACACACACACACACACACACACAGAGCAGATTATTACTCAGCTATATAAAAGGATGATGTCCTGATACACATTACAACATGAATGACGCTTGAAAACATGCTAAATGAAAGAAGTCAATCACGAAAAGTCGGTATCTTAGTCTGTTTTGTGTGGCTATAACAGCATACCTGAGACTGGGTAATTTATGAAGAAAAGAGGCTTAGGCCGGACACCTGTATCCCAGCACTTTGGGTGGATCACTAGGAGTTTGCGACCAACCTAGCCAACATAGCAAAACCCCATTGCTACTAACAAATACAAAAATGAGCTGGGTGTGGCTGTGTGCCTGCAGTCCCAGCTACTCGGGAGGCGGAGGCAGGAGAATCACTTGAACCTAGGAAGAGGAGGTTGCAGTGAGTTGAGATCGCACCACTGCACTCCAGTCTGGGTGACAGAGCGAGACTCTCTCAAAAACAAAAAAAAAAAAAAGAAAGAAAGAAAGAAAAAGAAAAAAAGAACGAAAGCAAAGAGGTTTTATTTGGCTCATGGTTCTGCAGGCTGGGAAGTTCCCTGCAGGGTGCTGGCATCTGCTGAGAGCTTCGTGCTGCCATAACAGGGCGGAGAAGGTTAAAGGGAAGAGACACATGCAAAGAGAGGCAAAACCGGAGGAGGAATTTCACCTTATAACAACCCCCTCTTGCAGGACAAATGCATTCCCAGGGAACAAATCCAGTCTCTTGAGAGCGAGAACTAATTACGGCGAGAATGGCACCAAGCCATTCCTGAGGGATTCACCCCCATGACCCAAACACTTCCCACTAGGCCCTACTTCCCAACACTGTCACACTGTGAACAAATTTCAACGTAAGCTGAAATTCGACAAACCATACCCAAACCAAAGCAGTCACCTATTACAGATTCTCCTTACGTCCGAAATAGGTAAGTCTGTAGAGACAGAACACAGGGGCTGATAGGAGGGCAGAAAAGATCATGACTGCTTAATAAATATAGGATTTGGGCTGGGCACGGTGGCTCACGTTTGTAATCCCAGCACTTTGGGAGGCCAAGGCGGGCAGATTACCTGAGGTCGGGAGTTCAAGAACACCCTGACCAACATGGAGAAACCTTGGCTCTACTAAAAATACAAACATTGTCTGCGCGAGGTGGCTCATGCCTGTAATCCCAGCTACTCCGGAGGTGAGGCAGGAGAATCGCTTGAACCCGGGAGGCGGAGACTGCAGTGATCTGATATTACACCATTGCACTCCAGCTTGGGCAACAAGAGCTAAACTCCATCTCAACACACACACACACACAATTTCTTTTTAAGATCATGAAAATGTTATAGAGCTGGTTAGAAGCAGTGGTGGCACAGCAATGTGAGTGTACTAAGTGCCACTGAATTGTGCGATTTAAAATGGTGAATTTTATGTTGTGTGAATTTCACCAAAATAAACGTAATATTTTTAAAGATCTAATTTGCATTCCTCACAGTGCATTATTTTCAGTTTTATGTCTGGAGTTGTATGGGCATCCTAAGAACCTATAATGTAATGGAGGAGACGGACAACAGTTTAGAAAGGGAGGCAATCATTTCAATATCCCTGAGAGCTTTAAAGCAGAAAAGTATATGAAAACTCTTCATGGATAAAAGCTGGATTCGGAATCACAGAGAATTTCGGCACTGTGGTGTTCATGCTTCATGGCCTTAGCCTTTAATTAACAGAGGGTCTTCTTTGTTTATTTTTTGGCATGTTGAGTTTTTTTTGTTGTTGTTTTTTTTTTGTTTTTTTTTTTTTGAGACAGAGTTTCACTCTTGTTACCCAGGCTGGAGTGCAATGGCGCGATCTCGGCTCACCGCAACCTCCGCCCCCTGGGTTCAGGCAATTCTCCTGCCTCAGCCTCCTGACTAGCTGGGATTACAGGCACGTGCCACCATGCCCAGCTAATTTTTTGTATTTTTAGTAGAGAGGGGGTTTCACCATGTTGACCATGATGGTCTCGATCTCTTGACCTCGTGATCCACCCGCCTCGGCCTCCCAAAGTGCTGGGATTACAGGTGTGAGCCACTGCGCCCGGCACGTTGAGTTTTTTAGTAGCCATCAGCCAAGTTGATGGAGGAAGAGAGAAATACAATGAGGTTTGAGGCACAGATTCCACCTGCTGTCCACGGACATTCTAACAGGGGAAAGAGACCTGCCCACAGTCAACTGGAAATTGAGGTAGAACAGTAAATGTTGCAGGAGGACAGAGACATCAAGCTCCGTGCACGCCCAGGAGGAGGAAGGGAAGTCATCTCCATCCAAGAGAAGGAAATACTGTCTACTCATGCAGGGCTGATGCTACATGCCAAGGACCCTGTGCCAAAGGCTGTTCATAAAAGAAATTCATCTCATCAGTAAAGGAGGCCAGTTATGTGTGTGGCAAATTATTTTCTAGCGAAATCAGCAGCCTGCTGAAAATGTAGGACGTGCTCACAATGCCGGCTGATTCCAGTCTCCTTAGTATCTCTCCCCAGTAGTTGCCCATCTGGCTTCCCATATTCTTTGGGGTTGTATGTTGAGGGCGGGAAGCATCGAGGACAAGGAAACCCTATTTCTGGGTTTTGCTCTCTGCCAGGACAGGTTCTCAGTGCTTCACTTACAGAATCTCTCACAGTCATCCTTTGAAATAGGGATCATGACTGTCCCTCTTTTGCAGATGAGGCCCAGAAAAGTTCAGTGATTTGCGCACATTCCACAGCCAAAAAGTAATGCAATCAGGATTGGAACCAAGGCCTGTCTGACGGCCCAGACTCTGCTCTGTGTACCTCACCCTACAGCCTCCCAATCTGGCTAAGACTCAACACTATTGGGGATAAACCTTAATTAGGACAAGCTTTCCAGTTGACGACATGAAAGGAAAAATTAGTGTAAAGCTGAAAATGTCAAGGGCCGGTAGTTTAAAACATCATGCACAGCACAGACACAATCCTCCCCTGGTGACTGAAGCTGATGCCCTTGAGACCTCAGCTCTCCTTCCCATGATAGGGTCCAACTTGACATTCGGGTCAGGTTGCAGTGGATCAGAAATTGGGGAGGGGAGGGAGAGCCAGTTCAGCCCTCAGATCATGTCTGACCTTTTAGTGTCTTTATTTTGTTTTTTATTCTGTTTAGGCTTTTTTGTTTTGTTTCTTTTTTTTTTTTTTTTTACAGCATTTCACTCCCATCACCCAGGCTGGAGTGCAGCGGAGCAATCACGGCTCACTGCAACCTTGACTTCCTGGGCTCAGGTGATTCTTCCACCTCAGCCTCCTGAGTAGCTGGGACTACAGGAGCATGCCACTACACATGGTTAATTTTTTGTGTTTTTAGTAGAGACGGGGTTGCCCGTTGCCCAGGTTGGTCTCGACCTCCTGGGCTCAAGCAATTAGCCTGCCTCGGCCTCCAAAGTGCTGGAATTCAGGCATGAGCCATTGCACCTGGCCTTATTTTAAGAAAAATAAGTTGTTTTTTTTTTTTTTTTAACCATTTTTGAACTTCAATCTAGTGTTTACAATTAAGGAGATTTTACATAAAATACAAGTTTCTGCCTCCTTTTGACAAGCCACACTGGACCTGTGCTCCTAAGCATTCCCCAGGAGTTGGGCAGCTGTACCTGAGTTGGGTGGGCTCCCTCCCCCAAGGACCTGTCTAGCTCCCTGTGCATCTGTGACCTTGGCTGCTACCTGAAGTCACATTCTCAGCCCAGAGTCGAGGCCTGCAGGGGAGGTGTCTGACGAAGAAGGAGCAAATTGTATGCAGAGCTGAGTTCACTCTGCTGTGATGAAAAGGCCAGGATTGACATTTTTAAAATTCAGTATCTTCTAATAATAAAACCCTGTATTTACTGAGAGCTGTGCTTCTGAGTGCATCAGGCTTTGTACAAACATCACTCTGGAATGCTCGCAACAGAGGCTCAGGGAAGTGAGAAGGTGACTTGGAGTAGGATCTCCATAGTTAAAAGAAACAGGCATAAAGGAAAAGTGGCCTGCTCCAGGCAGAATCTAGAGAGGCCAAAGCACCATGATGTGAATTCAGAGAACACATCTTTGCTGAGCACAGACATATACCAGGCACTGCAGCAGGCAACGAACAAGACAGTCTCTGCCCTGTGGTGCGTCTGCCTCCCAGGTCTGGTGCTCAGTCCTCTGCTCCTTGACCACAAAAGAGATGGGGGAGCAATGCCGCCTCAGTCCTCTCCCGCAGGTCCACACTCCTCTCATGTCCGCCCTCTTTATCCCAGGCTCTTGCATCTATGATCTTTGGTGCAGCCTAGTCCGCCTGCAGCTTGTCTAGCAGCTGGAGCCCTGCTTACCCTCTGGCATTAGTCCAGAGACCACCTGCTCTGTGAAGTAATGAGTGTATTGTTTTTTGTTTGTTTGTTTGTTTTTGAGAAGGAGTTTCGCTCTTGTTGCCAAAGTTGGAGTTCAATGGCACAATCTTGGCTCAAAGCAACCTCCACCTTCTGGGTTCAAGTGATTCTCCTGCCTCAGACCCCGGAGTAGCTGGGATTACAGGCATGCACTACCACGCCCAGCTAATTTTGTATTTTTAGTAGAGACGGGGGTTTCTCCATGTTGGTCGGGCTGGTTTTGAACTCCCAACCTCAGGTGATACCCCTCCCGGCCCCCCGCCGCCTCAGCCTCTCAAAGTGCTGGGATTACAGGCATGAGCCACCTCGCTCGGCCTGTATTGTTTTATGGGTCTTTTTCTCTCTTCCTGCTGGGTTGTTCCCTCCATGGGAGGAAGGAGCATATTTGATAGGGTGACATCTCTATCTTCCTGGCCATGTGTCCAGGTGGAAGGGCTTTGACCAGAACATTCCTGCCCCTATCCATAGCTCCCCCACCACCGCCAACATTCATTCCTTCTTTGCAGAAGAGTAACTGGCTTATCTAGCTGATGAGCTGAAATGCCTGGTACTCTAGGCTCTGCCCTTTCTCTCTCTCCAATCTGGCTGTCCATGGAGGAGCCAGATATGCCCTTCAGCCTCACAGCAAACTCCCTGGACACACTCAGCCCTTTTGGGGAGGGCACAGTGGTCTGGCTCTGCTGTAACAGATTGGACAAGCTTGTGAAGTAATAGGAGGTGGAACATCGAAACTACATCCTTCAATCAGTCTTTTCCAGTAATAAAGCTGGTACTTTAATCTCTCTCCTTCAGACTCCTGAATCTCTCTCCACTGGTTTCAGACTCAGAGGATAAAGACAGGAGTGTGATTTCTTTCTCCCGTAGAGCCCTACCAGGGTCTCTTTATGGTAGGTCTCTCTCTTCCTCATGATTAGCATGGGACCTGGTACATAATATAGGGGCTCGAAATCTGTTGGATAATAAATTAGTCAAATATTCTGGGATGGGAGGCCCCTACATTCCTTCCCCGCTATAGGAAAAGTGCAAAGCACACCCACTGACATCCAACACTGGGTACGCGGGATTTCTAGGCAGGGGTAGGGCAAGGGTGGGGCGGAGACCCCTCCAGGTTTCATTGGCTGAGGCTGAAGTATGAGGGTCTTCTATCTTTTATAAGATTATGTATGAAATGGAATTGTTCCAGCCCAGGGCAAAGACCCGTAAGGAACTTTCTGTTGGAAGAATAAAATCTACGTGAATTCGATGAAGTTTAATGCTTTTGAGGGAAATGGAGATACCTGTTGAAGTTTTTCCTTAAAAAGCACTCATCTGTCTAATGCAAAAGCAGCAAATGTTGAACACAGGATGTGACCAGACATCAGAAGATAAGTCTCCTCATGTTTGTCTTCCTCCATCGACAGGGTCGGAACAAGCAAAGCCCTGGCCATAAGGAGATGAGAAACTTCGTGGCCGATGTCAGCGGCCAGAAGTCAGCTATAAATTTTAATTCCACACAGGGAGAGGAGTTTGAGGAGATTGAGCTTAAATTTTAATTGAGGCTGAGAGAGTTTGTATGAGCCCCAGGAAATCACACACACACACACACACACACACACACACACACAAAGTTTGTTTGTTTGTTTAAAGCCTGAAAATAACAAGGGAACTTAATAAAGATCTGAAGACTCCCAGCCATAGTGCAGAGGAGCAGAATGTGGAATTTTCCCCAAGAAAGTAAACAGAAAAAGTCCGGCGCACCAGCACTTTGGGAAGCCGAGGCGGGCAGATCAAGATCAAGAGATTGAGACCATCCTGGCCAATATGGTAAAACCCCATCTCTACTAAAAATACAAATATTAGCAGGGCATGGTGGCGGCTCCTGTAGTCCCAGCTACTGGGAGGCTGAGGCAGGAGAATCGCTTGAACCAAGGAGGCAGAGGTTGCAGTGAGCCGAAATCATGCCATCGCACTCCAGCCTGGCAACAGAGCAAGACTCCATCTCAAAAAAATAATAATAAAGAAAGGAGGGCCGGGCGCGGTGGCTCACGCCTATAATCCCAGCACTTTGGGAGGCCGAGGCGGGCGGATCACGAGGTCAAGAGAGCGAGACCATCCTGGTCAACATGGTGAAACCCCGTCTCTACCAAAAATACAAAAAAATTAGCTGGGCGTGGTGGTGTGTGCCTGTAATCCCAGCTACTCAGGAGGCTGAGGCAGGAGAATTGCCTGAACCCCGGAGGCGGAGGTTGCGGTGAGCCGAGATCGCGCCATTGCACTCCAGCCTGGGTAACAAAAGCGAAACTCCGTCTCAAAAAAAAAAAAGAAAGGAAAAAAAAGTTAACAGAAAATAATGTGAAATTAAAAATGAATTAACAAAATAAGTAGCCCATAATCATCACATATTTCTGTTGTCTTGGTGCTAGAGCAGCACTGACTCCTAGGTCTAAATCTTCCGTGGGGCAGGGGCTGCAAGGTTAGAGAGCAGGAGGTGGCGGGGCTGCTGGATGGAAATAGCCCCCACGGACAGGGACCCGCTGGTGAAAGTCAGGTCTCTTCCAGATATGTTCTCACGGCTTTCTGCTCTTTTGGTTGTAACTTCGTGTGCTGAGAGGTGAGGTAGCTGCCGATTCATGCCCAGTTCCAAATGTTGGCTTGGCCACTCACCTAGCTGTGATCTTGGGCAAGGCCCTCAGTTTCCCCATTTGTAAAATGAGGATAATTGCATCGATTATCTCAGAATTGTTATGCAAATTATGTAACCTAAACTAATACTAAGTGCCACAACCTAAGAACATTTTGTCACCTTGTGGATCCAGAAATCCCATCTTGTCAAGAAAAGATTCCCTCTTGTCAAAGACTTGTAGGTCTCTTTGGAAGGGGAAATTCAGGAAGCCCTAATAACCAACAGTAAAGATTGCTTCCTCTCTCTCTCTCTCTCTCTCTCTCTCTCTCTCTCTCTCTCTCTCTCTCTGTCTACCTTGTGTAAGTTTTTAGTGTTTATTTTCCAGTTGTCTTAGTCCATTCAGGAAGCAAGACCTTTCAGGGATGGGCCACAGCATAGCCCTAAAGTGAAGTACCATAACGTGATAGTAATGCTTTCATTAATTGAGTTGTTCATCTGTTTCAGGCATGAGTTAACCCCCTCAACAATGAGAACACTGTTATTATTCTCCTTTTGCACACAAGGAAACTGAGGCCCAGAGAAGTTCTGTAACTCGCTTCAGGTCCCATAGCTAGTAAGTTCTGTCAAGTCCAGCCCTGCTAGGCGTATGCCCTGCCTTCAGCTCCCCTCTCCCTCCTCCCCCTCTCCCTCCACTGCATTCCTAGCTGGGACTGGGAGGAAAGCAGAAAAGATACAAAGAGAAGCCCTTGGAAAGACCCAGGAACTCGGGTGGCCTCCCTGGGTCTCATCTTCCCACCAGGACTGTGATCTTTGGCAAGAGATCTAACTGCTCTCTGCTTCCTGGTCCCCTCTGCAAAACAGAGATACAGGCCTTGTAGGACTGTCATGAGATTTAAATGAGGTAATTACAGAATGTGCTTGCCAGGGTGCGTGGCATGTGTTCAGCATTCAATAGATGTTGGCTCTTATGATAGTGATTGGCTTTGTCCTCTCAACCAGAGCATGCCTAGAGGCAGAGAGAAAGAAGCAACAGGAGAAGGGAGGAGGGGAATGGAGGAAAGGGGAGGGAGAGGGAGGAGGCTAGGCTACCCTTGATCATTAGCACCCTGTAATCAGATCTTAGCAGACTCTTCTCTCAGAGACACATGGGGTGATTGCTCGTGGTCACCAGATTAAACAGCTAATCACTGCTCTCCGTCTGTGATTTCAAAGGAGCGAGAGCTGCTCAGAATCGAGAGCTTGTTAGGTAAGAATTGAATGAGCATTAGTCAATTCTAGAGGCAAAACTTGCAATGAACATCAGAAACTCAGAACAATAGCACATCGGAAATCGTATCTGTTATCTCAGCATTGTTGTGCAAATGATGTAACCTAAACGAATGCTATGTGCCGCAACCTAGGCGTGAATCAAGCAACGTCTCATGAGGTTTTATTCTTTTTAAGTACGTATCCAAGGCCAAACCTCAAATGTCTTAAAAATGAAGACCCAGCATAGAAAACGCATCTAAAATACAACAGGTTATCACTCAGTTCAAAAGACTGGACTCTGGCTGCAGCTATTAATTAAAGTGTTTAAAATATTATTTTCCTCTCTCTTTCTCTCCCTTGTGTATGTTTTTCATTTTTATTTCACAACTGTCCTAGCCCATTCAGGCTGCTGTAATAAAATACCTTAGACTGGGTAATTTATAAGCAATGAAATTTACTTCTCATAGTTCCAGAGGCTGGGGAGTTCAAGATCAAGGCGCCCGTGGATTCATGTCTGGTAAGGGCCTATTCCTCACAGAGGGCACCTTCGATGTGTCCTCAGATGGCAGAAGGGGCAAACAGACTTTCTCAAACCTCTTTTATAAGGTCACTAAGCCCATCCACAAGGGCTGCACTCTTACGACCTAGTCTACCTCCCAAAGACCCCATGTCTTACTATAAACACATGGCGGATTCGATTTCAACATATGAATTTGGGGGCCACATCAATAGCAGACCATAGCACCAGTAAATCCGGGCTTACCTGTGGTTATTTCATTTCTCCCCAGGTCTCGTCTGCAGTATGTCAGAGCTTTGACATCTGGAAATGAGCTGCCATATCTCCTGATCACCAGGTTTCTCTTGCTGCTCTGACTAAAGAGCAGAGTGCCTTTCTTCCTCACCCTTCCCTAGGTCACGGCAGAGGGGGGCATTGATACCACTGGACATGTCTGCTGTGGTGCCTGCCTGACCAAGCTCCCGCTGCTCACACAAATGGTGCACACCTGCCCCTGCTTCCTGGTCTCTGTTGATTGATTCGAAGGCAGGCACCTGCCCCAAGGGCTGTGATGATTTGGCTTACAGAGATGGCCAGGACCCATCACAGACTTTTTTGTTGTTGTTCAGAAATTCAAACCAAGAAAGATACAGTGCATTTGCCCACTAGTTGCAGGAGGTATAGCCAAAGGTCATGCAGCAGAGTCAGGGATCAGGAGAACTTACCCGGGTGAAGAGCCCTGCTGGTGTCTCCAAAGAAAAAAAAAGCAGATGTGAAGTGTGTGGCTGTGTCCAGCCGAGGCGTAACACCAGAAAAAAGTGTCCACACTGTGGCAGAGTCCTGTGGAACTAGAAAGAAACTGAGGCGTGGCTTAAGCAATTCAATGAATGAACTCATGTGAGCCAAATCTGAGTGACCACAGCCCAGGAAACGTTTCGAAGTTACTTTGGGAAGTTGCTCCTGAGAACAACAAAAAAAGTTAAACTTTTTAAAGAAGAAAAAAGGCCAAAGCAGAAGGTGGGGCAAGTTACAAGAGTTGTTTTTCAAAGATTACAACTGATGTGATTTTATCTAATGCAGCCTTGGAGTCAAGGGGTTGATTGTAACAATCTGAAAGGGTGCCTGTGGTCAGGAACCACCCAGCTCAGCAGGAAATAGTGATGGTAACAGCAGGTGTTTTGGCAGTTGCTCTACTAGGGGCTGCGATCCTGAGGGTCCAGAGTTCTCTACTTAACATGTGCCTGAGGCTCAAGCTAAAATGGCCTCCTGGCTTCATTTTGGGTCCTTGACTAAACTTTCGCCATCTTCTGCCCTCTTCCTCTGTCAGTTTCCAGATCCAGGTGAGCCCCTGGGGGCTTGGCCTGATTACAGCACCATGGGGGTTCTTGGGGCCACGTAGGATTCTCTTTCTTGCAGCTGAGTGAACCCAATCTTGGTATTGGGTACAGAGAAAAATGATGGCACTATTCCTGTGGCTAGAATACTCCTCCAGAGATGGGGAGGATTTTGTTCTGATGCCACTCCGGAGTCTTCCCTTGTCTGCCCGAACCGCTTCTACAAGACGTCATCGAGTGCAGATCCCTGACCTTGAAGCAAATCAGCCTGGCGTGGCTCTGGGCGTGGAGCAGCCTGCTCAGTGGGACCATGAGGCCACGGGGCAGACTCATGGGATCGCCCATCTGCTCTCGGGTGGGTGTGCGAGGAGCTGTGACAGTGGAAACAGCCTCTAAAACAAGCGCTTTAGCCCCATTTATAGATGTTTATAGATGTTATAAATGTTTCTTATTTCTGAACTTGCTTATTGGGGCCAGCATACACATAGCCATTCAACAGGTACTTTCTGAGTCCTCTGATGGTCAAGTCCTTGGGCTAGGTGGTAAGTGTGATTCAAAGAGAAAATATTCAGGCAACTGTTGCTCTGGACTTACAGTTTTGAAAACAAAGGGCATGTACTGTAGACATCAAGACAAAAACGTGTTAATTGTCATAAGAAGTACAAATAAAATGCAGTCGGCATTCACTGCGGGGCCCAACTACTTCCTTCTGAAAGGATTAAAGGAAATATGGAGCCCAAGCTGACATTCTGTCTGGCCTCAACCCTGGGGTAGGATTTGAAGGCTGCTGCAGGAGGCATGAACAGGAAGTGCTTCATGTTTAGCCGGAGAGTAAAAAGCAAGAGAAAGAAAGAACTTAATCAAGTGGTAGGGGCAGATTGAGGGAAAATCCTAGGTAATGAAAAATATCACAATGTGGAATTTGGGCTTTATTCTGAAGACAAATTTTGTCATGGAAGGTTTTGAACAGAACAATGGAGGGCGGAGCCAGCCCTTAGAAAAATTACCAAAAATGGTAGGAAGAGGGAGGCTTCAGATGAACATGAGGAATTTTCCGAGACTCACTGAGTTGAGCGGAGGGTTGGTGCACTTCCCCACCCTCGGGCACCTCCATCTCTCTTCCCTGTGCTGGGATCTAAGCCACCTGATCATGTGCACTTTCCCTCCATGACAAATGCCTTTTCTCTTCCTGATGGACCCCCGTCTGGCCTCCCTCCACTGTAAAACATTGCCAAATGGATTTAATTCAAATTCTGTGTAATAAAAACATAAAGTAAGGCAAAATAAATGGGAATGTTTTAAGTAACATGCTCTGGCATCTCATAAAAGCCTCTTAAATTGATTACAAAGAGAGCATGGTGTAGACTACAGAAAAAGGAAGGTTTTATGGGAACCCTGGCAGAGCCCCAAAGTGGAGCTGCACTGTGGTTGCTGCAATCATAATTCTTCCTCGGATCAGGTTTTGTGCTTGAAATGCAGGGCTCTGCACAATGAGTTTTCCTTCCGTAACCCAGGCATATATTTAAAAACAAACCCCCACGATCGTTAGCAAGTCCAGACAGCTCTGACCAGGCTCCTATCGGGCATCTAGGCTGCTGAAATCTTGAGGTCTGTTTTCTAATTATTGGGAAAACCAGGAGTGTGAAAGCTTTATCCCAGTGGTTGGGAAAGATCTGTATTTGCATCAGTCTGGGGGGACTGATTTTGCATGGTGCTTAGCCTTAAGCCTGTTATTCAGTACAGAGCAAAATGATGGCACTATGCCTGTCGCTGGAAAGCTCCTCCAGATATGGAGAAGATCCACTTTGGAATCTTCTCTCATCTGCCCGATCCTTTTCTACAAGATGCCAGTCCTGTGCAGACCCTTGACATCAGAGCAAATCAGCTTGGCCGTGGCTCTGGGCTTGGGGCAGGACTGACAAATGGAGCCAGCAGGAGGATCCCTGTGTTCTGCAGTGACATGAGGACCACCTGACGGCCACAAGATCTCTCTGGGAATAGGGATACTTGGCTAGGCTTCCACTTACAGAAGTGGAAGATCTTTTAAGGTGGGTGTCAGACTACCAGAGAAGGTGATGTACTGCGAGTTAAACTGAAAAGGCTGATTGAGGTATTTTCTATGGAGTGTTCAGATTGGTGCTTACATAGTAACTAGAAGACCAGGAACAACTCCCAAGGCTGGACCATGCCCACAAGCTCAGCAGACACCAGTACACTCTTCTAAGTGTATCTATATTCTGTTCCCTACTTCTTGGGAGACAGATCTTGTCCTTACAGCTAAACCAGGGGATATCTTTTCACAAAACTCCTTATATTAATTTGCAGTATTTTTCCCCAAGAGGTTAAGATTCTTCCAGTAAATCTAAAACTCTTCTGCTTTCTCTTTCTCTCTCATTTGCTCTTGCTCTCTCTCTTCCTTCTTCGTTCCTTCCTTCCTCCTTTCTTCTTCCCTTCTTCTTCCTTCCTTTATCCTCCTCCCTCCCCTCCCCTCCCCTTTCCCTCCCCTCCCCTCCCCTTCCCCTCCCTTCCCTCCCCTCTTTCTTCTTTCCACATCACACCTGGGAGTCTACTAAGTGCCACTCTGCTAAGCATAAGGGCAGACAAAAATGAGCAAGGTCCAGTCCTGGCCTGCCCAGAGCTCCCAGTTCATGTGATGATTCTCAACCAGATGTGCACCTGGTCAGTCACCTGCAACATATAAGAAAAAAAAAAAAAGATTCCCGAGCTCCACCCTAGTTCTACCACATTGAAATATTTAAGATTGCAGCCTAAGAGCATGTATTTCGAAACAGTCTTCCTATGTGTCTTTGTTATGTAACCAAGGAAAGAATTACGCGCCTTGGCCAGGCGCAGTGACTCACACCTGTAATCCCAGCACTTTGAGAGGCCGAGGTGGGCGGATCACAAGGTCGAGAGATTGAGACCATCCTGACCAATCTCTACTAAAAATACAAAAATTAGCCAGGCATGGTGGTGTGTGCCTGTAGTCCCAGCTACTTGGGAGGCGGAGGCAGGAGAATCGTTTAAACCTGAGAGGCAGAGGTTGCAGTGAGCCGAGATCTCACCACTGCACTCCAGCCTAGTGACAGAATGAGCCTCCGTCTCAAAAAAAAAAAAAAAAAAAAGGAAAAGAAAAAAACAACTACTAGCCTGTTGAAGAAAAATAGTTACAACATTGGAATGGAGGTATAAAAACAGAGATGTGTCAGCAAAGAAAGGTCTATTGATTCAGTTAGGAGAGGGCTGTGGTCAGGGAACACTTC
This sequence comes from Saimiri boliviensis, assembly GCF_048565385.1. NCBI lineage: Eukaryota > Metazoa > Chordata > Mammalia > Primates > Cebidae > Saimiri > Saimiri boliviensis. The sequence continues at coordinate 63,922,740 of NC_133464.1, read as the reverse complement.
AGAGGTAATGCTTGAACTGGGTCTTGCAGGATGAATAGGAGTTTGCTAAGGCATTATAAGGGCAGGGCAGGGAGAGTTCTTTAAGGAAAAATGGATTCATTGCAGGGGCACCAGGCAGGGCTCTGTGCCTGCAATGGTATGAGCAAATGGGGAACGCTTTGGGGCATGTCCAGATGGGTGACTTGGGGCCAACTGATGCTAGTTTCAGAGGTCTTGCCAACTCATTCGTATTTTCCCCCTATAAACCAGAGGACAACTTTGAAGAATTTTAAAGAGGGCATAATCAAATCACATTTACATTTGGAAAAGATAAACCAGGGGCAGTGAGATGAGGCTAAAGTAGACAAGATCCACTAGGAGATTCTTAACATGAATCCAAAAGACAGATCCAGCATCTCATATGACCCCAAACTCTAAGGACAAGATGGATTCATCAGAACTTTTACAAATGTGTCCAGGTTCTTCAGTTTTCACTTATTCTCATGAAAATTTAATTAACAGTCCATTTTCCATCTATTACACTATCAACCACACACATTTGGTGGGAGAAAAGGGTCTACAAGCCTCAACCAGTACACTCACTGGTCTTCCAGCCCTGGGTCCTCAAGATTGCAGCCAAGATAATAAATACCGCTGTCCCTGAGTCGGTCTGCCACTTTACTTCCCACTCACTATTCACCGAGTGTTTATTGACCAACTATGGCAGGTAATAGCCATACAAATAATCAATGCCTTCATTTGGTGCAAAAGATGTTTTCAAGAAGGTACAAGCTTTCTTTTCATGGTTAAATCAAGAACAGCTTGTTACATTTATTGTCTTGTGAACACATCCCCTATCTTATGTTCTTTACCCAAAACATACCGAATTGATCAAGAAAATCCCAGTGAATGAAAAACTCAGAATTCCCAACGAGCACACAATATTCACAAGAACAGTTATTAAACAGCTCAAAGACAACTTTTAAATCAAATGCTTATCTAGATCCAAGAAATTTGCTTGAGTATGCTTCACAAAGCTGTATGACCTAAAATTAAAGCAAGTATAAAAAGAACAAATGCAAAACTTCAAATGAATGAGGTTAAAACTTATCTCTAAGAAGAAAATTTTAAATGGAAGAGCAGATTTGTTTAAGGGCCAACTACTGAATAAAACAACTGAAAACCCAAGGATTACACATTGTGATTGAATGTTACAAACGAATGGTTTGGAGAATGGCAATAGATGTAGTGATGTTTATAATATATGCCAGGTTTGTTAACTGAGGTCTGTAATTTGATACCCAGGTTGCTTATAAAATGGCTTTTTCTATGGTGAAGAACATGAAAAAGCAGCAAAAATGGACTGAAAATTGCCTGCAGACTTAAATTAGGCTCATCAGCCTAAATTGTGATTTTTATATGCCTAAACAATGATGAGATCATCAGAGGTCAAAGCAAGCCGCAAAGCCCTAGAGAAGCTATTAACAATTTAGCGTTTTCAGATCATGTGGAAATTTTAATTCCGTTTACCAAAGATACGTGCAGAAATGGTTTTCGTGATGATTAAGACCTGTAACTGTAAAAATGTGAAATTTATAGCATCATAAAATGGTTTGTGTAAAATGCAAATATCCCAGCTGCGTGGGTTGGCCATGGAGGTCGCAGTTGGGTTCCTGCCCGAGCTCATTACCATTCCAAGTTCGGCGTGGGGATTGTTTGGTTTTTATTTTTTAAAAGGGCATGTTATTCTTAAGTAGCTTCTTTGATTATCTTCTGAGCATTGTGATGGCCTCTTCAAATGGTGAACAGCTGTGCAAAGCAAACACATAAGCAAAAAGTATGTTAATTCAGGGGGTAAATTAGGGCATTTTCATATTTTCTTGTGATTACAACATAGTATGTTCAAGTTGTAGTAAGTTAGTATTACATTATCTGGTATGCAAAGAGGAGAACCACTAAGTTCACGTTTATGGACATAAAAGGTTGAAAGGGGCACAGAAAATGCTTAACGAGGGATAGTGGAAACAGAAAATGAAAGACAGGGTTAAGGTTGGCATTCGAAAGAAAAAAAGAAGGGAAAATAGATGACCTGTAGGTATTGGCTCAAAAGTGTGGCAAGAGACAGCACAGAAACTGGGCCTCCCGAGCAAACGTAACTATTACTGTTTAGGACTTTCTCCTTAGTTCAGCGAAAACGAGGTCTTTGTCACACAACCATGAGAGATTAGGCTTGCAGACACTTTGAAGAGTGAGAAAAATGGAATTTGTTGGACAAACAGGGAAAAAAGGGAAATAGGAACTCTCGACAAAGCGCAAGTCCTGCTAGCTAGCTGGCTTCCCACCTCACAGATGGAATCCCAGGTACCACAACGGAACTGGAGAGGCCAGGCTCCTTCCCTGCCCCCGGGGAACCTCGTGAATCTCCAAAGGCTCCACACCTAGGTGGGCTGGAGGTTCTCCAGTAACCCCTTTATACTTGGCTGTCTCTTTATCCCTTCACTTCCACTGGCCCCATCCTTTAGACAATCAACAGTTAATACATATTTATAGGTACTTACCAAAAGCTCGATGTCCGGGAGCAAGGAGGGAAAACATAGATAATTTCCTGGGGATAACTGCCTCATTACAGACCCCTCTCTGGGAATAATCCCTCTCTCAGCTCCTATAGAAGGGGCAGGACTTGGCAGCCTTCCAGTCATGGCTGAGTGGACAGGGTCCAATTTAATGGTTGCAGGATAATCAGTCAGTTTCTCTCTGGAAAATTGGAACTGAAGACACTGAAACTGTGCTGGAAGTGGATGCTGTACCCATCTTATCACAGAGTTGGGGTCATTTGGGAAGGCGCTGAGGTATTTCAGGTTGTTACAATGAGCAAGTAAGGAGATGTCACTGGCATTCATTGGGGGATGCGAAACATGCACCAGTGCACCAGACAATCAGCTCAACACAGAATTGTCCCACCCGGGCTGCCTGGGGCACGTCCATTGGAAAAACACAAAGTCAAAGAAAGATGTTTTTGTGTGTGGCGGGGGGAGGACAGGCATGAAGAGAAAGTGGGCTGAGAAAGGAGACAGAGGGACACAAAGATGAGGGAGACCCCAAGGCTCTGAAGGCTGGTGAGACGGCTCCGTTCCAGGCACCCTTCCTGCTGTCTGCAGGTCTGCTGTTCCTCCCGCTCTTCGTTCTGTGGTGGTGTGAGATGTTACTATAACCTTCCAATAAGGCATTTACTAAAAACTTGACCTAATTTGAGTTGAATTAGTTCTTTGCAACTAATTGAGTCTAGACTTAGAAAAAAAAATATATGCCACGATCCCTTTCCCAAAAAGCTTAGATCTCAGTGGAGAGACAGGACAGCATAGGTGAACATCACATAGCCTTACATAACACCTTCAGTAACGAGGCTGGTGTCCCAGTGACAGGACGGTTGTCAGTCGGTGCTTTACTGAAGGTAGCATAACAAGCTGTCTCTCCCACAATGTATGGTTAAATACTCACGAAAATATATCAAATGTTTCCCCACTCCTGCAGAGAAAAAAAAAAAGATAAATAGAATAATACATATATATACTTGGGATGTGTGACAGAAAGCAGGAAAGGTAGGTTTTGGGGAGAGAGTTGTTTGTTTTGTTGTTTTGGTTTGGTTTTCATTTTGTTAGTTCAAGAAACAGAGGGGAGAAGACCCAGCCAAACCCAAACTGTGAAGCGCTGCAGGGTCCTGCCTCCCAGCACCCCTAAGCCCCAACCCCCAAGTTCTTTCACTTGCTGTTTCCTTGGCTTAGCACTGGGATAGACAACACTGTCTGCATAAAAGCCGGTTCTGGAAAAATAAGTATGTTTGCATTTCCCCCTTTCCAACAAAATTAGCAATACTGTATACCATCAAAACAAAAATGCAAATGTACAACCTCGCTGATCTCACTTTTTTTTGTCATAAGGGTATCTCAGGGGAAAAAGTGGCACACACATGTTCAAATCTGAGTTTATATCGGAAGAACTAACAGGGAAGCAACTTTCAGATCCATCCTTCTGGAACTGGATTGTAGACTATAACAGAATTTAACAGGTCCTGTAAGTAACCGTATAGTTGCTTGAAATGGTCCCCATTTGTACCTGCTACAGAACTATTAATAATTCCTCACCACCCACCTCAGCAATATCAAAGGTGTCCCAATTCAGATGATACGGTCATACTGGCCACGAGGACTGCAAGACTCAGACCAAGGAGACAAGTTGAAGACCCAGGGAAGGAAGGGTCTTTGGGCCCTGGAAGCAGCCAGGCATAGCTTCACCTGAGTTTTTTGTTTTGTTTTGTTTTATGGTTTTCTGTTTTTGTTTTTGTTTTTTTGAGATGGAGACTAACTCTGTTGCTCAGGCTGGAGTGCAGTGATGTTATTTCAGCTCACTGCAACCTCTGCCTCCTGGATCCAAGTGATTCTCCTGCCTCAGCTTCCCAAGTAGCTAGAATTACAGGTGCATGCCACCACACCTGCCTAAGTTTTCTATCTTTAGTAGACATGGTGTTTCACTACATTGGGCAGGCTGGTCTCGAACTCCTGACCTCAAGTGATCTGCCCGCCTCAGCTTCCCAAAGTGCTGGGATTACAGGTGTGAGCCTTCAAGCCCAGCTTCATCCGATTATTAAGAAAGATTTGTTCTGCACTTAGAAAGCCTCTGACTGTGCTGGGGGCTAAAGAAACATCAGAAGAACCCAGCCCTTGGAGAACTCCAATCCATAACTGATACATCTGCTTAGGATGTATCAGTGAGCAAAATGGACAAAGACCCCTGTGGGCTTAAATTCTAGGAGGAGGAGACAAAGTGAACCACATACTCAATAAATATGTAGCATGTAATATGTTAGAAGGTGATAAATATCATGAAAAAAGAAAAAATAGAGCAGAGAAAGGAGATTATAAGGGTGGAGAGGTGGGGCGATTCAAGTCACAGGAGTAAATACACCAGTCAGGTGGGTAAGCCTTTTTGAGATTTTATGTCATTCAGCAATCAGCTCATTTGACAGTCCCATATTGCCAACAGGATGATCATGATTTCCATGGTGTTTCTCAAATTTTAATGGCCATACAAATCTTCTGGGGATGTGCCTAAACTGGAGACTCTGATTTAGTAGGTTTGAGGTGGGGTCAGAGATCCTGCATTTCCTTTTTTTTTTCTTATACTTTAAGTTCTGGGGTACCTGTGCAGATCATGCAGGATTGTTACATAGGTATACACATGCCATGGTGGTTTGCTGCCTCCATCGCCCCATCACCTACATTAGGTATTTCTCCTAATGTTATCCCTCCCCAACCTCCCCACCCCCTGCTATCACTCTCCTAGTCCCCCACCCCCCAACAGACCCCAGTGTGTGATATTCCCCTCCCTGTGTCCACGTGTTCTCATTGTTCAACACCCACTTATGAGTGAGAACATGTCGTGGTTTTCTGTCCTTGTGTCAGTTTGCTGATAATGATGGTTTCCAGATTCATCCATGTCCCTGCAAAAGGACATGAACTCATCCTTTTTTAGGGCTGCTTAGCATTCCATGATATATATGCACCACATTTTCTTTATCCAGTCTATCCCTGACGGGCATTTGGGTTGGTTCCAAGTCTTTGCTATTGTAAACAGTGCCGCAATGAACATACATGTGCATGTGTCTTTATGATAGAACAACCCCATCAAAAAGTGGGCAAAAGATATAAACAGGCACTTTTCAAAAGAAGATATTTAATGCAGCCAACAAACATATGAAAAAATGTTCGTCATCACTGATCATTAGAGAAACGAAAATCAAAACCACTTTGAGATACCACCTCACGCCAGTTAGAATGGCGATCGTTAAAAAATCTGGAGACAACAGATGCTGGAGAGGATGTGGAGAAATAGGAACACTTTTACACTGTTGGCGGGAGTGTAAATTAGTTCAACCATTGTGGAAGACAGTGTGGCAATTCCTCAAGGATCTAGAAATAGAAATTCCATTTGACCCAGCAATCCCATTACTGTGTATATACCCAAAGGAGATCCGGCATTTCTAACAAGCTCCCAGGAGATGCCAATGCTGCCGGCCGTGAGACCACATGTGGGGCCATGAGGAGTAACAGGGCAGGACCATGCCTTCCATTTCTGTGGGGTTTTTTCTCAGCACCCCATCCCCTGCATGGCTGGAACTCCGCCATGGTGCTCCATAAATATGTATCGACTAAATGCACGGAGAAGAGTGACGTAGCATCATGTCAAGCAGTATTAATGAATGGCTAAACTCTGACGACTGACTCCGCTAATGGATTTCTTTTCAGAGGCAGGGCCTCATCATAATTACGTTCGTTTGCACTTCACTGTAACAACATTTAAACCATACAGAATTAATTTAGTTTTAAATGGGGATGTCATTAGTGCTCCTGAAAGATTTCTTGTCCTGGAATTTTAAATGAATTCATCATGAATTTAAATGTGTTCTCTCTACAGCCTCAGGGCTGGCCCTGTGCTTAGAAAATGACCCATCTAGTATAATTTGATGAGTGCTGGAATAGGCCATCTGCTCAAAAATACTTCCTCCCCTCACTCCAGAAAATTCAAGATCCTAGTTTCACTTAATAAATCACAAATAATTTGACTGATAATCAGGTCAGTAAATATTTACACAATACTTACAACTTTCCAAGAACCTTGGGTTGTAGAAAGATGAGTAAGACAGTTCCTGCCTGTGAGGATCTCTCAGCCTGATGTGAAGAAAAGAAATAGCTATTTAAAGATGTGTGCACGATTTAAAGCTATTTGTCAGAAACTCTAAACTTTTATGGAAAGGAATAACTTCCTAGTTCCCTAAGCGCGGCAATCAATTACCAGGAAATTTCTTGAAGAAGGAGATAGAGGGATGATATAGTCTGTCCCTGTGGGGACTTTGGAGTTAGCCATGGGTGCTAATTATGTGCAAATTGGGTACATTCCAGTGAAATGTTTCCCTCTCTAAGCTTGTGTCCTCATCTGCAAAAGAGTAATAATAACCTTCGACTCCCTGTGTTATCTGAGACTTATTAAAATAGCATATTCAAAGCACTTAGGATACTACACTTTGTACAATGCCCGAGTAGATATGAGATAAATGTTGGTTCCTTGCCTCTCACCATTTCCTTGAATGGAATAAGCTGTGTGCTTCACTCCTTCCTTCATCAAAACTCACCAAGCATTCACTGAGTCCCAGATATCAGGTCAGATGTTAGGGTTAAGATGGCAGATACAAGCGTGGCCCTGGCCGGGCGCAGTGGCTCATGCCTATAATCTCAGCACTTTGGGAGGCCAAGGCAGGTGGATCATGAGGTCAGGAGATCAAGACTATCAATGAAACCCTGTCTCTACTAAAAATACAATTTTTTGCCAGGCACGGTGGCTCACGCCTGTAACCCCAGCACTTTGGGAGGCCGAGGCGTGTGGATCACGAGGTCAAGAGATCAAGACCATCCTGGTCAACATGGTGAAACCCCGTCTCTACTAAAAATACAAAAAATTAGCTGGGCATGGTGGCGAGTGCCTGTAATCCCAGCTACTTGGGAGGCTGAGGCAGGAGAATTGCCTGAACCCAGGAGGCGGAGGTTGCGAAAAAAAAAAAAAAATGCAATTTTTTTTTTTTTTGTAAAAATACAAAAACTTAGCTGGGTCTGGTGGTTCGCATCTGTAGTCCCAACTACTTGGGAGGCTGAGGCAGGAGCATCACTCGAACCTGGGAGGCAGAGGTTGCAGTGGGCCGAGATTGCACCACTGCACTCCAGCCTGGCAACAGAGCTAGACTCTGTCTCAAAATAAAAGGAAGTGTGGCCCATCTTCACACCATCCTATGGGGCACCCAGAGAAGTAAAGGCACATGGCACAGCCTGCTCAGTGCCAGGACAAACATCAGGGCAGAATTCTCCGGATAGGCTGGAACCGAGTGGAAGAAACAAAGGCCTTCCTAGGAGGGACGCTGGAGCTGAGTCTGGAGGATGACCAGGAATTGGCCCAGAGAAGGCAGTGGGGGGATTCTAAGAAAAGGGAACAGCACAGCCAAAGACCCCCAAGCCAAAGATCCCCAGCCAGGGAAAGCAAGCACAGTGGAGGGTGGGGACAGCGGGGGCGGCTGGAGGCGGAGGTCAAAGGGCAGGGATTTTGATCATCCCTTGGAGCCATTAGGATTTGAAGCTAACAATGGGAGTGAGAATAGGAAGGAAAAGATGGGCACAGGAGATGCCCAAAGAAGAGCAGACAGGATCCTGGATGAAGGCGTCCACGATGGCTCTGTTTTGCAGCCCTGCACCTGCAGGTGAGAGCCTTTAACAGAAGAGGACCTGGGAGGGCCAGTGGCAATGGCCCCAGCTTCAGACCCTCTTCCCTACCAGACCAGCCTCTCCTGGTTGCTAAGCTGACGTCGTGAGAACCCCATGAAGCCAGGGTCATTCTCATGAATGACTGTCCTCCTTTTGAGTCTTCAGTTTCACCTTCTCTATTAGCATTCTCCTCTGCTTAAAAGGATGGTCTATAGCATCCTGTCTCCAAAAATAAACCCACACTAAACCAGGCACAGTGGTACGCACCTGTAATCCCAGCACTTTTGGAGGCCAAGGCCGAGGAGGACTTAACATCAAGAGTTCATGACCAGGCTGGGCAACATAGCAAGACCCCATCTCTAAAAATAAAATAAAACAACACTCAGCCAAGCCTTCCCAAACCGGCTCCCCCTTAAGTTACTGCTTGCTTTCTTCTTGCCACTTCGCTGCAGGACTTTGTACAAGACAATCTTCATTCCTTGCTTCTACCTTCACCACAGGCTCATTTCATTTTAAAAGCAACTCCTTCTGTCTCCCTGTTTATAGGCATGACTCATAATTACTACGGAAATTTAGAAAATACACAGGAAAACCCCTCACAGGCCACAGTACAGACATAAGCACTGACCACTAATGTACAGGTTCCCTTTAGTCCTTTTCTCGACGGAGCTAGAGAGGTAGATGGTAGGTGGACAGATTGACAGACAGATTTGTTGCCGGTTTTTTATTTTACAGATTTTGGCTCATACTGAATATAGTGTTTTATACCCTGAAGTTTGATTTAACCTAATATTGTACTCCTAGGTGATTAAATATTTATAGTAATGGTAACTGTTAACTGAGATTACATCTCTGATATTCAAGTTGGATACTTGGGCAGTTTTCATTTTCCACAATTATAAATAGTGCTGGGGTAACTAACTTTATGCCTCCATCTTTATCTATAAGCTATGCCTAGAAATAAAATTTTGAGCCAAAGGGTATGAGGTTTTTTGTTTATTCATTTGCTTTCGGACAAGGTCTTGCTCTGTCACCCACGCTGGAGTGCAGTGGTCTCAGCTCCCTGTAGCCTTGACCTCCTGGGCTCAAGCAGTCCTCCCACCTCAGCCTCCTAAGTAGCTAGGTTTATAGGAGTGTGCCACTACACCCATGCCTGGCTAATTTTTTTCTTTTTTTTTTTTTTTTTTTGAGATGGAGTTTCGCTCCTGTTGCCCAGGCTGAAGTGCAATGGTGCGATCACAATTTCGACTCACCGCAACCTCTGCCTCCTGGGTTCAGGTGATTCTCCTGCCTCAGCCTCCCGAGTAGCTGGGATTACAGGCATGTGCCACCACGCTGGGCTAATTTTTTATTTTTAGTAGAGACAGGGTTTCTGCATGTTAGGCTGGTCTTGAACTTCCGACCTCAGGTGATTCACCCACCTTGGCCTCCCAAGGTGCTGGGATTACGGGCATGAGCCACCACACCAGACTTTTTTTTTTTTTTGTATAGACAAGGTCTCACTATGTTGCCCAGGCTGGTCTCAAAGTCCTGGACTTGGTGTCCCACAGTGCTGGGATTACAGATAAGAACCACCATGTTCAGCTGTGGACACGAGTATTTTTGAAGGTCTCAATACATGGGCCCATCAATGTATACTCTGTGAGCTGTTGGAAGGGACATCTTAACTAGCACAGGTGATTGATTACCCCTCCTTCACTTGTTAACTCTTCCATCTAGCTTTTCCCTTTGTGACGGTGACGAAATTGCTACCTTTCCAGTTTCTCTGGCGATTTTCTAATTCTTGACTCCCAAAACTTCTTTTGGTGCCTACTCCCTCTCTCGACCTCTCTGGCTCTGGCTCTGTAGGGCTCTGCAGCCTTATCTTTCCCCTGATGTCTTCACCTCCCTCGGCACTCATGACTCTCCACTGCTCTGCAACCCCCACAACCTCTCCAGTTGCTTCTCTCTGCCCTCGCCTCCTAGGCTACAGCTCCTCATGGGTACCCCCAGCTGCCACCCCTTTTTTTGCATTAAATACATGAACGCCCATGAAGAAGCAGATGCTGCCCTCAAAGAGGACAGGCCCATCATAAATACACCTGAGGTCAGCAGAGTCACACTGTACAGCGACCTAAGTCAGGTGGAGAGAGGCATTCAAAGGAGCTGGCCACGTGGAGGGAGGAGTATGGCCTGGTGAAGAGGAAGAGGAGGGAAGAGACACAGTAGACTGAGAAAAGAGATGTGACATTCCTCCCTGGTGCCCCAGGGCTGTCCCTGTCCCAGCAGTTACCTTGGCAGGACCACTAAGAGGCCACAGCCTGTCTGACTCCCTCTGGGCTGCGTCCCTTGCTCTGCTCTGTCCCTCCTGATCCCACTGCCACTGCAGGGAACGTGGACAGCTTAGCCCGACCAAGGACAAGCGGCTTGGTCTCAGCAGAGCCACAGCAACTAAGAGAGAGGCCAGAACAGAGGCCTGTGGGCAAGGGGAAGCAGAGGGGAACACCAAGCCACAAGCAGAAATCCCCAGGCCCTGGGCAGGTTGTGTGGCTCGTGGTGGTTTCACCTCCCCGCCCCCCAGTTAGCCCTAGTTCAGGCTCAGGACAAAGTCTCACCCTGCTCTGCTCAGTGTTCAATCAGGATAAAAATAGTAAAACCACATCTGCCATTCCTGGCAATCCTACCACAATCCATGATGAGTCCTATTAAAACATCAGGAACAGGAACAGCACCATCGATTGAATACTGAGATGGGGTGAGAGGCCACGTCCCTCTCTCTCCTTCCCATTCCCTACAGCATTTTTACACCAGAAGAGACCGTTACTTAGAAAACTGTTCCTGTTATCCTTAGAACAGCCAAAAGGCTTCAAAGTCTTAATGGAAAGAAAATTATTGGTGTGATCATAATCAAAGACCTCAGCTCCCTGGGGGAATGTTAACCCTTCTGTATCCAGCCCACCCTCCAGAAACAGCAGGGATCTGGTATTTGCGGAGGGAACATGGAGCTTTAGACTCCATGCCATCAGTCACTTAGCGAGTATCTCTGTGTGGCTTTGTGTTTTAAAAACTGGCTGTTCATTTTTATGGGGAGGATTTTATGCTTGGGAGAATCGTGAAGGTCTCAGTGTATCTCTCTTGCAAACATTAGAGCTGTGTATACATTTTAGTGAGGCATGTATATTTCATTCATTTATGTAAAAATACTCGAGTACTTACCGTCTGCTAGGCAGAGTTCCAGATGCTGGGGGTGGGACCTGAGTAAGGCAGATAAGGCTCCAGTTCCCCCAACTTACATCTATTTGAGGAGACAGAGAAAAAAGTAGGAGATACGTGAGTAAGATAATTTTAGACTATAACACACAGAAAACAAAAAAAGGCTAGTGAGTGATTGAGGGTAGGAGGACTACCTTAGATGAGGTAGCCAGGGTCTCTGAGGAGGTGACATTTGGATGGAGACCTGGGCAAATAAGAAGCCAGCCAGAGTGGTGTGGCATCTTCACCCCTCTGAGTTGCCATCTCCTCATTCTGTAAAGTGAGGGCACTGGGTGCCAGGTCCTCGGAGGGGCTCCGGCAGTGCTGTTTCCACCTACAGAGGTGAGGAGGTTAGTTAAGCCTCTTCTGATGTTGACTTTGAGCTCTAAGTCCCTTGGCCAAGGCCTGCCTCAAGTCCCTTTTGGAAGATAGTGGCGAGGTTTTCAGCAGATCCTTGCTTCTGGTGAACAATGCCTAGCTGGGTGGTCAGATTCAATGTCTGTAGGAAACAATATGACAATTCCTCAAAAAAAAAAAAAAAATTAACCATAGAATTACCCTACGCTCCAACAATTCCACTTCTGGGTACATGCCCAAGAGAACTGAAAGCAGGGGCTACGCCTTGCACCTCATTGTTCACATCAGCATTTGTCACAGTGGCACACAGGTGGAAACAACTGAGGCGTCCACCAGCTGGTAAGTCTGTGAACAAAATGTGGTGTGCCTGTCTACAATGGCATATTCATCACCCTTAAAAAGGAACGAAACTGTGACACATGCTACAATACGCAGGGACCTTGAACATGTGCTAGGTCAAATTAAGTCTGACACAAAAAGGTATTTTATGATGCCATTCATACAAGGAACCTAGAATAGAAGTTCTAAGGGCCGAGGGGTGGGATGAGTTTCTATGTGGGGCATGGAACAGTTTTGGATATGGTTGGTGGTGATGGCTGCACAGCAATGTGGATGTGCTTATTACCATTGAGTTGTGCACTTCAAAAGTCACTGGAGGCTGGGCGCGGTGGCTCACGCCTGTAATCACAGCATTTTGGGAGGCCAAGGAGGGTGGATCATGAGGTCAGAAGATCAAGAACATCCTGACCAACATGGTAAAACCCCATCTTTGCTAAAAATACAAAAAAAAAATTAGCTGGGCGTGGTGGTGAGCACCTGTAGTCCCAGCTACTCGGGAGGTTAAGCCAGGGGAATCACTTGAACCCAGGAGGCAGAGGTTGCAGTGAGCCGAGATCGCGCCATTACACCCCAGCCTGGCAACAGAGACTCCGTCTAAAAAAATAATAATAATTGGAATGGGTGAAATGATGAGTTTTGTGTTTTATGTATCTTATCATTGGGAAAAAAGCCAGTGGAGGATAGATCAAGCAGAATAGTGACAAGCTCACTCTCAGATGTTAACTAAGATGTTAGATGTTTAAAACAGACTGGGTGGTGTGCAGAGACCAAGGACCACTCTAGGTTTCTGAAGCACCTGCCAGCCCTCTAATTCCACACGCCTGCCTGGCTGTCACCTCTAGGACAGACTTAGCAGACACGGTCAGAGGAGCAAAGGGCTGGAACCTCTAACTTGGGCAGGGCTGAGAGGGAGATAAAACCCATGCCGAGTCCCTGCTGCTCCAGCATACCGGCCACACAGGTTGGGAAAAGAACCACTTGTCCCTGCTGTCACTTCTAGGGGCTGGTGAGGCTCTCAGGGAGAGGTCAGCCAGGCCTCTACTGAACCTAGAAAGTATGGTAAGGGTGGCAGAATCCCTACCTGCAGAAGCAGATCCTCCCAGGTGAGGCAGATGTACAGATTGCCAGCTCTCTGTGTGGTCCTCTGGGAATGTGTTAGAAATGCCCATTCTCAGGCCTCACCCCAGAACTTCTGATCCAAATTCCAGGCCAGAAGCCAAAACAATGTGTTTTAGCAAGTTTTCCAGCAGAGGATTCTGGTGTTGGCATAACATTGGCGAACCACGGCTCTGAACCAATGCAGAAAAAATGCCAGGGCACTCCTCAGGGCATCTGCCAATGTGTTCAGCGGGCTCATCCTGAATGCAGAGCCCCAGCCTGTCTGCAGCTGGGAGACACAATGCAGCCATCTCGGGGAACACGCTTTCTCATGTGGGCCTAGGACCCTGGCCAGCTGGGCCCCCACGTGGCTGGGAGCTCACTCAAGTCTGGGGCACAGGGCCCCACCCCTCCTGGAAGGGGAGCCTCTGGGGTGGGCACATTCCACATGGTCTGCCAGGGCCCCTTCCTCATGAGTGCTGTGGCACCATCTGTATACATCAAGCCAGTGTTTTCCTCCGCTCACTGCCCCCGGCCGGGCTCCAGGGATGCACCTGGTATACCCCTGCTGCATAAAGGATCCCTTCATAACATTTAGGTCAGGTCCCATGACTTTCAGGTGACTTTCAGATTTTTCAAGCTCATTCCTCCTCAGTTTGAAGCTTCCCATCCCAGGGACGTTTCATACTTCATCTTATCCTTCCCCCAAAGTGCCAGGACTCACCGCGGGAATGGCAGCAGGACCTGGCTGAGGATGCCTCCTCCGTCTCTTTCCTTAGGAGCTGGAGGAAGTGACGGAGGAGTGGAGAGGTGGGGCCAGGCTCCTCTCTACCGGGACTCAGCTGCGGTTCACTGCTTGTCAGGCCTCCTTCCTCAAATATCCTTCATGTGTCAGCTCCCGTGGCTGCCTTCAAGAAGCACCAGATTTTGAGTCCTTGAAGAGCCCTGCAGAGCCTCTGTATGGCTCAGTTCCCGGGTGTGGATGAGCCTGCTAAGCCTGACATGGTGCCCCATTCCTCTTCAGCCTCCACCGTTAGAACAGGCCCCAAGTCTCTTGCTGCCAGGGTCCCGTGGCACAAGGATAGGTGTTTTGGGTCAAGGTAGGGACAAGATGATTTGCTGCCAGTTCTCCTTCATGGGGTCTTCTGGACCAGTGGAAACCCACATGGCCTTGCCACCTCAAGTGGAGTGGGAGGACTGGGTGCCCCAGCGCCACCCTCACCTTGCCCTGACATCTTTCTCCTGTTGATGTGGGCACAGGATAGAATGTCCGCTGTCTGGGAGAATCGCCTGAACCCAGGAGGCGGAGGTTGCGGTGAGCCGAGATCGCGCCATTGCACTCCAGCCTGGGTAACGAGAGCGAAACTCCGTCTCAAAAAAAAAGAAAAAGAAAAAGAAAAAGAAAAAGAAAAAAAAAGAAAAAGAATGTCCGCTGTCTGAGCAGCATCTGAAGAGAGAAAGGAATGCCAGCAGGACTGGCCACTCCGTTTGCAGGACCAGGCCCAGAATTGTTTAACAGGTATTAAGAACGTCAAGATGGCGAGAGCAGAGCATTAAACCAAGTGAGGGGCCATTCTGTGCGAGTGCACAACTCACATGCCTGCGAAGATGGCCCTGAATCCAGGCCCCCTCCGCTCCAGCCCACCGCGCTAGAGGGTTGTCCTGGGGCATTCCTTCCGTGGAAGGAAAGCCCCCCTTTCCCACCCTCGACTTGTCTCACGCCACAGGAGCGCTACCACCCAGGAACTGTCCCTCCCCTCGCTCCAGTCATCTCCTCCAATGGGCTGAGGTTCCCACCAGGCATGGGGCCTGGGGGCTGCAGGGACAACTGGGCAGTCTCTTGGGTGCACCCTCGAGGTGGCTGCGTTCATAATGTGGGTGGACTAACACCTCATACTCTTTACTGGAGCTGCACTCACAAATCTAGGGCAACAAGAAAAGCCTCCTCAATGTCCTTAGCGTCAGGGTGCTGGGAATTCCCAGGCCCAGCCGCGATCAATTCATCCAGAGCAGGGCGCCTGGAGAGGCTGGTCAAAGGGGCCCCTCGGTGGGATTCTGAAATTTGAACCCAAGAGAGTTGTCTACCTGACTCTCGTGGCTAACACTGAGGCTCTCACGCGTGGTCGCTGGTGGCTAGGTATGATCCATGCGTGGCTGAAGTCGGAAGGACGCCAGTCTGCAGAAAAAAAGAGAGACAGACAGAGAGAGCGAGAGGAGAGAGACAGAGACAGGAAGAGGTGTGGGTAGAGAAGGAGGGAGACGCCGCTGGTGACCTGCTTCCGGCTGAGCTGCGCTAATTACGGCCCGTCCGGGGGCCCGTAGTCTGAGCACTTTGGTGATGCGTTCCCCTTGAAGCTTCCGGAAGTGCCGTTTCTGTCATTTTCTCTGAAGAGTCCAGACTAACATTACTCCCCACTGACGAATGGTGCTTCCCCGTCGCTCACTAAGAGTCTAACCTGCTGATATATGATTTCCTTGTAACTGGAGGAAATAAAAGAAGAGGAACCCGGAAAAAAACAGGGCCTGTGTGGGAAGGAGAGTGACCTCAGAGTTAGGGGTGCTGGAAACCCTCTAGGTTCTGCAGGGCTTCAGGACTTAAGAAGTTATCGTGGCTTACTGATACCGCAAATGGTTTCACCTGTGAAATGGAGACGCTCTACCCAGTTTGGTAGTGCTGTGTTTTCACCTAAACCGTAGTCTGCCTTTGCCAGTCTTGCTCATATGGCAGCCCTCTGTTTGGGCTGATTTGCTTCTGCTGGGCAGAATCACATAAACCCTGCCTCACCTTGTCTTCACAGGATTGAGTGCAGCTTTTGAATTTATTCTTTAAACAGAACCCAGAGCTCTGATAGCAGGCACGGTGCTGGGCTCCATAGATATTAGGGTGAATAAGAGAGGCACATTTCCTACCCCCACAGAGCTTAGCAGACGAGTCAGACTCTAAGCAACTCATCACACAAGCAATATATTAATGAGCATGGTCATAACTTTTGCTCATTATCGTTCCAGGGTTATGAGATTCTGTAATAGGAATCCTGACCACCTGGATTTTCCTTTTTTGCTTTTCTCCAAATTCCAAAGCCTTCCATCTTTTCTGTGAGGACTCCAGACAGTTACTACTGCTATTATTACTATTATTCCAGAAACAAAGACATTTTCATCCATTCTATCAACTGCTATCCCCAGAGGCCCAGGAAACAGTGTACCGTCTTCAAGCTGTACCTCCAATACTAGTCACGTGTATAGATCATGTGAAATATAGCTGGTTCAACCGAGGATCTTAAATTTTAATACGATTTAACATAAATGTAAAAACTGAAGCAGTAGAACATACTTTTCCATTAAACATACTTTATTATTTTGTTAGGGCCACATTTCACTTTATCTGTTGAAAATTTAGTGTCCACCTGCACTAGGACATTTATGGCTGCACTATTCATAGTAGCAAAGACATGGAATCAACCCAGATACCCAACAACAGAGGATTGCATGGAGAAAATGTACATATACACCATGGAATATGATGCAGCCATAAAAACGAACAACATTTTGACCTATGTACCAACGTGGATGCAGTTGGAGGCTATTATCCTAGGCAAACTAAGGCAGGAACAGAAAACCAGATACCACATGTTCTCACTTATAAGTTGGAGCTTAAACATTGGGTACACATGGACACAAAGATGGGACCAATAAACACTTGATTCCAAGAGGTGGGAGCAGAAGAGGGGAAGGATTGAAAAGCTACCTACCTATTGGGCACTGTGTTCACCACCTGGGCTATGGAATCATTAGAAGCCCAAACCTCAGCATCATGCAATGTACCCATGTGACAAACACGCACATGGGTGTATTAAAAATACTAAAATTACACTTTGCACAGTGGCAGTATTGTAGCCAATGAGGTTTGTCTGAGGCGCAATTATTGCTAATTGAAAAATTTCCCAATACCTCGCCATGACGACTTGAAATATAGACAGCATCAGCAATTTTTGACAGTCTCTACAGAGACTGAATTAAAAAAAAGAAAAAAATACTAAAATTAAACATCTAAATTTTAAAATACTAACAATTCTAATGAATAAAACAAGAAAAATGAGTAAGCATCTCTAATATATTTATTTGCCATCCATATATCTTCTTTGATGTTTGTGATTTTGTCCATTCCTTAAGTGGGTTGTTTAGTTTCTTATTATTGATTGTAATAGTTCTTTGCATATTTGGTCACGAGTAGTTTATCAACTAGGTGTTTTGAAAATATTTTCTTGCAGTCTGCAGTTTATCTTTTCATTATTTCATTTTACTTTTGAGACAGAGTCTGCTCTATCTCCCAAGCTGGAGTGCAGTGGCACGATTTCAGCTCACTGAAACCTCCGCCTTGTGGGTTCAAGCGATTCTTGTGCCTCAGCCTCCTGAATAGCTGGGATTACAGGTACCCACCACCACGCCTGGCTATTTTTTGAATTTTTATAGAGACAGGGTTTTGCCATATTGCCCAGGCTGGTCTCAAACACCCGGCCCTCCAGGTGATCCTCCCACCTCCCAAAGTGCTGGGATTACAGGCATGAGCCACGGCACCTGGCGTCTTTTCATTATTTTACCAATTGTATTTCACAGAACAGAGAACTCTAATTTGAATGAAGTCTAGCTTATGAAATAAAGACAGGAAAGAAAGTTTAGTGTGCAGACTAAGATGGGCTGCAGTGTAAAGACACACACTGGATTTCAAAGACTTAACATGAAAAACTGTAAAATAGCTTATTAATCTATTTTTATATTGATTATATGCTGATGTGATCATATTTTTAATATGTTGGTTTACATCTATTTTTAAAATTAATTTCTGTTTCTGCCTCTTTTAGTTCCATTTATGGCTCCAGTGGTATTTTAATTGTATGTTGGACAGGAGATAAGAAAATCTCTTCAACAACCTTTGACATCAGGGTGCTGTGATTTCGTGCTTGCAGTGTGTTGGGAATGGGGTAGGGGAATCCTCAGCCTCCAAGTCACTGTAGAAAGGTCAGATTTTTATTTCTCTCCTTCCTTTGCTTCCTATTCCCCAAACACCATGCTCACAGTCCTTTGTGATGGTGTTGGACCCTTGCCAGGTGGAAGATTTGAAACAACCCATCGTAAAGAGCACCCGCTCCCTTCATCACCATCTGGCTGCAAGTTCTCTTCTTATAATAAAGAAAGGGGTTTCCTTGCTGCCACCGAGACTAGCCCGACGCTGGCCTCCCAGGTCCAGGCATACAAAGGAACCTCTCCCATCTCCCTACCCTTCCTACAAAGGGCGCTGGTGACACCACTTGAGATCCCAAATCAGATTCTGGCTAGGATATCCTGATGGCTGAGGCGATCCCTTTAATACATTAAGCTACTTTAGTCCCATCTTTATCTGAAACCTGCAGACAGATTGTGTCAGTAGATATATACAGACTTAAGAACCTCATGAAATCCTAGCCTGCTGGGCTGGGAGGTAGCTATGGCTTGTGGTCTGGATTTTGTAATGTGAGCTGGCTTTGAGATGAAAACAGGAGGCCTGTAACTGAAAGAAGACATCAGGGTCTGGGCAGATCAGGCTTTGGGGGACTCAAAGCTTCTACAATTTTAAGGATCTGCTTTAAGAAAGTAATACACAAGTATCTTATATTTTTATTTATTTATAACATATATGTATTTTTTTAAGAGATTGTCTTGCTCTGTAGCCCAGGCTGCAGTGCAGTGGCACTATCAAAGCTCCCCATGACCTGAAACTCCTGGGCTCAAGTGATCCTCCTGCCTCAGCCTCCCCAGTAGCTAGGACTAGAGGTTCGCACCACATGCCTAGCTAATTTTTTGATTTTGTAGAGACAGGGTCTCGCTACGCTGCCCAGGCTGATCTTAAACTCCTGGCCTCAAACGATCCACTCTGCTCAGCCTCCCAAAGCACTGAGTTACCGTGCTCTGCATATATTTTTTTAATGTTACAAAAATATCTGATTGTTATGAACACATTTTTAGCTTCCTTCCAGGGCCGTAGAGGGAGCCTGTGCAAGGGAGGGGCTGATTAGCTTCACCACGGGGCACTGGGCTCCCCAGGCCTACAGCAGCAGTTGTAGCTTGAGCTTGTTAGAAATGCCAATTGTTAGGCCCCACCCTCCAGACCTATTTAATCAGAAACTCTAGGATGGGGCCTAGAAATCTGAGTTTCACAAGTCCCCTAGATGGTTTAGATATCACTCAAGTTTGTTAACCAATGACATAGTGGTTAAATGTGTGGACTCTGGTACAAGGCTAACTGAGCTAGAAGCCTGATTTTGCTTTTTATTATATGAGTGACCATGGCAAGTTAACCTACCACTGTAAGCCTCAGCTTCACCATCTGTAAAATGGGGCAATAATAGAATTGATCGTAAAAGGTAGTTACGTGGATTGAGTAAAATAACATGCATAGTGCTAAGCCTAGCATGTGCTTAATAAATTATATATACATTGAGTATCTCTTATCTGAAAAGTTTGGAACCAGAAGTGTTTTGGATTTCAGACTTTTTAAGATTTTGAAATATTTACATATATATGCTGAGATATCTTGGGGATGGGACCCAAATCTAAACATAAAATTCACTTGGCCACTGTAGCTCATGCCTGTAATCCTAACACTTTGGGCGGCCAAGGTGGGTGGATCACCTGAGGTCAGGAGTTTGGGACCAGCTCGGCCAACATGGTGAAATCCCTTCACTACCAAAAAATAGAAAAATTAGCTAGGCGTGGTGGCACACGCCTGTAATAATTCCAGCTAACTCGGGAGGCTGAGGCAGAAGAATCTCTTGAACCTGGGAGGCAGAGGTTGCAGTGAGCTGAGATCACGCCACTGCACTCTCCAGTCTGGGCGACAGAGTGAGACTTTGTCTAAAAAAAGAAAGAAAGAAACATGAAATTCATTTATATTTCATATGCACCTCATATACATAGCCTAGAGGTAATTTTACACAATATTTACAATAATTTTATGCTTGAAACAGTTTGCATACATTGAGTCATCAGAAAGCAAAGGCATCACCATCTTAGTCACCCATGTGGACAATCTGGTTGTTTGGGATCACTGTCATTCTTGACTGTGAATTTATGTTACCAGTAAGCAATCATTTTCTTACACTTACACGTAGGTGCTTAATAGTGAAAAGAATGACACCCCATTAACACAGTGAACACATAACGTCAGGCGTCCCCAAACTACGGCCCCGCAGGCCACATGCGGCCCTCTGAGGCCATTTATCCGGCCCCCCGCTGCACTTTAGGAAGGGGCACCTCTTTCATTGGTGGTCAGTGAGAGGAGCACAGTATGTGGCGGCCCTCCAACGGTCTGAGGGACAGTGAACTGGCCCCCTGTGTAAAAAGTTTGGGGACGCCTGCATAACGTGTTCGGGGTAACTCAGCCTCACAGTAGCATTACCAGAATACCTGTATCAACTGGTAGACAACGGCAACAGCAAACAGCAGGCTTTCGGGCTCCACTTCCGATGCTGTGTTTTGATTGAAAGGCAACTGCACAGTGTTTTTATTCAGGTGAGAAGAAACATCAGAAGCAGTTGAGGGACCAGGAAGTGAGTCCTCTAGGGATGATGAGGCGTTCTGCTCCATGACTTATTTAAATGTTGCCTCCAGAGTCATCAGCCTCATTCACAACAATTTGTGCCTTAAAAGTCTCTCTTTGATTTTATAAACTGACATGATTTTCTGTTCTGTTCTAAATGCACACCACTCGAGTCCTGCAATAAGCCCATCACACATTTTCACCCTGTTGTCTGTCGGCACTTTTTCCGTGTATTAACGACTTCATCTGCATCATCACTATTGTCACGATCACCTTGATTAAGAACCAGTTAAGCTATTTCACCATCAGCGAATGAATGAACAACTGGACCCCGATGATCGAGGTTAAAAACTTCAATATCCACTTCCTCCAGCTTACTGACAGATTCTGAAGGAATCTTTTTCACATATATAAGAAAGTCAGACATCATTTTTTTCTGACATGACATATGCCATTTTATCACCACCACTGAACAGAGTCGCAGGTCTGAGACTGTACCAGGTATGCACCACTGTGTCTTTAGTCACTGTGTTCCAAGCACTGGAAACAGCATATAGGCATCTTTCATGCTAAACTCCTTTCGAAAGTCCTCCCACACCCATACCTCTGTTCACTGCTGCTAGCGTGTTATTCAAGAAAGGGTTCTTACATTCACTCTTCATAGATCTAAAGTTACCCTGGTCACATGGCTGAATTAATGAAGTCACATTTACCCGAAAGTACATGGCATCAGTATTATTTTTTATGAGAAATTTCAGTTGGAGGATAAGCAGAACAGTTGTCAAGGAATAACAAAATCTTGCCATTGTCATCTAATCTAGCTTTCCTGTAGTTGAGCGTGAGACACTGGTACGAAATGTTTGTGAAATTAACTAGAAAGATGTCTCTGGTGATGCAGGTCTTTTTTATTAGCATCATATTGGACTGGCAAGAAGTTCAGCCCAAGTGAGGATGCAAGCTTGCTTACCACAGCAAGATGACACTTCTGTATGCCTGCTGCATCTGCACATCCCAACTCAGTTACTCTGTCCTTCGCACCTGAATTCCCACAGGGACTGTCTCATCAGCTGTGGTCAGTGTCTTTCTGGGGCAGTAATGCCCAAACAGTGATGCTTCATCAGCACTGTAGAGTTGTTCTGGCATCAGGTTTTCATCAGCGATGACCTTAGCAACCTTAGCAACCTGGTCAATGAATTTCTCCACTGCTTTGTGATCAGTAGATGCTTTAGCACCACAGATCCTTAAAAACTCAATGCTGTATCTTTTCTCAAATTTCTGCAACCAGCCTGTTAAATACTCATAGTTCCCTTCAACTTTTAGTTTAATGTGACAGATCTTTGCTAGTTTCACCATCAGCATACCATCATGTTACACGTGTTCACTTCAACACTGATGAATGCGTTTCTTTAACACGTGATCCGGATCTTCATTTTCAGCTTTATGTATTATTTTTCTGTTTTAAATTAACATCTATTCCTCACTTTCAGCATAGAACTTCATTTATCCTTCTGTTTCGTGGTGGTCATTCCAACACGATAATCTTCCGTAAGATGTTTTACACTTATATTGCTGTCCAATTTCTCCAACAGCTTGACTCTCTGTGCTATAGATAAACATACATGCTTCCTCTTTTTCTTATCTCCGTTCCCCATGGGGATACATGCAGACCTTTTTAGCATTTTCAACAATAACTTTACACCACGGAGCAGAGAATAAGCAAAATAACACAGGGAGTGATGTGCTATGTAGAGCATCACAGGGAGCATGCTATTGGTGTGTCCGGCCTGCACACATGCCATTTTATTACACTTTAGGTGTGCTTGCATGGGGAATCTGGACATGCATGGAAAAGATACATCCAAACTAAAGGGAGCTAGGGGAGCGCCTTTTCCCCTTGGGGATGCTGAATAATCTGTGTGCTGTGCACCTATGTTTTGACTGTGACTTGTCACGTGAGGTCAGGTGTGGACTTTCCCACTTGCGGCGTTGTGTTGGCGTTCAAAAAGTTTCCGATTTTGGAGCATTTAGGGTTTCAGATATTCAGCCTAGAGACGCTCATCCAGTATAATTATCCTGCAGAGAGTGTATACCTAGTGTAGGGAGGAGGAGTAGGGCAGATGTGGAAGAAGGGATCTTTGGGCATGCTTGCAAAGTCACTCAGATGTGATCAAGGTCTGCAGTGAAGCCCTCCGAACTCCCGCTTTTTAAGGGGCCTGGGCCAACCTTCTAAATTGGTAACATTAGTACAGCGAATTTAATGAAGCTTACACTGTGGGGAGTCATGGACCCCCTTGAAAATACAGTGAAAATTAGGGACCCCTCTCTAGAGGTGTGTGTGCATATAACACACATAGACTAACTGACAGGCCACATCATGGAGGCACTGCAGCCCCAGCCTGGAGCCCCTGGCTAAGAAGTCTGAGGTAGTACATGGTGGTCACTTACAACACTGAAGAAGGAAGAATGGGAAAGATAGATGCAGGGAGAGTTGTCTGCTCACTGTTCAACCTGCCGCCTCTTTGGGGTAATGTATCTGATATTAGCAGATGCCTTCTGAACTCAATGTTGTATCCCAGGTAAGTGCTATTGATTGTGGGGATGTTAAGCATGATGGCAAGGAATAAGATTTGGGACAGGGGTGCATTTTAGCGTCTTTCAAATCACATCCCAAAGTATTTCCCTACTTTTTTTATCTGTAAGGGAAACTGCAGAAATGTTCATTTTAAAGACATTCCCAATCTCAAAAGACCATTTAGTGGCTGAAGATTATCTAGTGCTGATAAAAGCATAAATGTGGGTAAGTCAGACAAGCCAGGGATGTGTGTATGACATATTAATTTTCAGCCTGTTTCCGTCACCCTCCCTGAGCTTATGAGGTCTGTGACACGTTTGTGTTGTATTTAGCTGTCACCCAGCTGCAATTTGCACCATTCCTTGGAGTCACACTCTGGGTTGACTGGTTCAGAAAGAAATTCACTGTGACAGCTTTTATGGCTGTGGGCATTTCAAGTCCCTCTGATGATGTTACTTGGTTTGAAATCAGATTGGAAAGAAAACAGGAGCAAGTAAACAACACCTTTCCCTGAACAGAAAGGCAGGTGATGAGAACATACCGATGGCTGGTACCCAAGAACACAGAAACTTTCAAAGGGCTTTCTCCAGTTTTCCGAAAGTTTACCCCTTCTAAGGGTACCAAGCAGAAGAGGTGGTAGGGGAGTATGCCCAGGAACAGGGTAGCCCAGCCTGTCTGACCTCCAGCCTGTTGTGCTCCAGGGCTGCCCTCAGGCCAGTTCATGGGAGGAAAAGTCAAATGTCAGGTGGCCACTGGTCTAAGCGATGGCAACACAGGGAGAAAGGAAACGAATGGAGATGAGAACCATCATCTCACTGCCCTGCTCCTTACATGCTCTAGGCAGGCTTCCACAGCCCAATGATGAACCTGAAAGAGTCACTCCAGCCTCCCTGAGCCCACAGCTTGCCACTCTCCCCACCTCTTCATCTTTCCTGTCACTGAGAGTGAGCCTCAGCGCCACTGCCCTTGCTCTTGTGTACGGTAAGTGCTCTCAGGTTCGCCCTGTATCTGTTCCTTCAGCACTCTGTAAGCCGAGACCTCCCTCTCCAGACCATGCACACAGCTGGGTGTGGTGGCTCATGCCTGTAATCCTAACACTTTGGGAGGCTGGAGCAGGAGGATCCTCTGAGGCCAGGAGTTTGCGACCAACCTGGGCAGCATAGTGAGACTTCATCTCTACCAAAATTTTTTTTAAAAAACTTAGCCGGGCATGGTGGCAGGCACCTGTAGTCCAAGGTACTCACGAGGTTGAGGCAGGGAGAATCGCTTAAACCCAGGAGTTCAAGGTTACAGTGAGCTATGAACACACCACTGCACTCCATCTGGACAACATAGTGAGACCCTGGCTCTAAAAATAAAAATATATAATAAATAATTTTTAAAATGTAATGGCCAGGCATAGTGGCTCACACCTGTAATCTCAACACTTTGGGAGGCCAAGGCAGGAGGATCATTTGAGCTCAGGAGTTTGAGACCAGCATAGGTAACATGGTGAGATCTCATCTGTACAAAAAACATCAAAAAAAATTAGCCAGTTACCTGTGGTGCCAGTTACTGGGGAGTTGGGTGGGAGGATGGCTCGAACCCGGGAGGTCAAGGCTGCAGTGAGTCATGATCATGCCACTGCACTCCAGCTTGGGCAACAAAGGAACACATGGTCTCAAAAAGAAAGAAAAACATGAAAAATAAAAAGGTGTGAACTGGATCCATGTAGCTCTATAGTTAATACTGACAGATTATATAATGTCAAACCAAAAAAAAAAAAAAAAAAGCGGCTGGGTGCAGTGGCTCACGCCTGTAATCCCAGCGTTTTGGAGGCTGAGCTGGGCAGATTACTCGAGGTCAGGAGTTTGAGACCAGACTGGCCAACATGAAGAAACTTTGTCTCTACTAAAAAAAAAAAATACAAAAATTAGCCAGGCATGGCAGTGTGCACCTGTATTCCTAGCTACTTGGGAGGCTGAGGCAGGAGAATCGCTTGAACTCAGAAGGAGGAGGTTGCAGTGAGCCCAGATCGCACCACTGCACTCCTGTCTGGGTGACAGAGTGAGACTCCATCTCAAAGCAAGTGGCAGATCAATCACAGAGACTGGAGACCACCCTGTCCTTGTTCTCTTAGCCTTTTTTTTGAAATGCAGGAGCAGCCACTAGCTTGCCAAGTCCTAAGACTGTCTGATAAAGACAGACTCCTTCAGCCACCGTCTGCCTGGGCCCCTTTCCCAGGAAGGGCACTTGACCATTGAGTCTAACCCCAAGGCCGGGCACGGTGGCTCATGCCTGTAATCCCAGCACTTTGGGAGGCCGAGGCGGGTGGATCACGAGGTCAAGAGATCGAGACCATCCTGGTCAACATGGTGAAACCCCGTCTCTACTAAAAATTCAAAAATTAGCTGGGCATGGTGGTGCACGCCTGTAGTCCCAGCTACTCGGGAGGCTGAGGCAGGAGAATTGCTTGAACCCAGGAGATGGAGGTTGCAGTGAGCCGAGATCGCGCCATTGCACTCCAGCCTGGGTAACAAGAGTGAAACTCCGTCTCAAAAAAAAAAAAAAAAGAAAAAAAAAAAAAAGAGTCTAACCCCAGCCTCTAGAAGAAAAAGAAAGGGAAGGAGAATCTAGCTGAGGTGCTGGCAGCCATGCTGGTCAGGTGCCTTGACAGAGCTGCTGCATTGGAGCCACAGGAACCTTTGTTTCTGACCGTAGCTAAGTCACTCGGCTGAGCCACCATGCCCGGCCACTTCGGAGCCTCCGGTTTTGTCATCTATAAGGTCTAACTCACAGGACTGTTGAGAAGACCAAATGAAATAGCGCAAGTGGCAGCACCTAGCAGACAAAACATGCCAGTGCCCAGCACCTCCCTTTTCTTCATATTCTCCCAGGTGGTGGGAATGCAGCCACTTTTCTGCCACGGGGTGACAGCCAGGGCAGCCCACAACCCACCATGCAGACACAAGCCTGAGGGTCCCCAGCCACCGCCCAGCCCTGCCTGTCTGCCCACTTTCCCCTCCACTTCATTCGCTGCCCCCTCTTCATCCTTTCCTATCATCCAATGAGGAGGGGGAAAAGCAATGTGTTACTTACTCCATTCTGTGGATCGCTCCCTGTGAGCTTCATTAATTAATTTAGTCTCAGTAAAGTCACCATTGTACAGATGATGAAAAGGGTGTGGAGTTTGAGTAACTTGCTCTGAGTCACAGGGAGAGCATGGGTGGGACCAGACTTCACACTCCGGCAGGCTGGCTCCAAATTCTCTGCTGCGAAACTTACTGTTCTATCCTTCAGTAGCTCTCAGAGTGTGGTCCCTGGACCAACAGTATCAGCAAGACCTAGGAAATTTTTGGAAATGCAAATCCCTGGGCCCCGCCCCCAGATTTACAGAAACTGAAGCTCTGGGTTGCGGCTCAGCCGCCAGTGTGTCCCCAAGCCCTCCAGGGGACTCTGAGCACACCGACGTTTGAGAACCTCTCTCCACTGTGTCTCCCAGCAAACCCAGTGTCCTATTATTTCCTACGTTGAAAAACTCAAAAAAATGAAATTGGCTACAGCTGATAACATCTTGTTTTTAAGGGTATTGGTTGCAAATTGATGGAAAATATTGATGTGGAGGTAAAGAGTGAGGCTGGCTGGGAAAATACAGGCCCGTCTCCAGGTTCTTGTTGAGAGGAGAAAAGAACCACAGGCGCCAGGGAGAAACCTGGGTCTCAAATGGGTCTCTGTCCCATTCCGCACCTTTGACCTGCTCATGCAAATGTTTTCTTAAACCCTCTATTAGATTGCTGTCTTCCAGGCACGGCCTTGATCATTAATAATGCAGGTCAGCACAAAAAGCCTAGAGATGCTTATTTTATTTTATGTTGATTCTGCTTCTTTCATTCTTTCTTGACACAAAGTCCCACGCATATGGATACATACGCTTATTACCCTTGATTCAACCTTCTATTTGCAAAATCCATTTCTAAAAGTTCTTGAGCATTGGTGTTTCTCAGAGCTGCCCATGTATGGATGCACAGGCTGTGCACTGCACAACTAGGAGGACCCATTTACCAATGCAACCATGCACCCCTAGAGTAGCATGATGCTGTGGCTCTGCTGCTAGTGCTGCTGCCCCTCACCACCTTGCCAGCTGACTTTCACTGGCAGTCTTCCCCCTTCCTGTTTGGCCTCACCTTCTCATCTAGGCCTGGCCTTCTTTTTCTCTTCCAAGCCTCTCCTGCTTCAAATTCTTGCCTCAGGACTGAGGGCAACCCCACACCCACCCACCCCCAGTCCCTAGGGGCCTCTCAGTCTACACAATGTTGAACTTGCCTGCTCAGGGCTCCATAGGCTCTGGATTTCCAAGACCGAGCCAAGTCTCCTGTGGGCTCTCCGGCTCCTCACCATTCTAAACTCCCCAGGCCAAGTATGAAAAGTGAGACTGTCTGGGATGAAGCTGCCAGGAGGTGATGTCTGGCTGCTACTGAATACTGTTAGTGAATCATGGGTTCTATTTATTTATTTTGAGCCTGGAGTGCAGTGGCATGATTATGGCTCACTGTACCCTCAACCTCCTGTGTTCAAGCAATCCTCCCACCTCAGCCTCCAAAGTATCTGGGACCACAGGCATGCACCACCATGCTTGGCTAATTTTTAATTTTTTTGTAGGGATGGGGTCTCACTATGTTGCCCTGGTTCATCTTGAACTCCTGGGTTCAAGATATCCTCCTGCCTTGGCCTCCCAACGTGTTTGGATCACAGCTGTGAGCTACCACACCTGGCCAGAGTTCTTATGAGATGCAAAAGCCTCCACGTGTCTGTGTTATAAACATCAATGGACACGTGAGCAGCCCGTGAGAAGCATATCTGGTCCCAGACAGTGTGAGAAAATGACAGCTGTGCCCATGGTGTCTTTGCTAATCCCATTCTGTGTGCATGATGAGGGGCTGGGCAGGAGAGGGGAGGTGATCTTATGTGAGAACAGCTGCCCTTTGGAAGTTTGCTTCCCTGGCTTCACCTAGGAGCTCATGGGACCCTTCCACACATGCATCTGTTTCACATTTATTTCTTGTGTACCTAGGAGTTCAGAGTGTTTGCTTTTGGAATTAGAAGAGAGAAAGTAAATAAAATATCAACTCTGAATATTATAGATCCTTTTGATTGGCATCTAAAACCCAGCAGCCACGTGCTCAGGGCTGATTCTCTCCATTCATTGGCTGAGAAGTGCTGACCGTCCACCGTGTTTTAAGAAGCAGGTGCCAGCCGGGCACGGTGGCTCATGCCTGTAATCCCAGCACTTTGGGAGACGAGAGGAGTTTGAGACAGCCTGGGCAACATCGTTAGACTGCATCGCTACAAATGATTTTTAAAATTAGCCAGATGTGGTGGTATGCACCTGAAATCGCAGCTACTCAGGAGACTGAGGATCGGAGATCTTTTGAGTCCGGGAGTGATGCTTATAGTGAGCCATGAGCCATGATTGTACCACTGCATTCCAGCCTGGGCAGCAGAGCCCTGTCTCTAAAAATAATAATAATGAATAAATAAGTAAAGCGAAAAGCAGAGATTTGCTTCTGTTCTTTTCTCCAAGACAAGATCACTGGATCTAAAAGGCATTCTCAAAGAACCAGTCTCTGGGGTCAGCCCCTCCTTATGTTCCTGTCTCTTCAATATAAATTCTTCCCTGGACAGAAAAGCATTTGGCTTTCAGTTTGGCTCTGTTGACCAGTTCTGCCTCCTTAAGAAAACATTTAGGGTCTTGAGCCACTTGGTTTAATCCATTAATTTTTCACCTATAACATGAAAATAATGAAAACAATTGCATCTACGTTGTGGGGTTGTTTAGAGCAAGCCAGCAGACTTCTTCTGCAAGGTGCCAGATAGGAAATATTCTAAGCTTTTCAGGCCACAAGACCTTGGTTAGACAATTGTGTAACAAAGACTTGTCTTTTGTAGCAACTATTCAACTGTGCCATATTAGGAAAAGCAGCCATAACAATACATCAAAGAATAGAGTCGGCTGTGTTCCGGTCACAAAACAGGCAGCGAGCAGAAACCGGCCCACTGGTGGTAGCTAAATCAAGCAGATGATGCAAGAAATGTCTATGAAAGTAAACTGTAAAGTGCTATCTGAAAGTGAGAGGCCACGCAACAGGCTCAGTGATACAGACTTGGTGCAGGCTGGACCTTTCAGCAGAAGGCTCGGCCTTTGTGCAGACCCTGCTCTCTTGAGATCCTGGGAGAGGTGCATTTGGACCCAAGGGAACTGCACATGCTGGCTGGCAGGGGAACCCTCTTGCCCGGTGGTTTCCTTATTTATGGAATAAGAATAAGAATGAACTTGAAGCTCAGAACAAAAAGTGTCTACATGAAGGCACCAAAGGATCTATCTGAGCTTTGGCACCAGCTGTTTACAGCCATGGTTGGGAAAGGCAGTGTCCACATCTGGAGACTTTGGGGGAGGTTGGACCAGTCCCTCCTGCGGGAGAAAGAGGAGCTTCTAGTACCAACCAACTCAGGGGAGGCAACCAGGGAGGAGTCCCCAGGCCCTTTCCAGACAATCCTGCTAATTTTCACAGAAGATGGAAGAGCAATTTCACAGAAGATAACAGGACAATTTCATTACCCCCAAAGGAGGCAGCATGAAGTCACGAGAAGATCAGGAGCTGTGGGGTGAGGTGGGCTCAGATCCCAGCCCCATTCCCAACCACCATATCATAAAGGTATAATCTTCAGTGGTACTTAACTACTGAGTAAAGCAGATTGTTTTTATGCTAGGAATGGGCCTAGTCTAATTCATTGAAGGCCTGAAGAGACCAAAAGGTGGAGAAAAAGTTTGCTCTCTCTGTTTGACTGTCTTCGAGCTGGGACATCGATCTTCTCCTGCCTTTAGACTCGAACTCAGACTAAGACTTACACCACTGGCTCTCCTGCTTCTCAGGCCTTCGGGCTTGGACTGGAACTGACACCATTGGCTCTCCTGGGCCTTCATCTTGCTGACTGCAGATCCTGAGACTTGTCAGCCTCCAAAGCCATTGAGCCAACACCTTACAATAAATCCCTTTGTATAAAGGCTCCATTGCCTGTTTCTGCTTCTCTGGAGAACCCAGCCTGATATAAGCAGCTAACATCCCGTGAGCTCTGATTTGCTAGACACTGTGGTAAGTGCTTTCCAAGCAATTCTCAGGTAACCCCCACCTCCAGCAGATGAGAGAAGCACCATTGCCTTCTCTCCTCCGAGATGGTAATGACCTTTCCTAAAATCTCCAAGGTAGTGAATGGCAGAACTGGAATTCAAAGCTCAATCTGCCTGACTCCAAAGTGCATTATTCCATACCACTCTGGGCCGTCTATTTTACCGAAGCCCAAGGCACTGATCTCCCTTGAAACTGTCAACTACCTCTAACCAGCTGCTGGCCCGCAGTCCCACCTGCCCTTACAGCTCTCTGCAGTTCATTGACTCACCAGGTGTTGTGCATGGACTAGCGTGCTCCGCCACGTGCAGGGCACTGGGTGTGGAGTAATGAGCAGTTATACGTAGCTCCTGCTCTCTCAGAACCCACAGGAAGGGGTCCTTCCTTCCAGGAAAGAAGATAACAGTTGCACGGGAAATTACAGCCCATATGATAAGGGATGGGTGATGTATAAGTACGGAGAGTAGGAAGCACAGAGCTCTTTAGAGGAAGAGCAGCAGCAGCGGAAACCTACAGAATGAGAAGATGTTTAAAAGGCAAAGAATAGACTCTCTGGAGTCAAACGGTGTATGAATGTGTTCAAGTGATGGTTTGTAATTCTGTTAGGTGCACTATGCCCTTTTCTGCTATATATATATGTGTGTGTGTGTGTGTGTGTGTGTGTGTGTGTGTGTGTATATCTATTTGTAGTTGATGCTGCTATGTAAAAATATTTTGTTAAGACTCCTTTTCAGTAGTATAATTTACCTATATATATAACTTTTAAAAACCAGTATAAAGTCCTAGTTATAATACAAAGGGGAAACAAAAGCAGTTTCAATAAAATAATCTGCATCTCCATATACAGTCGCTCAAGCACAACCACACTAGTGTAGTGAAGAAGGCAGAAGTTAGCACCTCTCCGCGGAATTAGAGTGAATGTGATGGTCACGTGTTATGTTGGCAACTCAAATACCATGAGCAGCATTGCCAGCGTTGCTGTGAATTTCATAATGATTACCAACCTTGGTAATGATCCAGCTAAAACAAACGATAAATCTTCCTTAGATTTATATAGTCTGCATCCCTGGAAACGTTAGCTTGTGCCAAAAAAACCAAACCCCAAAAAGTGTTGTGTTTATATGTCAAATGGAGTTTGCACCCTGTTTTACAGACACCTTGGGCTTAGATAGGGACTGTGAGAATCAGATTATTGTAACTAATTTGTCACCTATCTAATGTCTGTTGGGACATTCAAAATGATGCTGGTTATGGGATAATTCTTTTTTTGAGATGGAGTTTCACTCTTGTTACCCAGTCTGGAGTGCAACGGCGCGATCTCGGCTCACTGCAACCTCTGCCTCCTGGGGTCAGGCAATTCTCCTGCCTCAGCCTCCTGAGGAGCTGGGATTACAGGCACATGTTACACTATACTGGCCAATTTTTTTATTTTTTGTAGAAACAGGATCTTGCTATGTTGTCCAGGCTGGCCTCAATTGTCCCACCTTAGCCTCCCAAAGTGCTGGAATTACAGGTGTGAGCCATCACAATTGGCTTCAATATGTGTGACTGTACACGTGTGGCACGTCTCGGAGGAACACGTTTCAGACACTCACCAGTCGCAGGTGCTGGAGGCCGCCATACTGGATAGTCCCACTCTAGGAAGCATCTGGTCCCTTTCTCAGCACAGGGCTTCTTTTTGAACACTCAGTTTCCCAGAACTTTTTCGCTTAGGAAAATACAGACTCAGGTTTTCTAGACAGGTACTTGAAAACCAACCCACAGGCTGTGATCCCAAGATGCAGCGGGCACACGGTTCAGAGCCAGCCACAAGCCTGCGAATGCAGCTACAGCACACTGCCAGCTTCCTGCTCCCAGTTGCAGAGCTGTGCCGAGTCACAATTAACTGCTGATAACCACACACGGCTGAGTGCCGGCTGCAAATTGAAGGCCCCCTTGAAAATGCTGAAAACAGATGTTCTGTAGACTCTGACCTCTCATCATGAATTTTAGAATTTAAATGCCTGTTAATTTCCCCCTTTTATTGCTGAGCTCCACACAGCGGCATGCTCAATGTCAATGGGAGCATCCACTGGGGACATTCCATCTATCAAATCTGAAGGTCACTGCAAATCTGGGCGCTCAGAGGAGGCAAGAAGGACCAGGAAGAAGGGCAGGGGCCCCTGGGCACACAGGTGGAGGCTGAGAAGAGGCTCCACTGGCTGCAGCTGAAGCCTGAGCAGAAGAGATGAGCACCCGCCTACCTGCCCTTGTCCGGTGCCTGGAGAAAAGAAGGGGTTTAGGGAGAAAACACACATGAGTGTGAGAAAGATCAAAAGCAGTGATCAGAGGGAATCTCCCTCACCCTCCGCATCTTTCTTATCCTATCTGATGACCTAAAGTGGCCTATTGGGAGCTAGTACCCAGCGAGAGACGACACACAGACTCTGGAGTCAGAAAGACCAGATTCAAGTTCTGTTCCTCTTACTTTCTAGCTGAGAGACGTTGGGAACTCACATTCACTGAGCCTCTGGTGGCTTGGGTCAGGAATGGGGATAAGAACACTCATTCAGCTTTACGAGAAGGCCATGGTATGATAGGCACAGCACCGAGCACGGTGCTTGGTACACAGCAGTGACTTAATAAATACCCATTCATGGCCGGGCGCGGTGGCTCAAGCCTGTAATCCCAGCACTTTGGGAGGCCGAGGCGGGTGGATCACGAGGTCGAGAGATCGAGACCATCCCGGTCAACATAGTGAAACCCCGTCTCTACTAAAAATACAAAAAATTAGCCGGGCATGGTGGCACGTGCCTGTAATCCCAGCTACTCGGGAGGCTGAGGCAGGAGAATTGCCTGAACCCAGGAGGCGGAGGTTGCGGTGAGCCCAGATCGCGCCATTGCACTCCAGCCTGGGTAACAAGAGCGAAACTCCGTCTCAAAATAAATAAATAAATAAATAAATAAATACCCATTCATTCTCCCTTTATCACCTATTCTCAATGCCACAGTTGATGAAGATGACAGAATTTATAGTGGCTGGTGATGATGACTTTAGGGGTCTCCTAGCACCATCCTCCAGGAAATGGAAGATGTTTTGAGCCCAAAACTTTTGGGGGAAGAATCAAAGCGGCTTCCTAGTTAGACCAGAGGCCCAGCACGGCGTTGCACGCCCACCCCTGCTAGTGGCCCTGAGGGAGATGATGTGTTCTTGACTGTTCAGTCCCTCCAAGCCCCAAAGCCACAAGCTCACCCCTTCCCACAGTGAAATGCTTCTCATTGCAGGCCTCCAGGGCTTTGTTTCCTTTAAGTGGTTTGCTAAAGTGCCCCAGTCTGGGGTTGAGATTTCAGCCAATTTTTGTGAAGAAACATGATTACACTTTGTCAGTACTTGGGAGAAAACCGTTTCCTTCACAAAAGGAAGATCTCTGGGGCTTTTAACTTTCCTTCTATGAGAAAGAAAAAAAGCCCACAGCAGCCTATGGAGTCCCAGGCAAAGCTCCAAAGAGCACCTCAACTTTTACATGGTCATTTTTACCCTTGGAATTTGACCCGCTTCCTGGGGACAGCAATCACTGCATCAGAGAGTCTCACCGAATCCCTTCCCTTTCAGCACTTTACCTTCATTTCCCATCCAGTCTCTTCAGCATCTTCTTCCCAGTTCCCCAGTTCCCAGCCGAGGCCTCCTGCTTACCCCATTCTCTTCTCTAATTTTTTTACTTGAAAAAGACAGAGGTCCAGGCACACAAGCATTTCACAATGTACATCATGTACAGGCACAAATACAACGAAAAGGAAAGGCCAGCTCTCCTGTGTGTTAGTCAGCTTGTGCTGCTGCAGGGAAATAGCACAGACTGGGTGCTTGGACAAGTATTTACTTCTCACGGCTCTGCAAGCTGGAAGTCTGAGATCAGGGTGCCAGCATGGTCGGGTTCTGGTAGTAATGTGAGGCCACAACCTCTTCCTGGCCTTCTTCAGCGTGCATACATGGAGAGGTCCCCGTCCCCTCGCCATTTTATATAGGCATCAACCTTATCATGAGGCTCTGCCCTTGAATGCAACCTAATTACCTCCCAGAGGCCTCACCTTCAAAGAGCACCACACTGGAGATTAGGGTTTTGACATCTGAATTTTGGGGAGACACACACATTCTGCCTACAGCACCCTGATTCTGGGGTGCTGTCTGGAGGCAGTGGAGCTGGGAGAAGGGCCAGTCCTGCAAAGTTGGAAAAGACATTTTCCCAGCTCTGCAACCCAGACCCACCAACCCACGACTGCCACAGTCAGCGGTAGGGTTTCTGTTTTGATGACATGACAGTATTCAGAAATGCTCAAAGTATCAGGCAGGCCCTGGCGTGAGAATTGATACAAATTTCCATAAAGGATTAGACAAAAGCTAAAGGTGAGAGAAAATGCCAAGATCACTTTTCTTGGCCTTCCTGGAAGTGAAGAAGCTGGAGTCTAACTTTAGGGGGGAAGTGTGAGGCTGAAGGGTGTTGTGTCCACAGGTTCATTCCATTCATGAAGGAGAGATCCCTTGCTGGGACCTCTTCATGTCAGAAGCTTTATTTGACAAACAAAGAAAACACACACAGAAGCTGTCTGTAACCTGTAAATGTGCATATAAAACACAGGGCAATGGTTGTCTGAAGACGGAGCAGAAAGCCCAGTGTCGCTCTTTGGATAATTGAAGAAACAAGTGTGCAAAAGTTTCTTTCACCAAAACCAGGACCATCCCACAAACGTGAGGCTAACATGTGAATTTATTTATGAATGACTGCGGGCATAAGTGTATTAAAAAGGTAGTGACACAATCTCTCTGCAGCCCATGTGCCAAGACAGTGTTCTGCTTGTTTGAAACGTTAGTCTCAGTGAGAACTTTAAAATGGTTATTTGGAGAAACAAAGAAAAACGGGGTGGTGGGAGAGGCTGCCAACATCCATCAGAGATGGAGCATTTTCTTTCCTTTTCCAGCACTGGCCTCAGAAAAGCAACACTGGTCATCAGACTGCTTTGTGCAGAAGCTCTGAGGCTATTAGATTAGCTGTCAGTTACTGCTAATCAGATTCTAGGATGTGTTTTCTCTTTTCCATGTAACGTAAAGCCTACATGCCAACAACACACTTGGAGATTATTCTTGCTGTGAACTGGAGAAATGCGTGCTTAGGGTACATCCAGCAGGGTGCTTTGATTAGAACTTTAGATAACTGGGAAGGAATCATCAGAGTGATAGAATCTAGCAAACAAATTTCTTCTGGATTTTGAGTCACTCCTTATGCTAACAAGGTATCTTCATTAGTTAATGGGTCTGTCCAAAGAACTGATAAAGCTGGTTAAATATTGATCCTTTGATCAGCATTATTTAAAGAACTCAAGGGACTGGGCTAATTGAGATGTCTTTCTGAATGTGGAGAAGGACAGGAGTTTAAAGAAGCGATGCAGGAAAAAAAAATGACAGTAAAAACAGGGAAAATAAAAAGACAGGGAGATTCGCCATTTTTCTTTAATTTTGAACTAGATGCTTTTCGAAATTGCTTCTAGAGACAAAACTATTTTATAAAATTATTAAAATGTGAGTCATAATGCTTTTACTTTTCTGTGGCTTCTAAAACTTCAGACTTAATTTTTTTTCTCTCTACAGATAAGTACTTTTCCAAAGAAATCTGTTATTATAGCTGACTTCATTAGAAAACTGGAGTTCTTTAGAAATATTACCTAACCCAAGCCTCACGATAATCTTGTTTGATATTTGTATCTTTTCACAGCTGAGGCCTGAAAAGGTTAAACAGTTTGCACCCCACACAGCTCTAATCCAAAAAAACAAGGATGTAACCCCAGTCTCTTAAGCTTGCCAAGACATCCAAAATTATACACTGACCAGAGACTAGCAACCAAGTCCTTTTAAAGGGAATAACGTTAAGACTAATATCAGACTTTTGAAAGGCAATGTTTTATGCCAGAAGGTTAGGGGTAGGAAATTTACATCACTCAAGGAAAGAAAATATGGGTCAAAGACTATGAATTCAGACAAACTGATCTTCAAGTATAAAAGTCACAGACAAATTGTTATGAACATATTAAAATTTGGGGAATATTGTACCCCTGGTCCCTTCCTAAGAAATTGATTTGAGAACACACTTGGACCAAACAAAATGACCAATCAAAATGACTGGCAAGACATACTTGCCTATAGAGCTAATTTTAAAGGGGAGAATATGGGAGATGCTGTAGTAATAATTACATGCTCTGATAACGTCTCTGCAGCCCACCCATTAGACTGTGAAGAGAGAAGGTGGAGAGAGCCTGTATATGGAAAGTAGAAAAGTTAAACTTCATGGCTTTCTCGTATTAATGGTGAGTAAAATAATGTTATAATACTTCAAATTAGATGCTAGACAACAGGGAAGAGAGAGAAAAGAAAAGGTATGGTATGATCAGATTACTCAAAGGAGGGAACTGATAAGATCCAAAAACGAGGGACTGAGAGTAGTCATAGGCTGGGCGCGGTGGCTCACGCCTGTAATCCCAACACTTTGTGAGGCTGGGGTGGGTGGATCACCTGAGGTCAGAGTTTGAGCCCAGCCTAGCCAACATGGTGAAACCCCGTTTCTACTAAAACTATGAAAGTTAGCTAGGTGTGGTGATGGGCACCTGATTATCTGTAATCCCAGCTACTCCAGTGGCTGAGGCAGGAAGAACCTAAGTGGCGGAGGTTGCAATGAGTCAAGATGGTGCCATTGCACCAGGCTGGGTGACAAAGCAAGACTCCGTCTCAGAAAAAAATAAAAAATAAAAAAATTAAAAACAATCATATAAAGATCAATTTCGACTAAAACACAAACCTTCCTGATATAGATCGGATGTTGTCCCTGCCTGAATCTCGTGTTGAAATGTAATCCCTGATGTTGGAGGTGAGACCTGTTGGGAGGTGATTGGATGACAGGGGGCAGATTTCTCATGAATGGTTTAGCTCCATCCTCTTGGTATTGTCCTCATGATGGTGAATCAGTTATTGTGAGATCTGGTCATTTAAACATCTCTCCCTCCCTCTTCTCTTTCTCACTCTTGCTTTTGCCATGTGATGCACCTGCTCCCCCTTTACCTTCTGCCATGACTATAAGCTTTCTGAGGCCTCCCCAGAAGCCAAGCTGATGTCAGCACCAGGCTTCCTGTACAGCATGCCAATTCAACCAGCTTTTTATAAATAGCCCACTGTCAGGTATTTCTTTTCTTTTTTTTTTTTTTGAGAAGGAGTTTCGCTCTTGTTACCCAGGCTGGAGTGCAATGGCGCGATCTCGGCTCACCGCAACCTCCGCCTCCTGGGTTCAAGCAATTCTCCTGCCTCAGCCTCCCCAGCTGGGATTACAGGCAGGTGCCACCACGCCCAGCTAATTTTCGTATTTTTAGTAGAGACGGGGTTTCACCATGTTGACCAGGATGGTCTCGATCTCTTGACCTCGTGATCCGCCCGCCTCGGCCTCCCAAAGTGCTGGGATTACAGGCGTGAGCCACCACGCCTGGCTCAGATACTTCTTTATAGCAACACAAGAGTGGACTAATACACTCCCTAAGTATGAAAGATGTATCAGAAAGAATAAATAAAACAGGAGGTCACATAATAAAAATAGGAAGTGAACTATATCAATCCTATCAGTGAATGTGAAGGGACTTAAAACTACGGAAACAGTTTCAGATTGTCTAACAAAGCCAAATAGAAAATTATGCTGTATTGAAGAAGACCATCTGAAACAAAGAGATTCAGCTAGGTTAAGAAATAAAAGGCTGACGCTGAAAAGAATTCAAATCATTTTTAGTAATCATGTTGTTGGCAGCAGTGAGTGTTGCTATCACGATTCTGAGGTTGTTATGTGAGTTGCTGTGAGGTAAAGGAAATGAGCAGTTACAGTGCTGCTGCTGGGAAGCAGAATTTTTTGTTTTTTGAGATGGAGTCTCTGTTGCTCAGGCTGGAGTGGAGTGGTGCAATCTCGG
Organism: Saimiri boliviensis; assembly: GCF_048565385.1. Taxonomy (NCBI): domain Eukaryota; kingdom Metazoa; phylum Chordata; class Mammalia; order Primates; family Cebidae; genus Saimiri; species Saimiri boliviensis. The sequence continues at coordinate 63,884,154 of NC_133464.1, read as the reverse complement.
CTCACTGAAACCTCTGCCTCCTGGGTTCAAGGGATTCTTGTGGCTTAGCCTCCCAAGTAGCTGTGTATAACATGTGTGCACCACCACAACTGGATAATTTTTGTATTTTTAATAGAGACGGGATTTCGCCATGTTGGCCAGACTGGTCTCGAACTCCTGACCTCAAGTGATTCGCCTGCCTCAGGCTCCCAAAGTGCTGGGCTTACAGGCGTGAGCCACAGTGCCCAGCCAGAAGCAGAATTTTTCATGTGAAAGAAGGAAGATACCGGTGTAAGAAGATTTGAAATAAAAACCTGGTAGCTCTGAACTGCCTTGTATCAGTTGCACAGGTATTAGCGAAGACTCTTCTGACAAAGCCTTTAGTCAGGCTCTGAGTTCTTTCTGACTAGGCCTGACCTTGGGTTTCCCTCTCTGTCCTTGTGGAAACTGGTTTGAGCAAGAATCCTGGTGAGTCTGTGTACAAACATCCCCCACCCTCGATATCTAATCATCTTGGCTTGCCTTCAGTAAGAATCCTATTGAGACTGTTGGGCCAGAAGCCCCTTTTTCTTGAAGTTTGCTCTTACTTATTTTCCATCTGCTGAGTCCTGCTCTGCCCCTTGGTTAAATCCCACTTGTTCGTGTTGGAGTCGGAGTTGAGTCCAATCTGAAGACTCTGTTGGCAGCGGTCCTTCTATCCATCACCGTGGCCTCCCGGAATAAAGTCTTTATCCATCTTCAGCAAGTGTCAGAAATGATTTTTTTTCTTTAGAAGAATTCATAGTGTATTTTATTTCTCCAAAGAAGTGATGTATTTCCTAGTTCAGTTCATTGAATGGGCCCACGAATAAGATCATGGTCTCTAAATACCATTCCCCACTAAAAGAAACAAGGATCTTTGAAGATATGGCTAATTCCACGTCTTAGGCAAGAAATGTACAAAATGATTCTGAAACATCTTCTAACCCTAGGAAATGGGGAAGCTATTTTTTTTTTTTAAAGCTGGATTGTACCAATAAGTTTAGGAGTCCATTTGAAAACATTCCTATTGGCCAGACATGATAAAACTGGGGCATCTATAAGAGTAATAATGGCAGTGGGTTGAAGCAAATGAAAAATGTGTAAATCTGCGAGTTTTTGATTACACATATTTAAAAAACTCAATTAACTTCAGAGGTGACTGGTAAGGAGAGAGAAAAACTATGTGTTTATCTCACCTTTCCTGGATGAACTGCATCTCACAACAACCAAGCAATTGATGAGGAAAGTTTCTCTTTTTAGGAGGCTGCCAGTTTATAAATGGAGACAGAATGATGGAATCAGACTACTACCATTTTGCAACAGCTAATAAAATAGTGGGTGCAGACAATAATAGTCAATGGTTACTAACATCACAAAGAAACATTCAGACATTATAGGCTTCCTTTTGGAATATACAACACCAGCATGAAATATTTCTGTCGAATAATCTTACCTCATTGTATTGAAGTCTCTGCTCCTTAGAGAAGCTCTCTCTTTATCTAAATTGAGAGGCAGCTGGGACTTTGGATTGAAGGGGAGGGCTGGAAGGGTGAGCAACGGGTAAGAGAGGAAGCAAGGCTAACCAGAATTTAAAGGACAATTTCACAAAATAAATCCTTTAAAACTTTGGATTCCTCTTTACAACACTGGTTTTGCTTTGATGAGAGCATACAGATGCATAAAGACTTCATGTCATAGTGGTTGAAAGTATGCTTTAAAGCCCAATAGTCGTAGCCTTTTGACCTTGAGCAAATCACGTATTTTCGTGAACCTGTTTCTTCATGAGAAAATGAAGGCTGATAATATCGCCCTTACAGGTTTATAAGAAGTTGATGAGATACAGAATGGAAAGTGCTTGGCACACAGTCACTCACCCAGTAGCTCCTGTGCCCGTGCCTCAAGTGGCGGAGGGCAGTATCCTTTGACATTGCTGTCACATTCAATGTGCGGAGTGCTTCAGAGTGAAATTGCCATTAGTAAACTTCAATGTTGTTGTGAATATTTGTCTTTATTTTGGTTAAGCATCTTTGAACATCCTTCCTATGCTTCAGGGGATTCTCCGCCTAATGGATCTGTGCTTCCCCAAAATCAAGGAAGAAACTCACCTTCCCAGCCTCCCTCTGCAGCTGGGGCCATGTGATCAGGCTCCACCAATCAGAGCTGCTACAAAGGACTTTGAATTCAGCAGCCAGGGAAGGAAAAGGTAGCTGCCACAGTCAGTCTCCAGTCAGCTGAGAGAGGCAGCAGTGCTAGGGCTCCTCGTGGGAGCATCTAGGCTCTGGATATGGAGGGTAAGATGCAGAACTCATGCCCAGAGGCATCGTGGTGCCCACTGCATGGGGGCGATCCTGCAGCAGGATTTAGGCCCGACTCTTGGTTGCATAAATTCAAGCCCGGTTCTCCAGCCCTCGAAAGTCCTTTCGTAAGTTTCTTTCAACTTAAATCAGGAGTAGTAGTAGTTTTGCTGACCCTTCTTTATTTCTTTTTATATAGTCCCTCTTTATTAGCCAAGATACGTATACTGCTGTAACAACCCCACATCTCTGTGATTTAAGTTAACACACCAACCAGGTGGCTCTCCTCTGAGCAGTGACTTGAGATTCAACCCCTTCTAGCTTGTAAAGCCACTGCTCTGGAAGGTCTTGGGGTTTTCTGCTTGGTTGAGTCTAGACAGTTTATGAACAAAGAGAAAAAGTGTGAAGGCTCTCATGGGAGTCAGTAGGTGCGGCCCTGAAAAATTGCATCCATCTTTCCACAGGACAAATGGGTGAAAGGTGTAGGATAGCTGTGTGCCCAAGAAGAGGAAATGACCAGCCCCACCACTGTGGCCTTGGCTAAGTCCATCCAAGCACTGCTTTCCTTGTATCAGGAAGGTCTCCCACATGGTTCACTCCAGTTCCTAACAAGGATTGAAATCTGATCATGTGGGCACCAGGACTTTGTGAAGTGTGAAGTGCTGCACTGATGTAAAAGATTATTGCACAAACATGGATATCACTTGCAGACATGCTATATCTTACAGCAAATGTTGATCAGAGTCTCTGGGTAATTATCATGTGAATGATATTTTAAACCCTAAACCATGTCAAGTAAAACAAATCCAGGCCTAGGTAAGGGGAGACTTAAAAAAAAAAAAATGAAGATTTTTGCGATAAGGGAAGGAACTATTGAAACAGGAAGAACACTCTGACCATATGACCTGAAACATCAAAGGCCAAGCAAAAGAGGGTTTTTCTTTCACAAGAAGGAGCAAACAAAGCAAGTAAGGACAGATGTGGGGACTTGGAATGGATGGTGTGATGCGACAGTTGATTAGGAAGTATCTTTTCTTGTAACCAGCTGATTCTCAGGAGGGGAAGTCAAGGAGGGGTTGTTCCTTGTTCTTTAAGCTCACGGGTGGGTCAAGATCCAGGAGCTTGTGGGGAGGGAGGAGACGATTAAAGTTTTGTCACATAAAGTCTGTGGGTATTTAGTCCATATTGGTCAGTGGGGACAAATAATTCAGCAAATTATTTGTGAGAAAGAAGAACATTCTGTAGTTTGATTGTGTCTCCCAAAGTTCATGTGTTGGAAACTTAATCTTCAGTGCAACAGTGTTGAGAGGTGGGACCTTTAAGAGGTGATTAGATCATAAGGGCTGAGCCCTTATAAACAGATTAATGTTGTTATCAAGAGATTAAGTCATTGAAGTAGTGAATTCTGGAAGAGAAAAAAAAAAAGGATGACTAGGGTTTTTCCTCTCTTGCTCACTCTTATCCTCTCTTGCCCTTCCACCTTCTGCAATGGGATGACACAGCATGAAGACCCTTGCTAGATGCTGGCACCATGCTCCTGGACTTCCTAGCTTCCAGAACTCTGAGTCAAATACATTTCTGTTCATTATAAATTACCCAGTCTGTGTTAATTTTGTTACAGCAACATAAAATGGACTACGACAAAATGGGAGTTTGGATCCGCATCTGGCCTTATCACAGATAAACAAAGTCATAAGTCCACAGGTCTTACCTAAGTCATATGGGGAAGGATGGTTCTTTGCAGCAAGCCATTTCTGCAACACAAAAGTGTGAGACTCAGGGAAAGTTCAACATCATTAACTGATAATTATATAATGACTATAATAATAGGGATGTAAGACAGAATGACATCCCTAGCTAGCCAACTAATACAGTACTTAATTTTCATTTATCCAATCCATTTTTTAATATACCATAGTGCTAAGTATTAGGGTATGCCTCCAAGGCAAACTGCATCATGTAGAGGATGATAATATCTGAGCTATGAAATAAACTGATGAATTACATTCTAGTGTTATTTAAAAAAGCCCTGGGCATTTCAGATTTTCATTCAAATAAAATATTATTTCAGCCTACTTATGGATAAGATTAGGTTGAAGTCTCTTTGATTCAATATAGATGTTTTTAGTTCACAATTTTCAATGTTTAAAACTGTGTCTAACCGAGTAAGTCTTAAAGCAACTCATCTACCATGTAAATATGTATGTACTTAGATTTCAGAGTTCATTATTTAAACTTATCTTTCAATGTGTTTTATGAACCCGTTGTTAAAGTCATTAAAGTCAGTTATTACTTATACTCAGCAGGTTTATTTCAATTCTCAGTATTTAAGCTGTTCTCACAGTTAAAATACCAAAAAGGCTTACTCAACATTATGTACCAACGGCAGGAAAAAACATTTTCATAATTGAAGTAACTTTCAATTTATGCATACAAAATACATTCAAGATCAAGAAAATGCCTCCTACTCATCCTGTGTATCACAAACAAAGGAATTTTTCTTCCCACACAGAGAGATAAAGAGGAAAGAAAAATTTCCACAGTTTTTGGAGTGGGGGTCGGGGAGACAGAATAATGGTGTCCATGGCCAGTAGTTATCAGTCACTCTGAAAATAGACACCTGTGCCTAACCTGGGCATAAGTAATGGAAGGCAGCCCAGACTCAGTTTCTCAAAGAGCAGAAAAATCCACTCTTCCTTTTCGCCAAGTGAATCACAGTTTCCCTCCTTGCATGTACCCCCCACCCAAGCAACAATGTCCTTTTACGTTTTTGTAAATATTTGGTTTGTCTCACATTTCACACGGGAAAGGAAGGTGGTAAGAGGTAAAGAGGACACATGCTAGGGATCAGCTAGTCACCAGTATCCACGGAATGCCATAATCAACTGAGGTCTGGGCTATGGTCTATCCCTGAATGCCATGAGAGGCCACTGAAAAGTAAACAGAACTTCCCTATCTTTAAACACACACATGCAACGCCCCCATCCATCCCTATTATCTTCTTCTGGCTTAATGATATTGCATTTGGGATGCATTTATTTATTTATTTTAGAGACAAAGTCTTGCTGTGTCGCTTAGGCTGGCATGCAGTGGCACCATCATAGCTCTTTGCAGCCTAAAATTCCTGGGCTGAAGCGAGCCTCCCACCTTAGCCTTCCAAAGAGCTAGGACTACAGGCATGCACAACCATGGCTGACCTGTATGGAATGTTTTTTTTAACATAATGGATTCTTGACTGAACGGTGACACTATTGGCATCTGCTATTTCCCAACCCCTCCAAAGTCTGCTTGTGAAAGATAAGTGCCACAAGTTTAATTTATCCTGCACCCTGAGGAGTCTTGATAGAAAATACAAGCCAGTATCTATTTAAGAATTGTAATATAAAATTCTTTCCCAAAGGAACTGGCAAACAGCTTCAGGAGATACGGTAATAATATCTCACATGTAGCCACTAGAAATGTCATGAAGTTATTTTGAAATTATCTCCTACCCTTTTAAACTTCAAAATGACTAAAAGAGCTTCTTGGTTGGATGGTTCATTTTAATAGGAAATCTGTCTATATTTGCCCTTTAGGAAATTCACATTCTTTGTGAACAATCAAATTCAGGGATGAACCCATTTAACACCCTCATTAGCACAATACACAGATTAATTAAGCAATCATCTCCTTAGCACTGCTTATCAGTGGTTGATAACAGGTTTACCAGTTGACTTTCTGAAGCTGAATCTGTGATGGCGAATGTCCCAGGCAGCTGGTTACTCATAGTAAAAATTTTGACAAAGCTTATTGCTGCCTTCAATTGGTCTTGATTTGTACTGACTACAATAAATTCATAAGTATTGTGCTGGAGACAGCCATGCAGAGGAAAGGAATTGGTGTTTATCATGGAAGATATGAAACAGAGCAAGAAAGAGGTTAACAGGCATCCCCAAACTACGGCCCCGTGGGCCGCATGCGGCCCCCTGAGGCCATTTATCTGGCCCCCCCGCCACACTTCAGGAAGGGGCACCTCTTTCATTGGTGGTCAGTGAGAGGAGCACAGTATGTGGCGGCCCTCCAACGGTCTGAGAGACAGTGAACTGGCCGCCTGTGTAAAAAGTTTGGGGACACCTGGGTTAACAGCTGAGGTGTGGTCACAGCCACAGATGTAAAAACTGTATTATGTTTTAATTTAAAAATAATTTTTAAATTTTTAATTATTTTGTTCTTTTTTTCCCCCATCACTACAGATGAAACTTAAATGTCATGGAAAAATAATGTACAGAGCTGAAGTCTAGGAATAAGAAAGTAAAAATTAATGAGGCCTAGGAAATTTTTAATACCTATATTTGCATCTTAATATGGAAAATATAGCTATCCTGAAAGAATGAAAGCTTGAAGTGGATTTAGCTAGAACCTGATCCATTGTAATAATTTTGTCACAAACTTCCTCTGCCTTTAGTTAGAAGAATAAATCCAAAGGAAAAAATATGCCATAAATTTTATGACATAGTAGACAAATTCTACTTCATCCACAACTTGATTTAGCAAACAGTTGAACCATTTTCAAGTGAAAAAGCTGTTTACTGGAACAGCGTGGGAGTGGGAACTAAAATCAATTAGAAATGGCTTCTGAATTCAAGTGGATTATCCTGTTCAAATAACTATATGGGAGGCTGTGAGACTAAGGCATCTCCAGTGCCCTGGGTTCCTAAGTGAACAAACTGAAACCCAACTCAGAATTGCTTTTTGAGACAGAGTTTCGCTCTGTTGCCCAGGCTGGAGGGTAAAGGTGCAATCTCAGCTGACTACAACCTCTGCCTCCTGGGTTCAAGCAATTCTCCAGCCTCAACCTCCTGAGTAGCTGGGACTACAGGCACCCGCCACCGTGCCTGGCTAATTTCATGTATTTTTAGTAGAGATGGGATTTAGCCATGTTGGCCAGGCTGGTCTTGAACTCTTGAACTCAGGTGATCCACCTGCCTCAGCCTCCCAAAGTGCTGGGATTACAGGCATGAGCCACCATGCCCAGCCTCTAACTCAGAATTTAAAAGGAAATGAAATATAGGTTCATCCAATCACAGGCAGCTGACTGGGATTTAATTACATTGTCTTGAACTTCCACTGGGGTAGTTCCAATAAGGTATTGTCAAATTTTAACCAGTCAAAACGTGTCTTCACTCAGGTTCTGCATTGGCCCTCTAGAAGCTTTCAATGCAACCACCTCAGGTGGCACCCCAACCACTTCTGCTTTGGAGCTGCCTGATTCAGGAATCACTGTTTGCTCAAATAAACTCTAAATTTTAATATGCCAATGCTTATCTTTTACCAATAATATGGAAAATAAGCTGACACCTGTACAACCCAACTAGAGTCCTAATTTAGAAGATGTGATATCGTAAAGACTGTAATAGTCCAATGTACTGTAGAGGCGTGTTACAACAGACAAAAACAAAGCGTAGAGAGAACAGTTAATTTGGTATGGGAAGAGGAAAGTTTCATTGAAAAAGTGCCATGAATATATCTGAAGAATGAACACAAACTTACTAGGTGAAGGAGGCACTGGGGAGACAGTCAGCAGGGGGGCAGTCAGTATTCAAGTGGGAGGAAGAAATAGCCGACATTTTAAAATAAACTACTAGTATGCCGGGCACTGTGCCCTACACTGGACAAGAAGGTGGATAAGACGCAATACCTAAGATACTCAAGAGTCTCACAGAAGACAAGCAAGCACATGGAGCCGTGAAGGTCTATTGGGTGCAGGAAGCAGATAAGTTATCCTGAGAGGAAGTTGTGGTTAGAAGGTCCATTTTGGGGTGAGATTGTGCAGGGTGATGTGTTTAGACTTTGTTTCATAGAAAACATGAAACATCCAGGCTATTAAGCAAAGGAGTGACAGAGAAAGTCATGGAAACTTAAGATACAACCCAACCTCCTTGCTTTCTAAATTGGGGGAAAGTTGACAACTCACAGAGGTTGATTGCCTTAAGTGTATATAACTTGACAGTGGCAGGGCTGCAGCCCAAAACTGGGTCGATCATATGTGTATTTTCAGATAATTTAGAGAGATTATTCTGGGTGCAGGGTAGAGAATGAATTAGGAAGAAGGGGCTGAAGGTGTCCAAGTAGTAAGCCACAGCTAAGAGGCTGCTGAATGGTCCAGATGAAGAAATAATGAGCTCGCTTTATCTATCTTCTATCCATCTATATTTTCAGTATTAACTGCTGTTTTTGTATCATTTTGGTGCCCTTTATTAGTCTCCAAACTCAATGTACTTTACAATCAGAATTATTATTCATATTCATTTCATACAATTCTAGTGCTTTTTATTACACTTCAGGGATCAGAAATAACGTGTAATTCCCTGCTTCCTGCCTGCATGTGCTAAGGAGGTATCCTGTTAAAATGGAAGGGCATTTTGCCCCAACTTGTCATGCAAAGATGAACTACTGTTGGGTTAAATTGACTGTAGATAGATTGTTGTCGTACAGTTAAAGGCAACTGAATGCAATTTATAATGCGTAAGAAAAATCTCATTTTGGGAATGTTTAAAAGAAAGTAATGCAAACCTATACTTGAACTGTGGCTGTGGGAATATACGAATTGGAGAAGTGACAGCACCAGAAGCTGATTGTATTAGTTTGCTAGAACTTCCCTCACAAGATACCATGGACAAGGTGGCTTAAATAACAGAAATTGATTTTCTCACAGTTCTGGAGGCTGGTCCAAGATCCAGGTCTCAGCGGGTTGGTTTCTTCCGGGTCGCTCTCCTGGGCTTGCAGGTAGCAGCCCTCTTGCTGCTGCTGCTTCACATGCTTAGCCCTTGGTGCACAGTGTGCCCCTCGTTCTCTCTTCCTTTTCTTATTAGGACACCAGTCACATTCACTAGCATCCACACGAATGGGCTCCTTTTAACTTCATCACTTCTTCAAAGACTGTCTCCAAATACAGTTACTTTCTGAGATAAGGGTTAGGACTTCAACATATGAATCTGGGGGGCACAAGTCAGCCCATACTACTTCTCTACAAAAAAACTGGTAAGATGGAAATGATGGTCACAGATATCTTACGTTATATACTACTTCACAGTTCACACAGTAATTTTTGTGTTTATCTCATTTAATCTGAGTAGACTTTTGTTATTTGACTCAGTTTTCTTGGATATAGAATTTTGCCACCAGTTAGTTTATATAGGGTGACTGAGGGATGCACAATGGGAGATGCTTACGTTATATAGTCCAGGAGTCTTCAGGTCCCAGCTATCCTTCAGATTCAGTTTATTTTAAAGCATTTACATAAACAGACAAATGTAAAAAAAAAAGTGTGATTTAAATGTCATATCCTGGCTGGGTGTGGTGGTTCGCGCCTGCAGTCCCAGCACTCTGGGAAACTGAGGCAGACGGATCACCTGAGGTCAGGAGTTCGAGACCAGCCTGACCAACATGGCAAAACCCTATCTCTACTAAAAATACAAAAGTTAGCCTGGCGTGGTGGTGGGCGACTGTAGCTGTAGTCATAGCTACTCGGGAGACTGAGGTGGGAGAATCACTTGAACCTGGGAGGTGGAGGTTGCAGAGAGCCGAGATCCCGCCACTGCACTCTAGCGTGGGTGCAAGACTCTGTCTCAAAAAAAAAAAAAAAAAAAAAAAAAGTCATATTTCTTACCTTTTCTGATGATGGAACAAAATCCAGTTTAAAAAAAAAGTCATATTCCTTACCTTTTCCAATGAAGGAACAAATCCAGTAATCCAATTAAAAAAAAAAAAAAAGAACCAAAAATTAAGCTAAAGAAGGACTGACTGGGGTTAGAGGATCCAAGACAGCCAATTCACAGCCAATTCACATGTTGGCAGGAGGACTTGGCATCCTACCACATGAACTCCTCAGGGTAGTTTGAAATGGGTTCATGCCCTAGAATCTGGGCATTTCCCAAAATGAATATTCCAAGAAACTAGCCACCACCTAGGCTCACAAGCCACATACTTTCACCTCTACCATATTCTACTTACTAGAAGTTGGTCAAGTTCAGTCTGTATTCAAGGAGAGGGGCCCTTAATTTTACACACACACACATTCTCTTTTCTCCCCACGACCCCCCCACTGTTAGGATCGGCAGAAAATCCTAGCCCAGAAATCTTACCCTACATTAAAATTTGTCTGTGATGCAGACGGGTTTGAGAAACATTAGAGGATTTCCTTAGTCAAAATATGTCCTATTCCTCTTGCTACTAAACAGAGACCTTTTCCTACCCTGTACTCTACATGGTGCTCTCAGCTTCTGACAAGTAAGCGAACACATCTTTGATACGTCTCTGAGCTATATCACATGTCAGCTCTCTGTTTAAATCCTAAGATTCTCTGCTACCTGCTTATTTGATGGATGAGGAAGCTAAAGTACAGTGGCTTGCTCAGGGTCACACAGCCAGTTTGTGGCAGAATTAGAATCAGAACTCGTTGTTCCGGGTTCTGAAATACTATTTAGTCTTACGAAGTTATCTTACATAACTGGTACCATTGTTTCTCCTTACTTATGTTTCTCCTGAAGTTATGGAAGATACTGTGGTTGGTTGGCAAAGTTGACACCTATAATCCAATCCTCATCCCTTCTGGTCATTTCTAATAAGGGGGCTAGAAAATGGAAGTGCCCAATTTGCCAGCCTCCTTTGCTTTTAGAGGTAGTCATGTGATACAGTTATTGTACAGGAAATGTGACTAAAGACAGAATATGATTCCCACCTACCAGGATAACATCAAATATGTAACCTTTATTTCATAAATCACATTTATGTGTTTGGTCTATATTGATACCATAATCCCAAGTATTAATCCATTAACACTGGGTTCATCTAAGAATGCATCCTGATGGAACTATACAAGCTGCTGATTAAAGTGTCCACTGGATTGAGTTTTAGCTTGGAAAGAACTTGAGCAGAAACAAGCTGCATAAATCTTTTTTCTATAAATTGTATACAAGCAACGAAAAGACTAAAAATCTCCATAAAGTTTATTTTTAGTGAATCTAGGAGATAAGATATAATCTTCAGATGTCAAAATAGACATAAGGGCTTCCCAAACAGCTGAATTTAGCAGAAGCAGTGTGAGGAGGAAGTGAAAGGACGAAGTGCAGCAAGAGTTGAGAGGGATCAGGTAGTAGCAGATCTCAGGGCTCCCCTTGAAAGGCAAAAGCTATGTCCCTTGTTTCTAACAATCAGGAGCACGGAAGAGCAAATTGGCTGTGGAGGCCCTCCTGGACCTGGTCTGGTTCAGGGAAGGAGAGGGGGAAGGGCCACCTGAACAAGCAATCACAAGGAGCCCATTTACATGAGGCAGCATGCTTCTGTGACATCAGCAGAAAAGATGAAGCATGTGTGTGAAGTCTGGAAGGCCATCATGGCTAATTTCCTGCAAACAACAGTATTACAAGCCATTCAGTATTGAGTAATTAAGAAAAAAGCAACTGCCATAAGATGGATACAAAGATACCATTAAAAAAAAAAAAAAAAAAAAACAGCCAGGCGCGGTGGCTCAAGCCTGTAATCCCAGCACTTTGGGAGGCCGAGGCGGGTGGATCATGAGGTCAAGAGATCGAGACCATCCTGGTCAACATGGTGAAACCCCGTCTCTACTAAAAATACAAAAATTAGCTGGGCATGGTGGCGCGTGCCTGTAATCCCAGCTACTCAGGAGGCTGAGGCAGGAGAATTGCCTGAACCCAGGAGGCAGAGGTTGCGGTGAGCCGAGATCGCGCCATTGCACTCCAGCCTGGGCAACAAGAGCGAAACTGCGTCTCAAAAAGAAAAGAAAAAAAAAAAAAAAAAACGAAGAGAAATGAGCAAAAATTAACAGATCAATAATATTCACCATCTGAAAAATTTTGCAGAACAGATGAGTAATGTTCTGCATCATTTTGCCATGAACAGGCTGGCCATGGTGGCTCACACCTGTAATCCTAACATTTTGGGAGGATGAGGCAAGTATTGTTTGAGGCCAGGAGTTTGAGACCAGCCTGAGCAACACAGGGAGAACTTGCCTGTACAAAAAAGTCAAAACAAAAAAATTAGCTGGGTGTGGTGGCATATGCCTGTGTTCCCAGCTGCTTGGAAGGCTGAAGTGGGAAGACTGCTGAGCCTGGGAGGTGGAGGCTGTAGTGAGCCACGATCATGCCACTGTACTCCAGCCTAGGTAACAGAGACACTGTCTCAAGAAAAAAAATTCAACATGAATATTAAAATCTAGTGATTCAATTGCCTCCATGAAGAAAGTCCACAAAACAAAAATCAAGAAGGAAGAGATGATGAAATAACAGAAAGAAAAAATATAAGCTCAGGAAAAGAGTTATAGGAAAAAAAAAAAAAAACTGTGGGAAACCAAATGAGATATAGGTAATAAAATGGAGAAATACTAATGCAATGAAATGGAAGTAAAGAAAAAAAATCGACTGTTCTGGTAATGATAGACTAGGTGATTCAGAATAACCTCACACTAAAAACTGGAGAAGTTGGACAAAACATTTATTTTAAAAACTCTGCTTGAACACTGAAAAGCCAGTAAGATGATGAAAAATTCCTGGGCCAAAATTCAGGAGATATATATCCAGGAGCGAACCTGACACGTGGGGTCAATTTTGCCTAGGTGCCATTTAAAAATCTCGAAAAGAGACTGAGAAACTGATCACAAGTGTGATGTCCTCTTGGGGAAAGCAGATAACATTGGCACACCGGCTTCACCAATGGAGGTTCTTATAAGCCCTTGCACTTTGGATCTAGACCCCAAAGGCTGAACCCGGCAATAACAGTGAGCTAAAAGTGCCCATGCAGAAAGTGCAGCCAAGACGCAGGTCATCTGGGGGACGCAGATCATCTTAGTTCCTAAAACTGGATTGAGATGTTTTCAGTTTGACAGTGACCCCAGGCAGCTGACAGAAGCAAACAAAACTTGCGTCTGGACAACAGCATCTTAGACCTCAACATTTTTTCTAGAAACAATTTTGCCAACAGGATTTTGGCATATAGTTAAAGATAACCAGGCCTAAGAGTGGAGAAGAAAACATCAAAAAGAGCCAACAGAAACAATAGAAAACAGATTCTGAATTGGCATATAAATATTAGAATTGTCATACGTAAACACAGAAGTTAATTAACAAGTATAAAACTTGGACATTTTGAGCAATAATGAATTATAACCCATAAAAGTCCATGAATTCATACTAACATAAATAAATGAATAAAGGAGAAATAAATGGGTAAGGGAATTCCAGTAAGTACAGAAGAAACAATGGAATTAGAAAATCAGCATTTGGCAAGCACTATAGGAATACATATGAAATACACAGGGATAACTGATTAACATTAACATTGTTTTCTCTTGATGTTTACATGGTGTTATCTTTTTTCCATCCTTTCACTTTTTTTTTTTTTTTTTTTTTTGAGACAGAGTTTCGCTCTTGTTACCCAGGCTGGAGTGCAATGGCGGGATCTTGGCTCACCGCAACCTCCGCCTCCTGGGTTCAGGCAATTCTCCTGCCTCAGCCTCCTGAGTAGCTGGGATTACAGGCACGTGCCACCATGCCCAGCTAATTTTTTGTATTTTTAGTAGAGACGGGGTTTCACCATGTTGACCAGGATGGTCTCGATCTCTCGACCTTGTGATCCACCCGCCTCGGCCTCCCAAAGTGCTGGGATTACAGGCTTGAGCCACCGCGCCCGGCCCATCCTTTCACTTTTAAAGCTCCCTATGTTTTAGGTCAATCTCATAAGCAACATGTAGTTGCTTTTCTGCAGTTTGATAACTTTTGTCTTTTAATTGCATACTGAATCTGTTTTCATTTAGCATAATTTGTGAATACATTTGGGTTTATATCCATGTGTTTTCTATGTCTCACTGGTCTATATTGCTTTTTCTCTTCTGCTTGCCTATTTTGAAGTGACTGAATGTCTTTTTCCTTTTATTATTCCCTATTACTTTTGCTTTCAAATTCTAAACTTCAATTATCTGAGCACCAGTAATTTCTGTCCTATTTCCACATTACCTGACTACTTGTTTAGCCATTAACATTTATTCTGAAAGGAAATATTGTATTGCCACAGTAAACTAACACAATCAGTCCCACTTGCCATGGAAAGTAACTAGAACATTAAATATAAAAGTTTTAACAGAAGAATTTGTTTTATACCCTACTGTGGGAAACACGTTTCACAAGGTTTTGCCAAGATACATACCTACACCACCCCAAATGGTAGCCACTAACAGCTATTTAAAAGTAATGACAAACAAAAATTTAAAACTCAGTTTCTCAGTCACACTGGCTACATTTCAAGTGTTTAATACAAGCCACACGAGGCTTGTACTGGTCATGGTTTTTTGGGCAGCACACTTAAAGAACATTTCCATCATTGTAGAACATTCTGCTGAACAGCACTGCTCTGGACCTTCTCTCTAGCAACCCCCACCCGCTCCACCCAATGCTGAGCCACACTAGTATTCCCGTCTTGGAATTCACCAAAGCTTTTTCCCTAAGGCTTTTGCATATTCCCATCCTTCTGCCTAAAACAGTCCTCCCTCCGTTTGTTCTTTGCTAGCTTTTTTCTTTTCTTTTCTTTTCTTTTTTTTTGAGATGGAGTTTCGCTCGTTACCCAGGCTGGAGTGCAATGGCGCAATCTCGGCTCACCGCAACCTCCGCCTCCTGGGTTCAGGCAATTCTCCTGCCTCAGCCTCCTGAGTAGCTGGGATTACAGGCACATGCCACCATGCCCAGCTAATATTTTTGTATTTTTAGTAGAGACGGGGTTTCACCATGTTGACCAGGATGTTCTCGATTTCTTGACCTTGTGATCCACCCGCCTTGGCCTCCCAAAGTGCTGGGATTACAGGTGTGAGCCACTGCGCCTGGCCAGCTTTTCTTTTTTTAAAACTCATACATAAGACCTTCTTGGTAATCTGAAGTAGTAACCAACGCCCAGTTGCTACACTTATTTCTCATCTCAGCCATTTGGTTTGTTCTTTCATTGCAGTCACTGCAATTTACATTTTATTCATATCTGTTTACTTCCCATCTTTACCTAAGCTACTCCAATTGTACATTGACTTATACATGAATTATAACCCATGAAATAAAATAGAAATCTATGAGTCCATAGTGACATAAATAAATGAAAAGAGGGAAAATAAATGGATAAGGGAATTCCAGTAAGTGCAGAAGAAACAATGGAATTAGAAAGTCAACATTGTCACTACAGCAATACATATGAAATACGAAGGGATAACTGATTAACGTTAGTTAATGTTAGATTAATCAGTTAAATGACAATTGTACATTGTAGTAGCTTAGGTAAAGATGGGAAGGAAACAGACATGAATAAAATGTAAACTGCATAGTTACATAACCTATAATGTGATAGGTTATATTTCTATCACAGTATAACCAGATGGTGGCTAATGGCTGTAATCTGAACACTTTGGGAGACTGAGATGGAAGGACTGCTTAAGGTCAAAAGTTTGAGATCATCAGGGCAACATAGCAAGATCTTTTTTTTTTTTTTTTTTTTTTTTACTTTTTTGAAACAGGGTCTCATTCTGTTGCCTAGGCTGGAGTGGAGTGGCATCATCACAGCTCGGTGCAGCCTCAACCTCTTGGGCTCAAGCAATCCTCCTACCTCAGCCTCCCCATGTAGCTAAAACTACAGACATGTACCACCACACTTGGCTAATTTCTGTATTTTTTTAATAGAGATGGTGTCCCACTTTGTTGCCCAGGCTGGTTTTGAACTCCTGGGCTCAAGTATTCCCCCACCTTGGCCTACCAAAGTGTTAGAATTACAGGCATGAACCATGATGCCCAGCTGCAAGATACTACCTTTACACTTAAAAAAAAAAAAAATAGCCAGTTATGATGATGCATACCTGTAGTCCCAGCTACTTGGGAGGCTGAGATGGGAGGATCTCTTGAGCCCTGGAGTTGGAGGCTAAAGTGAGGTATGATCCTGCCATTGCACTCCTGCCTGGGGGGGTCAGAGAAATACCCTGCCTCTGAAAAAAAAAGAAGGGCTGACCATGATTGTTCATGCCTGTAATCCCAGCACTTTCAGAAGCCAAGGCAGGAGGATGGCTTTGAGGCCAGAAGTTTGAGACCAGCCTAGGCAAGATCCCATCTCTACCAAAAAAAAATTGAAAAAAAAAAAAAAAAATCTGAAAGAAACAGCTCAATGAAGTTGAGAAATTATGTTTACAGATCCAGGGAGAAAGTTATTTAATAAAAGTATTTCACCATTTAAACTATGGACTCCCCAGAATGTCATTGCATTCAAAATACTCAAATAGAAAGATCAACAAAATTAATGAATAAAGAAATTTATTAGAGATTATTAAAGAAAAATGATAAAATAAGGTTAAGTCCTAGATCATATTTAAATACAATATTTGGAAATATGGCTATGTAATTTATGTAGGAAAATCAGTAAAAGGGAATATCCTTAAAAGCAGGAGAGGTTCATATAACTTTTTAAAATATCAAGTTGAGGTGTAAAAGCATCATCAACAATAGCACGTACCTTATTTTTACACAATTGGACAGTGAGGAGCAAAGTGGGATATTCTACCAATGCCACAGATTTTCAAGTTAATAAGTCATAAATCCTAACGTAGTCATGGGCTAGCTGGGGAAGACAACCTGCAATTACTGGTCAGAGAGAAGTGAAGTGAAAGGTCAGATTTTTCAGCATATAAAGTTACTAGTTAACATGCTTACAAAACTTTGTTAAATGAAGTTTATTGTCAGTAGACCCTTTACTAAGTGGTGAGGATAGCTGCCCAAATCATCAAACAGCTAATTATGTGTTAACTCTCATTTATTTTGGATTGCAGGGATACTCTTGCCCTTTATCTAGACAATTCCTTATTACCAGCAGCTGGAATCCAGCTGTGCAATTATGGCAACTGGACAGACTTGAGCCATCAGTTGTAAGATAGATGACCTTTAACTGCCACTAGCAAACAATTTACAGACTGGAAGACTGTTTACAGGAATACTAGTTTAACTGAGACTTTAATTATGGTCCAAGAGCTTTTATAAAAAATGCAATTAAAAATTTTGCTTTAGAAAAATTTTATAGGTATATGTCACTAATACTGAGAATGGCTGAATTAAAAGAAATTGAACTTAACCATACATTTCCACTGGAAACATAAAGCTCTGAATGCTGTGACTGAGTAACCAAAGGAATAGTTCTAAATATTCTTTAGCAACATAGCAAAGATTTCAAACTGAAAGACAACAGTTTTCACTGAATGACAGATTTAACTACACAGTTTTCATTCTATAAATAAATAGCTTTATAAAGTTTATAAATAAAGTTATTTATTTATAAAGTTATTTATTTATAGAATGAAATATCCCTGAAGTCAGTGGACAAATGGAAAAACCATTATTTGTGTCATATTCCACAATTCTGAGAACTAGAATTAGAAATTTTAGGACTTTAGGCCGGGCGCGGTGGCTCAAGCCTGTAATCCCAGCACTTTGGGAGGCCGAGGCGGGTGGATCACGAGGTCAAGAGATCGAGACCATCCTGGTCAACATGGTGAAACCCCGTCTCTACTAAAAATACTGAAAATTAGCTGGGCATGGTGGCGTGTGCCTGTAATCCCAGCTACTTGGGAGGCTGAGGCAGAAGAATTGCCTGAACCCAGGAGGCGGAGGTTGCGGTGAGCCGAGATCGCGCCATTGCACTCCAGCCTGGGCAACAAGAGCGAAACTCCATCTCAAAAAAACAAAAGAAATTTTAGGACTTTAAATCTTTGTGCTACAGAGAACAGTATTATCCACTAAAATCAGGGAGTGGCTTCCTAAAGGGTATTCATTCTCTGAGGTCATTTTTTTTTTTCGTTTTTCTTTATTCAAAACACTTAGTAAAGGAAAAGGACACAAGGAAATTCTAATTAATTTTTTCTCCTGCTCTGTTTTCAAGTATACATGCTCTCAAAGTCATCTGAAAATAAGACCACTTTCTTTGGTGGGTAAGTATCTTGGATAAATTAACTGTATAACATGTTTCTTGAACAGAAACTTTACACCACTGTCATTATGTTACCTATAGAGACAAAACTGCTAACACAAGTAATGTAGGCTTACAATTACAACAAAAACCTGTGAGAGGGCATGATAAAATTCAAATTTTGATTGGCTTCTTTTATTATTATCACTACTACTGTCTGCCCACAATTTCTGTGGCCAGAGTCCATTTCAAATCCTTCTAAGAGTCCACTTCATGAGTTAAACATATACAAACAGAACAAATTACATACTGTAATTTTTAAAAGTAAATCTGTTTTACATAGTACAGCTAGAGGCAGTTTAATATAATAAAAAATTATAGCTCTAACAAATATGATAGTAGACTATTAAACCTCAGGTTACATTAGATTTGTTAACTCTTGGTTTGCTTTGAGTATTTTTTTTTCTTCAAAAGCCACATTTTAAGATGCCTTAAGTATTAACGAGCTATATTTGAAGTACATCAACTCTGTTTAAAGCAATCCAACAATAAGGACACAAGCAGTAAAATATCTGAAGCATGAAACTGTAATGTTGATCAATAATGTTTTAGAACATCAGGAATAAGATTAATGAAGAGCAAAGTAAATCTAAAACAAGGAAAGGGAAGTTACATTTATTAAAAATAAAAATAGTACACAGTCTCTGATAACAAAAAAAAGCATTTAGTCAAAAGACATCTAACATACATTGTAACAATGCATACATATTAATTTTTTTTACAAAAAAAGACCCATGAAATAATTTTTAAAAGACTTTCAAAAGGAAAAAAATATTTTGGCTCCTTTCTGCTACAGATTCACCTACAAACGCAACATGCTAGCTATACTAGCTTTCCCTTTCACATGGTTTGTACAACGCGGGATTATGCCATGTGAGCAATTACTTTGATGAACACATTGTTTTTGAATAAAACTGTTGCTTCTGTATGGATGATCCAGCATAAATCACTTGTTCAATTTCACAAAAATATTCATAGGCTGGAAGAGCAGTGACAACCGTTTTCCAAAATCTTCAGTTTTAACAAAAGGCGCATAATAAACTACTAAATCTAGATGTTTTCACATTATTTTGCATGAGTGTCAAATACTATGTAAAAATTAATGTAAAATCTTAAGTTAGCCAAAACTAGTGTCTCTAAAGATCAAAATTCTTCACTCTGTTAGCGTGGCTGATATATCTTTTCTGCCTTTGTCACTAATAATGCTTGTCAAACCAAAGAACTTTGCTGACGGAAGACAGTAACAAAAATACCATATTGAACTTCAGTCTTAAGACACACACAGTTCCTGTTGGATACTGGACTGTGAAAGTTTATTATCTTCAGTCTTTTCATGTCCCAGGGCATGGCAAGTAGTCTTCCGCTTAAATAACCGAAGACTCAATCGTAATAATTCATTATCTACCATTGGAGCATTTGTGTATGCTTGTTTTACTGTGCCCTATTAAAAGAAACAAAAACAAATTTTTAAAAAAGATGTACATTATTAGTTGACAGTAGGAAAGATGGGCAGGTTAACCTGTATCCAAAATATCAAAGTTGTAAGAGTATTTAATTTTGGATATTAAATTAGCTTCATTGGATTTCAAAGCAAAATTAGAAAATGTATTGTTTGAAAATAAACTTTTAGAGGGCACCTAGTCTAACCTCTTGCTTAAAGTAGGAATCCTCTCAACAATTTCTAACAGGTAACCAGTTTTTACTTCATCATTTCCAATTTCAAAACAAACAAAAAACACTGCACATTTTACTATTGAATGGCATTATTTCTTCCATGTGATGAAATAAAAGCTCTTCTATGGAGCTACACTGTTAATTCAATCTTACTTTTACTTGACAATCCTTCAGTTCTGCGAAGATAAGTGTCATGACTTCCTTCCTCACATTGTTTTTCCTTCTGTAAGCCAAACATTCTATATTCCTTACCAATCTTTTAATGTCCCATAAAAAGTGAGCTCAAGAATTGAATAAATCCTTTAGAAGACAGCTAATCATGTAGTATACTGAATAACTACTATCCCCCTTATACTAAAATGTATATCTATATTATTGTGACTTAAAGTTACATTAGCATTTTTTGGAAAGTTATTGTCATAGAGGATGGATCAGGGAATGTTACAAAATAAAAAACAAAGAAAAGTGCATATTGAAATGGGGCGGGGGGCGGGCAAAGGAGAATGACTGTAGTAATTCTGTCAAAAATAATCTTGAGTCAGACCTTTAAGTGAGGCAAACTTGATGATACAGTTCAGATGTGTTTAAATAGTCTCCTATTCCCTGTATCTGTTTCCATTTTAATCTTTGGAGATAAACTCATTCTCCTCTTTTGAAAAATTTAATTCCTGCCCCCACCTCCCCTGGCCCTAAATCTGAGTGTTTTTCTTTAATGAAGTTACGTTTTCTTCAGCAATGTTATATAGCCAAAGATAATTCTGTTTTCCTAATTGCCCCCCCAAGTAAAAAGCTAGTGAAGTTAACCATTTTATCATTACTCTAAACTTGCTTAAGCAAAGAATCACACCAACTCTCTTTTGTCATACAGGTTGAGTACTCCTTAACCGCAATGCTTTGGATCAGAACAGAAATGTTTCAGATTTTGAAATTTTGTTGGATTCTGGAATATCTGCATTACATTTACTTACCCAGTTGAGCATCCTTATCTGAAAATCCAAAATCTGAAATACTTCAAAGAGCATTTCCTTTGAGGGTCATGCTCAGCAAGTTTCAGATTAGGGATACTCGATCTGTACTGCCTATATCCACCCATCCACCACCCCAAATAATAAATTCCAGTTTCTTAACTTTAAAAAATCTAAAATGTTTTCATCTTGGGTTTACCAGATCTCATTAACAGATTTCTTCCAAATCTAATTTCTATTTATCTTATTTCTCAATGTCTTTATTCTTCTCAAATGCTTATAATCACTTTTATTTCCCTTTCTTCCAACTTTGTACATTCTCATAAATACTACTTCCATAAATATCCACAACACTCTAAGACATTTTTCCCTTAAGTTTCAATTTAAATACATTTTTGTAATATGTTTGCTTGTTGAAAGAAGCTTTTCACAAATAAAAAACATTTAACAGAAATAGAATATTTTAAACTTTCATTATTAACACCAATATTCATTAATAGTATTGAAGTAAAATAAAGCGTATTATAAATTTTAATGGCATTCTTCCTTTTACATGTGTAAAAGATTAGGAAACCAAACTGATAAAAACATGCAATCTCAATTTAAAGCAATCAAATGAACAATAGGCCATCCACACTATTCACTTTGTATTTTTTCCGAGGAAATAACAGTACCTTCTCATTTTTAACAAGCTGCTTTCGAATTGCAGAATCCCGTCTGAAGCATAATGCCTTACAACATGGCCCAAGATTACTAAGAAGACTTGCTCTTTCTTCTTTTCGTAGTAATGCAGCCATATTGAGAGCCCCCAATTCATGTTCAAAAAGATTGTCTCCATCTTTCAACAAAAATAAACATGCATTAAGTTTTACTAAGATAGAAAAGGATTATCAACTACTTAACTGAATATTCTACAAATTCTATACTTTATCGAAGTTAGCACATTGGTAGAAATTATTTCATATTAAAGGCAATACATTCTCTGTGAAGAACCTTCAACATCTAGTTATGTTGGTAGTCTCAAACAAGAATAAATATTCTGATAACCACTTTAAATTTATTTAAAATATAAGAAAAGCAGATTGCAGATCTGGAGGTAGAGCCCAGGGAATGTCTGTTTTAATTAAATTAATTAATTAATTAATTAATTGAGACAAAGCATCTCTCTGTTGCCCAGGCTGGAGTGCAGTGGCACGATCTCGGCTCACTGCAACCTCCGCCTCCCTGGTTCAAGTGATTCTCCTGCCTTAGCCTCCAGAGTAGTTGGGATTACAGGTGTGTGCCACTATGCCTGGCCTCAAACTCCTGATCTCAACTGATCTGCCTGCCTCGGCCTCCCAAAGTGCTAGGATTATAGGCATGAGACACTGCCCCCTACCCCAGGGAATTTTTTAAAGAACATTTTTAAAGGATGTTTTAAAGAAATGTTCAAGTTAAGAATCACTGAAGTCTAATTCAATATACTGCTTACTACCAACTACTACTTAGAGTTCTAGATGTCAAGACTTTATTATAGGAAGACTCAAATGTTTTAACAATATTCAAGTCTGTGACGTCTAAAAAATTAGTTAAAAAAGTGATTAAGTGTTAGTCAGACAACCTGCAAACTGTGTCCTAGATTTGGTCACCATAAAAACGTTGGACAATGTATTAAATTAAAATCATTTAGGTTTAAGTCACAACATGCAAGGTAGGGGAGAAAATACTGAATATAGAAAAAACCCCCAGAAGAACTAAGGAAAGATATGATAAAATATAAAGAAGTTGTGTTAAAAATAGACACAAAGTCAAAATAACAGAACAGGACCAGTCAGTAATCCAAATAAATAACAGTCAGCCAAGTGTACGAAAGACAGCAGGTCTATTCATACAACATGATCAAGCAGATTACTTTTAGAACCCACAAAGAAAAGCAGTAAACGCCTGGGTAAAAATAAAAGACATATTTTACTGAGAACAAAATAGAGCTCCATTACAGAGTTAATTTCAATTTTCTGGGTTGCAAGTGTAATTATCGAAATTAGATAATTAACAAGAAACCAGTCTTATGTAACACATCTAGTCAATAGGTAAGTAATGAAAGAAAGGTGTAAATATACAGAAAAGCTCAAAACTAGTTCTCAAACAGTGTAGTCTATCAGAATCAGCAGAGGAGCTTTTTAAAAAACATTCCCTGGGCTCTACCACCAGCTTTACAAAACCAGAATCGCCATAGTTGGATTAGAATAACTTAAGGGAAAAAAATGGCAGTTTTCAGATGATTCAGATATACCCATGTTTGTACCAACCAATGATATAGTCATATATGCACATGCAAAACAAAAACAAAAACATAAACTGCCATTCCACCACAGATATAAAAGAAATGCATCGAGCCTATGCCCTTTCTTGAAAATTGTTCATTAGCACAAATTCCTGTTTATTGGCATCCTTATTTTTGGCTTTCAAAACAATAAATTACAAAACACATACGTGCAAATCTCCTCAGGGAGTATATAACATGTCTAAATTTCCATTATCTTCATAGTTTTGGACTGAGCAGCACAAAATTACTCAAGAAATTAACTAAATACATTCTTGAGAAGTAAAATAAAGGAACCAAAATAACTGGAAAAGTTTAGCTCAAAAGAACTTAACCAACAGAGAGTAGAAGGATAGTTAGTAGAGTCTGGGAAGGATAGCGGGGGTCGGGAGTTGGGGGGACAGTTAATGGGTCCAGAAAAAAAACAAAAACAAAAACAAATAACACTTAGTATTTGATAATACAAGAGGGTGACTATACTATCCTGCTGTAGAAACTGTTATTGTCAATAACAATTGTGCATTTAAAAATAACTAAAAGAGTAACTTGATTATAACACAAAGGATAAATGCTTGAGGGGATGGATACTCCATTTTCCATGACATGATTATTAACACATTGCATGCCTGTATCAAAGTATCTCATGTACCACAAAAATATATATACCTACTACGTACCCACAAAAATCAAAAACTTAAAAAAAGAACCATAGTGCAATTAGAAAACTTAGACAAAAGCAATTTCAATTTTAGTACACTTAAAGTTTTCTGTTTTACGCTTTAGTTGTTTCTTTTAAAAATTATATATGAAGTGTGATTATGTTTTCTTTTGTGTTGGTACACTTGAATAGACCAAATGGAATAGAAAAATCAGTATTCATATTTCATAACTATTTACTGAGTATCTACTATGTATGTTGAGCACTTTCCTGGGCAATAGCAGAAAATATAGATACATAATTAGACCCTGAATATGGCAATAAAAAGATAAAGTCCTTATTCAAGATGATACAACAGTTCTCTATATACAACCACCATAGCAGCAAACAACAGAAAAGGTCTGATTGTTAAGCAAACATCATCCCACACTTTACAGTGTTTATTTTCATTGTTTAAGTAATCATTAAGGGCCAAACTGTATTATAGGCATAGCAAACAAAATCAAACTAGATTTAACTTGAAATGGCACTTAGCAAAAGTCACAGAAACAAATAGCTTTAGAAGTAGGTAAGATTTTAGGGGTTTCATTCCATTACTTTACAAATAAAATTGAGGCCCACAGGAGTGATTTGCTTAAGGCCACAAAACCAACTAAACAAGAGAGAAAGAGTAGGGAAAGAACAAAGTCAAGAATTTTGATATTTGAACTTCTTAGTTGATAGTTTTTTGTTTTTTTTTTGAGACAGGGTCTTGCTCTGCCACCTAGGTTGGAGTGTGTTGGCACAATCACGGCTCACTGCAGTCTCAATTTCCCAGTCATTTTTCAGGTAAATACACTTTCACAATTATAATTTATATGTATTTTGTTCATGCATATTCTAGGTTTATTGGGCCATATTAAAATTAAAAAATTTACTGCTTATGCTAATAGGTGAAAGGAAGGACATAAATTCATAAAGCTCATAAAACAATTTTTCCAATTTTATATTAGTAAAAAATTTAATAATACCTCAACTTTTATGCCCAGGGACACAACATAAAATTGTTAATTAATGTTGTTGCTTTCACCTTTTACCTCTTTTTCCTTCTTTTTACCATCTACTCGTTCCTCCCCACTAATAAAGTATTAGTAAGTTGCAAAATAAACTAAGGAAGGTACTAGATGAGAAAGAAATAGCAAAAACCAAAACCAAAACCAAACAACTCCCACCACCAGAATCCATAAACTAGATAATCTGGAATAACTGAAAATTGTTGCAGTAAGGTCAAAAATCAATGTGATAAGATATTTTTCAAAGCAGTAGCAGTTAATAGTTATTGGGTATTACTACATGGCACGAACTGTTCTAAGTGTTTTGCCTGTGGTCATTTGCTCCTAATGACCATAGAAGTTGGTGGTGAGTATTCCTGACTTAAAGATGGTGACGTGAACACAGAGATTAAGTAATAGCTAGTAAGTGCTGTGCCTATTGAAATTCAGATAATCTGGTCTTACAGGCCAAGCTCTTAACCACTTTGTTGAAGATTCAACCTATACACCTGCATTTGGGTAGATGTCTAGGGGGAAGGGTTGCCAAGATACCCAATTTCTTTAGACATGAAAAATATGTAGTCCATTTTTCCTGGCTCTGCTTCATTTAGCCAAGGGTAAACCACTGAGCACTCTTATATTTGAACTTCTTGGTTAATAATTTTTTTTTAAGACAAGGTCTTGCTTTGTCACCTAGGTTGGAGTACGGTGGCACAATTATGCCTCACTGCAGCCTTAATTTCCTGGGCTTGAGCAATCCTGCTGCCTCAAACTCCCTGAGTAGCTGCAACTACATGCAAAACCATGCCTGGTCTGTTAATAAGTAATTTTAATACAAAAAGTTCATTGCACTCTTTCCTCTTTTTCCAACTTTTCTGTGGATAACTTTTCTTCTCGAAATGATTTTTTTTTCGAGAGATGGAATCTTGCTCTGTGGCCCAGGCTAGAGAGCAGTAGCATGATCTCAGCTCACTGCAACCTCTCTTCACCTCCTGGGTTCAAGTGATTCTCCTGCCCCAGCCTCCCGAGTAGCTAGGACTACAGGTGCACACTGTCATGCCTGGCTAATTTCTTTTGTATTTTAGCTGAGGCAGAGTTTCACCATGTTGCCCAGGCTGGTCTCAAACTCCTGAGCTCAGGCAATCTGCCTGTCTTGGCTTCCCAAAGTGTTAGGATTACAGGCATGAGCCACCACACCCAGCCACTCAAAATAAATTTTAAAGAGAAACTCTGATGACTATAAATGATTCCTCAAAAAATACTTTCAATACAGTGTTAAGTGCTACATAAGAACAGATCAGAATCCTCTTCGGATGGCATCTTAAATGTTTAACAGACATTATATAGTTAAAGTAAAATGAAACTACCTTTGGGTTTTTCTAGAAGTCTCTGACATGTTTCTTTGACTTTGGCAAAGAGTTCAGAACCTGCTAACTTTTTAGAAATTCCAACTCTTAGCATAACAGCTCCAGGTGTGAATTTTAAGAGTGCAGCCCCAGGCTCTCGTGGTTCTTTTGGATGCTTTGGCATAAGACCAGACCAGTCCACGTCTATCACATCCAAGGGATCTGTAAAAAGTTAAAAGGCAAGATTTTTTTTACACCAAGAAATAGCAGTCTTGTTATCTAGACAGAAATTTATATAAATCAAGCAAAACACAGAAAACATTACATGAAAAGTGTTTTAAAACAAAAATGTCCTATTCTTAAAATAAAAGCAAAGCCTTCCTATATAACATTCAGAATCTAAGAACTCCGACAAATAAAAAAAACCTTCCCACCAAAATAAAACAGATAATCCATCCCATCCATACAAATAACTCATTTTAATTCTATGGGAGATTCCCAATGAAAAAACTCTATTGATTTCACTCAGATTAGGTGTAATCTTTTGATAATTGGCACCAGAATCCTTTTAAGGGTTAAATCTAGGGGTACATGTGTTTGCAGTGTGTGCACACATACATTTTAATTTTTAAAAGCAACTATTTTTTCTTTAAGAGTCACAGAGTGACTATTACTAACATTGAGAGCAAATAATCCATCCACTGAGAAGGAAGAGTTGGAGAAATAATGTTCTACTTAGAAATACCTACTATCAGAAAATAACAAAGATAACAATTATACATACCTTCTACATCAGTAGAAAAAAGTGTAAAATGTAAGAGCAAATAAAAATAAAAATTTAATATTTTATGTAATCAAAGAAAACATCCTCACTGTGATTAAAAAAAAAATGTTAGTAACAATCAGACACTAATTGGAATGATTCAAGAGGAATGTTAAGGGGTGTTGCTTCATGGTATAATCACTAGTGATTTCTGACAATGTGCAAAGTACTGTAAGTCAAAATAATTACCAAATTTAGAAAATTGATAGAAAGAGGTATATAGTGTTCCAATATAATGTCAACTACTGTAAATTTTTGACAGGTTGTTTAAAAAGTTGGCTTGTGTTGCCACAGTTGTGAAGCTCTGTACTATGTATCTACCATGTAGAAAGAACACTGCTATACAATCTACTTGGAATCAGTAAATTCGAAGTCATATGATTCTTAAAACTGCGGATAAATAAATCTTACAATTTTGCTATTTTAAATGAGACCCTTTCTAATTCATAGGCAATGCTTACTTAAAAATGAGCAGGCATATAGGCTATAATTTTCATTTTATTGACCTTTCAACATTAACTAAAATAAAAAGGGAAAAATTCTAAGTGACTTAGGTCAATTTTTACAGTGTGGAAGGTAAGAATACTTTAATACCATATACCAGATAATCTTCATGTTTAACCACCTCTGCAAATAGTTACCTGGCATCTTCTCCTCATCCTGTTGGTCCTCCCTCTTTTCTGCATCACCTGCCAGAATTTCATCCAGTTCATCATCACTGATTGGCTCGTATCCTTCTCCAGCACCAGAGCCTAACGAATGTGCATCATCTAACTTGGACTCGTCATCTCCTGCTAAATAGACAAATTAATTTCAGACCGAAGACAGCATAAAAGGGACGTTAATGACTAAGTCAAACCAAAAGGTAGAGGCTACACACATTATAACGATGTGAAAAACATCTTTTTCATCAGAAAACTACATCTTTTAATTATTCAAATACTTGATACTATCAAAAGAAAACAAAAATAAAATTTAATTAGTTAAATTAAACTTTAACAGCACGAATACAATCTGGAAAGCAATGATCAGAGGAGGGTATAAGATCTCAATTAAAATATGACAAATAAAAGTTACTACTAACATACTAATGTCGACTGTGTGTTAATTTTCGATAATTTAAAACTTTTAAAACTCAAATCTACTATAAAAGGTTGTAATAATTTATCTAAATAAAGTAATTTAAAAACTTGCAAACTTATTTAAAAAATTTATTTGAAGCTTAAATCTTAGTTCATATTATTTAGCTCATTATATAAACTTTACAGCAGTGAGGTAAAAATACAAAAAGTGCCATTAATTCTCTCTCTACATCTCAATTCCCCCTCCCTATCTCAATCACCTTCTTTCAGAGGAGAAACTTTGTCTTCTGGTGAGTTAGTTGTGAACTTAATTCTAAAATTACAGAATATACTTAACGTTTATAATCACTAGCTAACCATACAGGTCACTGAATCTACAACACTAGGTTTCAAAATTTAACAGTATGCTTTATGAGTATGAATCTGCAGCAAATATAAGAAGTTATAAGATGTTTCTAGTCATTCTAGTGATTTTCCATGTTATTAAATTCTGTAATAATCTCCCCATATCCTCACTAATTCACTTCTAAGGTAACCAATTTTAGTAACTTTGCCACATAAACATACATCTAAACATAAATGCACATAATAGGATTTTTCATTTTTCAAGGTGATCCAACTCATTTTCCTAAAGTGAATAAAAACTTTGTATCACATAGCAAGAGATTCACTTATAAATTTCTATGCTATATTATCTGTGATCCTAACTACCAAATGATATATTTCAGAGATGAGGGACATTGACTCCAATCACAAGAGAGCTATTATAATGATTAATTCAATTATATTCAATTATATCCCAAGGTTGTACCTCCATCAGAACCATACTTCATGATTTGATTCTATTTATACTCAAAATTGAGATGAAAATGTAATGTGAAGAGATGAATTTGAAACAGTTAAGTGCCTTGAGCAGAGAAGGCTTCATCAAGAAAATAACGTATAAATTGGGACTTGAAGTTTGAAGAAGAGACAAAAGAAGAAGGTCTACGAGGCAATGGCATGAGCGGGTACAAAGAAGGGCAGAGAATGGAAAGGTGTGAGCCAACTTGTCCAGTAAATAGGGTCTGAAGGGTAAAGAGCAGAAGCATGGAGAGTGAGGTTTCACATAGCTGAGGCTGGCTTTGAGTGGGCCAAAAGATTGATGTGGACTCAGCATTCCTATTCTAGGACTGGAGAGTAGCAGTGGGATTATACAGTCAATCTGACATTAAATACAGTTTCAGGTAGTACTATTGTTTCATATATTTGTTCTCAACTGCTCTAAAAAAAACAGAGATTCACGAATAATTATTTGAAATTCCTCTCTGAACTAAGAAGTCATTTCAATTTTTGTGATCTTATTTTTTTAACATCTAAGAAAAGGATGCGAAGGTTATTCTTCAACATCTATACGAATTGCAGCTAAACAATCTTTTATTTCATTTAGGTTTATGTGAACCAAATCTACCTTACTGGTACTACTGATGGGACCACATTAGAAATACATATATATATATATATCATACAGGCCTTTTCCTTATGAAATCTACTTCCTCTATAAGAGAATGGAGCATGGAATCAATTTGCCTATGACCTTTCAAAAGAAAATTGTTGTTTCTCAAGAAATCTGAAAAGAAATAAAGCAGTATCACAGACAAAAAAGGTACCACTCACCTTCCAGGCTCTCAGTTCTCTCGGATTTATTTATATCTTCAAATGCCTGCACAGATCCCAGATCTTTATCCATTCTCTCTTTATCCAAGGCTACAGAGTCTCGGGAAGTGCCTTCTAGATCCCTTTCATGTTCACCTTCCAGTTTTGCTTCACAGCGTTTCACAGACTCTATCTGAGAACTCTCAAAAGTTCTGTCTCTGTCTCTGTCCCTGTCTCTTTCAACAGAATCAGAAATCAGTCTCTCTCTCTCCCTGTCCAAGTCTCTCCTTTTGTCTCGTTCTCTCTCTCGTTCTCGTTCTCGCAATCTATCTCGATCCCTGTTGCGTGGCCAATCTTTATCGGCATCCCATTCTCTCTGCCTCGTATCTCTCCTCTCTCTCTCCCGCTCTCTATCATGCTCATATCGATCTCGTTCTTGAAGCCTGTCTCTGCTATCGAATGACCCAGATCTTGAATGGACCTGTCGATCTGACTCTGGAGAACTTCTTCTTGAACTATGACTTCTTGAATCCTGGCGATCTAAAATAAATATACCACATACAAAGAGCTATTAGCACACAATAAAACAGAAACAAAATGCTTCATTTTAGGGTCCTTTAAAACATAATTTACCCTTTTCCATAGTCTATGTAATTTTCTATATTCCATATTGGCTCTATATACTCTATATATTTCTATATTCTACATATATAGTATATACATATATATATATTTATCTACATTGTTTGAGCTTTCTTACTCCCCTATCTTATTTCCTGTGGTCAAAAGAGGCAGCATTGACTGCATGAATAGCAGGAAGATTAAAATCATAGGCATCAATAAGGGACTTGAACATATAAACCCTTCCCCCAAGACATACTACTAAAATCCTGATATCAAAGTGATTAACACTATTGTATGTATTTCTATTATACGGTTGGTTTAAAGTGGTAACAGGTAACATTTTGATGGGGCAGCTAAGCTTTTCGTTTAAAAGTTCCATAAAATTTAAGGCAGCATGTAAAGTAACCAATTTAGCATTACTTTAGAATTAAAGTATGTAAAAATATACCAACATAGGAAACAATGACTAGATCCTAATTCAATTTTATTACCTGAAGAAGTACTTCGACTGGGTTCTCCACGCTTTAACTGATCAATCCTAGATTTTCTCTCTCCTGTGATTTCCAGGCTTTTGGTTTTTTCTCTATCTCTTGAGCCACTGTGCAGTACTCTCTTTCGACCACTTTGATCATCTCCACTTCGATGGGCAGAATCATTGGACGGGGAGCGCAGACGACCAGACGTAGACGTATGACTACGATTACTCCGATTGCTCCCGAGGCTGCTGCTCCGCTTTTGATCCATAGGCTTGCGATGTGATGCATCTTCTATAGTCACGTGGGGTGCCTCTACTTTTTCCACTCGTGTTCTGTGGCATTTTCTGTGTGAGTCTTCATTGGCGAAAGTATTATTGGTGGTATTGGTGGGGGTGGCAGAGGTGGAAATAGTGATGGCAGATGTACTGAAAGAGGTGGCGGCAGCGGCAGTAGTGGCAAGAGCTGCAGGCGCAGTTGCGGTAGTGGCAGTAGCCACAGGTGGTGGAGGAGGAAGAAGAGAAGATAGAGGAGAAGGGGTACTACCAGGAGTAGCTGCGGTGGCAGCATGCTCTTCTGTCACCTCTGTACGGTCAGGCACATCCTCATCAGACCAGTCACTGAATGCTGTATCTTCTTTTTTCTGAGGGTCCTCTAGAATACCATTCTTACCATTGCAAATTTCAACCAATTCCTCTTTAGTTGTTATAGGGGGAGTCCGTGGGCCTCTTTTCTTCTTACTTTGCTGGGCTGCTTCTTCATCAGAAATATCAGAATCACCTTTGGATTTTTTGCGTTTTTTTTCAATGCTTTTCTTTTTCTGTCCTTTTTTTGGTGAAAATACTTGACCATCTTCAGATGTTGTCTCTATGTTACCCCTCTCTATTCCAATATCATCCTCTTTCTTTTTCTTAATTGGTTTCTTTTGAATTTTTGCTTTCTTCTTGTTTTCCTCATGAGTTCGATCAGATGTCTCTCGATCTTCGGACTGGTGATGTCCTATAATGTCCTGTGCACGCATTCTTGAGTTTTCCAGGATTTCTGCCTGTTCTCTCTGTTTATCTATGGAAGAAACTTTTTCCTTGACTTCCTGTTCTTCATAGCGCCTTGAACTCTCTTTCCTTTCTGGTTTACGATCCTCCTCTTTCCATCTACCCTGTCTGTCTTCTGTAAGGTGCGAGGGACTAAGAGAACGAGATTCTTGAGGCCGTACAACTTGACTCAAGAGCCTATGTTTTTCATCTGTATAAAAGATAAAGGTAATCACATTCTCACCAGGTTAATAAACACTGCATGGCACATATAAATAATAAGCCAGTCTCTCCTCACGCCTGTAATCCCAGTACTTTGGGAGGCCGAGGTGGGTGGATCATGAGGTCAAGAGATTGAGATCATTTTAAAACTTTTAAAATGACAATAATTTTGGTAAAAATAAAAACATGGCTTTACTATAAATAATATAAAATTACAGTACTCTAACACATACTTCAGTCACAAAAGGAGACATTCAGAGGAGGCAAAGCAAGACAACTCTTTAAATATCTTAATTCATCAGTCCCTACTAAGTATGAAAGGATGGTTTCATGGTTATAAATGAATATGAATATAGAGAAACAGAAAACAAAATCTGCTTACTTTTATCATCTCCACTGTTGTAGGCATCACTGTCCGGAGAATGTTCACGCCGGCGCTTTGGGGACTGTCTAGGGCTGGGACTCCCTTCATTTCTATAGCGCTTCCTAAATGGGCAAGCAAACACAACTTATAAAATTCTAGAGGGCAAAAAGAGATTTCTTTATTTTTACTAGTATCTCTTTACTATAACTGGAACATATAATTGTAGAAAAGCAATATTGTCAGAGGTGTAGCATACAAAGGCTACTCAATGTCTTTAATAAAAATTCTTTACTTCATTTGCTAAGAATTATGAACTTACACAACATCATCTCTTCTTTCTTCATTATAGATGTAGAATCACTCAAGTGAAAACTGCCAGATTTAAATACTGTAAGGTGGTAACATGTAGCACAGAAATCAATATATTAATGTACCCTCTAATACAAACATTCAGCAATTTTGCATTCTTATGATATAAAAATGCCTTATGCTGCAGAGCTGAATGAGAAAACCGAATATTGGCTTTGAGGTAAAAAAGGCATGAGTTCAACTTATAACTACAATAGTTATCATGTAGCCTTAAGTAAGTTCCTTGAAGTTGCTGAACCTTAGTTTCTCATCTGAAAATGGGTGGGAAACAGGAGTCCATCTCATAAAACTGTAGTGAGGAACAAATTAGTTATGTCATAAACCCAGTGCCAGATATGTTGTGGATATATTGTAAAATCAGTTCCTTTCCTCTTCTTAGAAATCACTTACTTATTAACAAATTAATAAAATAATTCATCCTGATTATATTTTTTTGTTCCTTAGTTGAGCTTTAAATGAGTAGCAATTTATCTCTTGAGTACTTCAATTATTCAAGTGTTTTCCCACATTTTCATTAAAATCTGACCACCTGTTTTTTGTTTTTTTAGATGGAGTTTTGCTCTTGTGACCCAGGCTGGAGTGCAATGGCGCGATCTCGGCTCACCGCAACCTCCGCCTCCTGGGTTCAGGCAATTCTCCTGCCTCAGCCTCCTGAGTAGCTGGGATTACAGGCACACGCCACCATGCCCAGCTAATTTTTTGTATTTTTAGTAGAGACGGGGGTTTCACTATGTGGACCAGGATGGTCTTGATCTCTTGACCTCGTGATCCACCCGCCTCGGCCTCCCAAAGTGTTGGGATTACAGGCGTGAGCCACCGCACCTGGCCACCTGTTCTTTTAATTAACATTGTTTATTTACAAATATTGTGGTCAAACGTTAAAAAACATATTGTATACACAGACCAATGAAACAGAATAGAAAACCCAGAAATAAAGCCAAATGATCTCCAACAAAGCATACAAAACATAAGTGGGGGAAGGACACCCTATTTACTAAATGGTGGTGGGAAAACTAGCAAGTCACATGTAAAAGAATGAAAATGGATCCCTGTCTCTCACCTCAAACAAAAATCAACTCAAGATGGATCAAAGACTTACATCTAAGACTTGAAACCATTAAAATTCTAGAAGTTAACACTGGGAAATTCTTTTGGACACTAGCCTAGGCAAAGACTTCATGACCAAGACTCTAAAAGCAAATGCAACAAAACCAAAAATAAATAAATGGAACCTAATTAAACTAAAAAACTTCCACACAGCAAAATAAATAAAGACAACCCATAAAAAGAGAGAATACACTTGGAAACTATGCATCCAACAAAGGACGAGTATCCAGGATCTATAAGAAACTAACAAATCAGCAAGAAAAACATAAACAATCCCATCAAAAAGTGGACAAAGGATATGAATAGACCTTTCTCAAAAGAAGATATACAAACAGCCAACGAACATATGCAAAAATGCTCAAAATCACTAATCATCAGGGAAATTCAAATTAAAACCATAATGAGATGTCACCTCACTTCTACAAAAATGCCATTATGAAGTCAAAAAACAATGTTATCACAGACGTGGTGAAAAGGGAATGCTTATATTCTGCTGGTGGGAATATAAATTAGTATAACTCCTATGAAAAACAGTATGGAGAGTCCTTAAAGAACTAAAAGGAGATGTTTGATCCAGCAGTCCCACTACTGAGTATCTACCCAAAGGAAAAGAAGTCATTATACGAAAAAGAGTCATTATGACTTTATAAAGAAGTTATTATATGCAAAATTCACAACTGCAAAGACATAGAACCAACCCAAGTGCCCATCGGCCAAAGAGTGGATAAAGAAAATGTAGTATATATACACACCATGGAACCACAGAATACTACTCAGGCATAAAAAGGAACAAAATAATGTCTTTTGCAGCAACTTGTTCTCACTTGTGAGAACTAAGCTATGAGTAGGCAAAGGCATACAGAGTGATATAACGGGCTCTGGAGACTCAGAAGTGGGAGGTGAGCGAGGGATAAAAAACCACGTTGGGTATAATGTGCAGGTGACAGGTACGTTAAAATCTCAGAATTCACCCAGGTAATTGAAAACCTCTTGTACACCAAAAGCTATTGAAATAAAAACAAAGTATAAATATATTGCAGCACATATATATCCAGGACAGCTCCTTTATATAGATGAGCAACCATGTGGAGACAGCCCTGGGTGTAATACGACAACTCACAGGCCCAAGCTTGTGTACTACTTTATCCAGAGCCCCTCTCCCATCAATAGCTGGTGTGTTTCCCCATTTTTCCTATCTAAGTGGCCTAATGACTTGCTATGACAAGAGAATGTGGTGAAAGTGCCACTGTGCAAATGTGAAGAGGGTTCAGCTTCTGTCCTCTTGTTATGTATCTACCATTACATGCAAAGCCAAGTTTAGACTACTGAAGGCCAGAAGGTCAAGTGGAGGGGAAACAAGATGCTCTAATTGCCAGACACACGAGTGAGACAATCCTGGGCCTCCAGGCCCAGCTGCACTGTCAGATGGAATGTTGATACATGGGATACTCCAATTGAGACCAGCAGAAAAACCACTCTGTTGAGCCCAGGCAAAATCACTAATCCACAGAATCATGAGCAAATAAATGGTTGTTTTAAGCTACTAACTTATGTGGTGGTATGTTATACAGCAAGAGATAACTGATACACTAGAATAAAGGGAAAATTTAAAACATGAAAAAAATAAAGTTCTTTCAAGGAAATAACAAAATAAACACAATTAGAGTACAAAAAAGATGGCTATTCAGTAAACTTACGTAACAGCAGTTAAAAAGTGTTGCAGAAAATGACAATACAGTTAATGAAAGATTAAGATATTAATCTCACATAACTAGTTTCTGTTACAGAGTTATTCAACTCCTGAATTTCTGGGGTCATTGTCAACTCTTAGATTGCCTAACTATGAAAAATCAGAAAAACTTCTGCTATTATAAGCAGAGATCAGAAGCATGAAAAAAATACAGGTTGAGTAACCCTTATCTGAAATGCTCTGGGTTTTGAATATTTGCATTGTACTTACTGGTTGTGCATCCTTTATCTGAAAACCTGAAATGTTCCAATGAGCCTCTCCTTTGAGTATCATGTCAGTGTTCAAAAAGCTTTAGATTTTGGAGCATTTCAAATTTTGAATTTTTGGATTTGGGATGCTCAATCTGTATTAATGAAAGCATAGGACTGAATAAAAGACAAATAATAAAGATTTCAGAATTTTAATCTTAGAAAATAAAGAGGTCAGAAAAGTTGGGGGTGGGGAGGATGGGTCTAATACGTATGTGTGCCTCCATGTGTTAAAAAAGGTATCTCTAAAGTATATGCTAAGGTAAGATTTTTCAAAATGTTAAGGAGAGGGAAGAGGAAAGTAAGCCATGGGGTGCATTATAGAACACAACGGCTGCAGATTAAAGAAAACTGAAGATATATAAATTATTTTCTGTTTGTTTTTGCAAAGGTAAGCAAAAGTGTTTATCCCAGTTGGAGACAAAAAAGCAGTTAACTCTTAATTAAGGTTTGGTTTTGTGCCCACAGAACTTCAAAATTGACCAATCAGAGTTTCGAATTCCCACGAACACTGTGATCAGCTTAGTCAATCACTGTCTCCCCCTCAGCTAACAAGAGCCCCAACACAGAGAAGACTGCTAAGCTGACAGGGACAACTCTGGGGCCCTCTTAGCCATCATTTTGAGAAAACCTTTCTGAGACTGAAACTGTAACACAGGGAAACTGGAGAGATGGAAATTGCTAATGCTTTGTTTGAGAATCTGGATATAGCTACATTGGAACAAGCAAATGCTAACCTCCAACCTCCCTAGATATTTGAGCAAGTAAGCTCTTTTTTGCTTAAAAGACGGTGGGGTGGGGGAAATGCCCTCAGATATATGAGATGCCAAGAACACATTTTTGACCTCTAAGAACTACTCCACAGCACAAGAGAGAACACTTCCTTTTCTCTCATCTTCGAACCATGCAGTGATTACCAGGATTCCCTCAGTTCTAAGACATTGTGAAGGCTTCCTGTGGCCTGGGGGCAGTGACTCTATAACTGCAAGCATATAAAACTCATGAAGGATCATCAGAATGGCACAGATGATATCCTCTGGTGACTAGTGTAGGAGATGTGATGGGATACAAGTTCACTGATTCCTGTCTTAATTTAAAAATTATTTTTTCTAACAACTGAAAAAACTTGTGGCTTTTTTTTTTGAGACAAGGTTTCCACCCAGGCTGGAGTGCAATGAGACAATCTTGGCTCACTGCAACCTCTGCCTCCGAGGCTCAAACAATCCTCCCATCTCAGCCTCCCAAGTAGCTGGGACTACAGGCATGTTCCAACCATCTCTGGCTAATTTTTGTAGAGATAAGAGTTTTACCATGTTGCCCAGGCTGGTCTCAAAACTCCCGGCCTCAAGGGATCTGCTCACCTTGGCCTCCCAAAGTGCTGGTTAAAAAAACTTTAAACACTGAATATATATAATACATTTGAAAAACAGGAAAATATACAGAGAAAAAAAAAAAAACAGGAAATTAAGAGTGCACTGAAAAGCATTAAATAAAACTTTGAATTCTTTCCTGAAATGCAATGCGTTATTAACAACTGACTGGCAATTATTCTTACTTTGATTTTCTTTCATCATGTCCATCTCTTGGATTCCTATCTTCTCGGATCTCCTCTCGCTTTTCCCTGCGGTCATCTCGTCCTTTGTCTTTGTCTTCCCAATCCCTCTGGCGCTCTCGTTCTTTATCCCTTTCTCTAGCTCTTTCTCGTTCCCGTTCTCGTTCTCGCTCTCTCTCCCGTTCTCGCTCTCTCTCCCTCTCTCTTTCTTCTCTTTCTCGCTCCCGTTCTTTTTCCCTGTCCCGCTCCCTCTCTCTTTCCCGCTCTCGATCATGGTCTCGGTCTCTATCCCTTTCACGATCTCTCTCTTTTTCTCTTTCTCTCTCCCGTTCCCTAGCACGCTCTCTTTCTAGTTCTCTCTCTTTTTCTCTTTCTCGATCCCGTTCACGTTCCCTCTCTCTCTCCCGCTCCCTGTCTCGTTCTCGTTCCCGATCTCTCTCTCTAGCCCTTTCATCTCTTCTATCATCCACTCTGTCTACTCTTCGTTCCTCTCTTCTTTCATCACGCTCAAGCTCGTCATTCCTTCCCTGATGTCGAATTGGTGAGCTTGGTCTTTGATCTACAATGAAAATCAAGTTTTGTCAGTGATTAATTGGTAAGACAGCATGGTAAATCTTAAAATTTTATCTGTGTATAGGGTCACACTGGCAACAAATCACAAACCAAGTAGCTTATTTAATTTTAACTTAATCATCCAAGTAATAATCACCCCTAGACCTCAAATTTTTTAAAGATAATTTTTATTTGCCCTCTAACTACCATGTTTCCTGCTCCCCATCAACCCCCTTCCCCCCTCCCACTGATCCATCTTTGATCTTTCTCTGCATGCTCCCTACCCTACCTCCAGCCCACTGCTCCAACCCCACTTTCTGCCATCTCTACCCTTCACCTCTGATCTTCTCTGTCCCCCCAGCAGGACCTGAGAACACTGGTGGCAAAGGATAGGGGCAGCAGGAGGTGTAGAACATAGGAGCTGAAGGAAAAAAAAAATTTCCCTCGTAAGTCACACCTCTAATTTCAGGCCAAAATATATACACATCAAAGTGCAGGTATTATGTGAGGAAAATATAGTAGAACAAAACATAGGTCAGAATTTGTTGCTGCAATATCAATCTCTTATCATGAACTATATAATATTCAGAGTACTGATGTCTAGCAATCTTGAAATAAATGTAAAAAGTGTTTCATATTAGTGATGTATATTTGTAATTAATAACCAATTGCTAATAAATTAAACTCTTTGCTTAATTATATAACTGATTACTCAGATGAAGAGCCGTTTTCTTAAAATGTTAACTGATAACCTCATCACATTTTATATAAATTTTTTCCATGTACACACAAATCACATAGACACAGAGTAAATGAATGCATGCTGCCCAAATACCCAAATGAGCAGAAAATTAGTCTGGGATAAAAAAATGTACAAGAGAATGGAATGAACTGTTTCAAAGAGATAGCCATTTTTGAAAACAACTACTGTGGTCTGATCTAGGCTACTGTGATGTTTCCATTTACATACTATATCTACTGGTTGTACGATAAAGATCATAGTACAGTATGGCCAACAGGTTGTTAAGTGGAACATCTAACATCAACTCATTAAGCAGAATAATTTTAGGATGTTTCCAGGAAGGGTTCAATATAGTATTTTGGGTTTCCCTTCCTAATCACTGATTAAAAAGACAAGAATTCACTATGTTTACTATTTTAGAGGTTATAGACCCAGATACAAACGATCACAGCATTTTAAAGCTAAATCCAAATGAAATCCTACACAGTTGCTTCTCCCCCTTTCTTTTTAAAAACAGAAATTATGGTCCAGAGTTGACCTGCCAATGTCACAGAGATGGTAGATGCATTAGAAATCAGTTTTCTTAAACCCTTTTACTTTTGCTGAAACCAGCTTAAATTTGAAGTGGTTCTTCTGTATCATACTTTGGATTCCTAGAATGCTATCTAACCATCTTTTATATTGTCTGAATTCCTAGTTTGTAGAAGTCATACCAACATCATAACATTACAAGACAATCTGAAACAAATTCAATACCTTAACTTATAATAAATCATACTTCAAATTTCTAATTACAGCAATATCAGCAAATAGATTATTCGGACATGTTTTTATGGGAGATATATTTTATTTTCTCAACCAAAATAACAATGCTACTTTCTTCGAAGGAAAATGGAAAGAATATAAGAACAACACTTTAACATGTCTAAACTATCTTCCCCTATCTTTCCCCAAAATATGTTATTCAAAGAGGTGCTTCTACTTTCATATTTCCTTATTTTAACAGATGACATACTGATTCATTAAAGCTGATAATCTCTGAGTTGTCTAAGTCTCACCATATCCAAGCTTCACTTCTAAAATATTTATTCTTTTTCTGTCCCCATATCTACAGTTATTAACTCAGACCTTAATCAGGTCTGCTTAGAAACTTATGTCATCAATAGTCTAATTGGTATCCTTGATTTTGATCTTTCTCAACATTCTTAATATGTTTTTCATGAAAATTATTTCTTCCAACTGCTTAAAAGCAGTTATATTGTAGGCAGTGAAAGGCAATTAAATTCAAATTTTTAGCCCGACTAGCCTAAACTTAGGTCATCTACTATCTGACCTATAGTCTTTCATCAGTCCTTTTCCCTGGCTTCTTTTCTACCTTGCCAATTATAGTATACTCTGACTCTAATCTCATAACATAATTCCTTACTACTTCAAAGTACATGTTTCTTTCAGTCCTGGTGTCTTATATGCTGTACCCTCTCCCTGTAATGTGCTCCTTCTGCAGTTCCCTTTTATACTTCAGGCCCTAAATCAGATGTTACTTCTTTAGGCAGCTTTCTTGGAACTGCTCAGAACTGTGTTTGCTCCTTTGTCTTCTCACAGAACTTTATAGAGTAGTAGCATTTACCACATTTTTATTTTTTGGGTGGGGAGTTCTTCCCTCTCCCATTAAATTCTACAAGCACAAGAATTACTGTACCTCAAGTGCCTAGCAAAGTGCCTAGCATGGGTATTCAACAAGTATTTGTAAAATACTAGCCAGACATGGTGGTTCACACCTGTAATCTCAGCACTTAGGGAGACCGAGGCAGGCAGATCACCTGAGGTCAGGAGCTCTAGATCAACCTGGCTAATATGGTAAAACCCCATTTCTACCAAAAATACAAAAAATTAGCCAGGCATGGTGGTGTGCAACTATAATCCCAGCTCCTTGGGAGGCTAAGGCAGGACAATCACTTGAACCCAAGGGGTGGAGGTTGCAGTGAGCTGAGATCGTCCCACTGCACTCCAGCCTGGGCAACAAGAGCGAAACTCAGCCTCAGAGCAAAAAAAAAAATCATTAACCTCCAAAATATATATTTTTATTTCAATCATACATCTGATAATTATTGAAGTAGTTACAGTGAAATTAAAATAGAGAACTGAACTTTTAACTCAGAAGACCCGAGTTTGAATTCCAGGTCTGAAACCCACTTCTCTGTAACATTGTAATCTTACTTCTGTTAGATCTAACCCCCAAAATTGTGAAAACATGAATTATTTTATCATACCTACACTTACAAGGTTATTCTAAAGATTAAGTCAGAATATACTTAA
Organism: Saimiri boliviensis; assembly: GCF_048565385.1. Classification (NCBI taxonomy): domain Eukaryota; kingdom Metazoa; phylum Chordata; class Mammalia; order Primates; family Cebidae; genus Saimiri; species Saimiri boliviensis. Next base: position 63,842,962 of record NC_133464.1, on the reverse strand, counting down.
AGCAACTCTCAAAGTTCTTGGCACCTAGCAAAATATCAGCGCATGTGGTTGAACTAACCATAAGATTGAAACCAAATGTTGTTGAACTAACCATAAGATTGAAACCAAATGTTACTATTGAATTCAGGCATGAGATGAGAAAAATCTGAGCAAGGATATGAAAATAGAAACAAAGGAAAAAAGAGATTTTAGAAGAGAATCACGAGGATGTGTAAGTTGTAAAAGTGCTAGGGAAGACATAATTTCAGCTATCAACACAGGACGTAGAAACTCCAGCCCTATCTGTAACTAAGGAAATTCTAAACATCTTTTAACCAAGATGTATTAGGCTTACCTTAACGAACTCAACCAAATCAATTCTGCTGCTTCTAATCCTATCTATGCTCCCAAAGTAGATGATGTCTTAGAAACTTCATTCTTCACACTAACCAATCAAGATATAATATTACCGCTTTGATTCAGCCCATAGTAAGATAGCAATATTCAATTCTCTGGGCCATCAAGTTTCAAGCTATATTAATCTCAGCATTATAGTGAACCTTACTTCAGCCAAGGTTAGTAAGACCTCCATAAAATCTTAAATGTTTAAAGGTCCTAATAAGTACAGAAATAAAAGCTTGCCAAAGAAAGTATTTACAACCCTTTTTAAGTGCTTCCTAGTAATCTTCCTTCAAAATTGATTTAAGAGATCTGATAGATGAACAGAAAAAGTTGTAGCTTAAGACATATTAGAATGTAAAATTTGCTAAAGCAAATATCATATATTCTTAGGATAGGATACAAATAAAATATTTCTTTAAACAATCCCCAGCTTTATCATCATTTTTTTAAATTGCTTCTTTCCGGCAGTCTTTATAAAATTCTATTGATCGTAGTGAATGAGTGAGTAGACAGGATACTCAGATGAGAAGGTTTAGGTATTTCCTGAATCAGAAATGCCTGGAATGGAACCATCTACATTCTTTAAAGGTTTATAAGCTATTTGGTTAAGATGAAAGACACACAGCAGGGCACCCGGTTTTTGCACTTTGTTGCCAGTAGGTACTGGTTACTAACTATTAACATAATCCCTCCTAAACCATGTGAACAACAAGTATATGAATATATATATAATAGTTTCAAGTATGTTATCAAGCAAAAGTCTTCAAATATATTTTACATTAAAAAGTAAAAAACAATTCTCCCAATTGATGTTGTTCACGATTTAATAAAATTGTTTGACAAACCTCTTTCTCTGTTGTCACGACGATCTCGCTCTCCATGTCTTCTCTCAAAGGAAGAATCCCTTGCTTGATCTCTGTTGTCTCTTTCAGGATATCTGTCTCTTTCAGGATAGCTACTTCGAGTTTCCCAGCTGTCATGATAGTTGCTATTACTACTGTGACTATCAATTTGAGAACCTCTTGAGCCTCGACTGCCTAAACAAAGGATATTCACACAAATGTTTAGCACATACACTTTATTCAACAAATTTCATCAGTCCCAATCTTTCCTCCTAAAGACTGCTAATATATATATTTAAAATTCCAAAGTGTGGTAATCACTCCTGAAAAGAGTACCAAGCAACGATTCAGAACACCCAAGGTGTCCAATGACTGACTTGAGTACACCAAGTCCCAGTTTTCCCTCTCTACAAAAATCATACAATAAAATCATAAAATAATAAGACGCATTAAAATTAATCTACCCCCCCAAAAAACACAAAAAATAAAAACTATTTCTTCATATCGAATTCACAGAAATATAATGAAAGAAAAAAATGGGTATAAATTATTGCTTAAATACAGTTTACAGTGAAAACGTTCTAACACAGAACATCAAAGTTAATGACAACATTAAACTGTATGTGAAAATTTTCATTAACAGATGTGGGAAACAAATGTTCACAGTGGCATTTGATCAGTGTTTGGGGAGAGGGGAGAACAGTGGGTGGAGGAAAACAGAGGTCATGATAATTAAATTTCAGCAGTTTGGAAATAGTTACAAATATATTTTAGTCACTTGGGTGACGGCAAATGCTTTTTATGAAAAGAAAAATGGCTCAAGATAATGACAGATTGACAGAGTCTGAAGCAAGTACAAATACTGATGAACACACAAACCAGTCATTTCTAATGCCAACAATTTTGAAAATGCACCGCTTTAATTCTACTTTAATTTAATGAACATTTTTATCGTATTTATACCTATTTAACAGAAATTAACTTCCTTGTGATTCTACTTTTTTGTCTGATACTGATTTTCTTAGTGTTCCACATCAATCAAGATGATAGGCATGACTGGATATAATTAAATCAGGGGGTCTAGCTCAAGCTCCATTTATCTTTTGCTATTTTAAGTATTAATTCCAATTAGGAATTTATAAGGAAAATTACAAGTTCAATTAATTAAAAACTACTGTGATGAAATGTTAACAAATGTAAGAAATAACACATTAGAAATCTTAGGAGATTTTATACTTTCTATGTGATCATATAAGATACAGTTCACTGGCAAGTCAAAAACCTTACCCTTTTCAGGTAACTCAGGAACTCTCCCCCTACTTCTGCCCATTCGGTCATTTCTAATTTCACTTCGAGACTCATTTCTGGACTCATTCCTTATTTCATTACGAGAACTTTCCTCTCTCAAATGGTTTCGGCCATAACTCCGGGATTCTTCTGGATATGTCTCCTCCTTTCGATGAGTATCTCGACCTTCACGGTCCCTGTAGTCGTGGGCATCACGAGTGGACCGAGAATCTCTGGGGTCACGGTTCTCTTTGGCATCTCTGCTATAATCCCTCATCTCCCTTGAATCCCGAATGTCTCTGGAGTCTCTTAGTTCCCTTCGCTCCCTGGTATCTCTGGCATCTCTCCGATCCCGACCATCTCGAGGTTCTCTGTCATCTCTGTGGTCTCTAGAAGAGCTCTGTTCCTGTTCATACTCTCGTTCTTCTCTTGAGTCCTTTTCTCTGTCTCGTTTGCCCCTAGTCTCTGTAATGCAATTTTGGAAATCGACCGTAATTGCTTTTACAAAGTTTCAGGAAACTAGACAACATATGAATACAAAACTTTAAAAATTTCATTACAATGACAATTCATGTTCTTTGCAAAATAAATAAATAAATAAATAAATAAATAAGAAGCTAAAATCCCACAGATAATTAACACTTGATAACCATATTCTTCATTGGATAAACTCTGAACATGAATTTCCTCTGCCCCAACTTACCTACACTTACAGATCCTAAACAGCTGAAACAAGTTGATCTATCACTGATGGCTTACTTTTCAGAAGCCACTTTTAGATACAGACAGAGACACTTCAGTTACTTTAATTTCTTCTATCAACTATTAGGCTAGGCTAGTCTAGACAATATGTGACCTCCTCAAAGCTACTTCAGTACTAGAGGGTAACCTATGGTTAGTAAGCTAGCTGGTTAAGAGATACTGTTATTCACTCTCTTCTCCTGTGCTGTCTAATGGTATAACACTCATGTATGCAAGTCTTTAAAGCTTTCTCCACATAGAGCATTTTTCTATCTGGGTGTGGTGGCATGTACCTACAGTGCCAGCTACTTGGGAGGCTGAGGTCGGAAGATGGCTCATGCTCAGAAGTTTGAGTTCAGCCTGGGCAACATAGTAAGATGAGACTTTCTCTATTTAAAACAAACAAACAAAAAAATGAAAAAGAATTTCATAGAAAAAAAACCCTCACTTTTAAAAAGCTGGAATGAACCACACTGATTATCTAAACCAACCATGTCTTTTTATTATAAAGAAATAGAGGCCTAAAGCTTAGATGGCTTAGTCAATCCCATAATTTGCAAAGATTAGAAACTACTCTTTACATATATTTAGAAAGGGCATAAATTGATTATAACAAATCTGATATGAAGCCAAAGAATTAACAAGAGAACCCCAAAGAATAAACCCTGCTTTTTATCAGATTCTTCTGCAAGTTGTTCTTACAGTCCGGAATTGCCCCAGTCTGACGTTATTTTGGCAGCTCTAGCAGCCTCATGCCCAAAACATTCTAAGTTTACCTCCTTTTCTCTTTGTCCCTGGTGCCGAGGCCCACAGACTTTTTCATGGGCCCAAATATCTTGTATACACAAGGCCCTTAGACCCTCATCAATAACCTATCTCCCCCACCAATTCCTTTGTCCACATATCCATATCCACACATGCTGTTTAAGGAGAAAAGCAAGAGGCAAAGATCTGATATATCTCCATCCCTTTCTGCTCCTTTCACTTCTACTCCTCCCCCAATACCAACTGTTCCTGAAAATGTGTTCACTTAGTGCCAGATCTTTCTCATGATGTGCCCATCTGTCTTTACAAATACGTCTAGGTACTGTATTTTGTACTTTACCTACCTCCCTATCCTTCCACTGAAATTACCCTTATTTCAAAAAGTGACATCTAAACAGAGAGGAGCAACTGCCTGCTAAATTTTCTGTATGGAAGGTTAAACAGACATCTTCCTTACAAAGAACTTAAAACACATACGGTTTATTACCAGAAGGATTCTTCTTGTAACGTAATCCTCTCTTAACACAAGCATTCCTATGAGACTCAATTGCTTATTATTTCCCTTCATTAGTATGTTTAATAATAATAATGGAATTTTCATTCAATAAGTAGTCATTAAATATGTATTATATTCCTGGTCAACTCTAGTTGTTAAATATCTTATTACAATTTACAGAAAGGTACAATGTAAGAGAATTTTCCCATCTTACCAATGTTCCATAAATACTGCTG